>NC_056631.2:79702207-80335957 GCF_002870075.4 Lactuca sativa | reverse complement strand
AATACAAATACAACCATAATGGCTCATATCACTTGAGAGCTCGCAAATTCCATTGCCCTTGTGTTTTTGATAACATTGCTCACGACAATCACCAAGAGTACAAGCATTTGGATCCAACACCTCTGTACATCTATGCTGTCCATTCACAGTGGAAGCTCCAACTGAAAATTGAAAAATAAAATAAAATAAACACGTTAAATTTTAATACGAACCATAAAGTAATAGATATTACATATATGGCTATCTTAATAAATAAAAATAGAAGTCCTTGTATGAAAAATTCTCCAGCAAGAGATTGGACATGTTTGCAATCAATTAACAAAATATTATCGAATGCCTGTTCCCAGTTACAAAGAAACTTCATGTATATTAAAATTAAAATAATACCGTTCCAAAAAAAATATTTTAATTTTAAAATAAAATTTTGGAAGCTAAACATATACAGATCGAGAACACAAACCTGAGATTACAACAATGAAAACTAAGAAGAAAGATGCAAGCTTGGCCATGTTAATGTGCAATCACAGAGACTGAATTCAGCGTGGGATTTCGATATGTTTTGGTTTAGGGATTGATAATCTTCATTTAAATAGACATAGTGACCATTATTCTCTCTCATGTTTTTCTAAAGTTACCGCTACAAAACAGCAACCTGTTAAATGAAGGTAATTAATGAAAAAAAACTTCCAATTGCAGTAATAAGCTTTTCAATTTATCATATACTACACACACAATCAACTCTCAATCGGAGATTGACGACACAAATATACATTAAAAATTGATTAATTTATCATTCACTTCAAATGTTATTTAAAAAATGATTCATCAAAATCAAAATTGAGTCCAAAGTCTTATGAAACCATAGATTATGAGGTGATTATGCGTTTAAACGTATATATATTTATTAAATTTAATATATAGTAGGTGTGAAACTTGTGTATTACGCATAGTTTATTAAAGAAATTAATATAATCTTCTAAACCGTAAGAAATTAGTAAAGTAATGGTTTTACTTATATACAAAGTTTTTGATGAATAAGTATGTAGTTGAATCCAATGTACTGAGAATTAGTATTGAGATGGTAACACTCAAATTTGGTAAGTTTTGCATTTAATCCTCTTTATAAAAAACTTTGCACTTTGGTCCTTTAGCCAATATGCGGGGCGTACTAGGTGGTACGCTTGGCGTACTAGCCTGATATTGATGACGGGTTCCATCCACGTATGCGGGGAGTACATGGAGTACGCATGGCGTATGCAGGCTTGGGACAAACCCTAATTTTTAAGGTTTGTGCCCTATTCAAGCATCATAAACTCACCTCCTGGACATTTTAGACCAACCTAATATCGCCCTAGCCTTTGTTTTAAAAAATACATACCAAGAACCCAACATTACACTAATATCACCCTAGCCTTTGTTTTGGTGCTTTTGAGCTCTCTTGAAGCATTTTGGTGTGTTCTTGTGTATTTTGAAGTGGTAGAGGAGATTGAAGGCTTATTCTTTGGAGTGGAGCTTAGAGATCCGGATTTGGCATCACCATTTCGAGATCTTTGAGGTATAAAGTTTGTATCTTGCCAACTTCTTGTATAGTTCTACTCTTGGGTTCGTTTATGACAACTTTGGTCCCTTTTTGTTGGTCCTTGTGAGAAAAGGTCGTTTCAGAAGCTTAACCCTTTAGATCTGGACATTTTAGGAGTCCCTTATGCATAAAAATGCAAACTTTATGGTGTTAATGGAATCATGCATGAGTTAAGACCTTTGTTAAGCTCTTTTGAGCTCTAGAGCCCCATTAAGTCATGCATGCATGTAAAGTTCCCAACGTTACGTGATAAGCCATGTTTTGAGACAAGGTCTAAGAGTATGGAGCAGAGTTGAACCGTTTAAGTGCTTAATGAAGTGCGAATGGCACACCGGGGAGTATGGCGGGAGGTGCGCTGCACGTAATAGCCCTTGAAACAGTATGCATAGCGTACGAGCTAAGTACCCCCCGTGTACTCAACATATGGGTTTGGGTTAGACATTCACGGTGTTGTGCCATTGTTTGGGCTTCCATTTCTTAGGCCTTGTTGGACCAACAGACTTTTGTGTTGGACTTAAACTAGCTTGTTAGGCTTCATTGGATTTTAGGCCCATGATGGGTCTTAGGCCCAATTTCGAAGATTGGTCCACAATTGGGCCTTGGGTTGTCAATTAGAGTTTGGGATTTTTAGTAATAGGATTGGGCCTTTCTTTGGGCAATAGATTAGACCAATGATTTTTGATTAAGACCTAATTAATAAATTGGATATTTTTAATATTCATAGCATGGGGATTTTCGGACGAGAAGCCAGAAATTTATTTATGTGATTCAGTAGTTTGAGGTGATTCTTTATCACCATGTTTAGCGGGTCGAAGGCACCAATACTGACCCATGACTTACTATGTTAGAGGGTTAGATGTTTGCATGACTCTTGCATGTGCATATATTTGTATGCTTAGCGCGCGGGGCCCAATGGTTATTCTGTATGCTATTACTTGCTATACTTGTATGTCTGTATGTTGGGCACGACCTGTTATACTTATTGGGTGCAACCCATTTTGCAAGTTAGTGCGAGGCCCGTTACACTCATCGGCAGGGCCCATTATATGTTTGATATGTGTGGTATGTGGTATCTGGGGGAAAGTCATTAAGCTTTGTGCTTATGTTTTCTTTTTTTTTTTTATTTATTATTATTTTTTTTTTTTTTTATGTTTCAGGTACTTCTATTATAAAGGGGAAGAACTCGGGGTGATTGTAGTGCACACATTTTGATCTATCTTGGTTGTATGAATAAGTTTTGAGTTACTATTTTATAAATTCTAAAATGAAAATTTTGGGTTTTATTTTTGGGACGTTACAGAGATATTTTATATAATTGTAATGAATCACAAATTTCCAAATATTTCTTTGAAAACAACATTAGATGTGTTATTGGTAATGTTACATCATTGTCTAAAATTAATATTTTCAATTTATTTCTGCTATGAACTCTATTGAAAAAACAAACATAGAAATAAAATTAGCCGTACTTAAAAAGAGAGGAATAATGGCTTGATTATTATTGAAAATTTTCAGAATTATTAAAAAGGTCACACATATATGAGAACTAATATTTTAGTGTGTAAAGATGAATGATACATATAAATTAGCAAAACCAAATTTTCCCTAGAAAATAATAATAATAATAATAATAATAATAATAATAATAATAATAAATTGTTAATTGATGCATTACTCGATCTACTAGTGTTAATTATGTAAATCTTATAAAAATTAGGGGTACCAATGGAAATTTACAATATGATATGGTGAGTACAACACCAAGAAAATGCTTGGACCAACTTTGATGTGTTCGGAAAAACACTAACAATTTAGTCTCTCACGTGTCAACAACCAAATTACCAATTGATTCACGAAATATATTTATAAATAAAATTAATATAATATAAATTTACCCTTTTTCTAGCCGTACAATTCTTTAGTGCATATTTTTTCAGATTCTTCCATTATTCTGATTTGCAATAATCATTTTTAAATGTCTATGTTTAAGTTTGGAATTATAATTATGATAAATAAGAATTCAAAAAGCATAATACCATGTAATTATGTTTTAAATTAAAAGGTGAAATTGTTTATATTAATAATATACAATATGCGATAGAACAAATATACTTGTTAACCTTTCAACCCCATGTATTCTATAAGACTAATCCATGTACTATTTAGACTATTTTTCGTGTCGTACAGCCGCAACAAAGAAAGCATTTAGGGTGGAAAAGAATGGAAAAAACATTCAAGTTTGCAAAATCTAGTGTTTTTTTTTGGGGGAATTGTACAACTACAATGGTTCAATTTTAAAGCTAAAGTTGCATAAAATGGTTTCTAGTGTTGAACACTCCTTCCAATAAACATTTAATAGGAACCAAACATAAATATATTTACATTAAATAGTAACTTGAACAAAATAATAATAAGAAAAGTTAAAGAACATGTAAATGACCTATATTTGAGGGATGACTAGTTCTCCAAGGTAATGGCCTACTATCAAGAGGTAGACCATTGGTCTTAATGTTGCTCACTCTGATATGAAGACTTTTTCATTCATTAATTTAAGTAGCAACTTACTTTCAATTATGTGTTTAAAGTAGCATCACAACTTCATTTATTTCGATTACAATTTTTAAAATAATATGTAAGATGCTATGATAAACAAAACAATGAAGGTACATTGCTTTTTTTCCCGGTTAAAATAACAAAGTGGTCCACTTTCGCCATCTCCCTTTATTATTGCAATGGCAGGACTCAACATTGCCATTCAAGAAGCTTGTGAAAAATTCTTATTTCACGACATTCGCCTCCCAAAGAGTGACTCTAACCTCTCTCATCCTTTCTACACCGATGATGCGCTCTTTATAGGCGATTGGTCACAGAACAACCTCAAAAACTTAGCAAGAATACTTTGGTGCTTCCACGTGGCCTCCGCTTTAAAGTTGACTTTTATAAATCGAAGGTGTTTCGTATTGGTGTCTCCGAGAGGAAATTGGCTTGTAATGCTAGGATACTTGGGTGTGATGTAGGATCCTTTCCTTTCAATTACCTTGGGGTCCTGGTGGGAGCAAATATGAATCTCATTAAAAATTGGAAGCTCAAAGTTTAAGCTAGGTTCTCTTCTTGGAAAGTTAACACGTTATCCATTGGTGGGTGTCTCACCCTTTTGAAGTTGGTATTAGGAAGCCTACCTCTATACTATTTCTCAATTTTCAAGGCTCATATTAGTGTTATTGAGTCCCTTGAAAAAATTTGTAGAATATTTCTTTGGGGTGGAACCGACAAGAAGAGAAAAATACTTTGGGTCGCTTCGCCTAAATTATTAGCTTAAAAGGAAAATGGAGGTCTTGGTGTTGGTTCATTGCGTGCACTCAACATTGCACTATTGGTCAAACGAATTTGGAGACCAAACGATGTTAAAAAAATCTACAGGGAATAACATTATTACAAGCATACACAACCTACATAGAAAGCCATTAAAATTGCTCTCAAAAAGATCATTAAACGGCATATGGAACAACATTGTAAAGGCAGACTCGGAACTTGAGATGATGGGAGTCGTCCCAGATAACTTTATTTTTTGTGATTCTAGGAAACGGTGAGGATACCAACTTCAGGAATGAAATTTAGCAAGGTACATCTTCCTTCTCCACACAATTGCCAAACATATTATGCATTAGAGAAGTGTGAATCGGCGTACATTTTGTAATTTATATTGTGTTTTGATGTCGTATTTTCCCTTAATCTCTGTACTCTCAAAATTGTCTTTTTGGTTGGTGCCTTGCTTGGCGACTTGCTAAGCTTGGCCTTAATAAATTCTCATCGGTTCCAAATAACAAAAAAAGTTAATTTTCTGATGGTTCGCATAAAGGTGCGTACATATGACATTTATTAACACAAACAAAAACTCAGGAGTTCATACTCAATAAGAACAATCCAAATAATTTAGATAATACTATCGAGAAATCCCTGTACGTGAGTGTAAATGGCTATACATGATATCACATAGTCATAAATTTTAATGACAGCCTTGAAAAAATGTCTCAAATTAAGTTGTTTGATTGAATTGGTAAAATGTAGTAGTTAACCCAAAAGTTTTTCGGAAGGTTCATTAATTATCAAAAGTTAAAAGTTGTTTCGATGAGTGAAATCTTTAATCCGTTATATAGTCATAAAATAAGAAAATAATGTGTTAGTATTTTTTACTAATCCGTTATAGATAACAACCTGAAATGAATATTTCATTGATTATGTATTTAGAATGATACAAAACTTCAAAAACATTCTTTAATGGAATTGTAGTTTTTCTGTTCTAGAGCACTAATGATCCTTTGGGTTACTACTTTTCAACCCCAAAGTAATATCATTGTCTTAAGATTTCATCAGCAGTCGAAAATACAAATACAACCATAATGGCTCATATCACTTGAGAGCTCGCAAATTCCATTGCCCTTGTGCTTTTGATAACATTGCTCACGACAATCACCAAGAGTACAAGCATTTGGATCCAACACCTCTGTACATCTATGCTTTCCATTCACAGTGGAAGCTCCAACTGAAAAATGAAAAATAAAATAAAATAAACACGTTAAATTTTAATACGAACCATAAAGTAATAGATATTACATATATGGCTATCTTAATAAATAAAAATAGAAGTCCTTGTATGAAAAATTCTCCAGCAAGAGATTGGACATGTTTGCAATCAATTAACAAAATATTATCGAATGCCTGTTCCCAGTTACAAAGAAACTTCATGTATATTAAAATTAAAATAATACCGTTCCAAAAAAAATATTTTAATTTTAAAATAAAATTTTGGAAGCTAAACATATACAGATCGAGAACACAAACCTGAGATTACAACAATGAAAACTAAGAAGAAAGATGCAAGCTTGGCCATGTTAATGTGCAATCACAGAGACTCAATTCAGCGTGGGATTTCGATATGTTTTGGTTTAGGTATTGATAATCTTCATTTAAATAGACATAGTGACCATTATTCTCTCTCATGTTTTTCTAAAGTTACCGCTACAAAACAGCAACCTGTTAAATGAAGGTAATTAATGAAAAAAAACTTCCAATTGCAGTAATAAGCTTTTCAATTTATCATATACTACACACACAATCAACTCTCAATCAGAGATTGACGACACAAATATACATTAAAAATTCATTAATTTATCATTCACTTCAAATGTTATTTAAAAAATGATTCATCAAAATCAAAATTGAGTCCAAAGTCTTATGAAACCATAGATTATGAGGTGATTATGCGTTTAAACGTATATATATTTATTAAATTTAATATATAGTAGGTGTGAAACTTGTGTATTACGCATAGTTTATTAAAGAAATTAATATAATCTTCTAAACCTTAAGAAATTAGTAAAGTAATGGTGTTACTTATATACAAAGTTTTTGATGAATAAGTATGTAGTTGAATCCAATGTACTGAGAATTAGTATTGAGATGGTAACACTCAAATTTGGTAAGTTTTGCATTTAATCCTCTTTATAAAAAACTTTGCACTTTGGTCCTTTAGCTAGTACGCGGGGCGTACTAGGTGGTACGCTTGGCGTACAAGCCTGATATTGATGACGGGTTCCATCCACGTATGCGGGGAGTACATGGAGTACGCATGGCGTATGCAGGCTTGGGACAAACCCTAATTTTTAAGGTTTGTGCCCTATTCAAGCATCATAAACTCACCTCCTGGACATTTTAGACCAACCTAATATCGCCCTAGCCTTTGTTTTAAAAAATACATACCAAGAACCCAACATTACACTAATATCGACCTAGCCTTTGTTTTGGTGCTTTTGAGCTCTCTTGAAGCATTTTGGTGTGTTCTTGTGTATTTTGAAGTGGTTGAGGAGATTGAAGGCTTATTCTTTGGAGTGGAGCTTAGAGATCCGGATTTGGCATCACCATTTCGAGATCTTTGAGGTATAAAGTTTGTATCTTGCCAACTTCTTGTATAGATCTACTCTTGGGTTCGTTTATGACTACTTTGGTCCCTTTTTGTTGGTCCTTGTGAGAAAAAGTCGTTTCAGAAGCTTAACCCCTTAGATCTAGACATTTTAGGAGTCCCTTATGCATAAAAATGCAAACTTTATGGTGTTAATGGAATCATGCATGAGTTAAGACCTTTGTTAGGCTCTTTTGAGCTCTAGAGACCCATTAAGTCATGCATGCATGTAAAGTTGCCAACTTTACGTGATAAGCCATCTTTTGAGACAAGGTCTAAGAGTATGGAGTAGAGGCTGAACCGTTTAAGTGCTTAATGAAGTGGGAATGGCACACCGGGGAGTACGGCGGGCGGTGCGCTGCACGTAATAGCCCTAGAAGCAGTATGCATAGCATACGAGCTATGTACCCCCCATGTACTCAACATATGGGTTTGGGTTAGACATTCACAGTGTTGTGCCATTGTTTGGGCTTCCATTTCTTAGGCCTTGTTGGACCAACATACTTTTGTGTTGGACTTGGACTAGCTTGTTAGGCTTCATTGGATTTTAGGCCCACGATGGGTCTTAGGCCCAATTTCAAAGATTGGTCCGCAATTGGGCCTTTGGTTGTCAATTATAGTTTGGGATTTTTAGTAATAGGATTGGGCCTTTCTTTGGGCAATAGATTAGACCTATGATTTTAGGTTAAGACCTAATTAATAAATTGGATATTTTTAATATTCATAGCACGGGGATTTTCGGACGAGCAGGCAGAGATTTATGTGTGTGATTCAGCAGTTTGAGGTGATTGTTTATCACCATGTTTAACGGGTTGAAGGCACCAATACCGACCCATGGCTTACTATGTTAGAGTGTTAAATGTCTGCATGACTCTTGAATGTGCATATATTTGTATGCTTAGCGGGTGGGGTCCAATGGTTATTCTGTATGCTATTCCTTGGTATACTTGTATGTCTATATGTTGGGCAGGGCCCGTTATACTCAGTGGGTGGGGCCCATTTTCCGAGTTAGTGCGAGACCCGTTATACTTAGTGGGCGTGGCCCGTTACACTCATCGGCAGGGCCCATTATATGTTTGATATGTGTGGTATGTGGTATCTGGGGGAAACTCATTAAGCTTCGTGCTAATGGTTTTTTGTTTATGTTTCTGGTACCTACCTCGAGTATAAAGGGGAAGAGCTCGGGGTTATTGTAATGCACACACTATTTTGTTCCGCTTTGATATAATTAGTCTGATATTTTGCGATGTAGTGATACACTTTGATCTATCTTGGTTGTATGAATAAGTTTTGAGTTACCATTTTATAAAATCTAAAAGGAAAACGACATTAGATGTGTTATTGGTAATGTTACATCATTGTCTAAAATTAATATTTTCAATTTATTTCTGCTTTTAAATCTATTGAAAAAAAATCACAGAAATAAAATTAGCCGTACTTAAAAAGAGAGGAATAATGGCTTGATTATTATCGAAAATTTTGAGAATTATTAAAAAGGTTACACATATATGAGAACTAATATTTTAGTATATAAAGAAGAATGATACATATAAATTAGCAAAACAAAATTTTCCCTAGAAAATAATAATAATAATAATAATAATAATAATAATAATAATAATAATAATTTGTTAATTGTTGCATTAATCTCGATCTACAGGTGTTAATTATGTAAATCTTATAAAAATTAGGGGTACCAATGGAAATTTACAATATGATATGGCGAGTACAACACCAAGAAAATGCTTGGACCAACTTTGATGTGTTCGGAAAAGCACAAACAATTTAGTCTGACATGTGTCAACAACCAAATTACCAATTTATACACGAAATACATTTATAAATAAAATTAATTTAATATAAATTTACCCTTTTCCTAGTTGTCCAATTCTTTAGTGCATATTTTTTTCAGATTCTTCCATTATTCTGATTTGCAATAATCATTTATAAATGTCTAAGTTTAAGTTTGGAATTATAATTATGATAAACAAGAATTCTAAAAGCATAATACCATGTAATTATGTTTTAAATTAAAAGGTGAAATTGTTTATATTAATAATATACAATATGTGATAGAACAAATATACTTGTTAACCTTTCAACCCCATGTATTCTATAAGACTAATCCATGTACTATTTAGACTATTTTTCGTGTCGTACAGGCGCCACAAAGAAAGCATTTAGGGTGGAAAAGTATGGAAAAAACATTCAATTTTGCAAAATCATGTGTTTTTTTGGGGGAATTGTACAACTACAATGGTTCAATTTTAAAGCTAAAGTTGCATAAAATGGTTTCTAGTGTTGAACACTCGTTCCAATGAACATTAAATAGGAACCAAACATAAATATATTTACATTAAATAGTAACTTGAACAAAATGATAATATGAAAATTTAAAGAACATGTAAATGACCTATATTTGAGGGATGACTAGTTTTCCAAGATAATGGCCTACTCTAAAGAGGTAGACCAATGGTCTTAATGTTGCTTACTCTGATATGAAGACTTTTTCATTCATTGATTTAAATAGCAACTTACTTTCAATTATGTGTTTAAAGTAGCATCACAACTTCATATATTTTCGATTATAAATTTTAAAATAATATGTAAGATGCTATGATAAACAAAACAATGAAGGTACATTGCTTTTTTTTTTTCTGTTAAAATAACAAAGTGGTCCACTTTCCCCATTTCCCCTTATTATTGCATTAGAAGGACTCAACATTGCCATTCAAGAAGCTTGTGAAAAATCTTTATTTCACGACATTCGCCTCCCAAAGAGTGACTCTAAACTCTCTCATCCTTTTTACACCGATGATGCACTCTTTATAGGCGATTGGTCACAGAACAACCTCAAAAACTTAGCAAGAATACTTTGGTGCTTCCACGTGGCCTCCGCTTTAAAGTTGACTTTTATAAATCGAAGGTGTTTCGTATTGGTGTCTCTGAGAGGAAATTGGCTTGTAATGCTAGGATACTTTGGTGTGATGTAGGATCCTTTCCTTTCAATTACCATGGGGTCCTGGTGGGAGCAAATATGAATCTCATTAAAAATTGGAAGCTCACAGTTTAAGCTAGGTTCTCTTCTTGGAAAGTTAACACGTTATCAATTGGTGGGTGTCTCACCCTTTTGAAGTCGGTCATAGGAAGCCTACCTCTATACTATTTCTCAATTTTCAAGGCTCATATTAGTGTTATTGAGTCCCTTGAAAAAATTTGTAGATTTCTTTGGGGTGGAATCGACAAGAAAAGAAAAATACTTTGGGTCGCTTGGCCTAAATTATTAGCTTAAAAGGAAAATGGAGGTCTTGGTGTTGGTTCATTGCGTGCACTCAACATTGCACTATTGGTCAAACGAATTTGGAGACCAAAGGATGTTAAAAAAATCTACAGGGAATAACATTATTACAAGCATACACAACCTACATAGAAAGCCATTAAAATTGCTCTCAAAAAGAACATTAAACGGCATATGGAACAACATTGTAAAGGCAAACTCGGAACTTGAGATGATGGGAGTCGTCCCAGATAACTTTATTTTTTGTGATTCTAGGAAACGGTGAGGATACCAACTTCAGGAATGAAATTTAGCAAGGTACATCTTCCTTCTCCACACAATTGCCAAACATAGTATGCATTAGAGAAGTGTAAATCGGCGTACATTTTGTAATTTATATTTTGTTTTGATGTCGTATTTTCCCTTAATCTCTGTACTCTCAAAATTGTCTCTTTTGGTTGGCGCCTTGCTTGGCGACTTGCTAAGCTTGGCCTTAATAAATTCTCATCGGTTCCAAATAACAAAAAAAAGTTAATTTTCTGATGGTTCGCATAAAGGTGCGTACATATGACAATTATTAACACAAACAAAAACTCAGGAGTTCATACTCAATTAAGAACAATCCAAATAATTTAGATAGTACTATCGAGAAATCCCTATAGGTGAGTGTAAATGGCTATACATGATATCACATAGTCATAAATTTTAATGACAGCCTTGAAAAAATGTCTCAAATTAAGTTGTTTGATTGAATTGGTAAAATGTAGTAGTTAACCCAAAAGTTTTTCGGAAGGTTCATTCATTATCAAAAGTTAAAAGTTGTTTCGATGAGTGAAATCTTTAATCCGTTATATAGTCATAGAATAAGAAAATAATGTGTTAGTATTTTTTACTAATCCGTTATAGATAACAACCTGAAATGAATATTTCATTGATTATGTATTTAGAATGATACAAAACTTCAAAAACATTCTTTAATGGAATTGTAGTTTTTCTGTTCTAGAGCACTAATGATCCTTTGGGTTACTACTTTTCAACCCCAAAGTAATATCATTGTCTTAAGATTTCATCAGCAGTCGAAAATACAAATACAACCATAATGGCTCATATCACTTGAGAGCTCGCAAATTCCATTGCCCTTGTGCTTTTGATAACATTGCTCACGACAATCACCAAGAGTACAAGCATTTGGATCCAACACCTCTGTACATCTATGCTGTCCATTCACAGTGGAAGCTCCAACTGAAAATTGAAAAATAAAATAAAATAAACACGTTAAATTTTAATACGAACCATAAAGTAATAGATATTACATATATGGCTATCTTAATAAATAAAAATAGAAGTCCTTGTATGAAAAATTCTCCAGCAAGAGATTGGACATGTTTGCAATCAATTAACAAAATATTATCGAATGCCTGTTCCCAGTTACAAAGAAACTTCATGTATATTAAAATTAAAATAATACCGTTCCAAAAAAAACTTCCAATTGCAGTAACAAGCTTTTCAGTAACAAGCTTTTCAATTTATCATATACTACACACATAATCAACTCTCAATCAGAAATGGACGACACAAATATAAATTAAAAATTCATTAATTGATCATTCACTTCAAATGTTATTGAAAAAATGATTCATCAAAATCAAAATTGAGTCCAAAGTCTTATGAATCCATAAGTTATGAGGTGATTATGCGTTTAAACGTATATATATTAATTAAATTCAATATATAGTAGGTGTGAAATTCGTGTATTACGCATAATTTATTAAAAAAATTAATATAAGCCTCTTTATAAAAAACTTTGCACTTTGGTCCTTTGGCTAGTACGCGGGGCGTACTAGGTGGTACGCTTGGCATACTAGCCTGATATTGATCACGGGTTCCATCCACGTATGCGGGGAGTACATGGAGTATGCATGGCGTATGCAGGCTTGGGACAAACCCTAATTTTTAAGGTTTGTGCCCTATTCAAGCATCATAAACTCACCTCCTGGACATTTTAGACCAACCTAATATCGCCCTAGCCTTTGTTTTAAAACATACATACCAGGAACCCAACATTACACTAATATCGCCCTAGCCTTTGTTTTGGTGCTTTTGAGCTCTTGTGAAGCATTTTGGTGTGTTCTTGTGTATTTTTAAGTGGTAGAGGAGATTGAAGGCTTATTCTTTGGAGTGGAGCTTAGAGATCCGGATTTGGCATCACCATTTCGAGATCTTTGAGGTATAAAGTTTGTATCTTGCCAACTTCTTGTATAGATCTACTCTTGGGTTCGTTTATGACTACTTTGGTCCCTTTTTGTTGGTCCTTGTGAGAAAAGGTCGTTTCAGAAGCTTAACCCTTTAGATCTGGACATTTTAGGAGTCCCTTATGCATAAAAATGCAAACTTTATGGTGTTAATGGAATCATGCATGAGTTAAGACCTTTGTTAAGCTCTTTTGAGTTCTAGAGCCCCATTAAGTCATGCATGCACGTAAAGTTGCCAACTTTACATGATAAGTCATCTTTTGAGACAAGGTCTAAGAGTATGGAGTAGAGGCTGAACCGTTTAAGTGCTTAATGAAGTGGGAATGGCACACCGGGGAGTACGGCGGGTGGTGCGCTACACGTAATAGCCCTAGAAGCAGTATGCTTAGCGTACGAGCTAAGTACCCCCCGTGTACTCAACATATGGGTTTGGGTTAGACATTCACGGTGTTGTGCCATTGTTTGGGCTTCCATTTCTTAGGCCTTGTTGGACCAACAAAATTTTGTGTTGGACTTGGACTAGCTTGTTAGGCTTCATTGGATTTTAGGCCCATGATGGGTCTTAGGCCCAATTTCGAAGATATGTCCACAATTGGGCCTTGGGTTGTCAATTAGAGTTTGGGATTTTTAGTAATAGGATTGGGCCTTTCTTTGGGCAATAGATTAGACCTATGATTTTTGGTTAAGACCTAATTAATAAATTGGATATTTTTAATATTCATAGCATAGGGATTTTCGGACGAGCAACAAGAGATTTATTTGTGTGATTCAGCAGTTTGAGGTGATTCTTTATCACCATGTTTAGCGGGTCGAAGGCACCAATACTGACCCATGGCTTACTATGTTAGAGGGTTAGATGTTTGCATGACTCTTGCATATGCATATATTTGTATGCTTAGCGGGCGGGGCCCATTGGTTATTCTGTATGCTATTACTTGCTATACTTGTATGTCTGTATATTGGGCACAGCCCGTTATACTTAGTGGGTGCGGCCCATTTTGCGAGTTAGTGCGAGGCCCGTTATACTTAGTGGGCGGGGCCCGTTACACTCATCGGCAGGGCCCATTATATGTTTGATATGTGTGGTATGTGGTATCTGGGGGAAACTCATTAAGCTTCGTGCTTATGGTTTTTTGTTTATGTTTCAGGTACTGGTAGTATAAATGCGAAGAGTTCGGGATGATTGTAGTGCACACACTATTTTGTTCCGCATTCATATGATTAGTTTGATATTTTATGATGTAGTGATACACTTTGATCTATCTTGGTTGTATGAATAAGTTTTGAGTTACTATTTTATGAATTCTAAAATGAAATTTTTTGGTTTTATTTTTGGTATGTTACAAAGATATTTTATATAATTGTAACGAATCACAAATTTCCAAATATTTTTTTGAAAACAACATTAGATGTGTTATTGGTAATGTTACATCATTGTCTAAAATTAATATTATCAATTTATTTCTGCTTTGAACTCTATTGAAAAAAAAAATCATAGAAATATAATTAGCCGTACTTAAAAAGAGAGGAATAATGGCTTGATTATTATCGAAAATTTTGAGAATTATTAAAAAGGTTATATATATATATATATATATATATATATATATATATATATATATATATATATATATATATATATATATATTATATATATATATATATATATATATATATATATATATATATATATATATATATATATATGACAACTAATATTTCAGTGTATAAAGATGAATGATACATATAAATTAGAAAAACCAAATTTTCCCTAGATTATAATAATAATAATAATAATAATAATAATAATAATAATAATAATAATAATAATAAATTGTTAATTGATGCATTAATCTCGATCTACAGGTGTTAATTATGTAAATCTTATAAAAATTAGGGGCACCAATGGAAATTTACAATATGATATGGTGAGTAGAACACCAAGAAAATGCTTGGACCAACTTTGATGTGTTCGGAAAAACACTAACAATTTAGTCTCTCACGTGTCAACAACCAAATTACCAATTTATTCACGAAATACATTTATAAATAAAATTAATTTAATATAAATTTACCCTTTTGCTAGCAGTCCAATTCTTTAGTGCATATTTTTCTTTTCAGATTCTTCGATTATTCTGATTTGCAATAATCATTTTTAAATGTCTAAGTTTAAGTTTGGAATTATAATTGTGATAAACAAAAATGCAAAAAGCATAATACCATGTAATTATGTTTTAAATTAAAAGGTGAAATTGTTTATATTAATTATATACAATATGCGATAGAGCAAATATACGTGTTAACCTTTCAACCCCATGTATTCTATAAGACTAATCCATGTACTATTTTGACTATTTTTCATGTCGTACAGCCGCAACAAAGAAAGCATTTAGGTGGAAAAGAATGGAAAAAACATTAAAGTTTGAAAAATCTAGTGTTTTTTTGGTGGGAATTGTACAACTACAATGGTTTAATTTTAAAGCTAAAGTTGCATAAAATGGTTTCTAGTGTTGAACACTCGTTCCAATAAACATTTAATAGGAACCAAACATAAATATATTTACATTAAATAGTAACTTGAACAAAATAATAATATGAAAAGTTAAAGAACATGTAAATGACCTATATTTGAGGGATGACTAGTTCTCCAAGATTATGGCCTACTCTAAAGAGGTAGACCAATGGTCTTAATGTTGCTTACTCTGATATGAAGACTTTTTCATTCGTTGATTTAAATAACAACTTACTTCCAATTATGTGTTTAAAGTAGCATCACAACTTCATATATTTTCGATTACAAATTTTAAAATAATATGTAAGATGCTATGATAAACAAAACAATGAAGGTACAATGCTTTTTTTGTCGGTTAAAATAACAAAGTGGTCCATTTTCCCCATTCCCTTTATTATTGCAATGGAAGGACTCAACATTGCCATTCAAGAAGCTTGTGAAAAATCCTTATTTCACCATATTCGCCTCCCAAAGAGTGACTCTAACCTCTCTGATCCTTTTTACATCGATGACGCGCTCTTTATAGGGGATTGGTCACAGAACAACCTCAAAAACTTAGCAAGAATACTTTGGTGCTTCCATGTGGCCTCCGTTTTAAAGTTGACTTTTATAAATCGAAGGTGTTTCGTATTGGTGTCGGCGAGAGAAAATTGGCTTGTAATGCTAGGATACTTGGGTGTGATGTAGGATCCTTTCCTTTCAATTACCTTGGGGTCGTGGTGCGAGCAAATATGAATCTCATTAAAAATTGGAAGCTCACAGTTTAAGCTAGGTTCTCTTCTTGGAAAGTTAACACGTTATCGATTGGTGGGTGCCTCACCCTTTTGAAGTCGGTCTTAGGAAGCCTACCTCTATACTATTTCTCAATTTTCAAGGCTCATATTAGTGTTATAGAGTCCCTTGAAAAAATTTGTAGAAGATTTCTTTGGGGTGGAACCGACAAGAAAAGAAAAATACTTTGGGTCGCTTGGCCTAAAGTATTAGCTTAAAAGGAAAATGGAGGTCTTGGTGTTGGTTCATTGCGTGCACTCAACATTGCACTATTGGTCAAACGAATTTGGAGACCAAAGGATGTTAAAAAAATCTACAGGGAATAACATTATTACAATCATACACAACCTACATAGAAAGCCATTAAAATTGCTCTCAAAAAGATCATTAAACGGCGTATGGAACAACATTGTAAAGGCAAACTCGGAACTTGAGATGATGGGAGTCGTCCCAGATAACTTTATTTTTTGTGATTCTAGGAAACGGTGAGGATACCAACTTCAGGAATGAAATGTAGCAAGGTACATCTTCCTTCTCCACACAATTGCCAAACATATTATGCATTAGAGAAGTCTAAATCGGCGTATATTTTGTAATTTATATTTTGTTTTGATGTCGTATTTTCCCTTAATCTCTGTACTCTCAAAATTGTCTCTTTTGGTTGGCGCCTTGCTTGGCGACTTGCTAAGCTTGGCCTTAATAAATTCTCATCGGTTCCAAATAACAAAAAAAAGTTAATTTTCTGATGGTTCGCATAAAGGTGCGTACATATGACAATTATTAACACAAACAAAAACTCAGGAGTTCATACTCAATTAAGAACAATCCAAATAATTTAGATAGTACTATCGAGAAATCCCTATAGGTGAGTGTAAATGGCTATACATGATATCACATAGTCATAAATTTTAATGACAGCCTTGAAAAAATGTCTCAAATTAAGTTGTTTGATTGAATTGGTAAAATGTAGTAGTTAACCCAAAAGTTTTTTTGGAAGGTTCATTCATTATCAAAAGTTAAAAGTTGTTTCGATGAGTGAAATCTTTAATCCGTTATATAGTCATAGAATAAGAACATAATGTGTTAGTATTTTTTACTAATCCGTTATAGATAACAAGCTGAAATGAATATTTCATTGATTATGTATTTAGAATGATACAAAACTTCAAAAACGTTCTTTAATGGAATTGTAGTTTTTCTGTTCTAGAGCACTAATGATCCTTTGGGTTACTACTTTTCAACCCCAAAGTAATATCATTGTCTTAAGATTTCATCAGCAGTCGAAAATACGAATACAACCATAATGGCTCATATCACTTGAGAGCTCGCAAATTCCATTGCCCTTGTGTTTTTGATAACATTGCTCACGACAATCACCAAGAGTACAAGCATTTGGATCCAACACCTCTGTACATCTATGCTGTCCATTCACAGTGGAAGCTCCAACTGAAAAATGAAAAATAAAATAAAATAAACACGTTAAATTTTAATACGAACCATAAAGTAATAGATATTACATATATGGCTATCTTAATAAATAAAAATAGAAGTCCTTGTATGAAAAAGTCTCCAGCAAGAGATTGGACATGTTTGCAATCAATTAACAAAATATTATCGAATGCCTGTTCCCAGTTACAAAGAAACTTCATGTATATTAAAATTAAAATAATACCATTCCAAAAAAAATATTTTAATTTTAAAATAAAATTTTGGAAGCTAAACATATACAGATCGAGTACACAAACCTGAGATTACAACAATGATAACTAAGAAGAAAGATGCAAGCTTGGCCATGTTAATGTGCAATCACAGAGACTCAATTCAATGTGGGATTTCGATAAGTTTTGGTTTAGGGATTGATAATCTTCATTTAAATAGACATAGTGACCATTATTCTCTCTCATTTTTTGTCTAATGTTAACGTTACAAAACAGCAACCTGTTAAATGAATGTAATTAATGAAAAAAAACTTCCAATTGCTGTAATAAGCTTTTCAATTTATCATATACTACACACATAACCAACTCTCAATCAGAAATTGATGACACAAATGTACATTAAAAATTCATTAATTTATCATTCACTTCAAATGTTATTTAAAAAATGATTCATCAAAATCAAAATTGAGTCCAAAGTCTTATGAAACCATAAATTATGAGGTGATGATGCGTTTAAACGTATATATATTAATTAAATTTAATATATAGTAGGTGTGAAACTCGTGTATTACGCATAGTTTATTAAAGAAATTAATATAATCTTCTAAACCTTAAGAAATTATTAAAGTAATGGTTTTACTTATATACAAAGTTTTTTGATTAATAAGTATGTAGTTGAATCCAATGTACTGAGAATTAGTATTAAGATTTTAACACTCAAATTTGGTAAGTTTTGCATTTAATCCTCTTTATAAAAAACGTTGCACTTTGGTCCTTTAGCTAGTACGCGGGGCGTACTAGGTGGTACGCTTGGCGTACTAGCTTGATATTGATTACGGGTTCCATCCACGTATGCGGGGAGTACATGGAGTATGCCATGGCGTATGCAGGCTTGGGACAAACCCTAATTTTTAAGGTTTGTGCCCTATTCAAGCATCATAAACTCACCTCCTGGACATTTTAGACCAACCTAATATCGCCCTAGCCTTTGTTTTAAAACATACATACCAGGAACCCAACATTACACTAATATCGCCCTAGCCTTTGTTTTGGTGCTTTTGAGCTCTTGTGAAGCATTTTGGTGTGTTCTTGTGTATTTTGAAGTGGTAGAGGAGATTGAAGGCTTATTCTTCGGAGTGGAGCTTAGGGATCCGTATTTGGCATCACCATTTCTAGATCTTTGAGGTATAAAGTTTGTATCTTGCCAACTTCTTGTATAGATCTACTCTTGGGTTCGTTTATGACTACATTGGTCCCTTTTTGTTGTTCCTTGTGAGAAAAGGTCGTTTCAGAAGCTTAAACCTTTAGATCTGGACATTTTAGGAGTCCCTTATGCATAAAAATGCAAACTTTATGGTGTTAATGGAATCATGCATGAGTTAAGAACTTTGTTAAGCTCTTTTGATATCTAGAGCCCCATTAAGTCATGCATGCACGTAAAGTTGCCAACTTTACGTGATAAGTCATCTTTTTAGACAAGGTCTAAGAGTATGGAGTAGAGGCTGAACTGTTTAAGTGCTTAATGAAGTGGGAATGGCACACCGGCGAGTACGGCGGGCGTACCCAACTGGTGCGCTGCACGTAATAGCCCTAGAAGCAGTATGCTTTGCGTACGAGCAAAGTATCCCCCGTGTACTCAACATATGGGTTTGGGTTAGACGTTCACGGTGTTGTGCCGTTGTTTGGGCTTCAATTTCTAAGGCCATGTTGGACCAACAGACTTTTGTGTTGGACTTAGACTAGCTTGTTAGGCTTCATTGGATTTTAGGCCCATGATGGGTCTTAGGCCCTATTTCGAAGATTGGTCCACAATTGGGCCTTGGGTTGTCAATTAGAGTTTGGGATTTTTAGTAATAGAATTGGGCCTTTCTTTGGGCAATAGATTAGACCTATAATTTTTGGTTAAGACCTAATTAATAAATTGGATATTTTTAATATTCATAGCACGGGGATTTTCGGACGAGCAGCCAGAGATTTATTTGTGTGATTCAGCAGTTTGAGGTGATTCTTTATCACCATGTTTAGCGGGTCGAAGGCGCCATTACCGACCCATGGCTTACTATGTTTGAGGGTTAGATGTCTGCATGACTCTTGCATGTGCATATATTTGTATGCTTAGCGGGTGGGGTCCAATGGTTATTCTATATGCTATTAGTATTACTTGCTATACTTGTATGTCTGTATGTTGGGCAGGGCATCTTATACTCAGTGGATGGGGCCCATTTTGCGAGATAGTGCGAGGCCCGTTATACTTAGGGGGCGGGGCCCATTACACTCATCGGCAGGGCCCATTATTTGTTTGATATGTGTGGTATGTGGTATCTGGGGGAAACTCATTAAGCTTCGTGCTTATGGTTTTTTGTTTATGTTTCAGGTACTTCTAGTATATAGGGGAAGAGCTCGGGGTGATTGTAATGCACACACTATTTTGTTCCGCATTCATATGATTAGTCTGATATTTTATGATGTAGTGATACACTTTGATCTATCTTGGTTGTATGAATAAGTTTTGAGTTACCATTTTCTAAATTCTAAAATGAAAATTTTGGGTTTTATTTTTAGGACGTTACAGAGATATTTTATATAACTGTAATGAATCACAAATTTCCAAATATTTCTTTGAAAACAACATTAGATGTGTTATTGGTAATGTTACATCATTGTCTAAAATTAATATTTTCAATTTATTTCTGCTTTTAACTCTATTGAAAAAAAAATCATAGAAATAAAATGACCCGTACTTAAAAAGAGAGAAATAATGGCTTGATTATTATCGAAAATGTTTTAGAATTATTAAAAAGGTTACACATATATGAGAACTAATACTTCAGTGTATAAAGATGAATGATACATATAAATTAGCAAAACCAAATTTTCCCTAGAAAATAATAATAATAGTAATATTAATAATAATAATAATAATAATAATAATAATAATAATAATAATAATAATAATTTGTCGATTGTTGCATTAATCTTGATCTACAGGTGTTAAATCTTATAAAAATTAGGGGTACCAATGGAAATTTAGAATATGATATGGTGAGTACAACACCAAGAAAATGCTTGGACCAACTTTTATGTGTTCTGAAAAGCACAAACAATTTAGTCTGTTATGTGTCAACAACCAAATTACCAATTTATTCACGAAATATATTTATAAATAAAATTAATTTAATATAAATTTACCCTTTTCCTAGTTGTCCAATTCTTTAGTGCATATTTTTTCAGATTCTTCCATTATTCTGATTTGCAATAATCATTTATAAATGTCTAAGTTTAAGTTTGGAATTATAACTATGATAAACAAGAATTCTAAAAGCATAATACTAGGTAATTATGTTTTAAATTAAAAGGTGAAATTGTTTATATTAATAATATACAATATGCGATAGAACAAATATTCTTGTTAACCTTTCAACCCCATGTATTCCATACGACTAATCCATGTACTATTTAGACTATTTTTTGTGTCGTACAACCGCAAAAAAGAAAGCATTTAGGGTGGTAAAGTATGGAAAAAACATTCAAGTTTGCAAAATCTAGTGTGTTTTTTGGGGGAATTGTACAACTACAATGGTTCAATTTTAAAGCTAAAGTTGCATAAAATGGTTTCTAGTGTTGAACACTCGTTCCAATAAACATTTAATAGGAACCAAACATAAATATATTTACATTAAATAGTAACTTGAACAAAATAATAATATGAAAAGTTAAAGAACATGTAAATGACCTATATTTGAGGGATGACTAGTTCTCCAAGATTATGGCCTACTCTAAAGAGGTAGACCAATGGTCTTAATGTTGCTTACTCTGATATGAAGACTTTTTCATTCGTTGATTTAAATAACAACTTACTTCCAATTATGTGTTTAAAGTAGCATCACAACTTCATATATTTTCGATTACAAATTTTAAAATAATATGTAAGATGCTATGATAACCAAAACAATGAAGGTACAATGCTTTTTTTGTCGGTTAAAATAACAAAGTGGTCCACTTTCCCCATTCCCTTTATTATTGCAATGGAAGGACTCAACATTGCCATTCAAGAAGCTTGTGAAAAATCCTTATTTCACCATATTCACCTCCCAAAGAGTGACTCTAACCTCTCTGATCCTTTTTTACATCGATGACGCGCTCTTTATAGGCGATTGGTCACAGAACAACCTCAAAAACTTAGCAAGAATACTTTGGTGCTTCCATGTGGCCTCCGCTTTAAAGTTGACTTTTATAAATCGAAGGTGTTTCGTATTGGTGTCGGCGAGAGGAAATTGGCTTGTAATGCTAGGATACTTGGGTGTGATGTAGGATCCTTTGCTTTCAATTACCTTAGGGTCGTGGTGGGAGCAAATATGAATCTCATTAAAAATTGGAAGCTCACAGTTTAAGCTAGGTTCTCTTCTTGGAAAGTTAACACGTTATCGATTGGTGGGTGTCTCACCCTTTTGAAGTCGGTCTTAGGAAGCCTACCTCTATACTATTTCTCAATTTTCAAGGCTCATATTAGTGTTATTGAGTCCCTTGAAAAAATTTGTAGAAGATTTCTTTGGGGTGGAACCGACAAGAAAAGAAAAATACTTTGGGTTGCTTGGCCTAAAGTATTAGCTTAAAAGGAAAATGGAGGTCTTGGTGTTGGTTCATTGCGTGCACTCAACATTGCACTATTGGTCAAACGAATTTGGAGACCAAAGGATGTTAAAAAAATCTACAGGGAATAACATTATTACAAGCATACACAACCTACATAGAAAGCCATTAAAATCGCTCTCAAAAAGATCATTAAACAGCGTATGGAACAACATTGTAAAGGCAAACTCGGAACTTGAGATGATGGGAGTCGTCCCAGATAAGTTGTCAACTTTACGTGATAAGCCATCTTTTGAGACAAGGTCTAAGAGTATGGAGTAGAGGCTGAACCGTTTAAGTGCTTAATGAAGTGGGAATGGCACACCGGGGAGTACGGCGGGCGGTGCGCTGCACGTAATAGCCCTAGAAGCAGTATGCATAGCATACGAGCTATGTACCCCCCATGTACTAAACATATGGGTTTGGGTTAGACATTCACGGTGTTGTGCCATTGTTTGGGCTTCCATTTCTTAGGCCTTGTTGGACCAACATACTTTTGTGTTGGACTTGGACTAGCTTGTTAGGCTTCATTGGATTTTAGGCCCACGATGGGTCGTAGGCCCAATTTCAAAGATTGGTCCGCAATTGGGCCTTTGGTTGTCAATTATAGTTTGGGATTTTTAGTAATAGGATTGGGCCTTTCTTTGGGCAATAGATTAGACCTATGATTTTAGGTTAAGACCTAATTAATAAATTGGATATTTTTAATATTCATAGCACGGGGATTTTCGGACGAGCAGGCAGAGATTTATGTGTGTGATTCAGCAGTTTGAGGTGATTGTTTATCACCATGTTTAACGGGTTGAAGGCACCAATACCGACCCATGGCTTACTATGTTAGAGTGTTAAATGTCTGCATGACTCTTGAATGTGCATATATTTGTATGCTTAGCGGGTGGGGTCCAATGGTTATTCTGTATGCTATTCCTTGGTATACTTGTATGTCTATATGTTGGGCAGGGCCCGTTATACTCAGTGGGTGGGGCCCATTTTCCGAGTTAGTGCGAGACCCGTTATACTTAGTGGGCGTGGCCCGTTACACTCATCGGCAGGGCCCATTATATGTTTGATATGTGTGGTATGTGGTATCTGGGGGAAACTCATTAAGCTTCGTGCTAATGGTTTTTTGTTTATGTTTCTGGTACCTACCTCGAGTATAAAGGGGAAGAGCTCGGGGTTATTGTAATGCACACACTATTTTGTTCCGCTTTGATATAATTAGTCTGATATTTTGCGATGTAGTGATACACTTTGATCTATCTTGGTTGTATGAATAAGTTTTGAGTTACCATTTTATAAAATCTAAAAGGAAAACGACATTAGATGTGTTATTGGTAATGTTACATCATTGTCTAAAATTAATATTTTCAATTTATTTCTGCTTTTAAATCTATTGAAAAAAAATCACAGAAATAAAATTAGCCGTACTTCAAAAGAGAGGAATAATGGCTTGATTATTATCGAAAATTTTGAGAATTATTAAAAAGGTTACACATATATGAGAACTAATATTTTAGTATATAAAGAAGAATGATACATATAAATTAGCAAAACAAAATTTTCCCTAGAAAATAATAATAATAATAATAATAATAATAATAATAATAATAATAATTTGTTAATTGTTGCATTAATCTCGATCTACAGGTGTTAATTATGTAAATCTTATAAAAATTAGGGGTACCAATGGAAATTTACAATATGATATGGCGAGTACAACACCAAGAAAATGCTTGGACCAACTTTGATGTGTTCGGAAAAGCACAAACAATTTAGTCTGACATGTGTCAACAACCAAATTACCCATTTATACACGAAATACATTTATAAATAAAATTAATTTAATATAAATTTACCCTTTTCCTAGTTGTCCAATTCTTTAGTGCATATTTTTTTCAGATTCTTCCATTATTCTGATTTGCAATAATCATTTATAAATGTCTAAGTTTAAGTTTGGAATTATAATTATGATAAACAAGAATTCTAAAAGCATAATACCATGTAATTATGTTTTAAATTAAAAGGTGAAATTGTTTATATTAATAATATACAATATGTGATAGAACAAATATACTTGTTAACCTTTCAACCCCATGTATTCTATAAGACTAATCCATGTACTATTTAGACTATTTTTCGTGTCGTACAGCCGCCACAAAGAAAGCATTTAGGGTGGAAAAGTATGGAAAAAACATTCAATTTTGCAAAATCATGTGTTTTTTGGGGGAATTGTACAACTACAATGGTTCAATTTTAAAGCTAAAGTTGCATAAAATGGTTTCTAGTGTTGAACACTCGTTCCAATGAACATTAAATAGGAACCAAACATAAATATATTTACATTAAATAGTAACTTGAACAAAATGATAATATGAAAATTTAAAGAACATGTAAATGACCTATATTTGAGGGATGACTAGTTTTCCAAGATAATGGCCTACTCTAAAGAGGTAGACCAATGGTCTTAATGTTGCTTACTCTGATATGAAGACTTTTTCATTCATTGATTTAAATAGCAACTTACTTTCAATTATGTGTTTAAAGTAGCATCACAACTTCATATATTTGCGATTATAAATTTTAAAATAATATGTAAGATGCTATGATAAACAAAACAATGAAGGTACATTGCTTTTTTTTTCGGTTAAAATAACAAAGTGGTCCACTTTCCCCATTTCCCCTTATTATTGCAATAGAAGGACTCAACATTGCCATTCAAGAAGCTTGTGAAAAATCTTTATTTCACGACATTCGCCTCCCAAAGAGTGACTCTAAACTCTCTCATCCTTTTTACACTGATGATGCACTCTTTATAGGCGATTGGTCACAGAACAACCTCAAAAACTTAGCAAGAATACTTTGGTGCTTCCACGTGGCCTCCGCTTTAAAGTTGACTTTTATAAATCGAAGGTGTTTCGTATTGGTGTCGGCGAGAGAAAATTGGCTTGTAATGCTAGGATACTTGGGTGTGATGTAGGATCCTTTCCTTTCAATTACCTTGGGGTCGTGGTGCGAGCAAATATGAATCTCATTAAAAATTGGAAGCTCACAGTTTAAGCTAGGTTCTCTTCTTGGAAAGTTAACACGTTATCGATTGGTGGTGCCTCACCCTTTTGAAGTCGGTCTTAGGAAGCCTACCTCTATACTATTTCTCAATTTTCAAGGCTCATATTAGTGTTATAGAGTCCCTTGAAAAAATTTGTAGAAGATTTCTTTGGGGTGGAACCGACAAGAAAAGAAAAATACTTTGGGTCGCTTGGCCTAAAGTATTAGCTTAAAAGGAAAATGGAGGTCTTGGTGTTGGTTCATTGCGTGCACTCAACATTGCACTATTGGTCAAACGAATTTGGAGACCAAAGGATGTTAAAAAAATCTACAGGGAATAACATTATTACAAGCATACACAACCTACATAGAAAGCCATTAAAATTGCTCTCAAAAAGATCATTAAACAGCGTATGGAACAACATTGTAAAGGCAAACTCGGAACTTGAGATGATGGGAGTCGTCCCAGATAACTTTATTTTTTGTGATTCTAGGAAACGGTGAGGATACCAACTTCAGGAATGAAATTTAGCAAGGTACATCTTCCTTCTCCACACAATTGCCAAACATATTATGCATTAGAGAAGTGTAAATCGGCGTACATTTTGTAATTTATATTTTGTTTTGATGTCGTATTTTCCCTTAATCTCTGTACTCTTAAAATTGTCTCTTTTGGTTGGCGCCTTGCTTGGCGACTTGCTAAGCTTGGCCTTAATAAATTCTCATCGGTTCCAAATAACAAAAAAAAGTTAATTTTCTGATGGTTCGCATAAAGGTGCGTACATATGACATTTATTAACACAAACAAAAACTCAGGAGTTCATACTCAATTAAGAACAATCCAAATAATTTAGATAGTACTATCGAGAAATCCCTATAGGTGAGTGTAAATGGCTATACATGATATCACATAGTCATAAATTTTAATGACAGCCTTGAAAAAATGTCTCAAATTAAGTTGTTTGATTGAATTGGTAAAATGTAGTAGTTAACCCAAAAGTTTTTTTGGAAGGTTCATTCATTATCAAAAGTTAAAAGTTGTTTCGATGAGTGAAATCTTTAATCCGTTATATATAGTCATAGAATAACAAAATAATGTGTTAGTATTTTTTACTAATCCGTTATAGATAACAAGCTGAAATGAATATTTCATTGATTATGTATTTAGAATGATACAAAACTTCAAAAACGTTCTTTAATGGAATTGTAGTTTTTCTGTTCTAGAGCACTAATGATCCTTTGGGTTACTACTTTTCAACCCCAAAGTAATATCATTGTCTTAAGATTTCATCAGCAGTCGAAAATACAAATACAACCATAATGGCTCATCTCACTTGAGAGCTCGCAAATTCCATTGCCCTTGTGTTTTTGATAACATTGCTCACGACAATCACCAAGAGTACAAGCATTTGGATCCAATACCTCTGTACATCTATGCTGTCCATTCACAGCGGAAGCTCCAACTGAAAAATGAAAAATAAAATAAAATAAACACGTTAAATTTTAATACGAACCATAAAGTAATAGATATTACATATATGGCTATCTTAATAAATAAAAATAGAAGTCCTTGTATGAAAAATTCTCCAGCAAGAGATTGGACATGTTTGCAATCAATTAACAAAATATTATCGAATGCCTGTTCCCAGTTACAAAGAAACTTCATGTATATTAAAATTAAAATAATACCGTTCCAAAAAAATATTTTAATTTTAAAATAAAATTTTGGAAGCTAAACCTATACAGATCGAGTACACAAACCTGAGATTACAACAATGAAAACTAAGAAGAAAGATGCAAGCTTGGCCATGTTAATGTGCAATCACAGAGACTCAATTCAGCGTGGGATTTCGATATGTTTTGGTTTAGGGATTGATAATCTTCATTTAAATAGACATAGTGACCATTATTCTCTCTCATTTTTTTTCTAATGTTACCGCTACAAAACAGCAACCTGTTAAATGAAGGTAATTAATGAAAAAAAACTTCCAATTGCTGTAATAAGCTTTTCAATTTATCATATACTAGACGCATAATCAACTCTCAATCAGAAATTGACGACACAAACATACATTAAAAATTCATTAATTTATCATTCGCTTCAAGTGTTATTTAAAAAATGATTCATCAAAATCAAAATTGAGTCCAAAGTCTTATGAAACCATAAGTTATGAGGTGATTATGCGTTTAAACGTGTATATATATATATATATATATATATATATATATATATATATATATATATATATATATATATATATATATATATATATATATATATATATATATATATATATATTAATTAATTAAATTTAATATATAGTAGGTGTGAAACTTGTGTATTACGCATAGTTTATTAAAGAAATTAATATAATCTTCTAAACCTTAAGAAATTATTAAAGTAATGGTTTTACTTATATACAAAGTTTTTGATGAATAAGTATGTAGTTGAATCCAATGTACTGAGAATTAGTATTGGGATTGTAACACTCAAATTTGGTAAGTTTTGCATTTAATCCTCTTTATAAAAAACTTTGCACTTTGGTCCTTTAGCTAGTACGCGGGGCGTACTAGGTGGTACGCTTGGCGTACTAGCCTGATATTGATCATGGGTTCCATCCACGTATGCGGGGCGTACATGGAGTACGCATGGACATTTTAGACCAACCTAATATCGCCCTAGCCTTTGTTTTAAAAAATACATACCAGGAACCCAACATTACACTAATATCGCCGTAGCCTTTGTTTTGGTGCTTTTGAGCTCTTGTGAAGCATTTTAGTGTGTTCTTGTGTATTTTGAAGTGGTCGAGGAGATTGAAGGCTTATTCTTTGGAGTGGAGCTTAGAGATCCGGATTTGGCATCACCATTTCGAGATATTTGAGGTATAAAGTTTGTATCTTGCCAAGTTCTTGTATAGATCTACTCTTGGGTTCGTTTATGACTACTTTGGTCCCTTTTTGTTGGTCCTTGTGAGAAAAGGTCGTTTCAGAAGCTTAACCCTTTAGATCTAGACATTTTAGGAGTCCCTTATGCATAAAAATGCAAACTTTATGGTGTTAATGGAATCATGCATGAGTTAAGACCTTTCTTAAGCTCTTTTGAGCTCTAGAGCCCCATTAAGTCATGCATGCACGTAAAGTTGCCAACTTTACATGATAAGTCATCTTTTGAGAGAAGGTCTAAGAGTATTGAGTAGAGGCTGAACCGTTTAAGTGCATAATGAAGTGGGAATGGCACACCGGGGAGTACGGCGGGTGGTGCGCTGCACGTAATAGCCCTAGAAGCAGTATGCTTAGCGTACGAGCTAAGTATCCCCCGTGTACTCAACATATGGGTTTGGGTTAGACATTCATGGTGTTGTGCCATTGTTTGGGCTTCCATTTCTTAGGCCTTGTTGGACCAACAGACTTTTGTGTTGGACTTGGACTAGCTTGTTAGGCTTCATTGGATTTTAGGCCCATGATGGGTCTTAGGCCCAATTTCGAAGATTGGTCCACAATTGGGCCTTGGGTTGTCAATTAGACTTTGGGATTTTTAGTAATAGGATTGGGCCTTTCTTTGGGACATAGATTAGACCTATGATTTTTGGTTAAGACTTAATTAATAAATTGGATATATTTAATATTCATAGCACGGGGATTTTCGGACGAGCAGGTAGAGATTTATTTGTGTGATTCAGCAGTTTGAGGTGATTCTTTATCACCATGTTTAGCGGGTCGAAGGCACCAATACTGACCCATGGCTTACTATGTTAGAGGGTTAGATGTTTGCATGACTCTTGCATGTGCATATATTTGTATGCTTAGCGGGTGGGGCCCAATGGTTATTCTGTATGCTATTACTTGCTATACTTGTATGTCTGTATGTTGGGCACGGCCCGTTATACTTAGTGGGTGGAACCCATTTTGCGAGTTAGTGCGAGGCCCGTTATACTTAGTGGGTGGGGCCCGTTACACTCATCGGCAGGGCCCATTATATGTTTGATATGTGTGGTATGTGGTATCTGGGGAAACTCATTAAGCTTCGTGCTTATGGTTTTTTGTTTATGTTTCAGGTACTTGTAGTATAAAGGGGAAGAGCTCGGGGTGATTGTAGTGCACACACTATTTTGTTCCGCATTCATATGATTAGTCTGATATTTTATGATGTAGTGATACACTTTGATCTATCTTGGTTGTATGAATAAGTTTTGAGTTACTGTTTTATGAATTCTAAAATGAAAATTTTGGGTTTTATTTTTGGTACGTTACAGAGATATTTTATATAATTGTAACGAATCACAAATTTCCAAATATTTTTTTGGAAACAACATTAGATGTGTTATTGGTAATGTTACATCATTGTCTAAAGTTAATATTTTCAATTTATTTCTGCTTTGAACTCTATTGAAAAAAAATCATAGAAATAAAATTAGCCGTACTTAAAAAGAGAGGAATAATGGCTTGATTATTATCGAAAATTTTGAGAATTATTAAAAAGGTTACATATATATGAGAACTAATATTTCAGTGTATAAAGATGAATGATACATATAAATTAGCAAAACCAAATTTTCCCTAGAAAATAATAATAATAATAATAATAATAATAATAATAATAATAATAATAATAATAAATTGTTAATTGATGCATTAATCTCGATCTGCAGGTGTTAATTATGTAAATCTTATAAAAATTAGGGGGCACCAATGGAAATTTACAATATGATATGGTGAGTACAACACCAAGAAAATGTTTGGACCAACTTTGATGTGTTCGGAAAAACACTAACAATTTAGTTTGTCATGTGTCAACAACCAAATTACGAATTAATTCACGAAATATATTTAGAAATAAAATTAATTTAATATAAATTTACCCTTTTGCTAGCAGTCCAATTCTTTAGTGCATATTTTTCAGATTCGTCCATTATTTTGATTTGCAATAATCATTTATAAATGTCTAAGTTTAAGTTTGGAATTATAATTATGATAAACCAGAATTTAAAAAGCATAATACCATGTATTTATGTTTGATATTAAAAGGTGAACTTGTTTATATTAATAATATACAATATGCGTTAGAATAAATATACTTGTTAACCTTTCAACCCCATGTATTATGTAAGACTAATCCATGTACTATTTAGACTATTTTTCTTGTCATACAACCCTAACAAAGAATGCATTTAGGTTGGTAAAGTATGGAAAAAACATTCAAGTTTTCAAAATCTAGTGTTTTTTTAGGGGAATTCTACAACTACAATGGTACAATTTTAAAGCTAAAGTTGCATAAAATGGTTTCTAGAGTCAACCCCATGTATTCCATACGACTAATCCATGTACTATTTAGACTATTTTTTGTGTCGTACAACCGCAAAAAAGAAAGCATTTAGGGTGGAAAAGTATGGAAAAAACATTCAAGTTTGCAAAATCTAGTGTTTTTTTTGGGGGAATTGTACAACCACAATGGTTCAATTTTAAAGCTAAAGTTGCATAAAATGGTTTCTAGTGTTGAACACTCGTTCCAATAAACATTTAATAGGAACCAAACATAAATATATTTACATTAAATAGTAACTTGAACAAAATAATAATATGAAAAGTTAAAGAACATGTAAATGACCTATATTTGAGGGATGACTAGTTCTCCAAGATAATGGTCTACTCTAAAGAGGTAGACCAATGGTCTTAATGTTGTTCACTCTCATATGAAGACTTTTTCATTCATTGTTTTAAGTAGCAACCCACTTTCAATTATGTGTTTAAAGTAGCATGACACCTTCATTTATTTTCTTTTACAATTTTTAAAATAATATGTAAGATGCTATGATAAACAAAACAATGAAAGTACATTGCTATTTTTTCGCTTAAAATAACAAAGTCCTGAAAATGGTCAAAATAGAAAAAAAAATAAATAAATAAAAAAAAAAACTGTCAACAATGTCTTATATTAGCATCAAATTTCATTATTTTCTATTACAAAGTTGTAAAACTGAAGGTAAGATGCTATAATTGATGAGTTTTTGGGTTTAAAACTATAATGCTCTAAGCGGAAAAAACAATAAAAAACAATTTAATTGATTAGGGCACATGCAAAACAAAACAAAGCCAAAGCCACCTACTTTCACTGATCTTTCTATTCGTTTAATTTCTGATACAGCTCCGGTTAATCTCTCCATTTTCCGGTGACCTACCCACAATCTACCTCCAGAAGAACCATCTTGTCGGACACCACCAAAGTAAAAGGCAGCCATCAATGAAACTCATTAACTGAAGTACTGAACGACCTCCTCTTCCATTAACCACTGACGAACATCAGCACCTTCACAACCTCTATTTACCTTCGACCCCGACAGCTTCACCTGCAAACCCCGTGTACAACTACTGCTATAACAAACACCATCTTCATCATCTTCCGAAAATTCCGAAAACGGCTTCATCCACCCAGTAAGCTCCTGTGATCAACCCACTACCGACGAGCTATCACACCCACTTCACCGAAAGACACCATAGCCACTACCTGATGAACCTTCCTTTGAAGATCACCAACTTCAAAGCACAACCGAAGCAACTTCATCTTTGACAAGATCCACCTGTTCTGTTGAGAACCATCCCTGTTGAAACTGTCCAGAATCTACTGCTGGTTGCTCTGATGCCAAATGTAGGATATTGGCCTTCTACTCTATAGATTAAAAAGCAAACACGGGGAGAAGATGGGTTTGTGTATGATGTTTTTGTATGCATGCAGAGAGTGAAAAGAAGAAGCATAACAACTTAATGGGGTGGGGCAAGTTGCTGCTACAACATACGTGGGGGCTACATCTTTCAAACCTCTTATTTTATTCATATCAATATAGACTGTATATATAGTTTCTTAGATACCCACGTTTAGTATGAAAACAATCTATGCTCTTTACTCTACCTAATTACCTGAAGACCTGTAAGTCTCCAAAGGATCCGGTCAAACCAAACACCAATTGTAAATAATGAACTATTATCTAATCTAAAACATAAAATATAAAACGATAATAATTATTAAATCTAAAGTTTCAGCCATGCACGTGAGCTATAACTAACGAACCCGATTAACCCAACAGTGTTCTCAAAATTGTCTCTTTTGGTCGGTGCCTTGCTAAACATGGACTTAATAAATTCTCGTTGGTTCAAAATAACAAAAAATAAGTTAATTTTCTGATGGTTCGCATAAAGGCGCATACATATATATAACATTTAATAACACAAACAAAAACTCAGAGTTCGTACGCAATTAAGAACAATCCAAATAATTTAGATAATACGATCAAGAAATCCCTACAGGTGAGTATAAATGGCTAGACATGATATCACACAGTCATAAATATTAATGACAACCTTGAAAAAATGTCTCAAATTAAGTTGTTTGATTGAATTGGTAAAATGTAGTAAGTAGTTAACCGAAAAGTTTTTTGGAAGGTTCTTTCATTGTCAAAAGTTAAAAGTTGTTTTGATGAGTGAAATCTTTAATCCGTTATATAGTCATAGAATAAGCAAATAATGTGTTAGTATTTTCTACTAATCCGTTATAGATAACAATCTGAAATGAATATTTCATTGATTATGTATTTAAAAAGATACATAACTTCAAAAACGTTCTTTAATGGAATTGTAATTTTTATGTTCTAGAGCACTAATGATCCTTTGGGTTACTACTTTTCAACCCCAAATTAATATCATTATCTTAAGATTTCATCAACAGTCGAAAATACAAATACAACCATAATGGCTCATATCACTTGAGAGCTCGCAAATTCCATTGCCCTTGTGTTTTTGATAACATTGCTCATGACAATCACCAAGAGTACAAGCATTTGGATCCAACACCTCTGTACATCTATGCTGTCCATTCACAGTGGAAGCTCCAACTGAAAAGTGAAAAATAAAATAAAATAAACACGTTAAATTTTAATACGAACCATAAAGTAATAGATATTACATATATGGCTATCTTAATAAATAAAAATAGAAGTCCTTGTATGAAAAACTCTCCAGCAAGAGATTGGACATGTTTGCAATCAAATAACAAAATATTATCGAATGCCTGTTCCCAGTTCCAAAGAAGCTTCATGTATATTAAAATTAAAATAATACCGTTCCATAAAAAAATATTTTAGTTTTAAAATAAAATTTTGGAAGCTAAGCATATACAGATCGAGTACACAAACCTGAGATTACAATAATGAATACTAAGAAGAATGATGCAAGCTTGGCCATGTTAATGTGCAATCACAGAAACTCAATTCAGCGTGGGATTTCAATATGTTTTGGTTTAGGGATTGGTAATCTTCATTTAAATAGACCTAGTGATCATTATTCTCTCTCATTTTTTTCAAATGTTACCGCTACAAAACAGCAACCTGTTAAATGAAGGTAATTAATGAAAAAAAAAAACTTCCAATTGCAGTAACAAGCTTTTCAATTTATCATATACTAGACACATAATCAACTCTCAATCAGAAATTGACGACACAAATATACATTAAAAATTCATTAATTTATCATTCACTTCAAATGTTATTTAAAAAAATGATTCATCAAAATCAAAATTGAGTCAAGCATCTTATGAAACCAGAAATTACGAGGCGATTATGCGTTTAAACGTATATATATTAATTAAATTTAATATATAGTAGGTTTGAAACTCGTGTATTACACATAGTTTATTAAAAAAATTAATATAAACTTCTAAATCTTAAGAAATTATTAAAGTAATGGTTTTACTTATATACGAAGTTTTTGATGAATAAGTATGTAGTTGAATCCAATGTACTAAGAATTAGTATTGAGATTGTAACACTCAAATTTGGTAAGTTTTGCATTTAACCCTCTTTTTCAAAAACTTTGCACTTTGGTCCTTTAGCTAGTTCGTAGGGCGTACTAGGTGGTACGCTTGGCGTACTAGCCTGATATTGATCACGGGTTCCATCCACGTACGTGGGGGCGTACGTGTAGGGATGTCAAAAAGTCCTGTGGGACCCCGTTCTCGTGGGGGCCCCGTCTCGTTTGGGGAAATTTTTAAAAAATATCCGGTGCGGGAATGGGCGCGGGGGCAAGGTTAACCTCCGTTTTAATTTCGGAGGCGGGGGTAGGCAATCCCGTCCTGAAACCCCCATGGGGACCCTGTTAATAAATTACACATATATTCACATATATTAATTATATAAATATAATAAACAATAGCATGATTTCAAGCTTCCAAAATTTATCAAAAAACATTTTATTAAGTTGTTAGTATAATGTTTTTAAGATGTCATAACTTTTTTATTTTTAACATTGTAAAATTTTGCTATAAATAATTATTTGTTACCTAAAAAATAGCATTTTTTAGACTAAATAACAACTTCTTTTCGGAAAAAAAAAAGGCAACCCAAAATCAATCGGGGGCAGGGGCGGGGGTAATAAAGGGGATTCGTGTCACACCCCAAAACCGGAACAGCGGAATCGTTCTGGGGTAGATGACGTCATGTCAAGTATCACAACATATGTAGTATAGTAATCAAAGTACAACAACCATTACATTAATAGTAATAATTTTACATAGTTTACATTTCATAGCAACATCAAAGTAATACAAGGAATAGTATAGATGCAGCTCGGTTCTAGACTGACTTCGCAAAGCTCTCGGGATGTACCTGTCTATCGCTGACCTGAGAATACAAGTTATTTTGAAAGCGAGTATCAGCATTTTATAATGCTGGTGAGTCCATAAGTATTTAGTGTCATTAGTATAAATATGCATTTTTATTCAAAATAACTTTATGAAAGATAGTAGTTTAGAATCTACGGTGTATTAGTGTCCTTTCTAGAAAATCCTATATTTTCTAAATAAAAGTAGTCTTCTACCAAGACCCGACCGATTTATGTTTTAAGGAGTAGTTTTCCCCAAATTACTATCATTACCAAATACAGAATTGACTTTAAAAGAGTAATGAGAAAATCATAAGTGAAAATACTAGGGGAAAATAATGTATATATATATATATATATATATATATATATATATATATATATATATATATACACACACACCTCAGCAGTAACACTGCTGACTAAAACAAAAGAAAACATAGACTCTAGGAGAGTATCGAATGAATGATACGCCTGGATCAGTCTAACAAAAGGAAGTACAGACTCCAGACAGTATCGAGTGAACGATACAACTAGCAAAGTCTAAAACAAAAAGGGTGAATGTGAACCCGTATGTAACCATGTTGATCGACGATAGAGTATCCGATGACCCTCCAAGTCACGCGTAGAGGTAGTGGCACTAGAGGTAGTGGCATTATGTCACCCATGAGCCTTACCGGCACGGACTGTAGCTAGTAGTCTGGGTGTGGGAGTGTCAGTCCCGTATAGATCTATACACATGATGTTCGTTCTCCTTCCCGGAGACTCTGGTTACACAGCGTTGGCGCAATGAAGCGTCGTAGAGGGAAATAGTGTGTCACATTCTAAAGTAAAAGAGATAGAGATAGAGATAGAGATAGAGATATCAAAAGTATTTCAAAATATTAAACTCTTTTATAAACTTGTATTTTTCCCCAAAAATCATATATATATATATATATATATATATATATATATATATATATATATATATATATATATATATATATATATATATATATATAATATTTAAATGGCTTAGGACTGATAACTCATTTTGGGTCCTTTTCCGTGTCTGGATGTGGGCTTAAGGTTTCGGTTATTTGTCCGAATGTCGTTTAAATTTTACTTATATATAATTGTATATGTATATAAATATAAAAGTTATTTCATTCAGTTTAGATACCATTTCTAACATGTTGAGCAAGGGGTTACATTCATAAACACTTAGTACCAATTCAAAAAGCATATATAAATTATAATAGGTATAATTTATGATACATAGAACGTTAATTCACGATTCAAGTATACTAGAATACACCGTTTTACAAGAAACAAGGGTTTTATTTAAAACTAATCAAGGGTATACAACTTTCAAATATATGTTAAGAATACTAATTTAGGAATATATACAATCAATCATTATTTCAGGATGATTGGGTTTTTCATAACTATTATACATGTAACGTCTATATACTTTTTATTAGTATTTTTATTCAGGTTGTTTAGTTCATTTAAATAATATAGTTAAAGTCCTGACATTATAACCAGAATCTCCAGTCGGGGATCGAAACAATGTGTGTATAGATGTATATTAGGATTGACAACCCCGCACTCAGACGACTAGCTACAGTCAGGCATACACGCCTACGAGTGACAGTTGTTATCAACAACTTTTAATGCCTTCAAAGCATTGTTTCAGGCCATCCAGTCTTAGTATGGTTATAATAACTCATTAAAAAGATATTTACAATATTGTTAGTGCATAATTAACTAAACATGAGTACATTTTCAAAGTACCAGTTTATCAAAATACAGTTTACAACATTACATCTCAGTATTCAATAACAGCTGGTGAAGCCAAGCACACTCACTTTTACAGTTTATACAAAAAGGATACAAAAACAGAACATTGGTTTACAAATAGAACGGTTTTATGTGATTAAAACTACTTTTCATATACAGCAGAAAATATAGGATTTTCTAAAACAATTTAAATATTCAAAGAACAGAAAACATACTTTTAAACATAAATATTTATGCACTCACTCAACTTTATGTTGATACTCTCTTTTCAAGTTACTTGTATTCTCAGGCAAGCAATAAACAGGTACTCACCGAGCCTTTTGAGAAGATGGAGCTAATTTGAGTCATATCCTCTGTATTTTGCTATAACTATTTTGGTGTCAATATACTGCGATTGAACACATGGATATACTTTTACTTTTAAATGCAATGGTTGTTTGTACTTTGATTACTATGATGCATGTGTTGCGATACTACAAATGAAGTCGTCCACCCCCGGACGTTTCTACCGTCTGGTTTGGGGGTGTGACACTATGGGCTCCCCTATGGTCTTTACCAAATTCCATGGGCCCCCATAGTCTTCCTATAAGTCATAACATGCCAAATAACAAAACCATTGCATATTTAGCTATTGAAACCTCATATCAAGTAAGGGGCCGACATTGGTTCCTTCGACCTATTGGTATAATGAGAAGACTCACCTCATTCTGCTGAAAACAATAGCTGCTCGACTATCCAATCCAAATTCTCACACTTTAAGAATATATAAATAGCCCTAATTAGGATTATTACACAACCTAGACAAGGGCCCAAAATCCTAAGTCCAAGTCCTTCCATAATGGCCCAAAGGTCTCTCCTTCCTTAATGGGCCCAACATCAAAGTCCAAAAGCATAATGGGTGACATGGCCCAAAAGGTCGCATTATGCCAACTGTATCCCAAACTAGAACAAAAGTGTAATAATTCCGAATGGGTCTCGACCCAAGGCTGAATAGGGCCCAATAAGCTTACAAGCCCAACGAAGCCCAAACGTATCTGGAGTACGTACGCCCAGCGTACCACGTCAATACACTTTAAGTGCTGAGTCCTTTGGCTGTACGCGCAGCGTATGCATCCTTATGTCTATCTCCAGATCTGAGTCTATTAAGATGTCCTAGGGCATAAAGTTGGCAACTTTATGCCCTTGCATGCTACATGGGACCCCAATGCCTCATTTTTCCCGTTAAGACCACTTTTAAGACCTTAAACTCATGCATGGTCCCAATACAACCTTCAAGATGGCATTTTTATTCATCAAGCATGTCCAATGAGCTTAGATCTCACATTTCTAGCCTCTAGAGTTGCTTAACTCGCAATAGAGGGTCCATGTACAAAAAATGGACTTCACAATAATCCCTAATTCACACTAGCAAAATAGATGGCAAGGTATAGACTTTTTACCTCCACAAGCTCCTAAAGATGAACTAGATGCAAGATCTAGAAGCTCAATAACATCCAAGACTTGATCACCACCTTCTCCTTCTTGTAAACCCACTAAATGGCCACGAAACACTTTTAACCTCAAAGATTAAACTCTTATGAAAATATGGGGATTTGGGATGATAATAGTGTTGGAATAGTGTCTAAGCCCGTAACTATATTTGGTATGTACTTGACCCGGTTATGCATGGTCCTTTTGGGTTGCCTTCTCCAAAGCAACTTGACAAGGTAATTTAAGGAGAAAGAGAGAGTATTATGATTTATTAATATATTATAAGAATAATATATTAAAGGAGAAATCATATTTATTTAATTAGTATTCGTCCAAGGCCTTATTCCAGAAGGTTCCTTGGGCTGCTTGGTGGCTAAGCTGTCCATTAGGGTTTAGACTGAAACCCTAGTAACCTATAAGTATAAATATGACCCCTAGGGCATTGAATTCGGCTACCACTTGATTCTAAGAGAGCCCTAGGCCGATTTCTAGCCTCTCTCTCCCTCTCTCATATTGCCTTCTTGCTTGTGGGGTTTGTGAACCATTAGAGGAGTTACATTTGTGACTCTAAGCTCAAGAGAAGAAGAAAAGAAGATCTAAGTCATCAAGTTGAAGAGGTAAACATCTAGATCTGATTCTACATGTTATTTTTGTTATTTGTATGCTAGATTAGGGTTTGTAAGTCTTGGAATCAAAGCATGTTCAATAGAGAAACCTAGATCCAAGCATTAGGGTTTGTATGAGCACATAGGAATGTTTCTTATGCATAAAACCCATCAGTGGTATCAGAGCTTTGATTGGTTTCAATTGTATATGATGCTTAACTGTTTTATTTGCTGAAAATTGAGTTTTTGGCCTCTGCCCGACTCAACTCGGCGAGTCAGTATCTGGACTCGGCAAGCTGGCTCCTACTCGGCGAGTCCAGGTCTGACTCGGCGAGTCAGTTCGTCAGGCAGAGGGTATTTCGGGTTTTAGCTGCTATTTTGACTTGGATTTGATGCTTAAGTTGTTTTATGGAGTTAAAATCCGAATTTTATCTTAATTAAGTGATTATCCTTGCCAAAACAATAGATAATTTCAAATCTTTTAAATATTAGTTGTTTATATGATAAATATGGATTATTTAAAGTTATTTCGTAATTATCTAATGACTAAAATAAGATTAAGTCAAATATAGATAATTATGAAATTAATTGGTTAATTTGAATTATTTGTTATTTGATCCCTTGTATTTTGAAAAGTTCAAAAACTTACCCTCAAGTTTTGAAATTTGAATTTATGATTAAAAGTTTAATTTTGAGTAATTTAAATTTCAAACCCTTCAAATTTTACAAGTTTAAAATTCAACCCTATACTATATATATATATATATATATATATATATATATATATATATATATATATATATATATATATATATATATATATATATATATTATTACAAGTTTAATTAAGATATATATGTATGACTTAAAATGCTAGTCTTACCGTTAGTAGGCCTCATTCATGAAGCCGATCTATAAGGTGGGTATAAGGTTGTTGCCTATAAAATGGCGCTTAATGGGTGTACACTCACACCTACCGCTTGCTTGACTGGTGGAGGGTCGTTAGCCGAACGGGTAGGATAGGGCAACCCTCTCCTCATTAAAAGTATAATGTTAAATATAAAGTAACTACATGTTTTATAAATTCCTATTCCTAGTTACTTTAGTGTAAAATGTGAAAATGATGCTAATCCATGGAATTACACTTCGTACCCTTGTCAAACGTTGATGGAGAACGTGTGGTTAACCGGCACATCAATTTGGGGATGACATTGGTAGCGAAGGGTGACTCGATGCTTGTCATAGATCAATGGAGCGTGTGTGGTTTACCGGTACATTGATTAGGTGATAGAGACATTGAGTGCACCACGTTGGTTTGCACGATTATTCCCAAATTTGTTTGTGATCCTCGGTATCCCAGTCGCAAATTTGAAATGCATATCGAGATTTAAACATGCCATTGAAAAGTTCAATAAATCTCAAAGATCTAGGAGTTTTCAATACATTTAAAACCTAAATTGCCTTTTTCGTTTTTCATGGTGAGAATTAGTGAATCGTCATTCACTTACCTTCAAATTATTTACTTTTAGAGTATGACATCCCTTTCTAAGTTGTAAATAATGTTATTGGATCCTATCCCTAATTTCTCGTTTGGGTGTTTAAATAGGGATTCATTTCTAATCAAACTTTGTTCCTTTCTTTTTCAGATGTCTGCAAACAACAACAACAACAACGCTTCTGGGTCATTCTCGTTAATGAACTTGTGTCAGAAAGTGAAATTTGATGGTTCAAATTTCAACGAGTGGATGAAGTATATTCGCATGATCACACGCTACGAGGACAAAGAATATGTCATCGATGAAAAGCTTGAGAAGATCATCCCAGATGTTGCTACTCCTGAGGAATTGGCCGCCTTTGAGGCCCATGAGCGTGATGCCACGAAAGTTCACTGCATCATGCTGGCCACCATGAACCTCGAACTCCAAAAGTCCTATGAGGACATGTATCCGTATGAAATGCATCAGGATTTGCTGGACAGGTATCACCAGAGCGCGAGGCAAGAGCACTATGAGATCATTACTAACATGATCAACGCTAAGATGGGGAGTGGAGAATCCCTAACCTCTCATTTGCAGAAAATGCAGAGGTATGTTGATCGTCTTCTCAAACTTAATGTTAAGTTTGATGAGGATTTGGCTATCGACATAATCCTCCACTCCTTTCCCTCCTGCTACAATCAGTTTAGGATGACCTACCATATGAACAAAGAGGAGGTCTCCTTGAGCAAGCTCCAAGGACTCTTGAGGACTGCTGAGAGCAACCTCAAAGACAAATCTGTTGCACCGTCCCCTGCTGTGGCCGCTCCTGTGATGGCAATAGGTCAAGGAAAGGGCAAAAAGAGGAAGGCTCCATGTAAGAGCCACCATAATGGGAAACCCCGTGATGGTTCGTCCTCAAGTGGGACCAAAGCTGGCCCTGCTAAGCCCTCTTCTGATCATAAAGAAGCAGAGTGCTTCTATTGCCACCAAAAGGGCCACTGGAAGCGAAGCTGCCCATAATATCTGCAGGACATAAGAGATGGGAAGATTAAGCCCACCTTTGCAGGTATGTATTCTATTAAATCTAATAACTCATCATTTGCTACTTCATGGGTTCTTGATACAGGGTGTGGTTACCACATTTGTTCTGATATGCAGGGCCTAAAAAGAAGTAGGGAGATGGAACATGGGAAGATGAACCTGATTATGGGAAATAGAAGATCGTCGCCTGTGACCAAAGTCGGTGTTTATTCTTTAGTGTTAAGTAATGGGTTAGGGATAGATTTAGAAAATCGCTGTTATTCGCCAGATATGGCAAGAAACATTATTTCATTTCACGGGTTGTTTAGACAAGGTTTCAGATATTCTTTTGATAATAGTAATGGTTCTATTAATGTTTATTTGAATGGTGTCTTTTATTTCAATGCATTACCTTGTAATGGGATTTATGAATCTGTGATGATTGTTGATAATTTAGGAAATAATGTTTTGAATATTGATTTGTCTACTAGTCTAGACAAAGCATGCTTGTGGCATTGTCGCCTTGGCCATGTCAACAAGAAACGCATAGCCCAACTCTAAAAGGATGGAGTGTTGGAGTCATTCGACCTTAAGGACGATGACACGTGTGAATCTTGTTTACTTGGGAAGATGACCAAGTCACCCTCCACTGGCACTTGTGTAAGGGGTGAGGGTTTATTGGATCTCATACACACCAATGTATGTGGGCCCTTTAGATCCACCACAAGGGATGCTTGCCGCTTCTACGTGACTTTTACAGATGATTATAGCAGATATGGATATATCTACTTAATCAAGCAAAAGTCGGAAACCTTTGAAAAGTTCAAAGAGTTTAAGAATGAAGTGGAGAATCAGCTGGGCAGGAAAATCAAGATGCTTCGGTCAGACCGAGGAGGAGAGTACCTAAGTCTTGAGCTTCACAACTATCTAAAAGAACGCGGAATCGTTTCGCAATTGACGCCTCTGAGGACGCCACAATTGAATGGTGTGGCTGAGAGACGTAATCGGACCTTGTTAGACATGGTTCGTTCTATGATGAGTCGGACTTCGTTACCAATAGCTTTCTGGGGGTATGCCTTAGAGACTGCCACCCATATACTTTACTTAGTTCCCACCAAGAAGGTTTCCAGGACTCCTCACGAGATGTGGACAGGGAAGGCTCCCTCGTTGGCACACATCAAGGTTTGGGGTTGTGAGGCTTTTGTAAGACGAGGGACTCATGACAAGCTAGAACCTCGTAGTGAGAAGTGTTATTTCATCGGCTATCCGCAGAAGTCTTTTGGCTACCTTTTCTATAGACCGAGTGACAATGTTGTATTCGTTGCTAGAAGAGGAGTTTTCTGAGAAAGGGAATTGATAAGCCAAGAAGACAGTGGGAGGCAAATTGAACTTGAAGAGATTCAAGATCAAAACAATGAAGGAACCTCTGACACTAGCACTCAACTTGAGGAGGAAACTCCTGTTGAACCTGTTGACGAGTCCTTACCTCTTCGACGTTCCACTAGGGCTAGTGTTCCACCCCAGTTTTATGGTTTTCATATTACTACTGAAAGGGATACATTTATTAGTGATAGTACACTAGTAAATTTGGATGAACCTAGCAGCTATAAAGAAGCCATGGCAGGCCCAGAGTCTGCGAATGGAAAGAGACGATGGACAGTGAGATTCAGTCCATGTACGACAACCAAGTTTGGAATTTGGTTGATAATGTACCGGGTCGTAAGACAGTCGAGTGCAAGTGGATCTTCAAGAAGAAGACGGACATGGATGGGAAAGTGCATACTTATAAAGCGCAATTGGTTGTGAAGGGCTTTACTCAAACTCCCAGATTTGACTATGATGAGACCTTCTCACCAGTTGCGAAGATAAAGTCTATTAGGGTGATGCTCGCAATAGCTACGTTTCATGATTATGAAATATGGCAGATGGACGTGAAAACCGCTTTCCTTAATGGAAAGTTGGCTGAGGATGTCTACAAGAATCAGCCAAAGGGTTTTGTCGATGCGAAGCATCCAAATAGAGTATGCAAGCTTGAGAAATCCATTTATGGATTGAAACAAGCGTCTCGCAGATGGAATCTTTGTTTTGACGAGAAGGTTAAAGAGTTTGGCTTTCTGCGAAGCGAAGATGAATCTTGTGTGTATGTCAAAGCCAGTGGGAGTATAGTGAGCTTTCTCGTATTGTATGTCGACGACATACTACTCATAGGAAATGATGTCCCAACCTTGCAGGAGGTCAAATCCTGGCTTGGGAAATGTTTTGCTATGAAGGACCTCGGAGAGGCTGCTTATATTTTGGGGATAAGAATAGTAAGAAACAGGGAAAAGAGACTGATAGGACTCAGTCAGGATACATACTTGGAAAAGGTACTAAAGCGTTTTAGTATGGAAAATTCCAAGAAAGGGGAGTTGCCAATCCAAAGCAATATTAAGCTGATTAAGACTCAGAGCCCGAGTACAGAGGCAGAGATAGCTGATATGAGCCGAGTACCTTACGCTTCCGCAGTTGGCTCTATCATGGATGCTATGACTTGTACTCGCCCTGATGTGGCCTTTGCTTTGAGCATGGTCAGCAGATATCAAGGGAATCCTGGTAGAGCTCATTGGATTGCAGTTAAGAATATTCTTAAGTACCTTCGAAGGACCAAGGAATGGTTTCTAGTCCTTGGTGGGAGTGATGACTTAAGGGTATGAGGGTACAGTGACGCTAGTTTTCAGACGGATCGGGATAACTTCCGATCGCAGTCAGGCTGGGTCTTTACCCTAAATGGAGGAGCAGTGACTTGGAAAAGTTCCAAGCAAGAGACTGTAGCTGATTCAACATGCGAATCAGAGTATATTGCGGCGAGCGAAGCATCAAAGGAGGCTATATGGTTGAAGAACTTCATTTGAGACCTTGGAGTTGTGCCATCCATAAAAGAGCCGATGGAAATTTTCTGTGATAATGAAGGAGCGGTTGCCTTGACCAAGGAACCGAGAGATCATGGTAGATCTCGACATATTCACAGAAAATACCATTTTATCAGACATCAGGTAGAAGAGGGACTCCTCGTTGTGAAGAGGGTATCATCAGAAGAAAACCCAGCAGATCCCCTTACGAAGGGACTGAGTAGGGTCAAACACTTGCAGCACGCTAGGAGCATTGGGCTGAAGGATGATATAAGTTTGGATTAGATAGGAAATGTGTAATAGATAGTTTGTACTTGACATTCGATGAATAAATAAAATGTGTTATTTATGAGTAAAGCTACTATCTTGTGTTGGTTATTTATCTATTGTTTCCATTTTGCATGTTTTGACTTCCTGAATGATAGGATTATTCAAAAAGGTCCATAGTCGATCATATTTTGGAAGTAGATATGAATGAAGACTGTCATGAATTGTTTGTAGATTGTCTAAAAGGTTTTGGACATAGAAAAGGTTTGCTGCAAAGTTCATGAGTGCTTATAAATATGAGTTGAGCATTGGAATAAACCCGAGTTTGTTGTATCACTTCATGGTATTTTACCTTAAGTGATCGCTGAGCGATAACATCATATAGTCTTAAAACTTAGAGATATGATTGTTGTTTGCTGGTTGGTTATGCATTGATAATGTGTAAACGCATCAGTAACTTGATGTTATAAAATGCATTATTGTGTATAATTCAATTAGTAAATAATGGATGCATATGAGTCGAAGTTGATCTGTTCCTTTTATTCTATGAGAATAAAAGTGAGATATTGGCCACTTGATGATTTGGTTTGACTTATGTGCCGGGCCTGGTCAGGATGAAGTTGATGTGTTCAACTGAATTCTATGTCAAAAAAATCGGAAATCAAGGAACTCCTGCTGGACAATAAGCATTGTCAGCATGATATCCAGAACAGAGGATTATACGATCCCTTATCTAAAGGACAAGTTGATCAGAGTTGACAGCGAAGTATAAGAGCTACGATTGCTAATCGGTTTCTGAAGTCATATGTGAGATATAGTTACTAGACTTATCCAAGTGGGAGACTGTTGGAATAGTGTCTAAGCCCGTAACTATATTTGGTATGTACTTGACCCGGTTGTGCATGGTCCTTTTGGGTTGCCTTCTCCAAAGCAACTTGACAAGGTAATTTAAGGAGAAAGAAAGAGTATTATGATTTATTAATATATTATAAGAATAATATATTAAAGGAGAAATCATATTTATTTAATTAGTATTGGTCATAAATTAATTAGGAATTAATTGGTGATCAAAAGAGATTAATTGAATAAAGGGGTATAAACTGTCAAATGTATGATAGTTGAGTTTGGGTTAAGGAAACCTAATGGGCTTAAGGGGGAACGAAATTATGATGGATATCCATCATATTTTCGTCCAAGGCCTTATTCCAGAAGGTTCCTTGGGCTGCTTGGTGGCTAAGCTGTCCATTAGGGTTTAGACTGAAACCCTAGTAACCTGTAAGTATAAATATGACCCCTAGGGCATTGAATTCGGCTACCACTTGATTCTAAGAGAACCCTAGGCTGATTTCTAGCCTCTCTCTCCCTCTCTCATATTGCCTTCTTGCTTGTGGGGTTTGTGAACCATTAGAGGAGTTGCATTTGTGACTCTAAGCTCAAGAGAAGAAGAAAAGAAGATCTAAGTCATCAAGTTGAAGAGGTAAACATCTAGATCTGATTCTACATGTTATTTTTGTTATTTGTATGATAGATTAGGGTTTGTAAGTCTTGGAATCAAAGCATGTTCAATAGAGAAACCTAGATCCAAGCATTAGGGTTTGTATGAGCACATAGGAATGTTTCTTATGCATAAAACCCATCAAATAGACTATGGAGGCTGTCTAGGGTAAGGCCTAAGCAATATAAGAGTGTTTAAATAGGGGCCTTGTCGAGAAATTAGGGTTTTAGTCTTGACCCACGTACGCCCCGCGTATTGCTTCGTCCACCCCGCGTACGTGGTGCATGCCCGCAACCAACCTTCCCTAATATGCTAAGCGTACACCTATGTACGCCCAACGTACGTAGGGATCCTTTTGTAACAAACCGTTATTTCAAACCTATGTAAAAGTGTAGGTCAATTTGTACTTATTTGTAAATTAATAAAGAGAAATTTTGGCATACTATGTATATTTACATAATTGACCCTCAAAAATAAAGTATTAAATAATCTTAATTGGGTTGAACCAAGTGATAGAGATTGTAACAAGGTTTCCAAAAATATAAAGAACACTAAAATCCGAGTTATAACGAAGAAGTTATGACCAATCGAAAATCCGCGACAAAACCGGCAAAACACTGAACTGTAAAAACTAAATTTTTAATAAAAGGCTTTATAGCCTTAACAATCTAAATGAAAGTTATAGTTTATGTTAAACCGTTAACTTTCATAAAAAAAAACGCCAAAATCTGACTTCGTATGAGGAAGTTATGATTTTTCTAAGTTTCAGTATAGCAGTGTACAACTAAAAACTCGAAATAAAAATCGAGTGGTTTTTAGCCGACACAACCTAAACAAGAATTGAAGGTCTCGTCATTAGTAGTACAACGGTAAAAAGACAGACAAAAACGGACGTCGTATGAAGAAGTTATGAATTTATAACGGATTCACGTCCTGGTCTGTTTAAAATAATAATATTAAAAATAAAGTCAGTATTAGCCGACGAAGTCTAAATGAAAGTCGTAGAGTATAATTTTACCTACACATGCATATAAAGAACGTCAAAAACGGAGTTCATATGCAAAAGTTATGAATTTTACAAGTTTTGGCAAAAAAATAAAGAAAAATAACAAAAACCGGGAATATTCGCAAGAACAGTAACTGCCACGTCACCCTCGCATGCGAGCCTCCACGTGGCATCTTTTGATTAGACCGCAGCCTCGCGTGTCACCTCCTGATTCGACCAAGTCCGAGGTCCACTTAGAACCGGACAGCCTCGCATGAGACACACCAGAGACACCCCTCGCACACCCCTCGCACGCTCCTCGAACACCTCCTTCGCACATGTCGTCTTTCCATTGGACCGAGGGTTGGTCCAATCCGAGCCAGCCAGCAACGAGCCTCCGGTCCGAAGAACTGCCCTCGCCTCGCCATCTGTCAAACGCGTGTCACCCTCGCATAGCTTCGGGTCCGAGCCTTCGGGCTATATATAGCATGCGAGGGCTTCCGAATAATTTCACTTTTTTACCCTAAATTTCACCCTCTTTCACATTTTCCACTCCCTTAAGCTTATATACAACCCCTAAAGCCCCGGTATCAAGACTCGAGCCCGAAGTAAGCCGTGAAGCCCCGAAATTCTCGAGAATTCATCCTCTCTTCTGTCAAAACTCTGTCCGATTTGAGCCGGTTTCTCGACAAATAAACTCCTTTTCGTGAAACGAAACTCTGTCCGAATTACCACCTATCAAGTGAGCTCATACCCCCGTATTTTCATAATTTCTACTCTTTTAAGGGGGGGAAATACAAGTATAACACAACAACTTTGTGTTATAAATAAATGATTTCAAATCACGATAAAATGATTTTAAAGCATCAAAAATACTTCAAATATTGAACTCTTTTATAAACTTATATTTTTTCCCAAATATACATATTTGTATATATAATTTAATGTAAATAAGATTTAAAAGGCTTAGGACTAATAATTCATTCTAGGTCCTTTTCCTTGTTTGGATGTGGACTTATAATACCGGTTATTTGTCCGAAGGTCGTTCAAATTTTACTTATGTATAAAATTGTATATGTATATAAAAATAAAAGTTATTTCATCAATTTAATTACCCTTTGTAACATGTTGAGCAAAGGATTACATGCAAAAATAGTTATTTTCCAATTCATAAAGTACATATAAATTATAATAGGTATAATTTATGATACATAGAGCAATAATTCATATGAATACACTGTTTTACATGCAACAAGGGTTTTAATTCAAAACAAATCAAGGGTTTACACTTATCAAATACATGTTCGGGATACTAAGTCAAGAACATATTGTCAATCATTTATTTCAGAATGGTTGGGTTTTCATAACTAATATACATGTAACGTTTATATGCTTTTTATGAGACATTCAATTCAATTTGTTTAATTCATTTTAGACAACCAAGGTAAAACCCTGACATTATAACCAGAATCTCTAGTCCGGGGATCGAAACAAGTTGTGTGTCGATCTATATCGGGATTGACAACCCCGCACTCAGGCTGCTAGCTACAGTCAGGCATACACGCCAATGAGTGGCAATTGTTATCAACAGTTTAAGCGCTCATCAGGCGTTTGTTTCAGGCGTTCATGTCTTAGTATGGTTATAATAACTCATTAAAAAGATATTAACAACACGTTAGTGTATAAACAACTAAACGTAAGTATATCTTCAAAGTACCAGTTTACAAAATGCAAAGTACAATGGTATACTATAGTTTTTAATAACAGCTGGTAAAGCCAGGCACACTCTCAAATACAAGTTTTACAAATACATTGGTTTACAAATAGGACGGTTTTATGGGAATAAAACTACTTTTCACATACCACAGAAAATATGGGATTTTCTAGAAGTGTTTTCATATTCAAAATACAAAGACACCCATTCAAACATAAAGACTTATGTACTCACTCAACTTATTGTTGATACTCTCTTTTCAAATTACTTGTATTATCAGGGAAATAATAATAGGTACTCCCCGAGCTTTTTGAGAAGATGGAGCCATTAGGAGTCTTATCTTCTTCTTTTGTATAACTATTTTGGTTTCAGTATACAATGATTGAACACATGTAAATATTATACTTTTAAATACAATGGTTGTTTGTGCTTTGATTACTATGATACATGTGTTGTGTTACTACAAATGAAGTCTTCCACCCCCGGACGTTTCTGCCGTCTGGTTTGGGGGTGTGACAGATTGGTATCAGAGCATTGTTTATAGTGAACTCAGTATATCAATCCATAAAAGATATACAAACTATAAATACATTGGGGCTGAGAGCTCTGACTACAAGTATACTTTTAAGAATTCTAAGTATTTTTACAAGAAGTATACTAACCCTCATACCTACAAGTACATAGTCATAAGAACTTAAAAGTATTTGGATGTTGAACATTACAGTTAAACCCGAGCAGTTATGTAGTCATATCTAGATTTAATATAGCCTGATCAACTATATTGATTTCAGACATGACCAACATGTGTTTAGGAGTGATAGTAGTGTTGTGACGTGTCTAAAACTTACCAACTACCGAAGAAACTCTAAGAACAGAACATAAAATACTATAAGAATATTATAAACATCGATATGCTTTAGTTTTCTTTTCAGGCATTTCTCATAACCTTATTCTCGTACAGACATAATGGCAGGACATCATCTACCAGGGGACCCTTATTTTCCAAATCATGGCAATCAAGGATGGATAGTGGATGATCGAGAGGAGGATCCAGAAGAAGACTCAGATGAAGAACCATTTGAGGACAGTGAATCAAGCGGTACAGATATAGAGCCACAAGTCTGCAACCCGGGGATACGTCCCCCGAGACAAGAGGAAGCAATACCCATACCCGAGTGGGGCCAATACATAAACCATTGGAGTCGACAAGACGGCCAACGCCCTCCCTACAGAATGGCACGGGGTTTTTATAACGTCTCAGAAGGAGGAACAGTCGACAGAGCTCTTCCAGTTATAGTGAACCGAATTACCCGACAATTCGATCAATCAAGGATGTCAATCAATCGTATCTTAGAAGTGAATGCGGCTGCACAGGCTAACGCTGCCGATATCCTTCGTCTTGACGAGATGCAAGATAATACCCAACACCATACTGAAGCCCTTCAAGGGCAACTTAATGCTGCCGAATCAGAGATCAAAGGACTGAGGGAGCATCAAGCTGCCCAAGAAAAGCGCTGGAAATCGCAAGATGAAGCGAAACCCAGTAACCGTCGTAGCAACCGCCGCAAGTAGTGTTACACTACTTTCTAGTTTAATATACTGAATGTATAGACTACTTTCAGGATATCTATAAATCAAGTATCAATAAAATAACAAGCACTTTACTTCAACAAGAGTTATTACAATTTACATAAACATTCCATTCCAAAGTTTTGGGATTTTGGATATGTTCCAGTGTTATTTTCATACTTTTCAAATACGACCGCAAAAACTTTTATTTTCGGTAGGCCGGTTTGATGTCGATACTTTTGCAATATTGTGGTTTATTAAAGACTTACTTTAGGGTTAAGTATCCAAATTACATATACTTAATATACCAATACAATCGACATGTACTTTCATACTCTTTGAAAAATAACCACTTCATTTTAATCTATCCAGTTGCAAGTTGTACTTACAATGGACATCCATTTTCAATTCCTTACAAGATTCTTGTTAAATTAAGTGTTTAAGTTCAGAGATATCAAATTCATATTCATTCTTGATATCTCACTATCTTTTTATCTATTGACTTTTATAGAAAAACATGTCTCCTCGTAGGAATCCAAGACGTAACAATGAAACAGAAGCACCGATGCCACCTCCACCACCACCCCCTCAATTCGATGTTGCCATGTTCCAAGCGGCAGTCACGACAGTTGTAGCGGCTGCCTTATCTCATATCAATAATCCTGGTGCTAGTGGGTCGGGAGCTGGTCCATGTTCTTATAACCTTGTCGAGGGTCATGAGCACTCGAGAGAGTGCACTTTTAAGGACTTCTCGAATGCCAAACCCAGGACCTTTAATGGAACTGGAGGAGTGATTGTTTTAAGGCAATGGATTGAGAAGATAGAAGCAGTCTTTGAAATTTGCTCCTGTCCAGATGGTAGCAAAGTTAAATTTGTTGCCTTTACTTTCTCAGATAGGGCCCTAACATGGTGGAATGGCCATGTTAAGTCACTAACTTTGATAGTGGCTAATACTATAAACTCGGAGAACCTAAAAACCTTGTTGATGCGGGAATACTGCCCGCGAAGGGGAAATTCAGAAACTGGAACAAGAAATCTGGGGTCTTACCATGGCCGGTGTAGACATAACAACTTACACGAATCGGTTCTGTGACTTGGCGATTCTATGTCCGGAGATGATTGCTCCAGAGAGCAAAAAGAGTGAAAGGTATATTTGGGGATTGTCGCCCCAGATACAAGCAGGTGTCAATGCATCTAAACCTGTCACTTTTGACAGTGCCAAGGAAATGGCACAGTCACTTAGTGACCATGAAAACTGTCAAAACTCTGTGGTTACTGCCCCAGAACAACCTAGGGAGAACAAAAACAACATCAAGAAGAAGGGTTGGAACAAAAGGAAGGGAAAATCTCCTCTGGAACCTTCAAAGAAGCAACAAATAGTGGCATTCCATGCTACTACTGTTCCTGCTACCATACCTACTAATACGCCTGTTATTGCCCCTAACAACCTAGCACCAACTAAACCCTATGCCGGTAGCCTCCCTAAATGCAACAAGTGCAATGTTCACCACACCGGAAATTGCCCTGAAATGCAGTGTCGTAACTGCAACAGGAAAGGGCATACTACCTGATTCTGTAGAGCACCACCTCAACCCCTTAACCAAGTACCTGCCGCTGGAGTAAGTCGAGCATGCTACCAATGCGGTGATATGGGGCATTTCAAGAAGGATTATCCAAAAGTTGGAAATGCCGATGGGGTTGGGAGAATTCTAGCACTAGGTCATGAAGAAGCGGTGGCAGACCCTGTTGTGGTCACGGGTACGTTCCTTCTCAACAATACTTATGCATGCATTCTTTTTTATTGCGGTGCCGAGAGGAGCTTCGTGAGCCATAACTTTAAACATCTACTAAATCAGAACTCCCAACCACTAAATAAAACCTTCACAGTAGAAATGACTAACGGGAAATCTGAATCCACCAATGATATATACATAGGATGTACCCTTACCTTAAGTGACTTGTCTTTCCCAATAGACCTTATGTCGGTCTCTATCAAAAGTTTTGACATCATAATAGGTATGGATTGGTTGTGCCCCAACCATGCCGACATCCTATGCTATGAAAGAGTTATTCGTTTGAACTTACCAACTAACGAAACTCTTATTATCTATGTCAACAAACCCGGAACGAACCTTCAGATCATTTCATGCATCAAGGCACAGATTTACCTTCGCAAGGAATATTGTGCATTCCTAGCTCATGTGGTAGACAAAAAGCAAGAAGTGAAAGACATCACAAGCATTGCTGAGGTCTGCAACTTTCCCGATGATCTTCCAGGGGTGCCTCCCGAGCGACAAGTCGAATTCCGAATCGACTTAATCCCTGGAGCTACCCCTGTGGCCAAATCCCCCTATCGTCTTGCACCTTCTGAAATGCAGGAATTATCCAGCCAACTTAACGAACTCCTAAGCAAAGGTTTCATAAGACCAAGCTTCTCACCTTGGGGAGCACCGATTTTGTTCATAAAGAAGAAGGATGGATCATTCTGCATGTGTATAGACTACCGCAAGCTGAATAAACTTACCATCAAGAATCGATACCCTCTGCCTCGCATTGACGATCTGTTCGACCAACTTCAAGGGGCGAACTACTTCTCAAAGATAGACTTAAGGTCCGGGTATCACCAGTTATGAATTTTGGAGGAAGACGTTCTCAAAACCGCATTCAGAACTCGTTATGGTCATTACGATTTTATAGTGATGCCATTCGGATTGACGAATGCACCTGCGGTGTTCATGGACCTAATGAACAGAGTGTATCGTCCATTCTTGGACAAGTTCATTATAGTCTTCATTGACGATATCCTTATCTACTCAAAGAGCAAAGAGGAACATGGCCAACATCTTCGTCAAATATTACAAACTCTTAGATCGGAGAAGCTCTATGCGAAGTTTTCAAAGTGTGAATTTTGGATCAGGAAGGTAGATTTCCTAGGTCACGTGGTCAGTTTAGAAAGAATACACGTCGACCCTTCCAAAATAAAGGCAATTGAAAACTGGTCAGCACCTAAAACACCTACAGAAATCCGTCAATTCTTAGGTCTTGCTGGCTATTATCGCAGATTCATTCAAAATTTCTCTCGAATAGCTAAGCCTCTTACTACTCTGACCCAAAAGGGTGTAACTTTTAGCTGGGGAGAAAAGCAAGAAACAACGTTTCAAATGCTGAAGCGAGCCTTGTGTAGTGCACCGATCCTGTCTCTCCCAGAAGGGACAGAGGATTTCGTAGTGTATTGTGATGCTTCTAATCAAGGGCTTGGATGTGTTCTTATGCAAAGAGGAAAGGTTACATCCTATGCCTCAAGACAGCTAAAGACACATGAAGTCAATTATACAACACATGACCTTGAACTAGGAGCAGTAGTGTTTGCTCTGAAGATCTGGAGACATTACTTATATGGCACGAAATGCACAATATTCACGGACCATAAAAGTCTCCAACACATCTTCGATTAGAAAGAGCTGAATATGAGACAACGACGATGGGTGGAGCTACTAAACGATTACGAGTGTGAAATTCTTTATCACCCTGGTAAAGCAAACGTAGTAGTTGACGCCCTTAGTAGAAAAGAATACTTGGGACGCCGGGTAAAGTCGTTGACCATGACAATCCATTCGCATCTGTCCACACAGATCAAGGAAGCTCAACTTGAAGCCTTGAAACCCGAAAACGTAGCAGGAGAAACTCTGAGAGGAATGGATAAGAACTTCGAAGTTAGGGAGTATGGAGTTTATTATTTCATGAACCGGATCTGGACACCAAAGTTCGGTGGTTACAGAGATGTGGTTATGAATGAAGCACACAAAACCCGATACTCCATCCACCTAGGTTCAGAAAAGATGTATCTGGACCTTAAGAAGCTATATTGGTGGCCTAACATGAAGGCCGAAATTGCTACCTTTGTGAGCAAGTGCCTTGCTTGCACCAAAATTAAGGTAGAGTACCAGAAACCTTCAGGCTTATTACAACAACCTGAAATCCCTGAATGGAAGTGGGACCGCACACTTCTTACCAATCAAAGAGACTGACACGATAGTTATGATACTATTTGGGTAATCATCGATAGATTAACCAAATCCGCACACTTCTTACCAATCAAAGAGACTGACACGATGGAAAAGCTAACTAGAACATACCTCAAGGAGATTGTTAGACTACATGGTGTACCAATATCTATTATTTCAGACCGAGATAGTAGATTCACCTCTTGTTTTTTGCAGTCTTTACAAAGCTCTCTGGGAACTAGGCTAGACATGAGTACAGCCTACCATCCGCAAACCAATGGACAAAGTGAGAGGACGATTCAAACGTTAGAAGATATGTTACGAGCTTGCGTGATAGACTTTGGAAAGGCATGGGATATTCATTTACCCCTTTTTGAGTTCTCTTATAACAGCAGTTATCACACTAGCATAAAAGTTGCTCCATTCGAAGCCTTCTATGGCCGCAAGTGCAAATACCCTCTGTGATGGGCTGAAGTGGGTGACACGCAGCTAGCTAGAGGTCAAACTCCTGACAGTGCTCTCACTGGTCCAAAAATTATTCGAGAAACTACCGAAAAGATCGTACAAATTCGGGAACGACTTAAAGCTTCCAGAGATAGACAGAAAAGCTATGCAGACAAAAGGAGAAATCCCTTGGAATTCCAGGTTGCGACCGAGTTTTGCTAAAGGTCTCACCCTGAAAAGGCATGATATGCTTTGGAAAGCGTGACAAACTGAACCCAAGGTATATAGGACCATTCGAGATTCTTGCCCGAATTGGCCCTGTAGCTTACAAACTTCAATTACCCCAAGAACTAAGTAACATTCATCCTACCTTTCACGTTTCGAACTTGAAAAAGTGTCTTTCCGACGAGACTCTTCTGATACCACTCGAGGAAATCGAGTTAAACGAGAGCCTCAACTTTGTGCAAGAACCCATAGAGATACTAGACAGGGAAGTTAAGAAAACCAAACAAAGCCGCATCCCGATAGTGAAGGTTCGCTGGAATGCAAGGCGGGGACCTGAATTCACTTGGGAGCGGGAGGATCAAATGCAACAAAAATACCCACATCTTTTTCCCTAGTCTATCTGTAAAGTAAATTTCGAGACGAAATTCTCTCTAACGGGGGGATAATGTAACAAACCGTTATTTCAAACCTATTGTAATAGTGTAGGTCAATTTGTACTTATTTGTAAATTAATAAAGAGAAATTTTGGAATACTATGTATATTTACATAATTGACCCTGAAAAATAAATTATTAAATAATCTCAATTGGGTTGAACCAAGTGATAGAGATTGTAACAAGGTTTCCAAAAATATAAAGAACACTAAAATCCGAGTTATAACGAAGAAGTTATGACCAATCGAAAATCCGCGACAAAACCGGCAAAACACTATTCATTGTAAAAACTAAATTCTTAATAAAAGGCTTTATAGCCTTAACAATTTAAATGAAAGTTATAGTTTATGTTAAACTGAGAACTTTCATAAAAAGAATGCCAAAATCTGACTTCGTATGAGGAAGTTATGATTTTTCTAAGTTTCAGTATAGCAGTGTACAGCTAAAAACTTGAAATAAAGATCAAGTGGTTTTTAGCTGACACAACCTAAACAAGAATTGAAGGTCTCGTCATTAGTAGTACAACGGTAAAAAGACAGACAAAAACGGACGTCGTATGAAGAAGATATGAATTTATAACGGATTCACATCCCGGTCTGTTTAAAATAATAATATTAAAAATAAATTCAAAATTAGCCGACGAAGTCTAAACGAAAGTTGTAGAGTATAATTTTACCTACGCGTGCATATAAAGAACGTCAAAAACGGAGTTCGTATGCAAAAGTTATGAATTTTACAAGTTTTGGCAAAACAATAAAGAAAAATAACAAAAACCGGGAATATTCACATGAACAGTAACTGCCACGTCACCCACGCATGCGAGCCTCCACGTGGCATCTTTTGATTGGACCGCAGCCTCGCGTGCCACCTCCTGATTCGACCAAGTCCGAGGTCCACTTAGAACCGGACAGCCTCGCATGAGACACACCGGAGACACCCCTCGCACGCCCCTCGCACGCTCCTCGGACACCCCCTTCGCACGTGTCGTCTTTCCATTGGACCGAGGGTTGGTCCAATCCGAGCCAGCCAGCAACGAGCCTCCGGTCCGAAGAACTGCCCTCGCCTCGCCATCTGTCAAACGCGTGTCACCCTCGCATAGCTTCGGGTCCGAGCCTTCAGGCTATATATAGCATGCGAGGGCTTCCGAATAATTTCACTTTTTTACCCTAAATTTCACCCTCGTTCACATTTTCCACTCCCTTAAGCTCATATACAACCCCTAAAGCCCCGGTATCAAGACTCGAGCCTGAAGTAAGCCGTGAAGCCCCAAAATTCTCGAGAATTCATCCTCTCTCCTGTCAAAACTCTGCCCGATTTGAGCCGGTTTCTCGACAAATAAACTCCTTTTCGTGAAACGAAACTCTGTTCGAATTACCACCTATCAAGTGAGTTCATACCCCTGTATTTTCATAATTTCTATTGTTTTAAGGGAGGAAATACAAGTATAACACAACAACTTTGTGTTATAAATAAATGATTTCAAATCACGATAAAATGATTTTAAAGCATCAAAAATACTTCAAATATTGAACTCTTTTATAAACTTATATTTTTTCCCAAATATACATATTTGTATATATAATTTAATATAAATAACATTTAAAGGCCTTAGGACTAATAATTCATTCTAGGTCCTTTTCCTTGTTTGGATGTGGACTTATAGTACCGGTTATTTGTCCGAAGGTCGTTCAAATTTTACTTATATATAAAATTGTATATGTATATAAAAATAAAAGTTATTTCATCAATTTAGTTACCCTTTGTAACATGTTGAGCAAAGGATTACATGCAAAAATAGTTATTTACCAATTCATAAAGTACATATAAATTATAATAGGTATAATTTATGATACATAGAGCAATAATTCATATGAATACACTGTTTTACATGCAACAAGGGTTTTAATTAAAAAAAATCAAGGGTTTACACTTATCAAATACATGTTCGGGGATCGAAACAAGTTGTGTGTAGATCTATATCGGGATTGACAACCCCGCACTCAGGCTGCTAGATACAGTCAGGCATACACGCCAATGAGTGGCAATTGTTATCAACAGTTTAAGCGCTCATCAGGCGTTTGTTTCAGGCGTTCATGTCTTAGTATGGTTATAATAACTCATTAAAAAGATATTAACAACACGTTAGTGTATAAACAACTAAACGTAAGTATATCTTCAAAGTACCAGTTTACAAAATGCAAAGTACAATGGTATACTATAGTTTTTAATAACAGCTGGTAAAGCCAGGCACACTCTCAAATACAAGTTTTACAAATACATTGGTTTACAAATAGGACGGTTTTATGGGAATAAAACTACTTTTCACATACCACAGAAAATATGGGATTTTCTAGAAGTGTTTTCATATTCAAAATACAAAGACACCCATTCAAACATAAAGACTTATGTACTCACTCAACTTATTGTTGATACTCTCTTTTCAAATTACTTGTATTATCAGGGAAATAATAATAGGTACTCCCCGAGCTTTTTGAGAAGATGGAACCATTAGGAGTCTTATCTTATTCTTTTGTATAACTATTTTGGTTTCAATATTCAATGATTGAACACATGTAAATATTATACTTTTAAATACAATGGTTGTTTTTGCTTTGATTACTATGATACATGTGTTGTGATACTACAAATGAAGTCCTCCACCCCCGGACGTTTCCGCCGTCTAGTTTGGGGGTGTGACACCTTTTTGCAAAGAAAATTCACTCTAAGGAAAAGCAAAGTAATTACCTGAATTTCGACCGTTACAAATCTCCCTCACTTGAATTAGACTTCTTCCAAAAAGTTTGCTGACGCGAATAGAACTGGATAATGATCTCTCATCTCATCTGGCTCCCAGGTCCATTCGGAGCCCCTCCAGTGCTGCCATTGCACCTTCACCAGCTTCACTACTTTGTTACGAAGAGCTTTAGTTTTCCTATGTAGAACTGCAATGGTCTTTTCAACATAGTTTAGGCTCTTATCCACCTGAATATCATCCAAGGAAATAATTGCAGCCTCATCTGCTACACACTTCCGAAGCTGAGACATGTGGAAGGTTTCCGAAGCTGAGACATGTGGAAGGTGTTATGGATCTGACTGAACTCATCAGGTAGATCCAACCGATAAGAAACTCTGCCAAATCGGGCAGAAATCCTAAATGGACCAATGAATCGGGGCCTCAGCTTGCCCCTTTTCCGAAACCGGATGACACCTTTCCAAGGTGACACCTTCTTCAAAACAAAATCCCCGACCTGAATCTCAAGATCTGAACAGCGTCGGTCAGCATAGCTTTTCAGACGGCTTTGCACGACTCGCAGCCTGTCGTGCACCCACCAAATCAATACAGTGGTTTTAAGAACCACTTCGGTGCTTCCCATGACTCGATGGCCAACCTCCCCCCAATAAACCGGAGTCCTACACATCTGCCCATACAACATCTCGAATGGGGGTCGGTCAACAGTAGCATGATAACTTCTGTTGTAAGAGACTCTGCTAGTGGGAGGTAAGTATCCTAACTCCCTTCAAAGTCTAAAACACATGCCTGAAGCTTATCCTCAAGTGTCTGGATTGTCCGTTCGCTCTGCCCATCGGTCTGGGGATGATATGTTGTGCTGAAAAACAACTGAGTACCTAACTCCTCATGAAACTTCCTCCAGAACCTGGAGGTGAATCAAACATCGCAGTCCGAGACCATAGATATCAGGACTCCATGCCTGACTACCACCTCCTGCACGTGGATATCCGCTAATTTCTCCGCGGAGACACTCTCAGAAATCGGAATAAAATGAGCACTCTTGGTTAACCTGTCCACAATAACCCAAATGGAATCAACAACCTACGCCGTCCTGGGTAACTTCGTGATAAAGTCCATGGTGATCTCCTCCCATTTCCACATGAGGATGGGTAACGAATGAACCTTTACGTGAGTCCTCTGATGCTCGACTTTGACCTTCCTCGGTACATCTTCATGGCCCCCGGATGGATAGAAAACTTGGACTTATGTGCCTCCTCTAAAATCTTTTGCCTTACTCCCCCAAATGGCAGAACCCAAACCCTGCCACACTGAGTCCATAATCCACGACTGTCTTGAAATAAACAATGACATATGCCCCCTAATCCGCTCAGTCTTCCAATTCTCCTTTTTCAATCCCTCCACCTATGCCCTCTTGATCATATCCATCAATGGTGAGGTAACCGTCATCCTCAAGCAAATATCTTGGATCGAAGCACTTTCTGCCTTACGGCTCAAAGCATAGGCCACCACATTGGCCTTCTCGGGATGATACAAAATCTCACAGTCATAATCTTTCACCACGTCTAACCATCTCCTCTACTACATATTCAAATCCGGCTGATCTATCAAATATTTCAAACTCTTGTGATCGGTGAAATGGTGCATCGGGCCCATATAAGTAATGCCACCAAATCTTGAGGGAAAATACCACTGCCCCCAATTCCACGTCATGAGTGGTGTAGTTCGCCTTATGAGGCTTTAGCTGCCTCGAGGCGTAAGCAATTACATGTCCCCTCTGCATCACAATAACACCCAAACATGAAATAGAAGCGTCGCAATACACCACAAAATCATCCAATCCATCAGGGCCTCGCATAACTTCTGTCTCAAGGTCTCAAATGCCAATTGCTGATATGGACCCGACCGAAAGGTCACACTTTTCTTTGTCAAGCAGGTCAAAGGTACTAGAATCTTGGAGAATCCTGGATAAATCTCTTATGGTACCCCGCCGGACCCAAGAAACTCCGGATCTCGGATGCGTTCTTTAGAACCTCCCAACGCATCACCACCTCAATCTTTTCCGGATCCACCAAGATACCCTCTTGTTTGATGATGTGCCCCAGAAACTGCACCTCACACAACCAAAAATCGCATTTAGAGAATTTGGCATAAAGCCTCTCCCTCCTCAAGGTCTCCAACACCTCCCTCAAATGTTGCTCATGTTGCTCCTTGGTCTTAGAGTTGACCAAGATATCATCAATGAAAACAATCACAAACCGATCCAGTATCAGCATGCAAACCCGGTTCATGAGATCCATGAACGTTGTTAGAGCATCGGTGAGCCCGAATGGCTTTACCACAAACTCGTAATAACCAAACGAGTTATTAAGGCCATCTTCAGTATATCCTCATCCCTGATCCTCATCTAATGATACCCCGACTGAAGATCAATCTTTGAAAACCAAGATGCACCCTGAAGCTGATCAAATAAGTAATCATTCCTCGAAAGCGGGTAACATTCTTCACCGTCAAATTGTTTAGCTCCCGATAATCAATACACATTATGTGTGACCCATCCTTCTTTTTCACGAACATGATCGGTGCTCCCCATGGGGAACTGCTCGGACAAATAAATCCTCTGTCTAGAAACTCCTGCAGTTGTGTAGACAACTCCTACATCTCATACGGAGCTAGAGGATATGGTGCCTTGCATATTGGAGCCGCACCATCCATCAAATCAATTCGTAACTCAACCTGCCTCTTAGGAGGCACTCCTGGCAACTCCTCTAGAAAAACATTAGGGAAATCTCACACAATAGGTACGCTGCTCAACTCTGCCGTGGTCTCCGCCCTCGAGTCCGATACATAAGCCAGAAACCCAGAACAACCCTACTGAAGAAGTCTCATAGTTGAATAGAGAATTGGCCCATGCGGGGATCTCTCACCACCAATAACCAGTTCTCCCCTAGTTGGGGTTCGAACTCTCACCAGTTATCACTCACAATCAATGACGGCCCCATTGGGCCCCAACCAGTCCATCTCGATGATTAATTTCAATCACCTCAAAGGAATCGGTACCAAATCGATAGGAAATCTCTCGCCGACCATATTTAGAATACTCCTCCGAAACAACCTCGCAACGCTCACGGTACGGTCATCCGCAATCTCCACCTTGAGTGGAAATCCAAAGTCCCCGGAGCATCTTGAAACTTCTTGCTAGCTGCAAGAGATACAAATGATCGGGTAGCCCCCGAATAAAAAAGAACATGAGCTGAAAATCCATTGACCAAAAAGGTCCCTATACCATATCATAACCACATGAGCATAGAAATAAAATAAATAAGACAGAAATAGATAACATACCAGTCACGACGTCCGATGCTGCTTGGGCCTCCTCTATGGTCAGCTGAAATGCGCGGCTCTTCACCACAAGAGCCTCCGTCTTTACCAGGCGGCCATTAGTAATCCTTATTGTGGCGGGTGCAGGCGCTACCACTTCTCCTCCAGACAACCTTGGGCAATCGACCTTTTTATGACCAGTCTGGTTGCAGTGAAAACAAATCAAGCCCTTCTTGGGGCAATCCCTGATCATGTGGCCCGATTGGCCACAAGCATAACATGTCGAGCCTACTACCCGACAGACTCCACTGTGTGGCTTGTCGCACTTGGCATAGCGGCCCCAGCCCTATAGGCCCCTACTGGTTGGATCAGAGCTCTTAGGCTTCTTAGCTTGACCCATTGCTGCCTAAACCTACTCCGACTTCCACTTCGTTCGGAGCTCCAACTCAATTTCCGGTTCTTGGGCCTTCTCTACCATGTCATTCAGGGTTTTGCACCCTGGAAAGCTCACGAACTCACGTATATCATCCCTTAGCATGGAGTGATACCTCGTCTTCTTTATCTCCTCATCCGCAGCATACTATGGAACCAACAGTGCCCTCTCTCTGAACATGGCGGTGATCTCCGCCACAATCTTCGTCGTCTGATGGAGGTCCTGAAACTCCCGCACTAATCGCTGCACCTCAATGGCCGGTACAAACTCCTGATCAAGCCTCCTGTTTGGCTGTCAAACCAACAAATATTTGGATAAAATAATATTAATAAAGCTCAAATCACTGCTATTTCTTATACTAAAGATAGTATAGAGTAAGCAGGGTCGGTCCACAGGAATACAGGACTTCTTATCTTGCCATATTTTCACACAATATACAAATAATATTAAAATGGGGGATTGTATTTGAACTTGAATTAAACTTCATCAATAAGAAAGATTGATAACAAAACGCAGTAAAAGAAGTACATTCCCGATTCTGACTCTTATACATGTATTATGTTGAAAGATGTAATATGATTATAACTCATGTTCAATCTAGGTTGGTAAATTAGATATTAATAAACTCTAATATCCAAATTGGCAAAAGTATTTTATTCAAAACAAGCTCTTCAAATAAAACTCCATTTAATTGATTCAATTCATATAAGGTCTTTCATCAAATCATTAAATGACATTAAGTTCTTGCACTAATTACCAACAATGTTTAACATTCCTCTTAAGCTTGGGAATATAAACATTTAATCTTTGATTGCACTAATTTTCATCTAATTACAAGCAAGTAAGTGTGTGTTACTAACATCAAATCATAAAACATATACGAATTTTTCATAATTTGATTAACTAGATTGACTAGAACCCTAATTCATTGATCAAGTGAAAAAGAGAACCAACCAAACACATGATTAAGATCAAATCAAAGATTACTAGATGTTAAACACAAATCAAATTCAAGTTACAACCTAACAACACATACTTAAGAATTCAGATTTGTAAATGATAATGAAATCAACCACACATGTCTAGGTTGAAATACAATTCAAACAAGTTTAAACTTCAAATTGACTTACAAAAAGGAAATTAAAGTCTTTCCAAGTGTTAATCTACTTGCAAAAGCTCTGAAAATCACCATCTCTTTGCCCAAAATCTGACCTAACTTCCCTCTAAACTGATTGTCTGAATTATATGAGAGTAAAACTTCTTTAAAAACTGTCGAGACGTTTAGACGGCCCGTGTAAATTAAAGGGTGCCATTTACATGGCCGTGTAAACAAGAAAAGTAGAATGCTCAATCCTTCCAGGCCTTCGAAGTAGAATGCTCTTGTATATACGTTTACACGGCCCATGTAAATTAAAGGATGCCATTTACACGGCCGTGTAAACTCTTGTGAAGCGAAATTCTTTATTTCTTCATTCTCTCTCTCTCTCTTCAATGCTCCAAAACTTCTGAAACTTTGTCTCCAACTCTTTATAACTTCCTCCATCAAGATCCAACCTTCAAAAATCCCTGAAATATCATAAAAGTATGTGAATGGATTTGCATCATGAAAAATCCCGAAAAATATGCAAAATGCATGAGTTTAAACCTAAATGCTATGCACTTTTATGAACTAAAACTAAAAAATGAATGCACGAAATGCACCTAACACCTCCGCACAAATCCTCCTAAAACATCTCAGCCACACCTGCCGATCTTACCTTGCGGGTAACCTCTTACCACCAATATCGTGCGCGATCCCTATACAGGACGCGAACCCCACCTTTTCTGCCTATGGGAAAAAGCTTGTGTGTTAGGCATTCTCCATGTATACAACCCAGCAGTGACTAGTGATGGGGTCCATAACTCCTAAGAACTCAAGCGTACCACACGCCTTGAACTCCCTGAATGAGGGAGCTCGAGTCCTAATCCGACCCGTAACAATCTCGACTCGAAAAAACCTGAGCCGCTCCTCCATAATCTCCATGATCCCCTCATTGATGGTACCAAAGATCACCAGGGTAGCGTCAAGGATGCCATGAGTAAGCTCAACCGCGATAAGCTTATGCAACCTCTCATCAATTGGCTCTGCACCAGAGCCTGAACCTGATCCTAATCTAGATCCCGAACCTCCCCTCGTAATCATCACCATCCATCAACTGAAAATACAACATACAAAAGCAATTTATAAGGATGTTCGAAAGGATTCCTACTCACCGGACTCCTCAAAGCTTCCAGGTTTGCCCTTGTTTTGGGTAAGGTCTTGTGCTTTTAGTAGTATAGGCCCAATACTACCTTCTACACCTACTAGTACCTTCCCCAAGGCCATCCCTGATGCCTGTAATTCACCCAACCATAGATAAACATGACCCACAGAACACAACACGGACTCAGATCCTAGACTATTCTAGGATTTCTCTATCCTCACCGAACCTGAAATCTAAATCATTCATCGCAGGTTTCCCTATGCATGCAAGTTATACACAAATATAATCACATAAACTTTCAAATAAAGCTTCTAGCCTAAAACCACAACCAAACAAGGAACAAGAGATAAGGGCATAATCCATCATTCTAGGGCTATGCAATCCTATTCATATACAACTTTGAAAGCATACACTTAGCAAACAACCAATCCAACATCAATTTCCAAGAATTATCTCAAGCATGGCTAATACATTGGTAACACTTACTTGAGCTCGACCGATTACATGCATTGCACTCTCCCCCTTTTACTTAAGAAAACCGTTTTAAGGAAAATTTTAACTTTTTTCTTTTGAAAAAGGGTTTACCATTTCCTCAGTTTGAGTTCTGACACACCCGAGAGTGTGCCCGAATCCTTCAAACCAAGGCTATGATACCAACTTGTAACGGCCCGAAAATTTAGATAAAATTTTTCATTTAATATTTAAAAATTACAAAAATATTTTGTTTTCTAAAATTACATAACATAAACTCATGTCCATATAATCAGAGTATCCAAAACATTGAATGTGGAAATACTGGAGAGTACATGCTACGCCATCAAGCCACACCCTTGTCCTTAGAACCAGAAGTACCTGAAACACCCAACAAAACTGTGAGCAAACTCTTAGTGAGTTCCCAAAATACACGAAACATATAACCACATAATTTCATGCAACATATATATGTAGGATTGCCATGGACTCCCTTTATGGTCTTCACCCGAAATGCCATGGGCTTCCCCTATGGTCATACATCCATATGCCATGGGCTCCCTCATGGTCTTTACCAAGTGCCATGGGCTCCACCATGATATTCACATAAGTCATAACATGCCAAATAACAAAAAAATTTCATATTTAACTATTGAAACCTCATATCAAGTAATTGGCCGACATTGGTGCCTTCGACCCATTGGTATAACGAGAAGACTCACCTCAGTCTGCTGAATAAAACCTAGATAAGAGCCCAAAATCCTAAGTCCAGGTCCCTCCATGATGGCCCAAAGGTCTCTCCTTCCTTAATGGGCCCAACATCAAAGTCCAAAACCATAATGGGTCACAAGGCCTAAAAGGCCCAATCATGCCAACTATAGCCCAAACTAGGAGAAAGTCCAAAAATTCTGAATGGGTCAAGGCCCAAGGCGGAATAGGTCCCAATAAGCTTAAAATCCTAATGAATCCCAAACTCATATGGGGTACGTACGCCCATCATACCACATTAGTACGCTTAGATTACTGATTCATTTGGTTGTACGCGCAACGTGCGCATCCTTATGCTCGAAGTACAAATAGCCCATGCACAAAAGTCCATTAAGTGCTTAATACTTATGCTCTTAACGTCTAACTCCATATCTGAGTCTATTAAGATGTCATAAGGCATAAAGTTGGCAATTTTATGCCCTTGCATGCCACATGGGACCCCAATGCATCATTTTTCCCATTAAGACCACTTTTAAGACCTTAAACTCATGCATGGTCCCAATACAACCTTCAAGATGACATTTTTATGCATCAAGCATGTCCAAGGAGCTTAGATCTCACATTTCTAGCCTCTAGAGTTGATTAACTCGCAAGATAGGGTCCAGGAAAAAAATGGACTTCACAACAATCCATAATTCAAACTAGCAAAATAGATGGAAAGTTCTAGACTTTTTACCTCCATAAGTTCCTCAAGATGAACTAGATGCAGGATCTAGAAGCTCAATAACATCTAATACTTGATCACCACTTTCTACTTCTTGTAAACCCACTAAATGGGCACCAAAACACTTTTAAGCTCAAAGATTACACTCTCATGCAAATCAGGGGATTTGGGACGATAATAGACTATGGAGGCTGTCTAGGTAAGGTCCAAGAAACATAAGAGTGTTTAAATGGGGGCCTTGCCCTAAAATAATTTGTTTTATTTTTGAGCCACGTACGCCTCGCATATGGCTTTGTACGCCTCGCATACGTGGTGAATTCCCGCGACCAACCTTCCCCAGTACGCTAAGCGTACACCTATGTATGCCTAGCGTACGTAGGGACCCTTTTTGAAAAGAAAATTCATTCTAAGGGAAAGAAAAGTAATTACCTGAATTCCAAACGTTACAAATCTCCCCCACTTGAATTAGACTTTGTCCTCAAAGTCTGCTGATGCGAATAGATCTGGGTAATGCTCTTTCATCTCATCTTCCGGCTCCCAGGTCCATTCGTAGCCCCTCCAGTGCTGCCATTTGCACCTTCACCAGCTTCACCACTTTGTTATGAAGAGATTTAGTTTTCCTATCCAGAGCTGCGATGGGCTTCTCAACATAGTTCAGGCTCTTATTCACCTGAATATCATCCAATGAAATAACTGCAGTCTCATATGCTACACAGTTCCAGAGCTGAGACACGTGAAATGTGTTATGGATCTGACTGAGCTCATCAGGTAGATCCAACCGATAAGCAACCCTGCCAACTCGGGCAGAAATTATGAATGGACCAGTGAATCGGGGCCCCGTCTTGCCCCTTTTCCGAACCCGGATGACACCTTTCCAAGGTGACACCTTCAGCAAAACAAAATCCCCCACATGAAATTCAAGATCCGAACGACGTCGGTCAGCATAGCTTTTCTAACGGCTCTGTGCGATTCACAGCCTGTCGCGTACCTGTTGAATCAACTCAGTGGTCTTAAGCACCACTTCGGTGCTTCCCATGACTTGATGGCCAAACCCCCCCCCCTCTAACAAATTGGAGTCCTACACCTTCGCCCATACATGGATCGATAGTAAGAGCGGCAACGACGTCGCCGTAAAATCCCTCATTGCTATTTCCTTCTACGAAAGTAAATTGTAACGCCAAGTTTTTAGTATGTTACTTTTAAAATAAATTTAATCATTTGAAGTTGGATTTTTGTTGGACATGACGTGTTGATGGAATCCCATGACATGGCCAAGGCAGGAGTTTTCGTGGCCTTTAAGTTGGCACCACGGCGTGGCATATGTCGCCACAGCGTGGCCACTGTTTAATGACAAACCCTAATATGGGGTTTGAGCCCCTATTTAAGGAATGTGATGGCTAAGGTTTCTCACCCTCAGACTCATTCACTCTCCCTCAGTCTCCAAGATAAAACCCTAGCCTCTTTTGCTTAACGTTGAGTTTGTGTGTGTGTTTTGAATAAGAAGAAGTCCGTCTTGAGCTTAGTTACAAGAAGTAACTCTCCACATATATGTTGAGCATATTTGTGGACTCTTGTAAGTCCTCAAAATCGAATCATTATGCTTTATATGTCTATAACTAGCTATTTTGACCCTATATTTTCATGATGAGAGGAATTGGAAGGTTGGATCTCATAAAGTCGGAAACTTTATGGATCCATGGGATTACTCAATGTCATATGTTCTAGATCTGAAGATCTAGGTAGTTTTTAGTCCCACACTTAATTTTTAGCCTTTATTTCCATGATTTTGACCTAAAATGGAAAGGGCATGCATTCGACATACATGTCCATAAAGCTGTAATTTTTAAGGCTTGTTGGAATGAGAAACACTTCTGTAAACTTTAGATGAACAACTCCAGGGGTAGGGTGCTTAATGGGTGTCTTGATTTGAAGCAGTGATTTGATCAACTATCTTTTCAGAATGTGAGTTCAATTTTACTCACTATACTTGTGGGTCAAAGGCACCAATGCCAACCTGCTAGTTTATGTATCCTAATATGTAGGATGTTGCTATGCGGTGGTGATCTGTTAGATTTGCATGTTTATCTTTTGTAGCTCTATGATTTGTCTGTTGGATATGTCGACATATTGGGTTGAGGCTTTATTGCTATGTGCATAAGTCAATTGCTCGCGGCGTTCCAGTCTGATGAATGATTGGGTCGAGGCAATCCAGTATGATGACTATGGACCATGAGTAATCTAGTCTGATTACTGTGGACCCGAGGGTAATCCATTCCGATGACTGTGGACCCATCATGCATGATTGTATATGTTCTGTTGTGTGGGGTATTTTGGGGGAACTCACTAAGCTTTTGCTAACAGTTTGATGTTTATGCATTCAGGTACTTCAGAGGAAAGGGGAAAGGCAAAGGCTTGATTATGCGCATCACCTATGGATTTTATGTGTATTTATGATTTGTGATACTCTAACTTAAGACAATGAATTTTGAGAACTTGTTTTCTAATACTTATGGATTTTTAGAATGGTTTTAAAAGAAAAACATTGCCTTGATTTTTGGGATGTTACAAGTTGGTATCAAAGCCCCGGTTTGAGTGAATTGGATGAGCATTCATGTGAATCCAGACTCAAACTAAGGATATGTAAAAGTTTTTAATTTTTTTTCAAAGGTACCCATGAAGAATGAGATGTGTATGATCAGCGGGAGTAAGAAAGTGTATCCCAACATATCTACATTGTCAATTGCTAAGGATGATTATGATAGAATTGCATGCTATTTTGTAGACTAGGGATCCTCAGGAATTTCATGACAGAACTGTCTGATGTTTGATGCCTGATAGCCTGGGAAAATCTCTTGTATGCTAGATGGAATTGAAATAATTACTCTAGCTGCTTAGTGTGGACATCATAGTTGTACATAACTAAGATTTTTTAGCCTAAGAATGTTTGATTTTGTTTTATTTCTTATTCCTTGTCTGGTTTTGGGCTTAGGGTTAAATCAAGTATTTGACTGTTTATGGAATCTAGCTTTACGTATGATTAGCATGTACGAGCGGCTGCAGAGTTAGTCGAAGTTTCATGAATGAGTGTGGTTGTAGCATGCCATCTTGAGGAGTGATTAGAAACTTTTGAGAGAGTGAGTAGAGGATGTATGTGTGTCCTGGTTGTTAAGATTTATGATCAGGTGGTTCGTTCCGACCCCTTGAGAAAAATACAGGTACGTGTGGAAGGTAGTATGGAGCCGTATGCGTAACAAGGAAGTCATGAACTCCGAGGGTGTAGACTTTTTTTTAATAATTGTAGTAGTATGAATTGTGGAATTTTTATATATTTTGGTTCATTTTCAGTATGGTATACACAAGGGGTTCTGGATTAGGAGCTGGCGCCCTGCAGAGGCCATGATTGATAGATAACGACATTTGCGAGTAGATCGCCAGTGAGGTGGTTACGGTTGTTTGGGGTGCCATCCTAGAGGTTTTTGGTTCTATCATGACTGGTATGATTAAGTTGTTCAATGAGCAATATGTTGTTGTGTCTGAGGCTGTTTTTGTTGCAGCTACCACAACCGTTGCTGCTACGGGGTTCAAGGGAGAGGTTCATTACAGTAACGGGACTTCAGCACCATAGAGCCCATTGAGTTCGATGGGGTTAAGGACTCGATCATCGTCATGAGATGGATTTTTGTCATGGAGGGAATTTTCTTCACTTTTTCCTATCTAGAGGACTAGAAGGTCAGGTATGCCATGCTCCTTCTTCGACTAAGCGTGAAGGATTGGTGGAACCTAGTAACCGGTTGCTATACTTCAGAGCAGAGGACTACTATTACTTGGGAGTTATTCTAAGAGATGTTTCACACAAAGTATTTTCCCTTAGTAGAGAGAGAGAGAGTGTGTGAGAGAGAGAGAGAGAGGTTAGCTCAGGAGTATCTATCATTGTGGCAGATGACAGGGTCGGTGATGGAGATCACCAAGATGTTTACTGAAAGGGCTCTTTTGATTCCTTAGTATTCTGCTTCAGAGTAGGCCCAGATGTCGTGATACTTGATCTGGCTCATGACTAAAATACGACAGTTTGTCTACCCAACGATACAGTACCCTCTTTGAGCTTTAAAACTCCACGTGGAGGCGGGAGATTGAGATAGAGACCCAAAAGAGAGAGGAAAGTGTTGGGTATTAAGTACTATAACACTCCTATGATGCACATACAAACCTAATTCCTTGGATCTAAGTTTTCTCTAATTATACATGCATTTTCATTTTATCCAAACCATGAACCTAACTAGCATACAAAGGTGATATATGAATCATAAAAACTAGTTAGAAAATTACCTTTTGACGTAGCTTGTAGAAATTGGCCTTTAAAGAGCTTAGCACCCCAAGTGTGATGCCTCAAACAAGTTACAAACACCATGAACAAGTGGAGGATTATGAGAGAGAAGTTATGGAGCTCAAAATCGGCTAGGTTTTTTCCTTGGAGTACTAATGGCCTATTTTGCAAGCTTAAGGGCTTTATTTATAGTTTGGAATATTCCTAGAGTTTAAACTTGTAAACCCTAATTCACTTGGGCTTGAAATCCAATAACTCATTAGCCTTTTGGGCTAACTCTTCATGGACTCCCAAAAAGATTTAGTCCAATCCAAATCAACATGGATAATTAGCCTAAACTTTAAGTATTACTAATTTACCTAATCAGTCTAGGTAAATTTAATTAGTCTCTTTTGATCACTAAATTAATTCCAAATTAATTCTTGATCCATACCAATTAAATAATATGATTTCTAAATATATTATTCTTATAATATTATTCTTATAATATATTAAGAAATCACAAATAACCTCTTTCTGAATTATCCATCCTATAAAATTGTCCCGGTGAACGCAACTCGAAATGGACCATGCTACCCTCAGGTCAAGTACATACCAGTTATAGTTATAGGCTTAGACACCTAATCCAACAATCTCCCACTTGGATAAGTCTAATAAATATAACGGAAAGTACGACTCGAAGAACCGACTAGCAATCGTAGCTCTCAAAAAGCTGTTGTCGAACACTGAGGCGTCCATTAGATAAGGGATCATATATTCCTCCATTCTACAAGATCAGGGTCCGCCCAATACATGGGCGAGTTGGGCAGCGGCCCAGGGCAGCAAAGAGAGGAGGGCATAACTTTAGTCCATCATTTCAATGTATTAGGTATTCATCCCAAATGATTTCAGCATCTCCGAATGAATGTGTTGTTTACTTGCTATAGTTCCCGTTTTCCCATTTGTCTCCTAGAAAGATGAAAGGTCCAGATGCAGAAGACGAGGAGTTCATTGGTTTCCCTAATCATCAATTGTTTAAGAGGCTCTTATTTGGATAATTAATGGATACCCTCTCCCGATTTCTTTCTATTACACAAGAACAATGATTTCTACAAACTCTCATATCTTGTCTCTCGATTTCTCTAAACTCTCTTTTCTTATCTTATTTTTTGGATACCATTTCCTCTTACGATTTATGTGACGATATCGATATTTATCTTCTCTCCGATTTCGAACTCATCATAGTTGGAATGGAAGTATAAAGTATTCACCTGTCTAGGACGATCTTGCCCTTGTTGTTATGGAATTGTCTAGTTCTCCATTTGTTACATAGCTTTTCTAGATGTTATGCTTTGTCATATGGTGTTACTTTTCTGGCTTTGGAGTTTTACCTAGGTGTACGATTATGTTTTCCTTGTTTTGGTCGGTTTGGATGTTAAAGGTGCCTCCCTGTACATATTGAGTTTTGCCAATTTGGATGATTTTGCCCTTGTTGTTGTAGGTGTATTTAGTTTTTGTAATCGGTTTCAAGTTAACACGATTGTCATCACTAAATCATCGAGGGGCCCAAAGATATCGCTTTTATCCTACTTTGGATAAAAGGAACGGATAAACTTTGATACAATGCTCGCTTGCACTCACTTACCAAATTACACACAACAATATGTTTTATAACACCAAGTTACTAGTGCGTTTACATATTATCAATGTGCAACCGATTCGCAAGATACAACTCACACATCTCGGTTTCAAGAATATAAGATGTTATCGTCTCACCAATCACTCGTGATACAATTCATGGAGCAATTCAAGTGAGTGTGGGTTTAATCCAATGCTCAAATCATATTCGTAAGCACTCATGAACATTGCAGCAAACATTTGCTTATGTCTAATACGCTTTTAGACAATCCACACACCAATTCACGACAGTCTTCATTCATACCTACTTCCAACATATGAACGACTGTGGCCCGTTCAAATAATTCGATTATTCTTAATAAACTCAATTATTCTGGAAGTCAAAACATGCAAGGTGAAACACAAGAATAATACCAATCCCATATGGCCTCAAACCTTTGAGTATAAATAAAACTCCTTTTATTTATCACCATACCGATTACTCATTATTTGTCGTTTCGGGTAATCAACTTCTTACTTGAACTATTACACTTGTCCCATGCTCTTAGCATGCACACAATGTTTACCTATGGTTCTTACTTTTGTGAAATAGATCAAATTGAACACATTTCCAATCATTCTCATTTCACAACTCCAAATCCTTTTTCATAAGTGTAAGAATGTCAAATTCTTGCTACTTATAGAATATGCTAGATTCTAACACTTTATGCAATGATCCTTTCGTAATGTCACTGCACAAAAGTCACAAAGACTATTGTCGATGATATTACAAAGTCCTCTATCGGAGATTGTTACAAGACAATTCCTTAGATATGATGTCTCTCACTCAAAGTACATTCCTTTGAACATCCTTTTGCATAAAAGTTTCTAATCTAGACATAGATTTTCAATATTCAATTCCCAATATAGATACATTTCCATATTTTCCATATGACAACTTATTCTTAATAGAATCTTTTCTATTCATAATAATGTCGATATGGTCCATTCAATACCATGCTTCCAACTACTCACAAGCAACCAATCCTCGTCGAACTTTGGATTGTCCTTTGATAGTTGTTTAATTATTTTAGTCAAAACCAATTCTAGTCCCTTTTCCCTCTAAATGCGCTAGAAATTTGGAAAATTTTAGAATGGTCAAACAATAAAGCATTTGCAATCGATCCTATACCCGAAGCGTATGGGACACGATGCATAATGTTTTATTTGCTATGTTCTCAAAATTCGAATTGTGAAGAGGAATGCCGTAATCATAATCGAAATTTTAAGAACACATTATGTACCTTTGACTAAATTTATTAACATTTCTCAACCTAAGCCTTTAGATTTGAAATAAAGCATAATATTCTCTCCCTTAATTATAGCAAACAACTTTACAACCCTTACGACTTTGCAAGGAATGACTTTTGTTTTCTATAATTAATATTGCCAACTTGCAATACTTTCCATAATAATCATACAATCATAACTTTTATGCTCCTACTATCATGATGATTACTATAAAACATAACACTTATGCTCCCACTAGCTTCGACATGTATTCAAAACATCTTAACTTTCAGAAAAAAAAAAAACAATACTTATTGAATTTCTTAAGTTCATGTTTCTAATACTTAGTGCTTCGATAATCTTTTATCAAGGCTTCTTGAACTTATACACCTTTGCCTTAGATAGTTTATATGTGTTTCTTAACAATTAAGACTAATTGCCAAACCTCACAATTCAAATCATGGAAAGGGATACTGTAACCATAATTGAATTCGAGAATGCAATTTTACAATCACTATCTTCTTAAAATCTTTCTTAGTGAAAGCATTTCCTCACAATCATTTTCATGAAGGAGGAAATCTTATGACACTTAGATTTTAAACGGTGTATGTGTTCCTATCCATGTGAATTTGTTAAAACCAAAGTTTACGACAAATTCAAACTCATATGGACCGAACTTTTTAATCTTGATTTCTTGCCTTATAGTAGCACAGATGCCCACCACGTCTTCCAAGTAGTTAAGCAGCTCACCTTTTCCTATCAATGTACCTTTCATTGATTAAGGTGCCTTGCCTTTTATGCGTTCAAAATGAGAATTCATAGAACTCACATGCATAATTAACTCAATTGGAATGTCATAGAAACAAAATAATGTCAACATGATAGGTTGTAAACCTCAACTCGTGTGCTAGTGATGATCGATAAGGTTTATTTGATTTGTTCTTGAAACCTTTCAAGACCATTAAGACTCCCACTTACTCCTTGACATATAAGATTCTCTTGTCAATAACCATTTCTTGACAAACAAATATCCAAGAGTTAGTGTAGCTCATATCAAAATACTTCATAAGTTGGTCCTAGTTGGTCTTTGTGTTATCCAAGACATCACAACTTTCCACATTTGATGAATGTTATAAACCTTACTTTTTCACTCGATGTCACAATCTTAACTTTAAGACTTGTTATTGGAACGAAGTACGATTGACTTATTGATTTAACCATTTCTTCAATTCTTGATTCCTCTTCTTAGACATACAATTGTACTAAGTCTCACTTAGAGGATCAATTGAGATATGGTTCTTAATCATTAAGACCTATCATAAAGCATAAAAGCTACTCTCCCTTCTTCTTAGAATGGAGAAACTTTTATCTTCCTGCCTACTTGATTCTTCTTATTCGTTTTGCTATTGATTTAAACCTTTTTAATCAATTCTGAATTACACTTAGTCTTATAAGTATAATCATATTTACTAAACCTTTAGTAAATCATGATGAATATCTTTGTTACTCTTATGGTGGACTTGATCAATACGCAACTTTGTGTACTCGATCTCCTAGTCCTTCACTTGACACTTTGTCAACGAATTAGTCTAATTTTCAAATATGAAATTTTTCATTCATCATGCAACCAAGTTGCGTGATTCCAAATTTCTGTCCAATTGAAATTTGGGCGATGAGAAACTCTCCCTATTTGGTAAATTCTTGACATTTCCATAAATAACATAACTAAGAATCATATCCATTAGTTGTAGAAATATTCAAACATCAATTTTCATAACGATTTCATAGCAAGGAAATAAACAAATAAATAAATACGTCAAAAATTTATTTTATTTATAAAAGTAGCGGAAAATTTTGTCCTTACAATGCAAAATCCATTGAAAACTATGTAAAAGGAAAATTTCTAACAACTCTATCATAACTATCTAAGCTCAAAATCTAATCTTCAAGTCCATGCGATCGAGATCCATCTCTTGGTGATTAGATTCATCTTGCTCTCTCAACAAGCTTCCTTTCTTTTCACCGATCCTGCAAAACATTCAAATGCAATCTTATCACATCATGTATTAAGAATCAATGAATAGGAACTTAATGGAGTTATATAGTGGATTTTACCTAAAGTAGAGCCATAATCTTTGACTCTCCCATCTCGTAGATCTCTTAGGTAATTAGGGCAATTTCGTCTCCAATGCCCCTTCTCTTGGCAATAAAGGCAAATTGACTCTTTTGGAACAACACATGGAACTACTTCAGACATCGCCTTTCTCTTATGATCAAACTTTTCGATCATTGCATGTCTTTCGTTGCCATTGTCTATATCCATAGAGGTCATGAAGGCAGATTCACCAATCAACTTTGCTTTTCTATTGAGCCAAACCATTGCTGATTCAGTAGCAATAAGCATATTGGTGAGATCTATAAGTGTCACGTCGTGGTTCATCATATAGTACTCTCTTACGAACTCACCATACGAGTTAGGAAGTGACTGAAGAACCCAATCAACAGCCATCTCCTCACCGACAACGGATCCCATCATTCTTAACCTATCAATATGTGACTTCATCCCTAGAACGTGTGCACACACGGACTTTCCTTCTCTATTTTTACTTGCCAAAAGGGCTTGAGTGAGCTTGAACTTTTCAAGACTTCGAACTTGTGGGTTAGGGAGAATTTTAGGAGGAGGGGGAGGAAGCGAAGCATGATCTCTTGTTCCTCGATCGAATCATGGAATATCATCTTCATGTGGAATGCTTGTTCCACGGGATTTGGGAAGACCATAGTTGTCGAACTTTGACATCTACAAAATGGGAGAAAATGAATTCAAGTTAGTTGATTGATTGAGTCCTTGGTAGATCACCCAAATGAAATTCCAAGGCTAGGACCCAACACAATACGCTACAACCTAGAAAAGGGATGTCGTAATCTAGTTGCAGAATATTTGAAGGTAAGTGAATGACGATTCACTAATTTTCACCATGAAAAACAAAAAATAAATTTAAGTTTTAAATCTATGAAAACTCCTAGATCCTTTGAGATTCATTGAACATTTCAATGGCATGTTTAAATCTCGTTATGCCCCTCTTGTTTGTGACTGGGATGCCGAGGATCACAAAGCGGGTGTGAATAACCATGCAAACTACATGGTGCCCTCACATGTTACAGTCACCTATTCGATGTGCCGGTAAACCACACACGCTCCACCGAACTATGACAAATATTTAGTCACCCTTTGCTACCTTCGCTTAGAACCATTTAGTGTGCCGGTAAACCACACACGCTCCACTAACGTCTTCGCAAGGGCACAAAGTGTAATTTCATGGAATTGCATCAATTTACTTTGTCTAAGTAACTAAGACTGGGAATTTGAAAAACATTTAGTTACTTTTGTACTTCATTATACTTATAATGGAAGGTTTCGTCCTATCCTACCCGTTCGGCTAACGACCCTCCACTAGTCAAGAGTGCGGTGGGTAAGAGTGGATACTCATTCAATCGCCATATTATAGGCAATTTCCTTAAATACCCCTTATAAACCAGCTTCGTGAATGAGGCCTACTAACGGTAAGACTGACTTTTACTCATACATATATATATATATATATATATATATATATATATATATATATATATATATATATATATATATATATATATATATATATATATATATATATATATATATATATATATATAATGTTAGACTTTTAATGTTATATATAGTATAGGGTGTATTTTACACTTTTAAAATACTAGGTGGTTTAATTTAACAATTACACTTTTAATTCAATTAAATTGTAAACCTAAACTTTTATGGATTTATTAAACTTCTTTTAATTATACACATTAATTAATTAATAAAACCATAAGGGTGTGATTTGAACTTTTCAAAACAACACTAGGGTTTTAGAATTTAACATTCCTAATTAAACTTTTAATCAACTTTTAAATTCCAAAACTTGAGGGCAAGTTTTAAAACATTTCAAAACATTAGGGTTTAGAATTTAAATATACATCAAAATTAAACTATTAATTCAAAATTTAAATTCCAAAACGTGAGGGCAAGTTTTGAAACCTTTTTCAAAACATTAGGGTTTTAACTATTTAAATTTCAAAACAACAAAACTTTTGAGTTCAAATTTAAACTATAAAACCTAAAGGGATTAATTTGAAACTATTCCAAACTTTGTCAAGAATATTCTAGATCACATAATTCAAATAAGGCAATTAACTATAATTGGCGGTTATGTAATTAGATCTAGTTCAAATTCTTGAAAGATAATGATCAAATAATTTCCATAACTTAACATATATCAAATAAGGTAACAATTATCTAATTAGATGACCAAAATCTTTTATTTTGACAAGGATAATCATAAGGGATTAACAAAATTCGAATTTTATTAAGTTTAAACAATTATGGCAATTATCCTAAGTCAAAATAGGTAAAAATCCCGAAAATCCGCCTGTCTGACAGCTAAACTCGCCGAGTCCCCTTATGGACTCGCCGAGTAGGAGCCTACTCGCCGAGTCCACAATGGGACTCGCCGAGTACATCAGGCAGGAGGCAAAAAATGATTTTTTCAAGCATGAACAAGCATACAGAGCATCAATACAATAGAAACCAATCTAGGCTCTGATACCACTGATGGGTTTTGGTCATAAGACATCCTATGTGCTCATACAAACCCTAATGCTTGGATCTAGGTTTCTCTATTGTACATGCAAGTTATCCAAGACTATAAACCCTAATTCTAGCATTCAAGTAATCATATTAATATGAGAATAGGTTTATAATGTTACCTTGATTGTTATGTAGCAATAACAATCCCAAATCTCCTTGAATTGACTTTGGAAGGCTTAGAGTCACAAATATCACTCCTCTAATGGTTCACAAACACCATAAGCAAGAGGATGAAGAGGAGAGAGGATGGAGGCTACCAAAACTCGTGCGAAACCCTAGCAAGAAGCTTAGCATCGTTTTTGAGCCTTAAAGGTACTATATATAGTGAGGCTATTAGGGTTATCTAACAAGGAAACCCTAATTTGGATGCTTAAGCCCTAAGCAACCCATAGACTCCTTTTATCAAGCCCTTGGACGATTTCCTTATGGGTTTCCCCATAGAACTCGTCCAACCCTTGATACAAGGCAATCCATGGCCCAAATTGCAATTATCTTATAATTACAATTCCAGTCCCTTAAGTTTAATTAATCTCTTTTAGTCACAAAACTAATTACCAATTAATTCTTGACTAATATTAATTAAACAATATGATTTCTCATTTAATATATTATTCCCATAATATATTAATAAATCATATTTAATCCTTTCTCTCCATAATTCATCCTATCAAGTTGCTTTGGTGAAGGCAACCCAAAAGGACCATGCACCATCAGGTCAAGTACATACCAAAATAGTTATGGACTTAGACACTAATCCAACAGGAATACCCTAGGCTCCTCAATCATCAGGTTGGAATGCCTATACACTATGGGTCCAGTCAACCATCGGGTTGGAATACCCTAGGCCCCTCAACCATCGAGTTGGAATGTCAATACACTATGGTACCTGTCATCCTTGGGCCTAGTCAACCATCGGGGTGGAATGCCCCGGGTCTATTGGCTCAGACACAAAGCAGTAAAGCCTCAACAACCAACCAAACATGTACACATATAACAGATAATCGTATAACAGTTTACAAACAGTTAGACATATCTACCTATCACTAAGAATAGCATCATCCTATATACCAAGATACTGATATAACAGATCATTACATTACAATAGCATATATAATAGGATATCGAATCCAAATGGTCGGCCTTGGTGCCTTCGACCCGTAATTATAGTGAGGAAAAATCACCTCGCAAACTGAACAGAAGCTGATGAGGTCTCGACTCCAAATCTCAGCTCTCTAACTAACACCTATTCCCACCAAATGACCAATTTCCATAAAAATCCCAAACTACCCAAAATACCCTCAATATCAAACTTGGTCAAAAAGTCAACTGGTCAAACCAACTAGGTCAACCGAGTCAACCCAATCGAGTTAACTCGACTGAGTCAACTCAGGATGCGTACAGGGGGCGTACTATAGAGGTATGATGGGCGTACACGAAGCCTCGTAGGTTGACCACCATCGGGGTAGCTGACCTTGCACGCAGGGTGTACTCAGAGTACGTGGGGCGTACCCTTGCAAACCTAAAAATTCCATTAACAGCTTAATGGCTTAAGCTCTTTTTCCCAAACTTCAGATCCATGGCTAAAATACACTTTAGAGTCATAAAGTTTCCAACTTTATGAATTCACATGCCCAATAAGTGCTTAACTCAAGGTCTTAACCCATTAAGACCTTCTACAAGTTAAATGGAGAAAAACTAACCATTGGGACTTCATTTTTATGACTTAGGACCCCTCCAAGGGTCTGAAAGGACAAATTAAATCGTCAAGAACATGTCATGCTCAAGATAAGACATTTGGGACCAAAAAGCATCACTAAAACACCAATTTATAGATCTACATGATTGAAAGATAAAGTTGTAAGCTTTATGAATTTTCCTAGTTTATCAGATTTCCTGGATTACCAAGTATATTTGACACATCTATTTCAATTCTTGATTGTAAACACCTTTAGCAAGTAATTTATATGAAATTCGAGCAATCCTTAATTTAAAAAGAATGACAATTAAGTCGTGTTGGCGGAAAGGGAAGGCTTCCGTAGTTGATGCATCATTGATTTGGTTCCCTTATAGTTCATTGCATCATATTGCACTTGATCAATATGTTTGAGTAATAAACGAGTTCGTTGTCCATGTGGTGTAAATGGACGAACGATTCCTTGTTGTATTCTTGTATATTGCTGAACTTTATCACCTTATCCATATCCCAAGACAATAAAAATTCGAAAGTTACATGCAAAAAATAACAACTAAAGGTCTCTGGTTGACTGTGTTTTCTATTTGGTCTATGAGCAAGCTGGTAGTTTTGAATTGAAGTTAGATTTACACATCCAAGGACCAACTAGCACTTTTATTTTAGTATATTTATCCAGAAGTATTATAGTAACACACACACACACACACACAAACACACACACACACACACACATATATATATATATATATATATATATATATATATATATATATATATATATATATATATATATAGAGAGAGAGAGAGAGAGAGAGTCAAGATCAAATAAGAAGGAAATTTTTGGTAGGAAGGTAAGAAATTTTTTTATATGCATATTTTCTTAGTAAAAATTAAAATGAATCATCAGATAATTCAGAAGTAAGATGATTCACAAGAAAAAATTCCGAAAAAAACACTTTCATGATTCATTTTTAGGTAAATCAAGAAAAAAATTCACTTTTATGATAACTTTAGTGAATATCAACAAAATCATCATAAAAATGAATCATCGAAATATTTTTTCAGGATTTTTTTGGTGAATCATTATATTATTGATTCATTTGTTTTTTTCATCAAAAAAAAAAAAGTCGAAAATTTTTTTTCTTACCTTCCTACCAAATTTTTTTTTATCGGATCTATATATATATATATATATATATATATATATATATATATATATATATATATATATATATATATATAACTCTCTTTAATTTTACTGATTAAACCAATATGCTTTTTTACCGATTCAAAAGATTTTAAATATGAGAAAGAAATACAGAAAGGCACAACATATCCATCCTTTTATCAAAAAGAAACTTTTATTAGTTCTTGTATTTCTGACTCAACAAAAATATACTGTACAAAATGCTTGCTTTGATTAAGGAGTTTCATAGTTTCATTTACGAGTAGTTTCAGTCTAGTTTTTCTCCTGCACGTGTCATGTTGTTAGTATTATCACAATGACCATCTTACTACATAGCATATAACTTCAACGATATAAAAATATTTCAATCAACAAAAACCGGAAAGATGAAAAACAGTGATAAAAAAGATTGACATCAATCCAAAATTCCAAAAACAAACATGCTTTGATGTTCTTTATTTATGAGTTCCAAAATAAAAATAAGCTCTTGGACCTCCTTATTTCACAACCACTGATTTTCATTGTCTCTTGGACCTCCTTATTTCACAACCACTAATTTTCAGCCATTGCCAGTCACACTCACTCTGTGACTATGAACAACGTCTACAAACCCTAGATATTCAATTATTATTTAGGGTAATGTCCCCATGTCAAGAAGCTCGACTATGTGAATCCAACACAACGCATCTTTAAGTTAAAATCGAAGCGAAAAATTATATCCAAATGACTGATACTTTTTTAGTAAACTAAAACATCTTATTTAATGATTGAAACGTACAAAATATTCTTATTCATTTATGTTGGTGAACATTTATTTATGCTCGATCGTTAATGATCTCGTACGTTAATTTGTTTATTTTATTTATGTTAGCTTGTTTTTGATCGTGGATTGATATGTTCATTTATTTTATTTATGTTTGTGTGTAAACAAATCAACATGAACAGAGTACTTTTTTTAAAACGAAATGCATGGATAAGAAAATTCGTTTGTTTATGTGCCCATATTCATTTCATTTGTTCGGTTAAAATTAAACGAATAAACATGAAGATGCCCTTGTTTGTTTTTGTTTGGTTCGTATAGGGCTCTAATAAAAAAACATTCAAATAATTCATTGAATATATTGAAAAATATCCACAACCATAAAAATGTTATTCAGTGTAACTGTAATTCCTATGGAGCAGGCTCCTAAACCTTTGAGGTTTTAAACACTATAGGTGACACTATTGTCTTAAGATGGGATTAGCAGTTGTAAATACAAATACAACTGTAATGACTCTTATCACTTGAAATTTCACAAGCTCCTTCACCCAAGTGTTTTTGAAAGCATTGGGCACGACAATCACCAAGATCACAAGAGTTCGGATCCCACACCACAGTACATCTTTGTTGTCCATTCACAATGGAAACTCCAACTAAAAATGAAGAAAAAGAAACAAATTACTCATAACATGAATCATAAAATATTAGATTTCAGGTACATAGCTGTCAAAGTAATAAAAATACTAAAATCTATAGTATGATAATTTTTTCCACCATTAGATTGGAGCTGTTTGGAATTATGCAATCAATTGACGATATATTAATCATGCTTTGAGATAACATAAATGTCATGTTTGTCATCCCAAAATATCAAAAACAGACTTCATCATTATTTTACATTTAAAATAATATTTTGGAGGATAGGCATCTAGATAATTGAATACACAAACCTGAGATTACAACAATAAAAAGCGAGAAGTAAGCTTGGTCATGTTTATGTATAATTACAAAGACTCTCTTCAGCGTTGGATTTCTAAGTGCTTTGGTTTAGGAACTGATAATGTACATTTAAATAGACCAAGTAAGCATTATTTCTCCCAGCTTTTCATATTACAGAAACAAAACTACAATCTGTTAAATGAAGATAATTAATGAAAGAAACTGCCAATTATCATAGGAAGCATATAAATTTATATTTAACGCACATAATCACCTATTAATCTGAAATTGATAATTAAATTACAGATTTCATCGATTTAAAATTTCACTTATTTAGAGCGTTCAGCTCAGATTAACATAAGAACATGATTCGCTAAGAAATTACAATTGAGTCCAAATCTTAATACCATAAAAATTTTCGGTAATTATGCGTTTTGACATCCATATTAATTTTTTTTATAATTAATAAATTTTTAGAGATAATTATGCGTTTAAACATCCATATTAGCTTTTTTTATATATAAACTAGGTTACAACCCGTGGAAACCACGGGTAAAAGATTTATAAAATTTTATGAAATTTCAAAGATTTATGTCTTTTAGACTTTTGTATTGATTATTTAAAATTACACCCATCCTTGACTTTCATATGAGATTTTGTACCTTTACTTATCATCATTCTTTTCATCCACATTGACCAAACGATGCATCATAAAAAAAAGGATCCATTGTTAACTTGTAGACCACAAAAACTAAAGCACAAGTGACTGAAACTCTTTTTACATTATAAACTTTCAATTGTTTTCAAGTATTGTTGTTTTCAGAGTTATCCTCTTTTGATTATTCATTTAACAAACTAACCACCACTTCAAACCATTTTTTTCAAGCATAAGAATCTAACATTTCCATCTTTGGTTCCTTTGCAAATAATGGAAACACTTGGAAGTATTTTGTGGATATCAAAAACCCCAACTTTTATTTCCAAAGCATACAAACATTTAGATATCAATATATTATATATTTTTCATTTTGTCTTTTATACAATTTCAATAATTTTACGTCTTTGTAAAATTAAGTAAAATTCCATTTTTTTCAACCGAAACTTGTCATATTTTGGTTAAATCTTATATCTGGCATTTTATTAACTTACTCTAAGTTAATTCCATTCAATTTATTAAAAAATTTCAAATTTATCAAAATGTCAACAAAAGTCAAGTTGTTTATTTTTTGACAGCACCAAAAGTTAGCATGTAGCGAACTTTAAACTCTCGTATCTTGTTCGTACGATATCCATATGAGTTAAATCAACTTTCTACCCCTTCCTCTCATTCCCGACTAAATTTTTGGCTCAATAATGAAATGATTTGGATATGTATAACTCAAGTTATGCAGCCCTAAAAATGACACCTGAATACTTTAAACACAACTTTCCAGCTTTGTGCAGAATTTTACTCAGCTTTAAACACACAATTCTCTCAAATTAAGTCGGATTAGTTTGATTTTTTTGCTATGTTCTATTTTTTTTTTTTTTTTTTTGCGACAATTTAAAGCAAAGAATTACCTGCCTTCCTACATTAAAGATCGAGTTATACAGCCTCAAACATGGGTTCTTGGATTAATTTAACTAAAATTTTGCATTTATGTTCATTTTGTTCAAAGATGGAATTAGTGATTCCATTCCAAGCTTCTTTGCATTTCACATATTGGTAACATACTTTCAAGTTGTATTTTCTTTGTAATTATATAGAAATACTTAAATTACATCTTACCAATTTCCAACATTTCTAGCATTACTTACTTAAGTATTCAAGTTAGCATAATTCTTTTTCATCAAATAATCCTTATTCCAATTTCATGTCATAGTTTAAGCAAGCTCGAACACCCCCTGTAAAATCCTAGATAAATAAAAAGGTTAAATGCATACCTTATTCCAAAAACAATATCAGTTGAATGATATAAATGTACCTTCAGGGCTTCAAGAATCCAAGTAAATAATTCTAGATTCCAAGAAAATATGCTCAGAAACTCTTTCATTTCTTCTTAACACATTTTTGATCCAAGAGACCTACAATTTTGCACTAACAAAATCAATAACAAAAGTTAAATTTAGTTGGAAAAAATCAATAACATTATCAAGTGTATTGGTAACATACTTTCAAGTTGTATTTTCTTTGTAATTATATAGAAATACTTAATTACATCTTACCAATTTCCAACATTTCTAGCATTACTTACTTAAGTATTCAAGTTAGCATAATTCTTTTTAATCAAATAATCCTAATTCCAGTTTCATGTCATAGTTTAAGCAAGCTAGAACACCCCCTGTAAAATCCTAGATAAATAAAAAGGTTAAATGCATACCTTATTCCAAAAACAATATCAGTTGAATGATATAAATGTACCTTCAGGTCTTCAAGAATCCAAGTAAATAATTCTAGATTCCAAGAAAATATGCTCAGAAACTCTTTCATTTCTTCTTAACACATTTTTGATCCAGGAGACCTACAACTTTGCACTAACAAAATCAAATTAGTTTACAACTAAAATAAAATAGTTTACCTTTTGAAAAATCATCTTTTTAACAATGGTAATCGAAAACAGTAAAAATGAAATTGAATCAAAGAATATGACAATAAAATATTTTAAAATAATATCATATACAAAGAAAAAAAACAACCACTACTCACCATACATATTTGATATTTCATTCAAGCATTCTAGCAAACACTTGGCACGCAAATGATGCAAGGATTTATTCAGGCACTTCTCCATCACTGAAGTCGCACAACAATTCATCAATGATGTAGCTTTTAGTTTTGAATACATTCAAGTAAGTCTAATGGATCAAAAATGTGTGACAACAGAAAGAAGAAAAAAGAAATAGAAGATGCAGCGGTCGAACTAAAACGTTCTACTTTTCGAATAACTACAAGAAAAAGTTCAATTTAGTTGGAAAAAATCAATAACAACGTTATCAAGTGTTATTACCTGCTTCTAAAATCATGTATTGAGGATGTTTTTCACTTCCTGTAATCAAATCACTTGCTATTCTCCTCAAACTGGATGCATATGTGTCACCATTCTCCTTGATTTGAAATTTTAAATATGAAGATAAAACTTGAAACAAATTTTGAAATCATTCAATTAGACATAAATTTGTGCGTAAATTGGGGGATATTCATGGAAACTATGATCAGAAAAGGGGAGATATTCATGGGATAGAAGGACAAAAAGGTAATTCAACTTAGGAGGAAAAAACATTTTAAGAGACGACACGTATACAAAATGGATTCTTTTATTAGGACTAGGATTTTGAGTCCAAATCTTAAGACCATAACGCCTCGTTCCCGAGTTTAACAAAAGAAAAGAAGAGAAAAGAAAAGAAAGTCATGAGAGAAAAGAAGAGAAATGAAAGGAAAACAAAATTTTCTTTTGTGTTCCCGAGTTGGAGAGAAGTGGAAGGAAAATGAATTATTTTGTTCTTTCTTTCCAAATCCTTCCAAATCGGAAGGAAAGTTAAGAGAGAAAGAGATCCTCCAATTTCCCTCAACTTCCTTCCACTTCACTCCTTTAATGAAACTCGGGAACATCAATTTCTTTTATTTTCTTCTCATTTACACTTATTTCCTTTCCTTTCTCCTGTTAAGTTGAACTCAGGAATGGGGTGTAAACGGATTCTTTTATTAGGACTAGGATTTTGAGTCCAAATCTTAAGACCATAAGTTCGTTGTCTGTGTGGTGTAAATACACATATGAATCCTGGTTGTATTCTTCCAAGGCAATAAAAATTCGAAGGTTACATGCAAAAAATAACAACTAAATGTCTCTCATATACTATTTTTTTCAATTTGGTGTATGAGCAAGGTGGTAGTTTTGAATTGAAGTTAGTTCGTTGTCTGTGTGGTGTAAATACACTTGAACTCTCTTTTAACTGGTTAAACCAATATGGTTTTTTTACTGATTCAAAAGATTTTTTTATTAGTTTTAAAATACTTGGAAAACTAGAAAAACAGTATAATTTTTTACTGTTTTAAAGATTTTGTCACTTAACAGTGATTAAATTGTTATTTTTTAATGGTTAAGAAAACTATTGGTGGAAATGTTTCTAAGAAACCATTATGTACCCTTTTACACTTGCCCCTGTCACAACCCTAAGGTCATTAAAATTTTATTTCATTGGGCATTATTTAGTTTCAAATAGTATTGAATCTGCATCCATTTTCAAGTAGCAAAATATTCTTTGATTATCCCTGTTGTGAAGTTATTTGCATGTTTAGCTACCGTGCTCTAAATAGACTGGCAAAAAGAGGAAAATGAGTCTCGCACAACTGGCGTTCTACAAAATGCTCTTAATAGATCCGGAGAAGATACAAGTATCCAAAAGAAATTCTCAAATTAATTCATTAAATATATTAAAAAAGATCCACAACTTCATAAATGCTATTCAACGTAATTGCAATAAAAATAAACTAGGGCCCTAAACCACTGAGATTAAAACACGAACTGTCCCTTTTCTCTTAAGATTTCATTAGCAAGTGTAAATACAAATACAAGTGTAACGGCTCTTATCACTTGAAAGTTCGCATACTCCGATGCCATTGTGTTGTTGAAGACATTGCGCACGACACTCACCAATATTACAACTGTTTGGATCCCAAACCACTTTACATGTTTGTTGTCCATTGACAATCGAAACTCCAACTAAACAAAAAGAAACAAATTACTTATAGTGTGATCCATAAAATATTAGACATTAATATCATACATATAGCTATCTAAAATCAAAAGGAAATAGATTAAAATTGATTGTATGTTAATATAATCACTTTGAGTTGGATATGTTTGGAATCTATCGATAATAATTTAATTCAAACATGATATGCTTTGAGACATGTCGTGTTTGATATCCTAATATCTATATAATAAACTTCATCATGTATTTCAAGATTAAAATAATTAATATTTTTCAAGATTAGCTCTAGAGAATTGAGTAAACAAACCTGAGATTACAACAATAAAAAGCAAGAAGTAAGACGCGAACTTGGCCATGTTAATGTGCAATTACAGAGACTTGATTCAGCGTGGGATTTGTGAATGTTATCGTTTAGGGACGGATAGTCTTCATTTAAATAGACAAAATAAGCATATACTTCTTCTTTTCTTGAATCCCGAAATGTTAAAGCTACAAAACGGCTATCTTTTAATTGAAGGTAATTAATGAAAAAAAAAAAAAAACTTTCAATTGTAATAAGAAGCTTTAAAGTGTATAGCATATATTACGCACATAATTATCTTTCAATATGAAACTGACAGTTGAGTTACATACTTTTCTTTTTAAAAAAATTGATTTTATATATCATTCACATTAAATGTTAAATAAAGAAATTGAGATAACATAAATGTCATGTTTGTCATCTCCAAATATCAAAAACAGACTTCATCATGTATTTTACAATTAAAATAATATTTTGGAGGATAGGCATCTAGAGAATCGAGTGCACAAACCTGAGATTACAACAATAAAAAGCAAGAAGTAAGACGTGAGCTTGGTCATGTTTTTGTATAATTACAAATACTCACTTCAGCGTTGGATTTCTAAGTGCTTTGTTTTAGGAACTGATAATGTACACATTTAAATAGACCAAGCAAGCATTATTTCTCTCTGTTTTTTATATTACAGAAACAAAACAACAATCTGTTAACTGAAAATAATTAATGAAGAAACTGCCAATTGTAATAAGAAGCTTTTAAATTTATCATATATAATGCACATAATCACCTCTCCATCTGAAATTCATAATCTACTCTAATAAATAAAAATGACTTTGTCACATGTCCTTCTCTCATAAGATTAGCCACATGTCATTTTGTCATAATTTGAAATATATTTATTTTCCACTTGTCATTATTTTCATTTTCATTTTCAATATATCATTAATTACTTTCCATAAATTAAACCTACCATAATGACTATCAAATTTTAAATTTTAAATTTCAAATTCAATTCCAAATAAATTTACAGTTAAAACCTTTATGTTTAATATTTTGTTATAATTAACCCGTTTAGTACACATTAAACACATAATTTTAATTAATTTATTTTTTGCATGTTCTTTTCTCATAATTTTCACTTATTTCAATTTCAAATTCAAATAAAATTTATATTTAATCGTTCGTACTTAACATTTTGTTTTAATCAACCCGTATATTATACGGGTCTCACAACTAGTATAATTATAAATTTGATCGATTTAGAATTCCACTTATTTAGAATTCAGCTCAGATTAACATAAGAAAATGATTCAGGAAAACCACAACTGAGTCCAAATCTTAAAACCATAAATTTTTTCCGTGATTATGCGTTTAAACATCCATTCACAGCTAATATGTAGAATTTCAAATTAAAGATTAATATCGTTTTCAATTTTCTTTTTTTGTAAATTATGTATAAGTATAATATCACTCATCACATGCTATAATACAAAGTAGGCTTTTATAATCCATGAAAAATTCAAAGTACATTGGTTTTTAATAATTTTTAGAAAATGAAAATATAAGATGCGTTAATACACAAACCAACGAAGTACAAAGTAAAACGAGACTCTATTTGAAGTGGATATAAAATTCACAATCATTATCAGAACAAACAAATATAGACAGCAAAAGTGAATCAACAAACCATGTAACCAACATCATGGAGCTTCAACAAACCATGACCAAAACATGGTACTCTATTTTTGGATTTTAACTTTTGTATTATTTTTTTTTATACATTTCAATATAATCAATAACACGAAGTCTCTTTATTTTACTTTATCTTATTGATTTTATTTTGTCGAGCATTTTATAACTTTATATGTATTTTTTTATATGTTCCCCACGTTTTACACGGGTCATAATCTACTCTATTAGGATATGAAATACTTTGAGGATATGATAAAGTGTGATTGCTATCTAGGCATAACCATAAATTGTTTAATAATGTGGGATCAATTTAATGTTTGTGTTTACATTTTGATTTTTTTGTATTCAATAAAGTTTTTCCTTATTGTAATTGACATCGGTTCTAAAAGTAATCGTAATTCTTATTGAACATCACTTTTATACAAAGGCCTAATCACCCAAATAATATATTTACTGTTTTCATCGGTAGATTTGTATTTGATTTCATTAGTTTTTGTTTCTTTTTCTTTTTTAACATTTATATGACATAACTTGAGTAGCAAAAAATATCAGAATTAGGAAAAGATAGAGATATTGCCAAGACTTGTAAGTCTTTGAACGTCTATTTTGGGGAAATCTATTACAGTTCTTCATCTTTCATTTTTCATATATTTAGGTTCTAATTTCATGAAAGTTAAGAATTTTATGCTCCGCACAAGAAGGCCACAAATTTGAGGAAACCCACCTAGAATCATTCTTCTTCACAGTTGAGACTGAAGAAAATAGTAAACAGAAAGATCCAAGATTGATTCTTTACTTCTGAATAAATGATACAAACGAGATACATGATAATATAGAAGAGAAAACCTCAAGATAAGGAAACAATATGCACAGATCGGTGCACCAAAATAAAGAGGTTAAAATAGGAAACCAAATAAAATAAAAAAACTAATCCCAATACTCCCCCTCAAGTTGGAGTATGTAGGTTCGGAATGCCCAACTTGTCGAGTAAGAACTTCAACCGGTACCCGCCTAACGGTTTTGTTAATAAATCAGCGATCTGGTTACTCGATTCAATGTGCACAGGTTTTATTTCATTGGATTCAACACGTTCGCGGACAAAATGACAATCCATTTCCACATGTTTTGTCATTCATGAAATACTAGATTGTTAGCAATATGACGAGAAACTTCATTGTCACAGAATAGTGGAGTCGCTCTAGATTGAGCAGCATCAAGTTCAGTGAGCAACCAATGAAACCACAAGATTTCGCTAACGGTGGTGGCCATTGCCCGATATTCAGCCTCAGCAGAGGATCGAGAAACCACTTATTGTTTCTTTGACTTCCAAGCGATGGGAGCCCCACCTAACAGAAGAAGATAACCCGTACGAGAACGTCTAGAAAATGGACAACCCATCCAGTCGGAATCACAATAAGTCACCAGACCCATGCCCCCAGATTTAGGCAAAAGAATTCCTTGGCCCAATGTGTTCTTAAGATAACAGACCACCCGAATGGCTTCATCAAGGTGTGGTTGTCTTGGATCAGCCACAAATTGGCTAAGTAAGTTAACTGAGTAGGCGATATCGGATCCCGTAGCTTGTAAGTATAAGAGACGACCTATCAATCTCTTGTATTGCCCAACATCAACACGAGGTTCTTCGTCCCCTTTCTCTAGTTTTAAGCCTTGTTCCATAGGCAAGGAACTAGGTCGACAACCTTCTAGACCCATGTCACGTAATATATCCTAGGTGTATTTTCTTTGGCTAAGCACAAGACCGTCTTTTGTCCTGGCGACTTCAATGACGAGAAAATATTTTAAACAACCAAGATCTTTAATCGTGAATTGTTCATAAAGGAGGTGGCTTGGATCTTCGTCATATTATTTCCAACTATTATGACATCATCGACATAGATGAGAGTAGCTACCTGATCTGCACCGTGTTTGTAAATGAACAACGAAGGATCCGCTACCGATTGTTTGTATCCCATATCAACCAGTGAATGAGTAAACTTGTGATACCAATTCCTTGATGCTTGCTTAAGGCTATACATAGATTTGCGAAGACGACAGACACGTCTGATATCCTCTTTCGTGAATCCTTGCGGTATCTTCATATAAACTTCCTCGTCGAGATCTCCATGCAAGAATGCGTTGTTAACATCTAATTGGTGTATGATTCAGTCTTGCTTTACCGCCAAAGTAAGGAGGTGCGCAAAGTTACCAATTTGGAAACCGGTGCAAAAGTATCATGATAATCCACACCTTCTAGTTGAGTGTATCCTTTGGCGACAAGACGCGCCTTGTATCGTTTGATTTCGCCATTTGGTTTAAACTTGACTTTGTAAACCCATTTCGAATCGATTGCTTTCTTTCATGCAGGCAAATTTCAAGAGTCCATGTGTCATTTCCTTGAAGGGCTTTAATTTCCTTTTTCATAGCCTCACGCCATTTAGGATCCTGTGAAGCTTGTTTGAAATTCTTTGGCTCATGATAAGAATCAATGGCCGAAAGGAAAGCTTTGTGATTAGTGCTAAAATTCTAATATGAAACAAAGTGAGCTAAGGGATGTACCGTAGAGGTCTCTTGATTTGATGATGGGTCTGCATGGTTTACTGAGGGAGGAAGATCGACTGAATAGTCCTTGAAACATTGTGGCTGGGTTCGAACCTGTGTGCTTTGAGTCCTCATTGTGGGTTCAGGTGGCTGATTAATAGGTGATTGGTTGCCCTCTACCACAACCACAGGTTGATGTTGAGTTGTCTCATCAACTTGATTAGAAGGAGAAATTCTTTTTGCATGCGGTTAGTTTCCTCATTGTTTTGTGGGCCCGTTGAGTCTAATTTATTAGGATCATCTTCATCTGTGAAAGTGTTTGTTTCTGTATCTGCACGTGCTCCTTCTTTCCACCAATTTTCATGCACTTGTTCTCCTTCTTTATAATTGGGTGCTACAAGATTTATATCGTCTTCTTTATTGGAAAAAAGGGAAGCATGTTTCAATGAATTTTACATGCCTAGAAATGATCACCCTTTTTAAATCCAAATCATAAATCTTATATCCCTTTGTCCCATAAGGGTAACCAACAAAAATTCCCCATCTACCCCGTGGTTCAAACTTGTCACCCTTGGTATCATAGTTCCAGTAATAACTCAAACATCAAAAAATTCTCATATGATCATATCTAGGACTTTTCCCGAGTAATACATACGTTGTTGTTAAAATGCATTCACCCTAGAATTTAATAGGTAAATTTGCATCAAAGCGAATGGCACGAGCTATTTCAAGGATGTGTCTATGCTTTCATTCTGCCACCCCCATTTTGTTGCGGGGTGTGTGGACACGTAGTCTCAAGGATTATACCCTTTTCGGCATAAAAATCCTTCATTTGGTTTGAAGTGAATTCACCTCCGTTCTCGCTATGAAAACATTTAATTTTCTTTCCATGTTGTCTTTCTACCATATTGTTAAAGTTTCTCAAACATGTGCTCGCCTCATTTTTTTGTTTTATTAGATAAACCCAAACCGATCGGCTATAATCATCTACTAAGGTAAGAAAATAGCTTGCTCATGATTGTGATGGGGTTTAGTAACACCCCCCCCCCCCTAAATATCACAATGAATCAAGTTAAAACAATTATTTGTTTTTATGGAACTATTTGGAAAGGGAACTTTTGTAAATTTAACTCGAATGCAAGAATCACAAACATCGTCTTCTAAATAAAAATTCTTAAAAATATATATATGGGAAAACATAACATTAGGGGTATGACCAAGTATTTTGTGCCACGTACAAGAGGTAACCGCTAATGCTTTTATTTCCTTTCGTATCACTCTCGTTCGATAAAGACCCTTCGTGCAATTACCCGTTCCAATCAAGCTCCTTGTTTTCAAGTCCTGTATCATAAAGAAATCCGGAAAGAAAGTGATTGCACAATGCAAATCCCTTGTTAGTCATCGAACAGATAACAAATTATATTTAAAATTTGGAACAAACAAAGCCCCTTTTATTTTAATTCCTCCCTTGAGGAGGACATCACCATTGCCTTTGACAGATGCGTCCTCCCCATTAGCTACTATAACAGGTCCTTCATTTGATTCATTGACAACATTATCGAGCACCTCTCATTGAGAGATCATGTGGTCAGTTGCCCCTGAATCCACAACACCCTATTCAAGATCGTTATCGTGTGTACCTACCACGTTTGCTTGTGGTGTCTGGTCTTGGACTTGGTCCTTATTGCCACCAAAGAGTTTCAGAAACATATTGTATTGCTCATTAGTCAAACCCGCCACAGGACTCATAACTGATTCAGCATAGGCTACTTTCGGTTTGTTGCCTTCTTTCTTCGTCTTTCGCGGCCACCATTCCGGGTAACCGATCCTCTTAAAACAACCTTCCTTATCGTGACCATCACGACCTCAAAAGGTACAATGCTTAGTTTTGGTTGCAAGGGTTACATTGTCGTTTTTCTGCCACTATTTCTTTTGTGACTGGTTATCTTTTTGGTTTGGTTGACTCACCTGAAAGGCTACTACTTCAGTTGTCATTTTTCTGCCCATATCCACGCTCCTTTTCTGCTCATCCTCTTCCACCATGTGATAAGCATTGTTCAATGTAGGTGTTGGTTTCATTGCAAGGATCTGAGTTCGTATAACCGCAAACTCATTATCCAGTCCCAACAAAGACTCATACAAACGTTCTTTCTCCTTTAACTCAACCAACCTTTTTCCCACTTCACACTTACAGCCATTTCCTGAACATCGTGGTGTCGGCAAGACAACATTGATCTTGTCCCAAATCTTCTTGAGCTTCATATAATATGCTGAGACCGAAGCCCCATCTTGTCGGGTGACATTCAACGATTGCTTCAACTCATAAGCTCTTGGTGCACTTTCTTTGCCAAAGCGTTCGTTTAGATCGTTCCAGATCTCAGTTGTTGTGTTTGCATATTTCACACTCGCCCGTATGTCTTTATCCATTGTTGTCGTTAACCATCCCTTAACCATGACATCACACCGCATCCATGGCATATAGTCTTTATGTGCGTTTTCTGGTTTCCAAACTCGATCTTGTTATTGGCAAACAAGAAATTCGTCATCTCTTGTACCTAATCATTGAAGTTGCTATCTGTCAGACTATCGTTGACATACATTTGTCTCAGATAATCCGATGGATGAAGATATAAAGGTGAGTTTGGATCAATCTGATCATTAGACTTAGATCCGTCATCACCTGCCATTAGGTTTTTCGAATTAAGGATCTTAATTTTAAGTAATCTGCTCTGATATGTATCAAAGAAAACAGTAAACAAAGAGATCCAAAATTGATTCTTTATTTCTAAATGAATGTTACAAACGAGATACATGATAATATAGAAGAGAAAACCTCAAGATAAGGAAACAATATGCACAGATCGGTGCACCAAAATATAGAGGTTAAAATAGGGAACCAAATAAAATAAAAAAACTAATCCCAATAGAAACCGTAAACGTAAATATTGTAACAAAATAATTTATATAGACACTCATGTGGGTCAGTTTATATATGCATAATACAAACCAAAAATCAACAAGATTTTGATTTACATTATGAATCCTTGTGTTTTTATAATTTTAACTCACTTCTCTTGCTCAACCTTGTGACTACAACCGTAGTGAAAAGAGGAGGAAAAGAGAATGGTGTTATGAAGAAGTGTTTGGATAAGGAGAGACATGCTCTCCTTCATTTCTGCTAAAAGCCACATCGATCATCTCTTAAAGGTAAAATTCAATTTTGGCGCCAAATTCAGTTGAAGTTTGACTGATTTTACCTATTTGGCATTCTTCTAATGATCGAATAGGAAATTACAGAGCTCAAGAAGCTCGTGAAGCTTATCTCAGAAAAAAAGTAGTTTTCCTCCTTCATTATGTTTTCTATGTACTAACTTCATACTTTTTAAACCATTGTAAAACACTAGGATTTGCAAGATCATGTGATATTGGGCAAAAGATGTGTGTTATGATGGCTTGTAAACTGCAATAAGAAACAATGATTTTTATGTTTCTTGTATTAAAGAAATGAAAGTAGGATACTGCAATAATTAATAAACAAATCAATGAAAGTACATTGCTATATTTTGACTTTAAGCCCAACATAATTGATGAAAAATTATCGTTCTTGTAAACTAAATGTAAACATCTTATAAATTTTTAGTTATCATCGTACAACGAATAAGAAGGCAAACGGGCAATAAGTTGTTGATGCAATAAAAAAACAATGATTTTTATATGAAAAAAAAAGCCAAAGAAGATGGTTACTTTAAAGTTAGTTACACTTGCTTTTATTGTTGAAAATCATCTCTTTCATATTTATATTAGTAGCATGATTTTCTTAAATTTCATAAATGAGTACAACAACGTGATAAAGGTGAATGGAGTGGAGCTTCAGAAGTTACGAGTTATTGTTTAGAAAACACAGTTGTAGAATTAGAGTCTTGCTCAATCAAACAACCATATGATGTGATTTTTAGCCTTAGCAATCTAAACAAGTCATAGTGTACGTTAAACCGAGAGTGTGCATAAAAAGAACGCCAAAATCAGACTTCGTATGAGGAAGTTATGATTTCTTCTAACTTTCAGCTTAGGAGTATGCAGCTCGAAACTCGAAATTTAGATCGAGTGATTTTTAGCCGAAACAACCTAAACGAGAATCGAAGATTTTTTTGATAGTAGCTCAACGGTAAAAAGACAGACAAAAACGAACGTCAGATGAAGAAGTTATGAATTTTTAACGGACTTTTCCTGTCTCGGCCTGTTAAAAATATAATTTTAAAAATAAAGTCAAAACTAGCCGACGGAGTCTAAACGAAAATTGTAGAGCATAATTTCACCTACGCGTGGATATAAAGAACGTCAAAAATGGAGTTCATATGCGTAAGTTACGAGTTTTTGAAGTTTTGGGCACAAACTTCGACGCTAGTCCGAAGGAGTACGCCCAGCGTACTCATGTAAGTGATCCGGAGTCTGTCACCCTCCCTACCCCTTCACATTTGAGACACATGTCGTAGCCTTGACGCGTCCGATCTGATCCACTCGTACGTCCAGCGTACGAAGTAACGCCCAACGAAGAGGTTTGCAAGGCAGTACGCCCCACGTACTCTGGAATTACGCCCAACGTAATGAGGAGCATCGGTCTCCTATAAATAGGATGTGAGGCTACCCCGAAAATGGTTACAAAATTTTCATCTTTCTCCCTTTTTCTCTCTTCCAAGCTACAATAAAACCCCCCCAAGCCTATAATATCATCCTAGCATCGTAAGCAACCCTAGAGAGCCCAAAATCCCGAGAAAAGAGTTTTTCGAGACGAAACTCTGCCCGTGCGAAACCCGGTTTTTGAGAAAACATCTCGGTTTCATAGAAAAAAAATATTTTAAGGGACGAAGTGATGTCCAAGCATCGTCTTATCAGGAAGTGTGTACTCACTTTCATCTTACACATAGATATGAAATATTTTCTATAAAATATGTGCTATGTGTAATTATATTGTTTGTTTATTTGAGATCGGTGTTGAATAGATGTTTTATACAAGTTTTAAAGTATATATGTATTTTTATCTACAAATATATTGGGTAAAACATGGGTAGATGAAATAGTTGTTGTGTGATAAAATGATGAGAGGCCTCAATATTGTTGTTGTTTCGGTCATCTAGAGGAGTATATATGACGACCACATACCTTTCTAAACAGTCTAGTGGAACGCTAGTAGGCTCGCAACCTGTAGGTATTTGTGAACTTAGTGTTCAACGGTTGTGACAACCCGAAATTTCCATTATCAACAAACCATATCAAGCCAATAGAAGTTGGGACAGTTACAGAGAAATTCCAGACTTTGAGTATAAGTTTGAGTATTTTAGGTTTAACACTTAAGGAGATATCAGGAGAGTGGATGCACTAGGGTTTTGTGCAACATTGTTATTCCAATACTCTATGATATTAGAGTTCATTCCAGGAATAATATATTTTCTGCCAAAAATCTCAAGACTATAAATAGAAATTTGAGCCATATTCATTCATTAGTTACATTTCTAACTAGAGAAAAGCCATTTTCTCTCTCACGGATCTTCGGGTTTTCATCCCAAATCATGAGTACCTCTCTCTAGTAGTGTTATATAGCTTATAATGTGTTTATAACATAGATTACATAGCTAAACAACTAGATTTAGGAGTTTACTCCCCAAGGTGTTCTTGGGCGGTAAACTCCAAAAATGATGCCTAGCCTTTCCCCCGTGATATGTTACTACCTTAGGCTTGTATATAGGTGTAATTGGGACAAGAAAACAAAAATGAAACACCAAAGTTTAGGTGTTCACGGCCCAAGAAGATCTTGGACCGTGAACTCCAAAAACATGGACCTAAGTGTGCTTTTAATTCACCTAAAGCCTTGGACAATTACATAGACTTACTTCCACTTAAATCAAGGACTTTAACACTTCAAAAACCCCTCTCAAAGAGAGATTACGGCCCTAAGATGGTGCTTGGGCCGTGAACATCAAACTAAGGCACCAAAGTGTGCCTAAGGCCTTCATTTGCTTTAGGTAAAAGTCTAGAACCTATCCTACATGTGCATGAGACTTGAAAGCATCAAAAACACCCTTCCATAAGAGTTTACGGCAGTAAACTCAAAGGGAATTGGCCTTGGGGCTGTAAACTCCTCAAAGGAGTGTATCTATGCCCTAAACCCTTCCAAGAATTAATCCACCAAGTTGGAATACTTCTAGGGATCATTTAGAACTTCAAAACACAAAATGTCACCAAGCTTGGGAGTTCATGGCCGTAAACTCAAGAGTTTACAACCGTAAACTCCTTGTGTGATGGTTATGGGAGAGTAAACTCAAGTATAGGGTCCTTTGGAACCCTAAACCCAATTGCCTTGTCCCACATCAACTTAGATGCAATCCTTAGGGCTTATAACACTTATATAAAGTGTTTATTTTGTTCTAGGATGTCTTAACATTTTCAATTAGTAATTTAAGACTAATTGAGTGCACATATGTGTGATTATATGTTCATTAGGATCATAGTGTGTGTACAAGTCCTCGCTTGACACTTAACAATCGTACACCGTTCAGTTCATCCAAACCACCATCTACAGGTGAGTTCATACCCCTAAATCAATGTTTTAAATGTTTTTAAATGCTTTAATGGGGGGAATACAAGTAGAAAACAGTATGTTATTAAATCACTCTTATGTATTTTATAACTGTGTTTTCATCCAGTAGATTTCACATACTTCAAAATGTGATACATGAAATGGTTTTCTATCTTAAAATACCTTGATAACAAACGTATTAGTTTTGAAATGTTTATTTAAAATGACATCAAGTCACTCTTAATTATTGTTCAAAACTCTTAGATATCTTACAAAACCATTACTTTTACCTCTTGAACAAAACTATACTTATACATTTATGTTTATATAAATGTTTTGAGATTATAGTTTTCATCTTTCATTCAGTTTCTGACACTCTTATGTAGTAAGAGTGTATAAACCTACTTGAACAACCAATTACCTTTCAGTTAATTATCATAGGGATAGTTAGAAGATACAAAACATTAGTCCTATTATAAGGAATCACACAAGAGTCAGTTCATTCATTAGTCTATACTAGTACATTACCTAATACATGAGTACATTTACATATACTTACATGATACATGAGTACGTTTACATATGCTTACATGATACATGAACACGCTTAATTGAATACATTACATGAGTACCTTTACGTAGATACATTTACCTGTGTATATTTACATGAATACTTGTATCTCGATTTGCGAGGATGATTTATTAATACCTTCTGTATAAATTTTCCTGCCTATCCCTAGTACCTCGGGATATCTAGACGGGACCCTATCCCTAGTACCTCAGGATATCTAGATGGGACTAACCATTCTGAAACCCAGCTGTTAGCACCAGTGGGTGATGAACATCTACGGATGCCTTCGGTTAATACTTATACTAGGAACATCGATTACGGGACTAACCCTTCCTTCCCCCTGCTGCTGCTACAGAGGATAATTGGATAATCTTCGGATGTTCATTAGGTTACTCATTTCTCTTACCGCGATGTCGTGTTAGTCCTGGTACCCAAGGATAACACTTACATTAGTACTTTTTCCTGTTTACTTTATTTTGTGATACATTCACATAAACGATGAGTTAGACTAATTACTGTTAGTAATAGTCAAAAAGGAGGAAAAACTATCATTTTATAACAAAACATTCAGGTATTGGTAGAAGACTATCATATTCTTTTCCTAATTTACTTTATTTTGTGATACATTCACATAAACGATGAGTTAGACTAAGTACTGATTGTAATAGTCAAAAAGGAGGAAAAATTATCATTTTTATAACAGAACATTCAGGTCTTGGTAGAAGACTATCATATTCTTTTCCTAATTTACTTTATTTTGTGATACATTCACATAAACAATGAGTTAGACTAAGTACTGATTGTAATAGTCAAAAAGGAGGAAAAACTATCATTTTTATAACAGAACATTCAAGTCTTGGTAGAAGACTATCATATTCTTTTCCTAATTTACTTTATTTTGTGATACATTCACATAAACGATGAGTTAGACTAAGTATTGTTTGTAATAGTCAAAAAGAAGGAAAAACTATCATTTTCATAGTAAAACATTCGGGTCTTGGTAGAAGACTACATTTTATACTAGTAGGAAATAAGGGATTTTCTAGGGTTTTCAAACTTATATCAATTGTTTCATTTAGCAATTTACAAGACATTCATAACAGTTTTCCAAAACAAGACAATGACACTTAAATACTTATGAATTCACTAGCTTTAGGCTGATACTCGCTTTCAAAATAACTTGTATTCTCAGGTCACCAGTTAGACAGGTACGATGTCCAGGCCTTGAGAAGACGGAGCACATTCAAGACTCATCTTATTTTGATTATTTATGTTATTGTTGTACATTATGAAAGAACACACATGTATTAAAACTTTACTTTTAATGCAATGGATGATGTTGTTGTTTGTTTACTACTTTACATTGTTATGATACTATACATGACGTCCTCCACCTCGTAACGTTTCCGCCGTTCTTGGTTTTGGGGTGTGACAACGGTATACTCCATCCCCCACATGGTTGCCTTATTTGACATAAATTGTCGAGGAATCCCTAAAGCAGTGTTGTCACCCCCGATGAAAATCCTTAGGTTAGGTCCCTTATGATAGATGTTTATGGACGTAAAGTGAGGATAACGAGAACGGGTAATCAGGGTTATTGTTGGTTGATGAAATTAATAAGTTTATTATTATTTGTGGGTTGAAAACCCTATATGCTCACCAGGCTCCCAAGCCTGACCCACTCATCTTTTTATATTACAGGTAGAGGACCCAGAGCATAATTTGGATGACGATGAGGGATTTTTGGATTATACGCCAGTAGATGTAAATAACTGTTGTAAGGCTTATAATGTACTGTTTATGCTTTTGGTCTGTATCGGAACATGACATCCCGGGGTTTTGTTATATAATGAAAATACATTTCTTTAAGAAATGTTTTGATAAATATTTATTATATTTTGTTTTAGGAACAAATTCCACAATACCTTTTGGAAGATTACTTTGATATTATTTTAAAAGCATAAACTAAATCGGTCTTTTCTGGCCGAGAAATTTGGGGATGTCACGGTTGGTATCAGAGCATTAGTTTAAACGAATTAGGAATTTTTAGGATTTCTAGACTTAAACTTAGAATGCTAAGTGATGATCGTGAGATGAGTGTCTACCATATTTTAGACACGAGCACTGGTATATTTTAGGAAAGATGCCTAAAATGCTTTTATGTACTAAATGCTATATGTTTGCCATATATGCCATTAATTGTTCGGATCTATGCTCTGTTGCCGATCGGATCTGGAAACCTTATGTGTTTAGGATTCTAAGTGTACGACTACGATATTAGAACTAGCATGTAAAAGTTTTGGAGTGATAAGGAGAATTTTTAAAAAAAAAATCTATCGTAAATAAAGATCTAAATTCTCCTTATTTGGTGTATAGATTATAATGGCAAGAACCCGAAGTGGAGCTGGAAATGCAAATAGAAATCAACAACCTCAACCCCAAGTGATGGAACAGGTGACTATAGTAGAAGTTGCACCAGAACCAATTCTATGGCTGGAGTACAAGCCATGATTCGGGCTATGATGGTCGAACAAAGGGAAGAAATGAGACAATTGTTGCTGAATAATAGTGATGAACCCTCAATGCCTGACGAACAACCTGAACTGATTGACAGACAGTCGGAAGAAAAGGACGATAGTAGGACTGTCAGGTCAAGCGGAACCCCCAGTGGCAGAAAGGAATGACCTGGAGAGGGAAATCAACAGAGATGGGCGTATGTATAAGAATTTGTTGGGCGCCAAACCGCCAAGTCTTGCCGGAAGCCCAAAACCTATTGAGATTATGGACTGGATCTCTAAAATTGAGATGGTATTTGAAAGCTGCAACTGTAGCGACAAGCAGAAAACTTTTTTTGCGGCCAGACAACTGAAGACCGGAGTTTTAAGCTGGTGGAAGTTATTGGCAGACATGATGCCACATGGAGAAGCCCTGAAAATGTCTTGGGAAATGTTATTGGAGCAGTTAAAGATGCAGTACTGCTCAAAGATGGATCTGATAGATCTAAATAATGAATTTTAGAACTTGAAGAAAGGGAAAATTATCATTGACGACTATGCTACTGCGTTTACCGAAAAGATGAAGTTATTTCCATAATTAGTGCCAACTGAACTCTCAAAAATTGAGAGGTTCGCAAACGGACTGCCAGCCGACTTTGGCCCAATGGTCAAGATGGCAGCTAATCTGAAGACAACAGTCCGAGCAGCTAAAAACGTGGAAACCCAGTTAAAGGAAAGGGGTCAGGAGAGGGCAGAGGTTGGTGAGAAAAGAAATTTTGATGGATCTTCGAGGTCCACCAAGAAGAGTAAATTCTTGAAGTCTGATTTCGGAGGAAGAAGAGGGGAAGCAAAGTGGTGTGACAAGTGTAAGAAGAAACATGTTGGAAAATGTGGCAAGGAGGTCACTTGTTTTAAATATGGAAAGCCAGGGCACTACGTCAGCAAGTGCACAACCAACAAAAGGGTGTGCTATGGATGCCACAAAGAAGGGCACATTTTGAAGGATTGCCAGAAGAAGAAGGAAGTAGCAAAGCCCAATCTCCCACCAAATCCAAAAGGTAGAGCTTTCCAGATGACATTGGAAGCCGCACAAGATGCAGCGGATGTCGCTTCAGGTATCATTCTTGTAAATGGATTGCTTGCCAATTTATTGTTTGATTCCAGAGCTAATTACTCCTTTATATCACATAAATTTGGTGAAAGACTAGCATTTCCTATAGAAAAACTTGAGGATGCCCAAATTGTAGAAATTTCTAGTGGCAAATTCATACATGTTAGTGATTGCATTAAGAATATCGTCATTGACTTGAATGGGAATAAGTTCCACGAGGAGTTATTTCCTATTGAGTTAAACGGCTTCGACATAGTATTGGGAATGGATTTGGTTAGCGCCAATGATGCCGAGATACAATGCAAGAATAAGATAGGGAGGGTAAACCCGCCTGGAAAAGAGTCCTTTATGGTATACAGAGACAAGCGCAGCGTGAATTTTGGAATCATTTCCATAATGAAAGCCATAAAATGTTTGTCTAAAGGATACACCTCATACTTGGCATTCGTAATCGATGCTAAGAAGGAGAAAAAGGATATGCAAAGTATACTAGTGGTGTGTGACTATCCGGAAGTTTTTCCCAAAAATCTTCCTGGATTGCCCCCTGATAGGCAAGTGGAGTTTAGAATAGACTTGTTACCAGGAACAACACCAATAGCAAAAGCACCATATCGATTAGCACCGATGGATATGAAGGAGCTTATGACGCAACTTCAGGAGTTGTTGGACTACAGTTTCATTAGACCTAGTTCATCACCCTGCGGAGCTCCGATGTTATTCGTAAAGAAGAAAGATGGGATCATGAGAATGTGCATAGATTATAGAGAGCTGAACAAGGCAACAATAAAGAATAAGTACATGTTTCCAAGGATTGATGACCTGTTTGATGAGCTGCAAGGTTTGAGCTATTTCTCGAAGATCGATCGGAGGTCTGGATATCATCAGCTAAAGGTAAGAGAGCAGGATATTGAGAAGACTGCATTCAGAACAAGATATGGACACTACGAGTTCTTGGTTATGTTGTTTGGACTAACCAATGCTACAACAGCATTCATCGATTTGGTGAACAGGCTTTGTAAACCATTCCTTGATAATTCTGTGATAGTGTTCATAAATGATATTTTGATTTATTCAAAAAGTAAGCAAGAGCATGACAAGCATCTGCGAGAAGTGTTAGAAGTTCTGAAAAAGGAGAAACTGTATGCAAAGTTCTCCAAATGTGATTTTTGGATTCAAGAAGTCCGATTTCTTGTTCATGTGGTTAACCAAGAAGGGATTATGGTTGACCCAGCTAAGATTGAAGCTATAATAAAGTGGGAACAATCGAGAAAGTCCTACGGAGATTCGAATCTTTCTAGGATTAGCCGGATATTATCGAAGATTTATCCAAGGCTTTTCTTCGATAGCTGCTCCATTGACAGTTTTTAACCCTCAAGGGAGCTACTTATACTTGGAGTGAGAAGCAGAAGGAAGCTTTTGAGAAGTTAAAGAAGAAATTGTGTAAGGAACCGATTCTTTCTTTACCTGATTGAGTCGAAGACTTCGTAGTTTATAGCAATTCATCTGGAGTTGGGTTAGGTTGTGTTCTAACCCAAAGGGATAAGGTGATAGCGTATGCATCGAGGCAATTGAAAGAACATGAAAAGAACTACCCTACTCATGATTTGGAATTGGCAGCGATAGTATTTTCCCTAAAGATTTGGAGGCATTATCTTTATGGCACAAAGTGTAAACTTTTCATTGATCATAAGAGTCTTTAATATCTCTTTAATCAGAAGGAATTGAATATAAGACAACGATGCTGACTAGAGTTGCTTAAGGATTATGATTATGAAATACTTTACCACCCTTGGAAAGAAAATGTTGTAGCTGATGCTTTAAGCCAAAAAGTGAGTCTTGAAAAGAAAAGGCCATGAGCATTAAGAATTGAAGTTGTCTCAATGATTGTAGAAAGTATCAATAAAGCTCAGATAGAAGCTTTAGAGAAAAATGATCGAAAGGAAGAACGTTTGGGCAAAACGTTAGTGTTCGATACAAACGGTCAAGGACAGAAGGTATTCCAAGATAGGATTTAGGTACCTAAATGGGAGGAATAAGAGATCTTCTGATGGAAGAAGCTCACAAGACCATGTACTCGATTTGTCTCGGCAACACGAAAATGTATAGGGATTTGAAACCCTACTACCGGTGGCCGACGATGAAGCTCGATGTTGCAAAGTATGTGGCCGAGTGTGTGACATGTGCGAGAGTTAAGGCACAACATCAGAAACCGTATGGGAGTTTAGAACCTTTACATGTACCCATGGGTAAATGGGAAGACATCACCATGGATTTTGTGACTAAACTGCCCAGAACGAAGAGTGGTCATGACATGATTTGGGTGGTCGTTGATCGATTTACTAAAAGTGCTCATTTCATAGTAGCCAATGAAAAATGGTCTATGGATAAACTTTCAGATGCCTACGTGAAAGAGACAGTGAGACTTCACAGTGTTCCTTTAACGATTGTATTAGATCGTGATAATTGTTTCACATCGAGGTTTTGGAGAAGTCTACCAGAGGATTTGGGTACAAAGTTGTGTCTAAGTACAACCTACCGTCCACAAACTGATGGTCAGAGCGAATGAACGATTCAAACATTGGAGGATATGCTGAGAGCATGTACCCTGTAATTCCAAGGTAACTGGGATGACCATTTACCTCTAGTAGAATTTTCCTACAATAATAGTTTCCACTCGACCATCAAGATGACACCTTATCACGCTTTGTATGGACAAAAGTGTCGAACGCCGTCATGTTGGCTTGAAGCTATAGAAAAGCAGTTTACGGGACCCAAGATAGTTTATCAGACTGCTAAAAAGCTGAAGGTGATTAGGGAAAGGATGTTAGCAGCTCAGGATCGTCAAAAGAGTTATGATGACAAGTAAAGACAACTGATAACATTCGAAGTTGGAGATTCAGTTTTACTTAAAGTCTCGTCATGGAAGGGACTTATACGATTTGGTAAAAGAGGAAAGTTGAGTCCAAGGTTTATTGGACCGTTTAAAGCTCTTCATATGATTTGGAACCAAGCTTACAAGCTAGAACTACCTGAAGAACTAGATGGTATTCATACCACTTTCCACGTGTGTTACTTGAGGAAGCTCAAGGGAGAAGTTCCTGACATAATTCTAATTTCTGAATTAAGGTTGGATGAAAGCTAGAGGTTAATTGAAGAACTGGAGGCAATTGTTGACCGTAAGACTAAGAAGTTGCGACACAAGATGGTCGATTTAGTGCTTGTGCAATGAAAACATACGAATGGGCCAAATCTCATCTGGGAAACGGAGAGTGACATGATGAGTCGTTATCCGCATTTGTTTGCTGATGTATGATTTTGGGGACGGAATCATCCTAAGGAGGAGAGAATATTAACGTCCGTGTTTTTAGGCTAGGCATTAATGAAGATCTAATAGTCTATGCCAACCTTTGTAACTAGTTTTGAAATAATAAGAATCAATTATTTGAGTATTATGTGTTTATACTTAATAATTATGATTTAATAAGTTAAGGATAAACATAAGCATCGAAAATAAATGTTAGATAAATCCGATATCTAAGAAGAAGTTGTAGTGGTTGAAACAAGGATTCAAGAGATATAAAAAATACCGAAATTCGAGTTATAACGAAGAAATTATGATTTGTCGAAGTTTCGCGACAGAACCGGCACGACGTTGTGTGACGTAAAAGGTGAATTTACGATAAAGTGAGTTTTAGCCTTAGCGATCTAAACGAAAGTCGTAGTGTTTGTTAAACCGAGAGCATGCATAAAAAGAATGCCCAAATCTGACTTAGTATGATGAAGTTTTGATTTTTCTAAGTTTCAGCTTAGGAGTATGCAACCCGAAACTCGAATTTTAGATCGAGTGATTTTTAGCCGAAACAACCTATACAATAACCAAAGATCTTGTTGATAGTAGTTCAATGGTAAAAAGACAGACGAAAACGGACGTTGGATGAAGAGATTATAATTTTATTGGACTTTTCCTGTCCCGACCTGTTAAAAATATAACCTTAAAAATAAATCAAAATTTGCCGATAGAGTCTAAACGAAAATTGTAGAGCATAATTACAACTACGCGTGGATATAAAGAACGTCAAAAACGGAGTTCATATGCGTAAGTTACGATTTTTTGAAGTTTTGGGCACAAACTTCGACGCTAGTCCGAAGGAGTACGCCCAGCGTACTCGTGTAAGTGATCCGGAGTCTGTCACCCTCCCTACTCCTTTGCATGTGAGACACGTGCCGTAGCCTTGACGCGTCCGAGCTAATCCACTCGTACGTCCAGCGTACGAAGTAACGCCCAACGAAGAGGTTTGCAAGGCAGTACGCCCCACGTACTCTGGAATTACGCCCAACGTCATGAGGAGCTTTGGTCTCCTATAAATAGGATGTGAGGCTACCCCGAAAATAGTTACAAAATTTTCATCTTTCACCCTTTTTCTTTCTTCCAAGCTACACTAAAACCCCCCAAGCCTATAATATCATCATAGCATCGTAAGCAAGCCCCAGAGATCCCAAAGATCCCGAGAAAAGAGTTTTTCGAGACGAAACTCTGCCCGTGTGAAACCCGGTTTTTGAGAAAACATCTCGGTTTCATAGAAAAAAATATTTTAAGGGACGAAGTGTTGTCCAAGCATCGTCTTATTAGGTGAGTGTGTAGTCACTTTCATCTTACACATAGATATGAAATATTTTCTATAAAATACGTGCTATGTGTAATTATATTGTTTGTTTATTTGAGATGGGTGTTGAATAGATGTTTTATACAAGTTTTAAACTATATATGTATTTTTATCTACAAATATATTGGGTAAAACATGGGTAGATGAAATAGTTGTTGTGTGATAAAATGATGAGAGGCCTCAATATTGTTGTTGTTTCAGTCATCTACAGGAGTATAGATGACGACCACAGACCTTTCTAAACAGTCTAGTGGAACGCTAGCAGGCTCGCAACCTGTAGAACTTAGTGTTCAACGGTATACTCCATCCCCCACATGGTTTCCTTATTTGACATAAATTGCAGAGGAATCCCTAAAGCAGTGTTGTCACCCCAATGAAAATCCTTAGGTTAGGTCCCTTATGATAGATGTTTAGGGACGTAAAGTGAGGATAACGGGAACGGGTGATCATGGTTATTGTTAGTTGATGAAATTAATAAATTTATTATTATTTGTGGGTCGAAAACCCTATATGCTCACCAGGCTCCTAAGTCTGACCCACTCAGCTTTTTATATTACAGGTAGTGGACCCAGAGCATAATTTGGATGATGATGATGGATTTGTGGATAGTAAGCCAATAGATGTAAATAATTGTTGTAAGGCTTATAATGTATTGTTTATGCTTTTGGTCTGTATCAGAACATGACATCCCGAGGTTTTGTTATATAATGAAAATACATTTCTTTAAGAAATGCTTTGATAAATATTTATTATATTTTGTTTTTGGAACAAATTCTGCAACACCTTTTGGAAGATTACTCTGATTTTATTTTAAAAGCATAAACTAAATCGGTCTTTTCTGGCCGAGAAATTTGGGAATGTCACACTTGTCTATATAGGCATCTTGTCAGTACGCTACTTGCTCTTACCATCAGTAGGCAAGATATGACCTATGTCGTGACAAAATTTAGTCAATTTTTTAGTTGTCCACAATGTTCACACACGGACGTTGCATTCTATATCCCTCTTTATCTAAGAGCTACACTAGGAAATTGTTTGTTTTTATATGTGAGTGGTGGTTTGGATCTACGAGTTTATTGTGATGCATGTTTGTTAAGTCTTGCATCAACCAGAGGACCATGTACAAATTACTTTATTATTTTGGGAGGTGAACCTGTCCCACAGAGAAAAAAAAAGACTAAGGTGTTGTTTGTTTTTCTGAAGCCAAAATGTCTGCAGTCTGCGAACCACATCTGCAAGCCTCTGCAGCAGAAGAGGTGGACCAAACGTCTGCAGTCTGCAATAAGAAGACTGTTTGTTTTTTAACGTCTGCAGACTGCTGAAATAAACTTAAATTTTAAATAAAATGATTTTACAATTTGAAACATTTTTTAGCATATTCAACACATTCTAACACCAATTTCAGCAAAAAAAATATTACTTTCAGCAACATTTATAACCATTTCAGCAAAAAAAAACAATGAAATAACAATTTTCATCAACATTTAACAACAAATTGAAACAATTTGAACAATTTAAAACAAATTTTAACAACATTTAACAACAATTAACAACAAATTGAAGCACTAGAATTTTTTGCAACATTTATCAACAATTAACAACAATCCAACAATTTGAAGCAAGAATAATCCTCAATTAACAACAATTTATCAACAAATTAGTGTATTAGTGAGTTTTCCAGCAATAGTAATCATCAATTTCATGTTGGAATTAGAAAAAAAAATCGAACGAAACAAACCTTTTTTGTTGCTATTCGCTGCTGGTCGCTGTTGGTCGGAGGTGCCTGCTCGCCTAGACTATCGAAGGCGGCGACTGGCGGTGCTAATCGGAGGATGGTGGCGACCGGCGGTGGTAATCGGAGGTTGACGATCGATTGAAGATGGAGTGGTCAAGGTATTGGCTGGGATGTTTTGACGATGGAGGCGCAAACAAAAGAAAGAGACGCCTTTTTTTTAGGTTAAAATCAATTCGCAGACCTTAGAAGAGGCTGACCCAAGTCTGCGTGGTGAAGACCTCGTGCAGACGTTTTTATGTCTACGCACTTCAGAAAAACAAACACATTGCAGACGTCTAGGTCTGCGCGTGGTCTGCGCCGTGCAAACAGAAGACATTGCGCAGATCTGCAAAGAAAAAACAAACGCCCCCTAAGTGTAGTGTTGAAGTTGAGTATATGGCTATGGCCGCTTGTGAAGTGTTGCGGTTAAGATGATTACTAGCTACAAGACTTGGACAAAATTTAAATTAAGAAAATGTCATTGATGTATGATAATGAGGTTGTTCGACACATAGGAATCTGATATGAACATTACCCAAGGGATATATTTATTAAAGCACTTGGTGCATATCGGTTTTAGACTTTACGTAGCAAGTTGGGTGTTTGTGATCTTCACAGTCCAACTTGAAGGGGAGTGTTTAAGATTCTTATACTTATCCACATCTAATGTTTATCTTAGGTTATTATTAGGATTTTCTTTTATAAATGTTCCTAGTTTATCACATTTTCTGGATTACCTAGTATATCCGCCACATCTACTTAAACTCTTGATTGTAAACGACTTTAGAAAGTAACTTATAAGAAATTTGACCAGTCCTTAATTTTACAAGAATGGCAATTGAGCCGTGTTGGCGGAGAGGGAAGGCTTCCTTAGTTGATGCATCACTGATTTGGTTCCCTTATAGTTCATTGCATCATATTCCACTTGATCAATATGTTTTAGTAAAAAACGAGTTTGTTGTCTAGTGTAAATAGATGTACGATTCCTAGTTGTATTCTTACATATTCCTGAACTTTATCACCTTAGCCACGTCCCAAGGCAATAAAAATGCGAAGGTTACATGCAAAAAATAACAACTAAAGGTATCTGGTATACTATTTTTTTCAATTTGGTCTATGAGCAAGGTGGTAGTTTTGAATTGAAGTTAGATTTACACATCCAGGACCAAAGAGCACTTTTATTTTAATATATTTATCCAAAAGTATAAAAGTAACATATATATTTTTTACATTTTATCGACTTAGATAGTTTAACTCTCTTTTTACTGATTAAACCATTATGTTTTTTTTACCGATTCAAAAGATTTTTTTATTAGTTTTAAAACAGAACGAAAACAGAAAAACAATATAATTTTTTTATGTTCTCTCAATTTTTCACTGAACAATCTTTAAGTGATTAAATAGTTATTTTTAATCATTGAGAAAACTATTTTTCCCACTTCTGAATAGGAAAAAATATAGAAAAAGCACACTATACTTTCTCGATTTTATTTGTTTACCACTATATCGATTTTGTCACTTAACAATCTTTAAGTGATAAAATAGTTATTTTTTATCGTTAAGAAAACTATTTTTCCTGTTTTGAAAAGGTAAGAATATAGAGAAAGAACATTATATTTTCTCCATTTTATCAATTTATTCACTTAACTATTTCTAGTGACTAACAATTATGTTTATTTTCACGGTTTAATAAAACAATCGGATCCTGATCATCTGATTTTAAATATGGGGAAGAAATACAGAAAGGCACAACATATACATCCTTTTATCGAAAAGAGAATTTTATTAGTTCTTGTATTTTTGACTCAACAAAAATATACTATACAAAACGTTTACTTTGATTAAGGAGATTCATAGTTTCATATTGGAGTAGTTTCGGTCTAGTTCTTCTCCTGCACGTGTCATGTTGTTCGTATTATCACAATGACCATCTTACTACATGGCATATAAATTTTATAAAAATATTTCACTCAACCAAAATCGGAAAGAAGAAAATTACTGATAAAAAAGATAGATAGCAATCCAAAATTCCAAAAAGAAACATGCTTTGATGTTCTTTATTTCTAAGTTCCAAAATAAAAATAAGCTCTTGGACCTCCATATTTCACAACCACTGATTTTCAGCCAATGCCAGTCACACTTTGTGACTGTGAACAGCGTCTACAAGCCCTAGATATTCAATTATTATTTGGCATAATGTCCCCATGTCAAGAAGCTTGACTATACGAAAGGGCTTCTAGCCCAGCGGTATCGGGTGTTGCCCTCCTTCCTAGAGGTTGAGGGTTCAAGTCTCATTGGAAACATAAATGGTATTAGGAGTAGTTTAGGATTAGTGTAGTTTGCCGTTCTAAAAAAATATAAAAAAGAAGCTTGACTATGTGAATCTAACACAACGCATGTTTAAGTTGAAATCAAAGCCAAAAATTATATCAAAATGACTGATTCTGTTTTAGTAAACTAAAACTTCTTATCAATGAATGAAAACACACTCACAAAAAATATTCTTATTCATTTACGTTCGAGAACATTTATTTATGCTCGATCGTTAATGATCTCGTACGTGTTTTTATTTTATTTATGTTCGTTTATTTATGTTTGTTTTTTTATGATCGGTGATTTATATGTTCATTTTTTTTATTTATGTTAGTGTGTAAACAAATCAACATAAAGAGAGTACTTTTTTTTAAAACAAAATGCACGGACAAGGAAAGTCATTTGTTTGTGTGTCCGTATTCATTTCATTTGTTCGGATAAAATTAAACTAAGAAACAGGAACATGCCCTTGTTTGTTTTTGTTCGGTTCGTTTAGGGCTCTAAGCAAAAAAATCTCAAATAATTCATTGAATATATTGAAAAATATCCACAACCACAAAAATGTTATTCAATGTAATTGCAATTCCTATGGAGCAGGCCCCTAAACCTTTGAGGTTTTAAACACTATAGGTGACACTATTGTCTTAAGATCGGATTAGCAGTTATAAATACAAATACAACTGTAATGACTCTTATCACTTGAAATTTCACAAACTCCTTCGCCCAAGTGTTTTTGAAAGCATTGTGCACGTCGGATCCCACACCACAGTACATCTTTGTTGTCCATTCACAATGGAAACTCCAACTAAAAATGAAGAAAAAGAAACAAATTACTTATGAAATGAATCATAAAATATTAGATTTTAGGTATATAGCTACCAATCAATAAAAATACTAAAATCTAGTATGATAATTTTCCATCATTAGATTGGAACCGTATGGAATTATGCAATCAATTGACAATATATTAATCAACCAGAAATCTGTTTTGAGATAACATAAATGTCATGTTTGTCATCCCAAAAACAGACTTCATGTATTTTACAATTAAAATAATATTTTGGAGGATAGGCATCTAGAGAATTGAGTACACAAACCTGAGATTACAACAATAAAAAGCAAAAAGTAAGATGTGAGCTTGGTCATGTTGATGTATAAATACGAAGACTCACTTCAGCGTGGGATTTCTAAGTGCTTTAGTTTAGGAACTGATAATGTACATTTAAATAGACCAAGTAAGAATTATTCTCCCTGTTTTTAATATTACAGAAACAAAACAGCAATCTTTTAAATGAAGATAATTAATGAATGAAACTGCCAATTGTAATAAGAAGCTTCAAATTTATCATATATAACGCACCTAATCACCTCTCAATCTGAAATTGATAATTAAATTATAGATTTGATCGATTTAAAAGTTCACTTATTTAGAATTCAGCTCAGATTAACATAAGAAAATCATTCATACAACTGAGTCTAAATCTTAAAACCATAAATTTTTCGGTAATTATGTGTTTGAACATCCATACTAGTTTTATTATAATAAATTTATAGAGATCAATACAATTTGACAATACTTAACTCGCTTACTCACGTAGAAGGATGAAATGTTATTATGAAGTATTTTACAGATGTATATAGTTGTATTTATGGAGTTTGATTTTTATAGTTTATATCTTATGGTTTATTTGTAGGATCCGCTTAATAACGGCTATATTATCATATCATTTTTTCCACTTATTTGGAACTTAAAGGTGGCCGAGATAGGCCGACAGTATAAAAGGGATTACATAATGTTTCATGTCAAATAACTTAATTAAGACGCTTTACAAATTTTGATATCATACTGGATGGCATATAGCAACCATATACAATATTACAAGGTTAATAAGTCGACATCTAAATTTTATTTTGGTATATGCAGATGGAGTGTGTTCTTTCAGTGAGTAGCATCTTTTGGAAACAATTTATATTACATAGAAAAACAATGCATCAATGAAGAGTATCAATTGATCAAGGTTTACGGTTTACGGTTTGCAATTCTAAAAGGCGGCAAATAGTTTCATTTTGACGAATAGCCTTTGATGCATTACTGTAAGGTTTACATTTTTCAAAATATAATGTCCTAATAATAAACCATTTTAAAGTAAATAGCTGTAGAAAGGAAAAATGAAAGTAGAATCCTATAAAAAGAAAAAATAAGAATACAATGCCAAAATAAGTACTTAAATAAATGTTAAGTAGATTGTTATTTCTTGCATTTAATTGATCAAAATTTATATTCCCAATGACGTTACTAAACCTTGTAAAAGTTTCTATTCGATCGGGGCATCAAAATTTTCCATGAAAGTGGAATTCTGTAATAAGAAACATTAAAAGTATGATAATATTTCTTTCATTTCTATTATATTTAAAAGAATATAAACTCTTTTTAATTATATAAACTTTATAAACATGTTCTAATAAACCTACATTTAAAACTACTATAAATCGACCAAAAAAACTTAATATTACTTTGTTTTTACCCCGTTGTAGTAATATGCTCGCTATATGTATGAGGTCTTTTCACCCATAACAACAATGTAGTTTTTTTGTGCTCTAGCGGTTGCATGATCAAAAAAGCAATGGGAAGTGCACCAACTAGATTTCAACAATGCCTTTTTACATGGCAACCTAGATTAGGAAGTTTACATAAAGATATATAACACAAAGTTTTCACAAATGAAATGTGACATGGGTTTGCTAATTGAAAAATCTACTATTTATGGATTACGACATGCATCAAGAAATTGGTTTCAAAAGTTCACCAAAGTTGTTTTCTAAATTAGCTTTCAACAATGTACAGGAAGGATCAAACTAAGATCACTACTCCCATATACGTCGATGACATTCTTTTGATAGGAAATTATAGTAAGAATATTAAAAATGTCAAAGTTGGTTTGCATACACATTTTTGCAAAAAAATATTTAGACCCTTTGAAATAGTTCTTAGGGATTAAAGAGGCTCGTTCATACGAATGGTTTGTGATTAGACAATTGAATTACAGCTTGAAAATTTTGGAAGATAGTGGCCTGGTGTTCAAGGAACTCGGAAATTGCTTTCCAACAGGGGCAAAACTTGTATTTACAAAAGGAAGACGGCAGTCCCATGGTTAACGCTTGTCAATATAGGCATCTTGTGGGTAGGCTACTTGCTCTGACCATTAGTAGGGCCAGATATAACCTACGTCGTGATACAATTTAGTCAATTTTTTAGTCGTCCACGATGTTCACACGGACGTTGCGTTCTATATCCTTTATCTAAGAGCTACACTAGGACAATGTTTGTTTTTATATTTGAGCGGTGGTTTGGATCTACTAGTTTATTGTGATGCATGTTTGTTAAGTTTTTCATCAACCAGAAGGCCATGTAAATATTACTTTTATTATTTTGGGAGGTGCACCAGTCCTATAGAGAAAAAAAAGACTATGTGTAGTGTTGAAGTCGAGTATATGGCTATGGTCGGTACTACTTGTGAAGTGTTGGGGTTAAGGTGATTACTAGCTACAAGACTTGGACAACAGTTAAATTAAGGAAATGTCATTGATGTGTGATAATGAGGTTATTCGACACATAGGAATCTGATATGAGCATTAGCCAAGAGATATATTTACTAAAGCACTTGGTGCAGGATCGGTTTTAGACTTTACGTAGCAAGTTGGATGTTTGTGATCTTCACTGTCCAACTTGAAGGGGAGTGTTTTGGATTCTTATACTTATCAACATCTTATGTTAATCTTAGGTTATTATTAGGATTTTTTTTTAAACTTTTCTAGTTTATCACATTTCTTGGATTACCAAGTATATTTGGCACATCCATTTAAATACGTGATTGTAAACGCCTTTAGCATGTAACTTATAAGAAATTTTAGCAGTCCTTAATTTTACATGAATGAAAATTAACTCTTGTTGGCGGATAGGGAAGGCTTCCTTAGTTGATGCATCACTGATATTGTTCCTTTATAGTTCATTGTATCATATTCCAATTGATCAATATGTTTTAGTAATAAACGAGTTTGTTGTCTGTGTGGTGTAAATAGACGTACGATTCATGGTTGTATTCTTGCATAGTCCTGACCTTTATCACCTTAGCCACGTCTCAAGGCAATAAAAATGTATGGTCACACCTTATGATATGATGAGTAAAACACACAATACGTTGATAGATTAGCGTCGGTGTCTACTTCATCTATAGTGTCAGCATATCAAGCTTATCAACGTCAGCTTACAGTTCAGTTGTCTGATTGTAATATTTTGTATATTAGGTAATGATATAGATAAGTATAGAATAGATCACAGATCCGGTACCTTTGTGATAAGATCGATTCTTAATATAGATTAGACGCAATCCCTTCAATCAATGGATATACATATATATATATATATATATATATATATATATATATATATATATATATATATATATATATATATATATATATTAGTATATATACAACATTGGGGCAATCCCTAATGTTATGATTGTGGCTTTGTGTCAATCGTCTTTTTGATAAACTCATCTTCTTGGTGAAGACAAAACTCTTTCTTGGTGAAAGAACAATCTGGAGAACTTCTATGTTATTTACTTTTTGTTTATTATTTTGCTTAGATTAGTTTTACGTTTCTTATTCATACTTGAAGTGTATCTGATCGATACAAACCTTCAATTGGTATAAGAGCAAGTTTATGATACACTCAAGTAATCATGTCGACTTCTTTTATTCCAAAGTAAATTGTCTGTAAAAAGGTCCCTCCTTTTGACAAACACAACTTCTCTGATTGGAAATCAAAGTCCATGGAAGTTCTAGAGTTCATGGATTTTGATATGTTTGATGTCGTCAACAAAGGTCCTATAGTTGCTATGCATCAATCATCCAATGATGGTGCATCTAACAGTAAGCTGAAAGGGAAATCTGTTCCCGGTTATAACAAGGAAGAGAAAAGGATGTTGAATCTCGATGTAAAGGCTAGACTTGATATTGGAAACTCACTCCCTTTTTCTGTCTATTGTTTGGTCCAAAACTGCTCAACTGTTCAAGAGATAACGACCACTCTATCATCTGCTTTTGAAAAGGAAAACTCTTCAGATAATGAAGTTAAGTGTTTCTTGACTCATATTGTTGAATCTCATACTGACACTTCACATGATTGCGTTTGGATCCTTAATGTTGATTCTCCTCGCACTGCTAAAGACCTCAAGTCAGAATGGGACGATACGTCAGCGTATCAGGTAAAAAAATCATGTTGATATAGAAAAATATGACATGATTGATCTCTTATGTTTTAATTTATTGATCTCAAATAAAGAAAATTTTTCTCTCAGTCTTGATCTAAAGATTCTCAAAGAAAAACTCTCTTCTCTAGAAAAATCTCTTTCTGTTTTAAAAAAGGAAAACACTTGTATCTTGCTAACCAATAATTTTCTTCACACTGAAAAAGAAAAAGTTTTTTTTATCATGCTAATCACACTCAACTTATTTTGAATTACTAGGCATCCTCTCACTTTAATGTCACGAGAATCATTAATGCTCATATTCCAGATCAGTGCAAAATAATTCTTGGAGGTGATATAGAAGGTGTTGTTTCTTTAACCAAAGATGAAACTAAACAAACCTTTTATAAAGCTGACTGCTTAAAAGAAGACTTTAAGAGTATATTTGTGAGTTCTTATTTTATAAATCAAACTTTAATCAATACTCATTGCTCTACTGATTCTAATGACATTACTAAATGTGTTTCTAAATTATTTACTCTTGATCCTTCTCTCCAACCTTCTCATCGTGAGTATGTTCTTCCCTCCACTAAGATTCTGTAAAAGTTTCCTATATGTAATGGTGAAGTTCATTCTGTAAATGAAATTCTTAGCATGTTTCCTCAGTGCTCAATTCGTAATTATGAACCTAAAGACCAATTAAAGCCCTCTACTCGGGATGACTCTTCAAAGGATCATGTGTCTCATGACAAGGTAGTATATGAGCATACCATTGATAACATTCCTTATTCCAAAACTAAATCAAGAACTCTTAAGTCAAATAATCAAAGTTTTTCAGATTCAACAGTTGTAAATAAAATCAAAATCTAATGTTAAAGGAAAGAATCTTGGAATTAAAGTTTGTTATCGATGTGGTGACGCCTCTCACAAAGTCAGCGAGTGCACTTTTGAAAAGAACACCATTCATGCTGATAATATCATGAATCAAAATGATAAGTGGATCAAAAATGGAAACTCATTGAACTGTCTCCCTAATGATTGTTATAACATCTTTTCTTAGTGATCCTTTGCAAATGGGTCAGTGTATATTTTTTGGACTTACTGTACATCTTAGTTTTAGGGTAAAGAGCATATGTGGTATTTAGACAGCGGTTGCTCAAGACATATGACAGGATTCAAGTCTCTCCTGGAAGATTTCATAAAGAAGGATGGTACGTTAGTTATATATGGAGATAATGGCAAGGGAGCCACAAAGGGATATGGATCCATCAAATGCAATTTTGTTGTTTTCAAGAATGTCTCTTATGTGAAAGGTCTCAGCATAATCTCATTTCTATCAGTCAACTGTGTGACATTGGCTATGAAGTTCTCTTTAACAAGAGAAAAGGGAAAGTTGTTGATCAAAAGAGCATCATTGTTCTTATTGTAAATCGACAAAATGACATTTATGTTCTGGATATGTTTTCTCCTGACAACTCTCTTCGCCGTTGCTTCTTCTCTCGTGCTCGGTCTCATCTACATTGGCTGTGACACAAAATGCTATCACATCTGAACTTCAAGAACATCTCAAGGATTGTAGGGAATCAGCTTGTGAGAGGAATTCCTAAGATGCAATTTGTCAAGGAAAAATTGTGCTCAGCATGTGAAAAAGGAAGAAAACCAAGTGTTCGTTCAAGCCAAAGTCCTGTTCTTCAATAATCAAACCTCTTTATCTCCTTCATATGGACCTTTTTGGACCAGTTCCGATTAAGTCAAGAGCTGGGAAGAAATATACTACTGTAATTGTGAATGAATTTTCAAGGTTTATGTGGGTAGTCTTTTTATGAAAGAAGAGTCATGTCGTTGATGAAATCATTGCTCTCATTAAGTAGTGGGAAGTCCTCCTTGATCACAAAGTAAGGCAATTACGTAGTGATCATGGAACTGAATTCAAAAACTCCTCTCTGGAAGATTTTTGCTCAGTCTCAGGAATCTCTCAGAACTTTTCAGCAGTTAGAACTCCCCAACAAAATGGTATTGCAAAAAGAAGAAATAGAACTCTCATTGAAGCAGGAAGAACTATGGTTGTTGAAGCTGGTCTTTCATTGTCATTTTGGGCTGAAGTTGTCAATACAGCGTGTTATACCTAAAATAGGTCTATTATTATTAAATGTCATGAGAAAACTACTTATGAGCTACTAAAAGGAAGGAAATCAGAAATCTCTTATTTTCATGTGTTTGGATGTGTTTGTTACATCTTGAATCAAAGAGATTAGTGTTTGAAGTTCGAGGCTAAAGTTTATGAAGGAGTGTTCCTAGGATACTCCAACATATCCAAGGCTTTCAGAGTATTTAATCTTTCAAGGAAAATTGGTTAAGAAACAATTCATGTCACCTTTGATGAGGACTCATTCATTCATGATCGAGTTGATCGTCCCTCGTTAATTTTGAATGAACTTACTTACAATCCTTCAGACCCTGTTCCTGAGCTCTTGTCAAATGATGTTGATCCTATTGTTCCCAATGTTGATCAATTAAAACCATATGATTTCATATTAATATATTAGTGCTTATAATATATTAATAAATCATATATAACATTCTCTCAAGAGTCCATCCTAACAAATTGTCCTGATGATATGCAACCCAAATGGACCATGTTACTCTCAGGTCAAGTGCATACCAATAATAGTTATGGGCTTAGACATCTAATCCAACAGTTACTATGCTTAGTGATCTGTAGATTAGCTTGACTGTCTGTAGACTGTTATGTGGTTATTTAATATGTTTGCACATATTTGATTGGTGGTTGATGCATCTGCTTAAGCATGAGCCAATAAACTTGGGCATTCCAACCCGACAGTTGTGGGTCGAGAGTATTCCATCCCGAGGATGATTGGACTCTTAGTATGTGGGCATTCCAACCCGATGGTTGTGGGCCGAGGGTATACCATCCCGAGGATGATTGGACCCATAGTATGTTGGCATTCCAACCCGATGGTTGAGGATCTGGGGCATTCCAACCCGATGGTTGACTGGGCCTAGAAGTCGAATGGGTGATCGTGCACCTCCTTATGTTTTTATGATTTGACTTCTGGGATTTCCATTTTAGAAATATTAGTCATTTCCATTTTAGAAAGAAGTGCTTACACCTTTTTTATTTGTGCAGCACGACATGAGTGTTGATGCATCAATTACACTCTCGTGCAAACCCAAAATCAGCGGGGAAATCCTTGCGACATTCATAAACATACCTGAATGCAAGACTATGTTCCAGAATACATGTTTTGGGAGGTGGTTAGACATTCCTAATGTAAATATGGATCCTTTGCCTTACATTACATCTTTTCCCATGAAGTTGTCACCAACCCCCGAAGCCATGCAGAGGAAATGGTTTTTGAGATTGGGGGTTACGAGCTGTCTTTCGGGAAGAAAGAAATTTGTCTTATCACCGACTTCTGTTTTGGTGACTATTTTCCTACTTCTGCATCCGGCGGCGCCTTATGTTCACATGCCTTTCCTATAGTCCCAACGAATGTCTCTGTCAAATTAGACCATGTTACGAAGGTGTTTAAAAAATTCACTCAATGAGTTATCGGACGAGGATGCAATCTGTGTATGTCTTCTATACCTGTTAGAGAAGGGTTTCAATGGGCGGTTGGCTAAACAGTCTGTTACAGAAGAGTATTTCGATTTGCTATCCAACTTTGATGAATTGGACATGTATAATGTCATCTATTTTATAATTAATGATTAATTAAATTACCTATCGTTACTAATATTTTTCTATAAATTAAATTGTTAACTAGTTTATGTGTCGAATATCCATAGGGGAGGATAATTTGGGATCAATAGTACAAACAACTACATATTGTATTCAATAAGGTTGAGAAGCTTTTACATCCAGAAGAACTGAAAGAGAACGGACCTCAAAGATTGACCTACACCCTACAAGGTTTTTATACGCTTTTAAGGTAACTATATAATGAAAGTTTTATTTTTGTTTACTAACATTCCAACTAACTTTTATTTAATTGTTTGCTAACATTCAAATATGGATTCTTGAGACTTTTCCAGTGATCAATTTATTTGGTATCCGACAACAAAATGTGATCCTACATGATGTTGCATGGTCAAAACTTAGGTCGTTACAAAAGACTCACTGCAACTAGTTTTTACTAATAGACGACGTATGGTTACTTTATTATTTATTTTATAATTCGTGTTTATTTACAATTTTATAATTTTGTTAGCAATGTAATAGACTCGTACTAAAGTTGGAGCCAACAGAAAATGAGATGTGTGCTAAATGGTGGGTTGTTAGCTCGGATTGGATTGAGCGCCCTAATTTTCCAGACCCTGAAGTTCACAGGGCACCTTCCCTAACACCATCACCCAAAAACTCCCCAGCCCACGAGCATCGAGAAAAGAAGCATAGATATATGATCCATCTCACCCACCACCACCACCGTCGCCGCCCGCTGACCCATAAATTGAAAATGACCAAATTATTAGTGACTTGTAGGACGAGGTCGGTCAATTGAAAAATGAGGTTCATTAATGTTGCGAGCAGTTGCAGTCTCAGGAGGAGCGTTTAGCAGAGCATGAGGCTACTTTAGCTATGGTTGTAAAACTTGTCAATAAGACTCCCGGATACGACGTTGGTACCTCGAAGGGGATGGAGGTACATTTTTAATTATTTCATAGTTTATGGTTGTTATGTTTTTGCATCGTTTACAAGTATACATTATTGAACCGTATAGGGATACTACAATGACAATTAGTTATGGAAGCATGATTATGTCTTAAGCAACCCCGAAAAAAGCCGCTAAATGTCAGCCCTGAACAGTCGTTGAATGTTGGCCCTGAGCAGTAGTCTCCGGTTATTCACCTGTCGGGTGTAATAAAGATTTCGCGGGATGATTACAAAACACCAACGCAAGCACCTCTTAGGCGTTCTAAACGCCAAAAAGTTATGTCTATATGATATAAGTCGCCATGGATATAAATGAAAAGGAAAGATGTTACACAACAACAGCCAACACTGTTGGAAAATCTTGTAGATCATACCGTACACATTGTATATAAAGAACAGGATGGTTCGCTGTTGTGTGCTCATAATTATTTGACCGGTTTTGCTACGCTTGAGTTTTGGACATGGTTATATGTGGATAGTCATGGAGGATGGTTGTCATGTGATGTAAGTAATATAATTATTTGATTATTACATACTACGCTTCTAATAATAATACTTAATTTACTGCAAAAAAAAATTAATTGACAACACCTCATGATGTGGATCTCATTGCTGCTAGAGCATAGAGCGGATGATGCTCGGTGGTGTCGTCAGCTTTCAACACCGATGCATATGAATTGAGTGACATGGCTGACGGATCCATTTACCCAGCCCGAGCAGAGTGTGATACGGTAGAATTTTGTTTGGATTACATTATCTGAGTATTTATATACTAATTAATTATTTCTAACATTTTTTTTGTAGCTTTACATCCCAATTAACATACCACAAACTCATTGATTTTTGGGTTTGGATTTGAAGACACAATGACTATATACGATAGTCATTAGAAGGGCGGCTACTGTTCGGAAAATTATGATTGGTGTATAGGTCTAAGAGTCCACATCAACAAATTGCTAGTGAGAATCAACTAATGTGGTACCGAACCAACTAATTCAATCATACTTGAGAGCTTCAAGATGACCCTGAAAAAGGCCCCAGACGTATCACAATAGATTGATAGCAGAAAGAATTGTGAGGTGTTTTTGTGTTGGTTCTTTGAGGTGTTAACCACCGGAAAATCGATTTCTATAGAGGGTAAAATCGGTCCATTGGCTTTGGGTTATCGAAAACAATCAACGGAAATTTTAAGGTACAATGGCAAAGATAATTTAAATATCGTATTTATAATACCACCTATAGACACATCATTTATTTTGTTTATTTTTTATTAGTTGTTTGTTGATTTTAATTGCTTTTTATATTTGATAAAACCAAAAGGTATACATTTTATAAAAACAAAATATAAACATTTTATAAAAGCAAAACCTATACATTATATAAAACGAAAACTTACGATAAAAGAAAAACCACATGTTACACATAAAAAAAAAAGCTAGGAAACTGTATTCCGAAACCGTACTCGAGAATTCTAGAAAGCTCTCCGGAACAAGATGTTCCAGGGAATGTAGTTATTTAAAAAAAAAGTAATCATTTATAAGGTTTACATTACTCATTTTTTTAATAATTTTTACTACACCACGGCACATACTTATGTGTAATTTACTCCTAACTTTTTGACAAAATAAATAAATAAATAAAAATAAATCATCGTCTTTAAACGGGTCTACCCGAACTGAATCTCGACCCGAAGCCCCCAACAAAAAGGACATGTTTGAACTTTGAAGTTTGAACGCAACAACAAAGGAGGGAACCACCGCAACGGGGCACAAACCTCCACTTACGCCGTTTTAGATGATCGATTCATATATCAGATCAAATTTTCCCTAAAACGTCTTCACGGAGCTCGCATTTGGATCCTATCCGAACTCCCAAGACGATGAACAAAGAAAATATCGGTGTAGGACAACTATCAGATGAACAAAAGGCTCGAATTTCCGCAAATTTCAGAGCTGCGAAGGCTCTTCTTGATCGCAAACGCCCCCGAGATGCCTCCATGGCCTCCAATTCTTTTCCTCGAAAGTAAAACCTTTAATCCATTCTTCTAGGCTTCGATTTAACATCAAAAATAATATTGATTTTTGCAGTTTTTTTTCCCGATTGTATATTAGGTGAAGTTTGTTTACAGTTTCTGTTTTATTTGTTCTGTAGAATCGGGGTTGTGAAGGGGATTGAAACTCCACCGGTTGTTAGCAGTGTCAATAGACTGCCTCTTGCAGACATTTCAGTGAACACTCCCACTCCATTTAGGGATCTTAAGTTAAATCAGAGCGGGTGTCTCAGCAGTTCGCATTTCAAGGTGCCTTCTGTTGATAAAAGTAATGGTGGCTTGTTTGCCAGGACGAGGGGTTTGCCAGATGAGAATGAAAAGCCTCTCACTTCGTTTCAGACTCCAATCCGACAAATAAATTATAGTGAAACTTCATTTCAAACTCCAGTCAGACAAATAAATTGTAATGGGAGCTCATGTGCCAAGGGAGTTCCCATGAGTAGATTTGACTTCAACCAAGGCTCTCATAACCCAAATGAGAATAAACCAAGCTTAGATTCATTCAAAACTCCAATCAGACCTGTAGATTGTAATGCAACTTCATCCGTAACTCCAGTGAGGCAACAGACATGTTATAGTCTTCAAGAGATCTCCACAATAATGCCCACTATTTTTTATGAAGATTTTGATGATTCCATTCTTGCTGAAATCGATGAGATATGTGAGTCTGAGACAAAGTCCAAGATAGTAACCGAGGAGTCTAGCTGTGACATTCAGTTGAAGAAAGCACATGCTGAAAAGAACAACTATGAACTTAAATCCAACTTGAGTCCTGTTGGGCTAGAGAACTTCAAAACTGATAATATCTTGGAGGAAAATTCTGAGGCTTTGATAATTAAAGGCATGCCTACAGAGTATGCAAAATATATGCAGTCTTTAAATGATAAGCAACGTGAAGCAGCCTCCAGTGACATTTCAATACCTTTAATGATTGTTGCGGGTCCCGGAAGTGGTAAGGTTGTATTTCTCAACTCTTTCACTATTTACCACTCTCTTCCTCTTGTTTAAACCTTTCTTAATTCTTACATATTCTCCTATTTCTTTCTATTGTCAGACATCCACCATGGTTGGGCGAGTTTTAATGCTTCTTCACAAGGTACTAACTTTTTCTTTTGTCATTTTGTCATTGTGATTGAGAGCTACAAGTTTTTACATGTGTTTCTTTTGTTCAAAAAACCAAATTCAGGGGATTGAAGCATCCAACATATTGGCTATGACATTCACCACAGCAGCTGCTTCAGAAATGAGGGACAGGATTGCAGCAGTGGCTGGAAAGGCAACAGCAAAGGAGCTCATGATCAGCACCTTTCATTCATTCTCATTGCAACTGTGTCGATTACATGCTGAGAAGTATGTAAAAGTAAATCTTTCTCATTTATTTTTCATATAACCATATTGACTAATGACTATATTGCCCATGTTATAGGGTAGGTCGAACACCAGAGTTTTTGGTGTATGGACAGGGGCAACAAAGAAAAGCAGTGATTGAAGCTGTTCGTCTCTCAGAGAGTGGAAATAAAATAAAGATTTCAGATTCTGATGACAAACTTTGTGAGGAGTCTAATGTCATTAAAAGCTGCCCTGAAGACTTCAGAGAAAAGTCAAAGAAGTGGATGAAGTTTGTGGCTCAAGTAAGTCAACTTATGTCATTTGAGTTTTCTTTGTTTTTTTTTCTGACACACGAATCATCTGTTAGCCTTAAACAATGTTCTTTTTTCAGGCTAAAGCTTCAGGAAAAAGTTATGAAGATTGTAAGAATTCAGGAAATGCAATTGGAGTAAGATGACTTTGAATTGGATATTCTAGTTTCTTAATTTATTAGCTTCTGAAGTATTATTCTGATATGAGAATCTGTATCAGGCTGCAATTCTTACAAAATATGAGGAAATATTACAATCATGTAATGCTTTGGATTATCATGACTTAATTATCTACTCCGTCAAGCTGCTTACTGATTTCCCTGAAGGTTAGACTCATATATTTGTTTTTTTATTAAAGTTAAGCACTGAAGCTTCTCATTTTTTGACATTTATTGGTTTTATATAATTATATCACTTGAAGTTTTCAAGGAGTGTCAAGAATCATGGCAAGCTATTGTAGTAGATGAGTTTCAAGACACAAGTAGCATGCAATATGATTTATTAAAACTTCTTGCATCACATAAACGCATAACTATTGTTGGAGATGAGGATCAGGTAATTATATAATCCTATCTAGATTCTATTAATAATAATAATAATAATACATTGAGTTTATGATTTATAAATCATGATGCAGTCGATCTTCAGTTTCAATGGTGCTAATGTAAGCGGATTCAAGTCATTTCGCAAAGATTTTCAACCTCACAAGGAGGTTTGAATGTTTGATTAGCACTTACATAATCATTATTGTTTTTTTTGTGTGCAAATTGTGGAGAAAGTAAAAAATACTTCTTGATGTTCTTTACATTGCTTTATTTCAGGTCAGATTAAATAAGAATTACCGTTCTACCCGTTGTATAGTTGATGCTGCATCATTTCTTATACAAAATAATTCAAAAAGATGTCAGTTAAATAAGGTTTTGACTGATAATTCTTCTGGTTCTAAGGTAACTAACTTGTTATTTTTATAAACTGTGTATGAAATATTATATATATATATATATATATATATATATATATATATATATATATATATATATATATATATTTGATTTGCATGATTTTGATTATAAGATTATTCACTCAGATTAGTGTCAAAGAATGTTGTAATGAGGATGCACAATGTTCATTTGTTGTTGACAAAATATTAGAACTCACTTCTTCATCTATCAAAGGCAGTTTTGGAGAGATAGCTGTTCTTTACAGGAGACAGGTCAACTGGTCAACCACATTTTTTTAAAAATATTTTTTTTTTCTTTATTCTTTGTTATAAGTTACATTCTATGTAACAGGTTTCAGGTAAAGTGTTCCAAACAGCTTTTCGTGAAAGAAAAATTCCATTCAATGTTCATGGAGTTGCTTTTTATAGAAAAAAGGTCAAATCCTATATCCAATTTTTTTTGATACATTTACCGTTTTACCCTTTAGTTACTGATGGAAAATTGACAGGTGGTAAGGGCTATTATATCTATGCTTAGAACAACATTGGTGGCATGTGATGATGGGTCATATAGGCGAGTATTTAAGGCCCTGTTGCCTCTTGAAAAAGATGAAAAAAAGAAGGTATAAAACTATAAATAATAAATTATAGTAGCATTATGCTGATGTCATCATGAGTTTATAAATAATAAAACTTCTTCACTTTTTTTTCTCTTTGTAGGTGATTGATCATATTAATAAAGTTTCAACTGTAAGAAAATGCAGCTTCATATCTGCTGCTTCTGATATATTTAGTGCAAAGATTTCTGGTGTCTTCAAAAGGTATGATGCATTAAAATTTAAAAAAGTTATATGCTTGTGATTATGAAGTAATTTTTATTAACATTTTCCTTTTTTTAACTTAATTCCTTCTTTCATTTTAGGAGTCACCTCACTCAAGGACGAAAGGTGTTGGTTACTTTAGACATGATTTCAAAGCTTGTTCACAGGGTAAATTTAATTATTGTAAAAAAAATTATTTAATTTTTACCAAACTAATAAACTTTATATCTCTCATGATAAAAAAAAAAAAAATTATGATTACATTTACATTTACAGGAACAATCCATTTCAGCTGTCATCACATCAGTAGCCAACTGATACCTCAGGTATATCTATCATCTTTTTAAATATTGTTTAAATGTTAATAATTGCATATAGTAATATATATATATATATATATATATATATATATATATATATATATATATATATATATATATATATATATATATATATATATATTACAGAAGTATGTTCTTGAGCAACGAGCTGTTCTTGATGTTGATGGAGGGAAGTTGCTAAATGAAGAGCATGATCTTAGATCAGTAAGTCAAGTCTTTTTCACTACATAAACATATATTTTATATTTTATATAAAAAGTTGATTAGATAAATAATTTTTTTTTACTGTTTATACAGGTTCTCCAATATTTACTAGATGATGTCTCTGAGTTTTTAAAATCATACGACTTTGATTTAGATGAAAAAGATAAAGAAGAAAAAGAAAAAGAAAAAGGGTGTGTAAATGTACTTAAATCTTTTATAGATTTTATATCTGAAAGAGAAACAGAAAATTTTCGTGTGAGGCGACATGATAATGATCATGCTGTTACTCTTACTACCATTCATCAGGTATATATATACATAAGTCATAATCTGAAGTAAATAAATATATTCAATTATTTAATTTTATTATCTGATTATTACTTGCAGTCAAAAGGATTGGAGTGGGACACTGTCTTCATAGTAAAGGTACACTGTAATTCTGTAAATAAACTTTTATATGTGGATTTTTATTTTTATAATAAAAACTTTTAACTTCTCATGGATCAATAAATATTTTAGGCAAACGAATCTGAAATACCCCTTTTGCATGAATATAACGGTGTCACGATAGATAAATGTGCCTCCCTTGAGGTAAGTTTGATATTAATTTTTTTTTTTTACATTTTAATCAGGGGTTAAATCTGTATTTATCTTCTGTGAATAAATGATAGGAGGAAAGACGTTTACTATATGTGGCATTAACTCGGGCAAGAAAGAAGCTTTTTATTCTTTATGTCACTATGGATTCAAATTGGCAGGTGGTATAACAATTAACAAAAATCAATTATTCATTCATTCTTTACATATATATTTATAATTTTTATATTTTTCTTTCAGATTCTTCGACCTTCACGTTTCCTCAAAGAAATTCCAACCCATCTTCTAGAAATTCAGGTGTGTATAAGTATAACTACAATTTTTAATTTTACATCATAATAAAAGTCAATCTGACTTTGACTTTTTTTTATAGGACGAGTCTAGTTCTGTTTATTTACAAGGGAAGAAGCAGGAGAATATTCCAAATAAAAACTCTGGTTTTACTGATGATCTGGTAAAAGTAAAAGTAAAACCGGAGACTGATGAAACAAACAGTAATTTATTCGATCAAGATTCCAAAGAATCAAGTGAAATTATCTTTCCATGCAATGGCAATGATTTCTTAAAAAGGTCAGAATGTGTTCTTTATATTATTAGTTTCAGTATCAAAGTGTTGAAATTAACATAATTTGAATTATATGTTTTATTGATCAAATAGATTCAGCAGTGAAGAACGTGCATATGTTTCACATTTATTCCATCAATGGGCCAAAAAAGCAGCATTCAAGGAACCAAAGAGGTTGCTTAACAAGGTTACTTTTTTTTTTTTTTTTCTGTATATTTTTACCATTTTACCCTAATATCTTTTAAAGTTTCGTATTTAAGTCTGATTTAGTAAAGTACAAGAATGGTCCCTGTGCTTTACTCAAAATTGCAAGTTTGGTCCATTTCTTGAAATTTCTTTAATGTCAGACCCTAAGTTTGATTTTGTGGTGGCGTTGAATGTGAAATGACTTTTGTGCTCTTATGTAATTTCTTTTACTTTTTTTCATTACTTGTTCATAACTTTAAGAGTAAATTACATTTTTGGTCCCCAAGTTTATCTAATTTTTGAGGTTTCGGTTCCAAAAAGGTTTGTTTTGCACTTTTGGTTATTATTTGAAGTTTTTGTAACATTTTTGGTCGTTGAGTCCCAAAAATAGTCATTTTCTTGAAACAAGGACAAAAAACATAACAAAAGTTGCAAGAGAAACTTTTTGGGAGCAATGTTGAAGTCAAATATACTCATCGACCAAAATGTAATTCAGTTGAACTTTAATTAATACGTATTAAAAGGTACAAGAAATTACATAATAGCACAAAAGTTGTTTCACATTTGTTGGGGACCAGTACTGCAACAAAAATCAAACTTGGGACGATATTTGTAAAATTTCATAAAATGGACCAAACCTGGGATTTTTGGTAAAGCACAAGGACCATTCTTGTAATTTACTCTTCTGATTATGATGCCATGGCTAGAATCTGATTCTTTGGTTTTCTTTTAATTAATAGGTTGCCTTTGTCATTGATGAACGACTTAGTGCAAAGAAATCTGCACAAAAGGTGACACTTTTCTTTTAAAAAATAACAAACATATATTTCTAAACTATGGAACTAAATGTTAATTGTAAAATTTATTTCTTTTGCATGTTAATTTACTAGGATGTTCTTCGGTCACTGAAGTCATGCTTGAAGACCAATGAAGCATTCCAGTATGCTGAAAATGTAGGTTTTAAAATCATCATATTCATATTCACTATATTTCATATTAAAATTATTAAAGTAGATTACATTTTTAGTCCTCAAGTATGCTTGATTTTTTCAATTTTGGTCCATATTTGAGGTTTTTATAACGTTTTAGGTCCAAGTACTCGGACCAAAAATGTTACAAAAACTCGAATGATAACAACCAAAATTATAATAGAAATCTTTTGGAACCAATTGAAAAAATCAACTATACTCAAGGACCAAAAATGTAACTAACTCAAATTATGTCTAATATGAATTCTGTTCCTCTTCATCATCAGATTCTACAATGGCTAGAAATTCCTGCAGACAAGCGTGCATATATTACAAGGGAAAAACAAGAACATTTTCAAAAGTTAAGGATTGAAACCGCAATGGATACATCTGATCCTACCTCTAAGCAGGTGACTATTTCTCCATTAAGTTGTTCTATCTGTATTAAGTTAAAAAGAATTGATCCTTTTTTTTTTTTTTTTTTTGCAATATGTCGACAGATTGCATTCCTACAGAGTTTAGGATGCACCACAGTCCCAACTTCTCGTCTCCATGCATCACGTTTAATCGAACAGTACAAGTCATTGTAGCATGATTTGTACAAGTCATTAAAGCATGTTGCTTTATTATGGTATAATTATATAAGCGTTGTTGGGTTGAATGAATTAACGTGATTTTTCGTTTGATTTTATGCAAATTGCATGTAAAAATATATAGTTTACGCAAAGTTTTGTTTTACATGTTAGATTATAGAAATTGTACCAACAATTAAAGGCGAAATTCCTACATAATGATCGAAAATGAAAGAAAATAAATTTTACAAGCGAACTTTACATGAAAATAAGAAATGTCATTGCCAAAACAAAGCTAAAAGTCACCGATCCGATATGCTTATGTGCTTTTGAATGTAATCCATCAGAAAACCGAAGCACTGTGCTATCAATCACAGGCCCACATAACACGTTGTTACTGTTTTGAGTCTCGTTAAAGCTTGTAAAACTTATCAGAACCTGTTCAGTGTTGCTAAAATTTGCCTTGAAAGTCACGGAATGTGCTTCTCTTGATCCAACACCAATGCTTCTCATTGTAAAGTTCCATATCATCGTGTCTCCAACTTGCAAAAACACTAAGAAATCCCCAACACACGAGTCATTGGCATCACCCATGATGAAATCAATAGTAACTTGCCTGTCTTTCAGAAAGCCTACATCTGACACGATTCCCGATGGATTACCAGAAACCAACTCAACTGCTCGACCTCCACGTGGGACTGCATAGTGTTTCGAGTCGAGATATTTTACTATACCTAAAATGCTCCAATGTTGGAGCGGAGATTGGATTGAACTTTCAGGATAGCTTGAATCAGCCTCAAGTAGGACTCCTTGAGAGGAGTTCCCGATAAAGGCTGGTCCCACTTCGAATCCATTATTTGCAAACCCATTATCTGTTAAAAAAATTAATTAAATATTTGAAATACTTATAAAAAATATTTTGCAATTAACGACATACCTGAATACCACCATGGACTATCGATCCCGGTAACGAGAATAGTGTCGACAATAGGCCAACAAGTTATATTATTACTATTACTATTACTATTACTTGTTGATGTACTTTGAATTTGTAGGCTCATAAGACCCATTTGGTTCCATAACGAATAAGCATAGGTTTGCCACATTTCGGTCCCTAATGATTCTCTGAAGAAGAATACTTCAGAAGCAGTAGGGCCCGAAACATTTACAGAAGTGGAGTTAGCACAATCGGGGCTGCTTGGAGCAAGTGTAAAGGTGAGGACATAATAGTAATTTCCATCCTGTTTGAATGTTTGGTTAATCATACCGTTTGGACCTAATTGCACTCCATGACCGTTTCCGGGTAGAGAAACGTTTTCGCCAGCTGTCACGTACCAAACTGTACCGTTGAATGACCAACCGGGGATACGGTTGGTTTTGGGATCGAGGAGTATGAATTGGGAGGTAGAGTTTGTGGTTAGATTTGTTGGTGGAGATTCAAAACCAGAATTCTCAAGTGTAACTGCTTAGTTATATGAAAGATTAAATCATTAGAATTGGAGATAATATAAAAAAAAAAGCAATGATTTGGTCAAAATAGATAAGAACGTACCTTTAGAATACACTAGTGATACCAAGAAGAGCAATATAAAGATGAGATTCATGAGAGCCATTGCTATTGAAAGAGAGTGGGTTGCATATAGATTAAGGAAAATGGCAAGAGGTTAGCTATGAATTTAGGGGAAATGATCGAACATATTGTATATGAAGATGCAAAGTCAACTCTTTTGTCAACGTGTACCATGATTTGGTTTTCAAAAGATTTGCTTTTATATGAAGTCAATGGTCGATGAAGTAAGATCATGGGTTTCGTAACATTTCGAAATAAGAGAGAATCACTAGCAGAAGACTAACCATTGACTATTCATGTTAGTTAAAGTATATGTGATCATGTGTTATTTAATTACATGGAATATGAATTTTCAGAAGACATTATCGTTCGCTCTTTTGTCACCCTCTATTTTGTATAGTTGAAATTAACATGGGTGCCAAGAAGGACTCAAATTATGATATAATATAAGTTAGGTGATGCATATGTACAATTCTCTAAGACAAGTTTGATCCCGAACACGACGAATGATAAGGATCAAGAGGTATGGGCCTTGGTGGTGGTCCCACTGATTGCTCGGCCGCGCATCCTTTGGCAACCATGCTACCTGAAGAGTTCTTCAAGTCGGCTTAAGTTGCTGAACGGTTTTTCCGGAAATCTGCTACCAACTATTTTAAACTTAAAATTATTGTATCCATTTTTGGATGTGTGACTATAAAGCCTCAGATTTCACTAATATTGGATCTCTTTAAATTTTTTGAAATTTCCATATACTTTCCGATAACGTTGTTTTCTTTTTCATATGTAAATCGGAAATGTGTCTTTGGTGGATTATCCGATTAGGCTTCGTGAACCAAATATAATATCAAAACTAGATTATGACTCGTGTGAAACACTGGGGAATGTATAAAAAAAACATATAAAGTCATAAAAAAATATACACAATAAATTAAAAAAAGAAAGATCAAGTAGCATCATAAACAGAGTTCGCGTTACTAGTTATATTAAAATGTCGAAAACTTAAAATGAAATGTTTGAATATCTATAATCGTTGAAAAACCACTTTCCAGCAACATTTTTTGTTTTATTAGTTGGATGACCTTCCTGATCACATATAAGTACCTTCAAACTTTTTTTGCTTATGACGCGAGAAACAACTACATATAACTTACCATGTGTGAAGATGAGTTTACGTAAGTACAATCCAACTCTTAATAATGATTGTCTTTGACTTTTGTTAAGGGTCATAGCAAAACAAACAATTATAGGAATTGCCTCCGCTGAAAACGAAAGGGGATTCTTTTATCAGACGGAATCAACTACAGGTGAGGTATGTAATTAGTCTCTTTGAAGAATCTACTGTCTATAATTCGTGCCTCAATGACATGTTTTCCAAGCCTAACAATTTGTAACCTGATACTATCGCATAGACTTTTGTTTGGTCGATATTACAAGTAACATGATTGAAAAACCTGCTTTTAGTGTAAGTTTATGGTTGGAAATTCTGGATGCCTTAAAAGCATTAAACACGTATGGAGAGTAAGTTGATTCCTCAAAACAATCTGCCGACTCTGTCTCACATACAAAATTTGAACTCAAATACATTTTCCCTTCATCTTTCATCAATCCTAATTTGTAGTCATTGATAACATCAACGTTTTCATTTGTAGAGACCAAAATAGCTTTATCTTGAAAATATGAAGGATCATCAATATGGTTTTCAAAATACGAATAAATTGTGCATACAACTGAAGGGATATGGTCTCCTGTAGAGCGAACGATAATGTCTTCTGAAAATTCAACTTGAGATTCACCATCATTAGGACCACCAATATTACATTTACTCATTTTAAGAATCCATTCAACAAATGATTTTGTCTCATCCAAATCATTAGTTGGAGAACCAACTTGAAGCCTCATGTTTATTGTTAAACGTAAAATTATACATTCACGCCATAATCTCATAATCTGGATGAATGCAATGATGCCTACACAATATCCGAACGATTGACTCTTTGTATTAATAGAAGAATTTGTCTAAAGTCACCTCCAAATACAGTGGTCTTGCCTCCAAACAATTTATGCATGTCCGATAAATGTATAATGTCTCTAAGTGTCATATCAAATGCTTCAAAACAATGACGGTGCATCATGAGAGCTTCATCCCAAATGATAAGTCTCACTTTGTTCAGTAGTACAACAAGATTGTCGTCTGGCGCGATAGAACAAAATGAATCCTTGTTAAGTTAATTGATATATATTAAATCTTGAATGATTTGTCCTACCACCAAAAGCAAGAGTGCTACAATTCCACTTGAAGCAACGTTGATAACAATTTCACATTTGGATCAAATAGCAACAAACAAGGTCTTCCAAACAAATGTCTTTCCGGTTCCTCCATAACGATAAAGGAAAAAGACATGCCCTTGTTTGTTGTTAACAACATTCACAATTGTTTCATAAACATTTTTTTGCTCGACATTTAATTCAGAATGCAAGTCTTGATGCTCAACTTCAAGAATAGGAGGATCAAAGTTAAGCTCATCTTGAATTAACATATTGTAGGACTCTTGAATTAACATATTGTAGGACTCTTGAATGTATCTATGATCAGGAAATGGCATGTTGGGTATTTGCTTCAAACTCACTCCACAACTCAATAATGATTTTTCTATGTATGACAATGTAATGTTGAAAATTGCATCCGGTTTTAGCTTCAAGCCTGAAAATGCAATAAACAATTATATATATATATATATATATATATATATATATATATATATATATATATATATATATATATATATATATATATATATATATATATATATATATATATATATATATATATAGGTTTTGTTAAGATTTTGTAATGAGATAAAATGTTGTAAATTTTTTTCTTTGTTTCTCTGTTTTCCATGTATAAGGTAAAAATTGTGCAAAATTAATAATTTTTTTAAGAATTTTTTAGCAACTTACATCCATTATAGGCGTGTTTTAGTAACATATACAATTGGATTAACATATGCACAGTTTTGTTAAAATTTGACTGTCTTCGCAATGTAAAAATTGGTTTGTTTTAGATACATGTATAAATGTAGAAAATTATAGCAAGGTCTTTTATTAAAGAGGAATTTTGAAATCAGGTAAATAGGGTTTGTAACGAGAACATTTTGGTAAAAACAAGACTATTTTGTCAAGGTTAAAATGGTAAAAATGATGTTTGTTTTCACAGCAAATGAAAATAGTGCAAAATATACACATTTTAGATATATTTTTAGCAACATACTTCTGGAGATATCGACATACTATACACTTGGATTAAAAAGAACACTAAAAAATTTATTGTTTTTGAAATGAAAAAAATGGTAAAATGATGATGTTTTGAAATCACGAAAAATTGTGAAAATAGCATTTTAAGAGTAATTTATAGCAATTTATTTCCATTTATGAGATTAGTCTGACATATGAAAAAACGGTTTAAAATGAGAATTTTTTTTGTGAAAATGATAAAAAAAAAAAAAAAAAAAAAATAGGGGGGGGGGGATGATTACGATTTAACCGAAAATTGTGCAAAAATGTCATTTTTAGAACAATTTGTAGCAATGCACTTCCATTAAAATGTATATTTTAATACAAAGTAAAAATGTTTTGGCTGTGTTATTACATTTACTATAATACTAACATTAAAATGTATATTTTAATACGAAGTAAAAACGTGGGTTTTGGCTGTGTTATTACATTTACTATAATACTAAGCATACAAAATAATGACGTTTGTTTGTTAAATTCTATCCAACTTTATTTAAAGTTGAAATTCATGAAATTTGCAATTTTTTTTGTATTAGTTTGAATTAAAAATAACTATAATACTAAGCATACAAAATAATGACGTTTGTTTGTTAAATTCTATCCAACTTTATTTAAAGTTGAAATTCATGAAATTTGCAATTTTTTTTGTATTAGTTTGAATTAAAAATAACTATAAATCAGTTTATTTACCTGTGACGCCGATTTCTTTTTCATGAACATGAATGACATCATCCAAAAGACACTTATAGGACTCTTTAAAAACATGATCAGGCCTCGACAAACTATCTGATGTAATCAACATAACAAAGAAACCTTCGGAAAGAAGCACTAGCCTAATGATATGTTTCGTTTATCGACGAAATGTACTCTCTATCATCATGTAATAGACCAAAAGCATAGCAAATATCTTTGTAAGACTCATAAATGGTTCTATTAACCGTCCTAATATCTTCATAGAAAGTAAGACCCTTTATTTTGTTTAGCAAAATCTGAAGGTAATAAATGTCACTAGACTTGGGAGACACGTGATTTATTCAGCCAAATGTCTTGGCCTTTGTTTTTCTTCTTGTCCTTATCTTATCTGATTTATTACCAACATATCGAGTTAGGGAATTCAACATATGATAGCTTATGTGCATTTGCTTCATGCTTGGTACATTCCGTCCAGGCCACAAATTGAGAAGCAACGACAGTGGGTTTAGAAACAACTTTAGTAACTTGTTGGTATGCTTTAAAGACAACAGACTGTTTGTGTTCAATGTGAAATGACAACCTTTCGACAGGCAGTGTTCTATAATGAATGTCATATCCAAAAAGTCTCCAACATGCGTCACATATGGAAATATAACAATAGTTGTAAAAATCACCAATTACATCACGATCGTGTTATATTCTTTCTGTTGTTCCTTTTTTCTGTTGCATAAAAATAAAAGTGGTGATCCTATCCGATCATTTTTTAATGTACTTAAAAAGATACTTTATTGAGCTAACCTGACTACACCACTCTAGATTCATATGTGTTTACTTAGGGGTGAGCATTTGGACCGGCCCGGACCGAACCGGACCGGACCGGCTCTTGGACCGGACCGGTTATGGAGAATTTTGTGGACCATGGACCGGACCGGATGAGTCGTGTCTGTGTCCGTGTCCGGGTCCAGGTCTGGGTTTTCCGGTTTTTGGACCCGTTTGGACCGGTACAACTTTAATTGCATAAAGTATAATAAGTAATCTACATTGATGTATAATATTATAACTTGCAAAATTAATATATTTCCGTTTCATGCCTAACTAATCTACATTGATGTATAATATTATAACTTGCAATTTGCAAAAATTAATTTTCCAAATAAAAGCAACTAACATATAAATCAAGTTCACCAACAAAAGTTAAACAATTTTAAGACAAACATAAAAAAGTATTACCGTAACAACAAAAATCATAGTTTAAACTTTAAAATCAATCAAACTAACAAATTTCATAAACTCATAATCTAATCTTCCATTGACCTCTTCCCCATATCATTGTCATCCATATGTAACATATTTAAAGCTTGTGCAATCTCTACATAAACACAAATAAAAATGTTGTTAGTATTTAATAAAAAATAATAATTGTATAAAAAAAGAATAAAGATTGTAATTTTTTTACCCAAAGCTATATCATCATCGTTCAAGATGTCACCAACGTTGTCAACAATCGGATTTGTAAACTTTATCACCCAATCTTGGGTGCATAACAAAGCTTCAACTATCAATGTCGATAAACTAGTTTGATATTTACTTACAACTCTACCACAAGTGCTAAACGCGGACTCGGAATTATAGTATAAAATAATACTAAAAAGCTGAAATATTTCAGCTTTGATAGCTCTACTTTGAAGGATTGTAACTCAATGAATATAATACCAAAATAAACAAAATTATAGTCTAAATTCATCTACAAATTGTAAACTAAATGTTGGAAAAAACCATAGGTCAATCCGACTTAAAACGAATGAGTTATGGGTGTTTAAAAAACGTCACAGATTATAAAATCTTGCTAAAAAGCTGAATTTTTTCAACTTTGATAGCTCTACTTTAAAGGATTGTAGCTTAGTGAATATAATACCAAAATAAACAAAATTATAGTCTAAACTCATCTACAAACTGTAAACTAAATGTTGGAAAAAATCGGAGGTCAATCCGACTTAAAACGAATGAGTTATGGGTGTTTAAAAAACGTTACAGCTTACAAAATGTTGCTGAAAAGCTGAATTTTTCAGCTTTGATAGCTCTACTTTGAAGGATTGTAACACGGTGAATATAATACCAAAATAAACAAAATTATAGTCTAAATTCATCTACAAACTGTAAACTAAATGTTGGAAAAAACCGCAGGTCAATCCGACTTAAAACGAATGAGTTATGTGCGTTTAAAAAACGTCACAAAAATCTTAATCATGTCCAACCGGTTCTAAACCCGGTAAAAACCGGACCGGACCGGCGAGAAATCTTAGAACCGAGAACCGACCCGGGGGTCCAAAAAAACGGTCCGGTCCACCGGTCCAAATGCTCACCCCTATGTTTACTATTGTTTCAAAATGATCTTATTATATGGAACAACATATCTGAAAATACAATAAATAATATTAAAATCATATATATGTTTTTAAACATAGGAACAACAAAAAAAAACATATATAATAACTATTTTTTTTATAATATATAATGTAACTTGTTTATTGATGTTATTTATTAAAACATATAAAATATATTTAATATAAAACAAAACATATTTAACGAATTAAATTTAGCAAATGATTAAAATGGATTTTTGTATATACCTGTTCTCTAAACCAACAATATGAATTTTTTTTTCTCTTAATCATCAGGTTCTACAATGGCTGAAATTCCTGCAGATAAGCGTGCATATATTACAAGGGAAAAACAAGAACATTTTCAAAAGTTAAGGATTGAAACCGCAATGGATACATCTGAACCTACATCTAAGCAGGTGACTTAATATTTCTCCATTAAGTTGTTCTTTCTGTCTTAAGTTAAATAGAAACCCCATATATTATATATAGCTTACTTGATCAAGTCATGTCCCATTAAGGCTTTGTTTGCCTTATTTTTTGAGCTTATTGCAATTTAGTATTTGATAAGACCATAAAAGAATTGATTCTTGTTTTTCATTTTTTTATTTTCTGTAACATGTGACAGATTGCCTCCCTGCAGAGTTTAGGATGCAAAACAGTCCCAACTTCGCGTCTCCATGCATCACAGTTTAATCGAATAGTACAAGTCATTGTAGCATGATTTGTACAGGTCACTGAAGCATGTTGCTTTATTATGGTATAATTTTATAAGCGTTGTTGGCTAAATGAACTAAGGTGATTTTTCTTTTGATTTTATGCAAATTGAATGTAAAAAATGTAGTTTACGCAAAGTTTTGTTTCACAGTTAGATTATAGAAATTGTAACAAAAATTAAACGCAAAATTCTTAATATAATGATCGAAAATAAAAGAATAAATTCTACAAGCGAACTTTACACGAAAGTAAGTAATGTCATTGCCAAAAGAAAGCTAAAAGTCACCAATCCGATATGCTTATGTGCTTTTGAATGTAATCCATCAGAAAACCGAAGCACTGTGCTATCAATCACGGGCCCACATAACACATTGTTACTGGTTCGGGTCTCGTTAAAGCTTGTAAAACTTATCAGAACCGATTCAGTGTTGCTAAATTCTGCCTTGAAAGTCACCGAATGTGCTTCTCTCGATCCAACACCAATGCTTCTCATTGTAAAGTTCCATATCATCGTATTAGACAAATGTTATATATATTAGGCATTAATTACATGTTTATATTCTAGAGGGATCATAGTGTAAATATATCTATTATTAATACTTATGTAATTGTGACATTCTGAGAAGATATACAATTCACGTTTTACCAATTTAACTTGGTATCAGAGCCGCTATTCCATAACCCTAAAATTGGCGCCACAGCAGCCCTCAAGATCATCAACCTGCACCTGTTTCTACTCTTTCTTCCTCTTTTCTCTTGTCGATCAGTACACATTGACATTAGCCAATACAATGGCGCCTCTCACAGCATTCACTACTGCAGAGAAAACAGCCCACAACTCTCATAAATTTGCCTTTACTTTGTCCCCAAACAACTATGGCTACTGGAAAACTATGTTACAACCCTTTCTGGTTACAAACAACCTGTTCGGGTATGTTGATGGCACCATACAGTGCCCACCAGCCACCATCGTGTCCACCACCCCTACAGGAAAAGAAGGCGACACCATGACCACATCCACATCTACTACTAACCCTTGTTACAATACATGGGTCTCTAATGATGCGCATGTTCGAATGCTTATTCTGTCCACCATCTCTGAGACGTCTTTTCAGCATGTTCAAGGTAATACATCACGTGATCTTTGGCTGTCTTTAGAAAGTGCTTATGCTCCTCATACTTCTTCTCGTGAATATACTCTTAAAACCCAACTTCTGAAAATCACAATGAAAGAAGATGAGTCCTCATCTGCTTACTTAACCCGTGCACAAGAGTATTCTAATGCTCTTGCTAATATTGGCGAACCAGTTAAAGAAAAGGACCTTGTCATGCTAGTTATCTCTGGCTTAAGAGAAGAATACAATGGCTTGAAATCTACCCTTTTAGCAAGACAGTCTCCAACAGCCTTTGCTGAACTTCATGGTCTACTGTCTGACCATGACTACATGATTACAAAGACCTCCACAGTGATGCCACCAGCCCAAGCGTTCACAACCACCACTAGACAACCCGGTTCCATGGCTGCTGGTTCGTCTCTATCACAAGATGAAGCAATCCAAGCTGTTCAAAAGCTTGCATAACAGCTGGGGTTACAGCTCCAGCCAACTAATTCAACATCAGCCCAAGCTTTTTACACAAATCGATCAGGAAACAATCGCAACAGCCGATCAACAAACAACCGTGGGCGTGGCAGCTACAACAATCGTCCACAAGGAGGAGGTAATAGAAACCAATTTAGTTGGGCATCTAATCAAAATACTTTGTATGGTACATGTAACAGGTGCGGTATTGGGCATGTTCCGTCTCAATGCCCTAATCGAGATCCCTCCACCATACGTGTGAGACAACAACAACCATCCGCTAATTTTGCAGATTATCGATCCCGGGCCTCCTCTACCTGGGTCACTGATACTGGGTCTAGTCATCATGTTGCATCCGATCTCTCGAGCTTTGATCACTCCGAGGCATACCATGGCCATGACAACTTACATGTTGGCAACGGTAAAGGTTTACCCATTCTCCATATTGGCTCCTCTAAACTCTATTCTCCTAATAAAACTTTTCATCTCTCCAAAATTCTTCATGTTCCAGAAATCAAACAAAACCCTCTTTCTGTTCAAAAATTCTGCGATGATAATAATGTTTATTTTGAATTTCACACTTCCTTTTTTGCTGTGAAGGACGAGAATACTCACACTACCCTCCTCATGGGTCCCAATAGTGGCGGCCTTTACTCCTTCCACCTTCCGCAGTTGCAGTCTACCTCGTCTAAAGTTGCTTTCTCCGCTACTCGTGCTTCTTCCGTCACTTGGCATCAACGACTTGGACATCCCCATCCGCAGCTGTTGAAGTCAATGATTTCTAGATATAGTTTACCTTTATCAAACAATTTTGTCAATTCACCTTGTGATTCTTGTTCTATTGGAAAATCTTCAAAACTTCATCTATCATCTTCTAATTATAAAAGTTCTCATATTTTAGATTTACTCTTTTGTGATGTTTGGGGACCAGCCCCTGTTACTTCTTTTGAAGACCATCGATATTTCTTACTATGTGTTGATCATTTTTCTAGTTTTATGTGGATTTTTCCCTTAAAATCCAAATCTGATGTCTTTAGTACTTTCCAACAGTTTCTTCTTACAGTAGAACGACAATTTCAAACCAAACTAAAATCTGTTCAAACTGATTGGGTAGGTGAATTTCGAAACCTCTCTAAGTTTTTCTCATCTCTCGGCATTACTCATCGCTTGTCTTGTCCTCACACCAGTGAACAGAATGGCGTTGTTGAGCGTCGTCACCGTCATGTGGTCGAAACCGGCCTCACTCTTCTTGCTCAATTCGGTGTTCCACAACGGTTTTGGCATTATGCTTTTGACACAGCCGTCTATCTCATAAATCGTATGCCTTCTAGAACCAACTCCAATATCTCACCTTTCGAACATGTTTTCAAACACAAACCTGATTTTTCCTTTCTTCGTTTGTTTGGTTGTCGATGTTATCCACATCTCCGTTCGTATAACAAGCATAAAATGGATTTCAGATCTCTTCCGTGCATTTTTCTTGGATATAGCACCTCCCACCATGGTTATCGGTGCTTTGACCCTTTTTCCGAATGCCTTTATATCGCTCGTCATGTTCGTTTTCATGAACAATTATTCCCTTACCAAATCAGCCCATCATCTCCACCCACATCTTCCTTTGATCCTTATACATCCTCTTATCCTAATCCTGTACCTGTACCTGACATATCAACTCCTTCCAAAACATCCCCTACACCTCCTACGTCACCTACACCATCCCCTTCCAATACATCCCCTCCACCTCCTATATCACCTACACCATCTCCTTTCAATACATCCCCTACACCTCCTACATCACCTACACCACCTCCCGCATCATCTTCTTCCCCTATATCTCCACATGAACCTCCTCTTCCGCCTCTCCTTTATACCTTTGCTTGACGCCCTAAAACTACCACCACCTCTCAACCAGAAAACACCACATCTCAACTAGCACATTCTACCTCCCAACCCGACAGTTCCTCCTCTCTACCTCGTCCTCGTCCCTCTAATTTGCGTCCTAATCCTAAACCCTCTCAACCATATAGTCCGGCCTCCTATCATACTACTACTGTTCCTACCGAACCAGCCACCTTTAACGTTGCTAACAAATCGCCTCAATGGCGTCAGGCCATGGCCGACGAGTATTCTGCTCTTCAGCGCAACAACACCTGGTCCTTAGTTCCTCCTCCATCGAATGCTAATGTTTTTGGTTGTAAATGGGTCTATAAGCTCAAACGTGATCCAACTGGGGCAATTACACGTTACAAAGCGCGTCTTGTTGCAAAAGGTTATCGTTAGCAACATGGTCTTGATTATCATGAGACTTTTAGTCCCGTTGTCAAAGCGACTACAATTCGGGTGGTTCTATCCTTGGCAGTCTCACACAATTGGCCCTTACGACAACTTGATGTTCAAAATGCCTTCTTACATGGCGATCTCACAGAGACAGTCTACTTGCAACAACCACCGGGTTTTGTTGATCCGGACAAACCTGATCATGTTTGTCTTCTCCACAAGTCTCTCTATGGACTTAAGCAAGCTCCCCGAGCATGGTTTCATCGGTTGTCAACTGCACTTCATGCTCTTGGTTTTCGTGGATCTAAAACGGATCCTTCGCTGTTTATATACTCCTCTAACGGTGTTTTCTTGTATATACTTGTTTATGTTGATGACATTATTCTCACAGGAAATAGTACCGCTGATATCGACCGGGTTGTTCAGCATCTTAGTCGCATTTTTGCTCTACAAGATTTGGGGTCGTTATCTTATTTTTTGGGGGTTGAAGTTATTAAGCAGGGGTCCGACATTGTTTTGTCTCAAAGAAAATACATACTCGAGCTACTTGAACGTGCGAATTTGTTTAATGCCAAATTTGTGCCATCTCCGATTACTACCACCGCCAATCTTGCCCTTGGCGACAGTCCACCATTTGAAGACCCGGTTAAATATCGTCAAACAGTTGGTGCACTTCAATATGTGACTCTTTCACGGCCGGATATTTCGTTTGCGGTAAACAAAGTGTGTCAATTTATGCACTCTCCGAATCAGAATCATTGGTCTGCGGTTAAACGCATTTTGCGTTACTTACTTGGCACAGTAACAAGTGGACTTTTATTTCAGCACAATTCCGATAGTGTTCTTCATGCTTACACAGATTCCACTTTTAATGTCTTGAATGCTTTCTCTGATTCTGACTGGGCTGGTTGTCCGAATGATCGTCGATCCACTGGGGGATTTGCTATATATCTCGGTTGTAATCTTGTCTCATGGTCTGCTAGGAAACAAAAGACTGTCTCGCGATCATCAACAGAATCCGAGTACAAAGCCTTAGCCGATACAGTTGCTGAACTCACATGGCTTCAAACTCTTCTACAGGAACTACAATTTTCTACTCGTACTGTTCCAGTTCTATGGTGTGATAATCTTGGTGCTACATACCTATCTGCTAATCCTGTCTTTCATGCTCGTACCAAACATGTTGAAGTTGACTTTCACTTTGTTAGAGAAAAGGTTGCTCAAAAACAACTCCTGGTTCAGTTCATCAAAACAGATGACCAGATTGCGGATGTGTTCACTAAACCACTGCCTTCTCAACGTTTTCAGTTCTTGCGGTCCAAGCTAAGAGTCGCTCCCCGACCTTAGCTTGCGGGGGAATATTAGACAAATGTTATATATATTAGGCATTAATTACATGTTTATATTCTAGAGGGATCATAGTGTAAATATATCTATTATTAATACTTATGTAATTGTGACATTCTGAGAAGATATACAATTCACGTTTTACCAATTTAACTCATCGTGTCTCCAACTTGCAAAAACACTAAAAAAATCCCCAACACACGAGTGATTGGCATCACCCATGATGAAATCAATGGTAACTTGCCCGTGTTTCAAAAAGCCTACACTTGACACAATCCCCGATGGATTACCAGAAACCAGCTCAACTGCTCGACCTCGCGCATAGTGTTTCGAATCAATGTATTTCACTATACCTAAAATGGTCCAATATTGGAGCGGAGATTGGACTGAACTGTGAGGATAGCTGGAATCAGCCTCAAGTAGGACTCCTTGAGAGGAGTTCTCGATAAAGGCTGGTCCCACTTCAAATCCACTATTCACAAACCCATTATCTGTTAAAAAAAATTATTAAATATTTGAAATACTCAAAAAAATTAATTTGCAATTAACCAAATACCTGAATACCAACTTGGACAATAGTGTCGACAATAGGCCAACAAGTTATATTATTACTATTACTTGTTGATGTACTTTGAATTTGTAGGCTCATAAGACCCCTTTGGTTCCATAACGAATAAGCATAGGTTTGCCACATTTCGGTCCCTAGTGATTCTCTGAAGAAGAATACTTCAGAAGCAGTAGGGCCCGAAACATTTACAGAAGTGGAGTTGGCACAATCGGGACTGCTTGGAGCAAGTGTAAATGTGAGGACATAATCGTAATTTCCATCCTGTTTGAATGTTTGGTTAATCATACTGTTTGGACCCAATTGCAAGCCATGACCGTTTCCGGGCAGAGAAACGTTTTCGCCAGCTGTCACATACCAAACGGTATCGTTGAATGACCAACCGGGGATACGGTTGGTTTTGGGATCGAGGAGTATGAATTGGGAGGTAGAGTTTGTGGTTAGATTTGTTGGTGGAGATTCAAAACTAGAATTCTCAAGTGTAACTACTTAGTTGTATAAAAGATTAGATCATTAGAATTGGAGATGATATAAAAAAGCAATCATTTGGTCAAAATAGATAAGAACGTACCTTTAGAATACACAAGTGATACCAAGAAGAGCAATATAAAGATGAGATTTACGAGAGGCATTGCTAATGAAGGAGAGTGGGTTGCATATAGACTAAGGAAAATGGCAAGAGGTTAGCTATGAATTTAGAGGAAATGATCGAACATGTTGTCTATAAAGATGCAAAGTCAACTCTTTTGTCAACGTGTACCATGATTTGGTTTTTAAAAGATTTGCTGTTATACGAAGTCAATGGTCGGTGAAGTAAGATCATGGGTTTCGTAACATTTCGAAATAAGAGAGAATCACTAACAGAAGACTAAACATTGACTATTCACGTTAGTTAAAGTGATCATGTGTTATTTAATTACATGGAATATGAATTTTCAGAAGACGTTATCGTTCACTCTTTTGTCATCCGTTATTTTGTATAGATGAAATTAACATGGGTGCCAAGAAAGACTTAAATTATGATATAATATAAGTTAGGTGGTGCAGTATGTACAATTTTATAAGACGAGTTTGATCCTGAACACGACGAATGACAAGGATCAAGAGGTGTGGGCCTTGGCGATGGTCCCATTGATTGCTCAGCCGCGCAGCCTTTGGCAACCATGCTACCTACTCTGAAGAGTTCTTCAAGTCGGCTTAAGTTGCCGAACGGTTTTTCCAGAAATCTGCTACTAACTGATTTAAACTTAAAATTATTGTATCCATTTTTGGATGTGTAAGTATAAAGCCTCAGATTTTGCAAATCTTGGATCTTTTTAAATTTTTTGAACTTCCCATATACTTTCCTATAACGTTGTTTTCTTTTTCATATATGAATTGGAAAAGTGTCTTTTGTGGATTATCCAAGATTAGGCTTCGCGAACCAAATATAATATCAAAACTAGATTATGACTCGTGTAAAACGCGAGGGAATGTATAAAAAACATATAAAGTCATAAAAAACATATACAATAATTTTTAAACAAAAGATCAAGTAGCATAAACAGAGTTTGCGGTACTAGTTATATTAAAATATCTAAAACTTAAAATGAAATGTTTGAATATCCATAATCGTTGAAAACCCTCTTTTCAAGCATCATTTTTTGTTTTATTAGCTGGACGACTTTCCTGATCACATATAAATACCTTCAAACAATTTTTGCTTATGATGCGAGAAACAACTACATATAACTGACCATGTGTGAAGATGGGTTTACGCAAGTACAATCCAACTTTTAATAATGATTGTCCTTGACTTTTGTTAATGGTCATAGCATAACAAACAATTATAGAGAATTGCCTCCGCTCAAAACGGAAGGGGATTCTTTTATCAGACGGAATCAACTGCATGCGAGATATGTAATTAGTTTCTTTGAAGAATCTACCTGCTATAATTTTTGCATCAATGACATGTTTTCCAAGTCTAACAATTTGTAACCTGATACTATTGCATAGACTTTGGTTTGGTCGATATTACGAAGCAACATGATCGAAAAACTTGCTTTTAGTGTAAGTTTATGGTTGGGAATTCTAGATGCCTTAAAAGCATTCAACACGTCTGGAGAGTAAATTGATTCCTCAAAACAATATGCCTACTCTATCTCACATATAGAATTAAAACTCATATACATTTTCTCTCCATCTTTCATTAATGCTAATTTGTAGTCATTGATAACATCAACATCTTCATTTGTAGAGACCAAAATAGCTTTATCTTGAAATAAGAAGGATCATCAATATGGTTTTCAAAATACAAATAAATAATGGATACAATTGAATGGATATGGTCACCTATAAAGCGAACGATAATGTCTTCTGAAAATTCAACTTGAGATTCACCATCATTAGGACCACCAATATTACATTCACTAATTTTAAGAATCCATTCAACAAATGTTTTTGTCTCATCTAAATCATTAGTTGGAGAACCAACTTGAAGCCTCATGTTTATTGTTAAACGTAAAATTATACATTCATGCCATAATCTGGATGAATGCAATGATGTCTACACAATATCCGAACGATTGTCTCTTTGTATTAATAGAAGAATTTGTCTAAAGTCACCTCTAAATACAATGGTCTTGCCTCCAAATAGTTTATGCATGTCCGATGAACGTATAATGTCTCTAAGTGTCATATCAAATGCTTCAAAACAATGACGGTGCATCATCAGAGCTTCATCCCAAATGATAAGTCTCACTTTGTTCAGTAGTGTAGTAAGATTGTCGTCTGGCACGATAGAACAAAATGAATCCTTGTTCAAGTTAATTGATATATTAAATCTTGAATGAGTTGTCCTACCACCAGAAAGCAAGAGTGCTACGATTCCACTTGAAGCAACGTTGATAACAATTTCACCTTTGGATCAAATAGCAGCAGACAAGGTCTTCCAAATAAATGTATTTCCAGTTCTCCCATAACCATAAAGGAAAGAGACATGCCCTTGTTTATTGTTAGCAACATTCATCATTGTTTCATAACATTTTTTTGCTTGACATTTAATTTGGAATGCAAGTCTTCATGCTCCACTTCAAGAATAGGAGGATCACAGTTTAGCTCATCTTGAATTAACATGTTGTAGGATTCTTGAATGTATCTATGACCAGGAAATGGCATGTTGGGTATTTGCTTCAAACTTACTCCACAACTCAATAATGATTTCTCTATGTATGACAATGTAAGGTTGAAAATTGCATCCAATTTTAACTTCAAGCTTGAAAATGTAATAAACAATTAAATAAATTATATATATATATATATATATATATATATATGTATGTATATGGGTTTTGTTAAGATTTTGTAATGAGATAAAATGTTGTAAATTTTTTTCTTTTTTTCTCTGTTTTCCATGTAATGAGATAAAATTGCCTTGGCCTTTGTTTTCTTCTTGTCCTTATTGTATCTGATTTATTACGAACATATTGAGTTGGGAATTCAACATATGATAGTTTCCGTGCATTTGCATCATGTTTGGTACATTCCGTCCAGGCCGCAAATGGAGAAGCAGCGACAGTGGGTTTAGAAACAACTTTAGTAACTTATTGGTATGCTTTAAAGACAACAGGCTGTTTGTGTTCAATATGAAACGACAATCTTTGGACAGACGGTGTTCTATAATGAATGTCATACCTAAAAAGTCTCCAACATGCCTCACATATGGAAATATAACAACAATTGTAAAACTCACCAATTTTATCACGGTTGTTATATTCTTTCTGTTGTTTCCTTTTTTTTTGTGCATAAAAATAAAAGTGGTGATCCTATCCGATTATTTGTTAATGTACCTAAAAAGATATTTTATCCATCCAACTTGGCTACGCCACTTTAGATTCATATGTGTTTACTATTGCTTCAAAATGATCTTATTATATGGAACAACATATTTGAAAATACAATAAACATGTCATAAATAACACTAAAATCATATATATATATATATATATATATATATATATATATATATATATATATATATATATATATATATATATATATATATATATATATATATAGGAACAACAAAAAAAAACATATATAATAACTATTTTTTTTATAATATAATGTAACTTGTTTATTGATATTATGTATTAAAACATATAAAATATATTTAATATAAAACAAAACATGTTTAACGAATTAAATTTAGCTAATGATTAAAAATGATTTTTGTATATATCTGTTCTCTAAACCAACAATATGAATTTTTTCCTCTTAATCATCAGGTTCTACAATGGCTAGAAATTCCTGTAGATAAGCGTGTATATATTGCACCGGAAGAACAAGAACATTTATAAAAGTTAAGGATTGAAACCGCAATGGATACATCTAAACCTACATCTAAATAGGTGACTTAATATTTCTCCATTAAGTTGTTCTTTCTGTATTAAGTTAAATAGAAACCCCATATGTCATATATTATATAGCTTACTGGATCAAAGTCATGTCCCCATTAAGGCTTTCTTTGCCTGATTTTTTAAGCTTATTGCAATTTAGTATTAGTAAGACCATAAAAGAATTGGTTCTTGTTATTTATTTATTTATTTTATTTTCTGTAACATGTGACAGATTACCTCCCTGCAGAGTTTAGGATGCAAAACAGTCCCAACTTCGCGTCTCCATTAGGGATGTCAACGGGGGCAAACGGGACGGGGAGTGCATCCCTCGCCCCCGCCTCCGTATCCCCTTTATTACCCCCACCCCCGCCCCCGAATCCCCTTTATAAAAATAAAAAAAGTTATGACATCTTAAACACATTATACTAACAACTTAAAAACATGTTTTTAATGAATTTTAGAAGCTCAAAATCATGTTATTGTTTACTATATTTATATAATTAATATATGCAAATATATATGTATTTATTAACGGGTCCGCATGGGGGTTTCAGGACGGGATTGCCTATCCCCGCCCCCGCCCCTAAAATTAAAACGGGAGTTAACCTTGCTCCCGCCCCCGCCCCCGATTTCTTTAAAAACATTCCCCCAAACGGGACGGGGCCTCCATGGGAGCAGGGTCCCACGGGACTTTTTGACATCCCTAGTCTCCATGCATCACGTTTAATCGAATAGTACAAGTCATTGTAGCATGATTTGTACAGGTCATTGAAGCATGTTGCTTTATTATGGTATAATTTTATAAGAGCACTAGGTGTGGGCAGCTAGATGTAACACAATTTTGGTGCCACATCACATGTCACATCATCAATGGTGTTATAACACCAAGTGGGGAAATGGTCACCATGTTGTATCTTGTTATGACACCAACTTTTTTTTTCCATTTTATAATTTATTTTTTATTTTTTTTCGATTTTTTTAATTTAGACAAATATTTGTTAAATATAATATAATGTTTAAAAATTATAAATAACATATAATAATTTTTAAAGATTAAAATTAACTTAGAGATTAAATTACACATAACATTCAAATTCAATATATATATATATATATATATATATATATATATATATATATATATATATATATATATATATATATAACATCCAAATTCAAAAAAAAAAAAAAAAAAATACAAAGCTATTCGTTATCGTTATTGTTACCATAGAATATGTAATTCGACAAGTCTTCTCGAAGTTGTCTGTGTTTATTTACGTCCTGAATGTCAACAACGTGATGCAAATAATCTACTGTTCCTAGTTGAAACTGAACGTTTTTGGGCTCCGTTAGGATATAATGTGCAATATTTCGCCCTTTATCTTCTACTACCATGTTATGCATTATGATACATGCATACATGATATATCGTAGAGTTTCTAAATCCAATTGTCGTGCTGCATGTTCAACTATATGTCACTTCACCTTCAATACTCCAAAAGCACATTCCACATCCTTACGTGCTCCTTCTTGTCTTCTCTTAAAAAATTTGTCTCGTTCTTCAACCGAGTGGCAGAACGCCTTCACGAATGTAGAATACTGAGGATATATTCCATCTGTAAGGTAATATCCATGTTTGTATTCGTTTCCATTCACTGTGATAGGAGCATCTGGGGCCTTTCCATTCAAAAGATCGCCGAATATTGGCGACTGATCAAGAACGTTGATGTCGTTGTTGGAACCCGCAACCCCAAAAAGTGCATGCCAAATCCATAAATTTTGAGAAGCAACACCTCTAAAACCAACGAAGGTGATCCGTGATGACCACTTGCGTATTGCCCTTTCCATGCTACCGGACAATTTTTCCATTTCCAGTGTGTGCAATCAATGCTTCCGATCATTCCGGGAAACCCATGGCATTCTTCATGCGCTGCATACAATTATTGCAAATCATGAAACGAAGGTTTCCGCAAATACACGTCTTCAAATGTTTCAACAACACCCCTTGACAATGTATACAAACTCTCCCTTGCGGTTCTTTCAGACATTCTCATATAGTCGTCCATGGTGTCGGGTGACTCCCTCATAGCCATCAAACGAATGGCCGCAACACATTTCTGCAAAGTTGTAAACATTCGTCTACTCTAGCATCATATCTCAATTAGAAAAATTCATACCTAAACATATATTAACTACAGTTTAAAAATATATTGTATATGTTGTAAAATTAAAGAAACATGTACTATTTTTTTTTTTGTATAAGAGTATAGTAAAGAAGAAATACCGGCTTTCCAAGGCATTGACGATCCATAGGAACAGATCCCTACTCAAACGAAATCTTCTTGTGAAGTCCTTCGACCCGTATACACGATTATCCGCAAAGTAATCGCGATATAGACGTTCGTGTCCTTCCTCACGATTTCTATTTAACATCGCACGTCTTGTTAGTAGCAGGGCTAGGTCTAGTTGTAGTAGCTCGTTAGTATAATACTGAAACATCATCCTGAAAAATATATCGTCATCGGAATCATCGGACGAGTCGAAGGATCCATAATTTTTTTTTGAAGATAATTGAGATTTATAGAGAGAAAGATAGAAGTTATGTGTTTAAAAAATTGTTTAGATATAATAGGTATTTATAAAGGAAAAAGATAAATAATTTTAATATTTTTTTTATTAAAATAACCATTTTCAAACGGTTTAAAATGGTAACGTTCCATTTTTACTAGTTTCATCTGGTCGAGACGGCAACGAGAATAGCCGCAACGAGCAACAACGAGATGTAGCGGGGGGGGGGGGGGGTGCAGCTCGTCATGACGCCGTTGAGGCGTGCCACCTCATCCGCGTTTCTTCTCGTTTGGACCCATACCGCATGGTCTAAGCGTTGTTGGTTAAATGAACTAAGGTGATTTTTCATTTGATTTTATGCAAATTGAAGGTAAAAATATAGTTTACGCAAAGTTTTGTTTCACAGTCTGATTATAGAAATTGTAACAAAAATTAAATGCAAAATTCTTAATATAATGATCGAAAATAAAAGAATAAATTCTACAAGCGAACTTTACACGAAAATAAGTAATGTCATTGCCAAAAGAAAGCTGAAAGTCACCAATCCGATATCCTTATGTGCTTTTGAATGTAATCCATCAGAAAACCGAAGCACTGTGCTATCAATCACGGGCCCACATAACACATTGTTACTGGTTCGGGTCTCGTTAAAGCTTGTAAAACTTATTAGAACCGATTCAGTGTTGCTAAATTCTGCCATGAAAGTCACTGAATGTGCTTCTCTCGATCCAACACCAATGCTTCTCATTGTAAAGTTCCATATCATCGTGTCTCCAACTTGCAAAAACACTAAGAAATCCCCAACACACGAGTCATTGGCATCACCCATGATGAAATCAATGGTAACTTGCCCGTGCTTCAAAAAGCCTACACTTGACACGATCCCCGATGGATTACCAGAAACCAACTCAACTGCTCGACCTCCACGTGGGACCGCATAGTGTTTCGAATCAATGTATTTCACTATACCTAAAATGGTCCAATATTGGAGCGGAGATTGGACTGAACTGTCTGGATAGCTGGAATCAGCCTCAAGTAGGACTCCTTGAGAGGAGTTCTCGATAAAGGCTGGTCCCACTTCAAATCCACTATTCACAAACCCATTATCTGTTAAGGAAAATATTAAATTATTTATTAAATATCAAAAATACTAATATTTTGTAATCGACTACATACCTGAATACCATCTTGGACCGTGGATCCCGGTGACTAGAATAGTGTCCACAATAGGCCAACAAGTTATATTGTTACTATTACTAGTACTTTGAATTTGTAGGCTCATAAGACCCTTTTTGTTTTCTTGGCTCCATAACGAATAAGCATATGTTTGCCACATTTCGGTCCCTAGTGATTCTCTGAAGAAGAATACTTCAGAAGCACTAGGGCCCGAAACATTTACAGAAGTGGAGTTGGCACAATCTGGGCTGCTTGGAGCAAGTGTAAAGGTGAGGACATAATCGTAATTTCCATCCGGCTTGAATGTTTGGTTAATCATACCATTTGGACCTAATTGCACTCCATGACCGTTTCCGGGTAGAGAAACGTTTTCGCCAGCTGTCACGTACCAAACGGTACCGTTGAATGACCAACCGGGGATACGGTTGGTTTTGGTATCGAGGAGTATGAATTGGGAAGTAGAGTTTGTGGTTAGATTTGTTGGTGGAGATTCAAAACCAGAATTCTCAAGTGTAACTGCTTAGTTATATAAAAGATTAGATCATTAAAGATGGAGATAATATAAAAAAGCAATGATTTGGTCAAAATAGATAAGAACGTACCTTTAGAATACACTAGTGACACCAAGAAGAGCAATATAAAGATGAGATTTACGAGAGCCATTGCTATTGAAGGAGAGTGGGTTGTATATAGATTAATGAAAATGGCAAGAGGTTAGCTATGAATTCAGGGGAAATGATCGAACATGTTGTATATGAAGAGGTAAAGTCAACTGTTTTATCAACGTGCACAATGATTTGGTTTTTAAAAGATTTATTGTTATATGAAGTCAATGGTCAATGAAGTAAGATCATGGGTTTCGTAACATTTCGAAATAAGAAATAATCAATAACAAAAGATTAACATTGACTATTCACGTTAGGAAGAGTTAAAGCATGTGTGTGATCATGTGAAATTTAATTACATGGAATATGAATTGCTAATTTAGGACTATATTATGTTGGTGATTTTAGTGTCACTTTTATTTTTTGTAAATAAAATTAACATAAGTATCAAAAGAGACTCAAATTATGATCTAATACAATTTAGGTGGTGTGGAATGTACAATTATAAAAAACAAGTTTGATCTAATACAAGCCTTGCTGCCAAATGCAACCTACTTTGATGAGTTCTTCAAACAGCTTAAGCTGTCTAACGGGTTTTCCAGAAAAATTGCTACTAACTGTTTTAATCACGGAAATTGAACCAGACAAAAATTATACAAAAAAACTTACAATAACAAAACTTGTAGTTTTAATTTCTGACTTTTAACTAAACAAAAAAATTAATGCATATCACATGTTAGCAGCAGTGTTGATTATCACTTTTAAGCTGTATCGAGTTTGTTTTTTTTTTTTTTTTTTTTTTTTTCTGGTTAAAGGTCCTTTGGAAAGCAATATTCAACATATTAATAAAATATTTAAAACTCCTTATAATTATTTAATATTTAATTGTTAAACGACTAAAAGTTAGAATTATCGGTTGTCTTTCTCTTTTTCTCTAAGTTGATGATTAGAACACAAAATTATATTATTTCTTCGGTATATTTTCAAATAAAAATACAACGTTAAATAATGATATATATGAATAATAGGACATAATTCAATGACTCGTTATATCAGGTCATTTAATCAAGTTTGGTTTCATTCATGCTTTTGTGTAGTTGCATTTGCATGAGTAAGTACCAAACATGCAACCTGGTTGGATATGAATTATAGGATAATTCAATGACACGTAATATTGAATTTTTTTATCAAGTTTGGTTTCGATTAATTAAAGCTTTTGTGTAGTTGCATTGCATGAGTGTCAAACACGCAACCTCGTTAGATATGAATAATAGGATATAATTCAATGACTGTGATATTAAATGGATCATTTTATCAAGTTTGGTTTCATATCATGCTTTTGTGTAGTTGCATTGCATGAGTACCAAGCAACCTGGTGTGGCTACAACTAAGAAACCCTATTATAAAGATTTCATAATTCGGTTTAATTATGTTATTATTGTTATTGTATCCCACATCGATGCAACACAATCTTTTATGTCTTTGTACATGTTTGTATCTCCTCTTTTTCACCATAAGGACTCTTTTAGAGAGTTAATATAAGACATTACATACATATTAGGTCATCCGTTATATATACCCACCACTAATCACTATAGTGGTGGGTGCCAACTCATTACCACATTCAACCACTAAAAGGTTGGGATACCTACTACTATATCATTCTTATTTTTTCATTATTAATATAAAAATAATATATTTTTTAATTAATTAATATGTAGAGAGAGGTAGAGAGAGATAGAGAAAGAAAAAAGCTCATTGATGTGGTGGTTCATCCTCTCCATAACAATTGACCACAAATTTTTTCACCACTAGCCACCACTAAGAATATGGGGTGGTGCTCACAATTGTTGTTCGTGGCCACATAGACCACGAACATGTTTGTTATAAGTATACCACTTGGTCTTACATGGTATTGATATCGGTGTCTAGCAACTTGACACATCCTTGTCTATATATCCTCATCAATGCTCTATCTCTAGGATCCGTGTTAGTATCCCACATTGGTATGACACGACACGACTTTATAAGTGGGGATGTATATGTTGGAGCCCCTTTTTTCTATAATGGCTCTTTTTGAGTGATAATTTTAGACTCCGCATATATCTTACGTCCATTTATAATAATAAACTAATATATATATATATATATATATATATATATATATATATATATATATATATAATAATTGAAAAAGTTTGTTAAATGTGTAACATTCGATTCCAGGTATTTTCTCTTTGGTCCTTGAAGTTTAAAATATTTTGCAAAAATGGTCCCCTCGTACGGGCGTACATTTTGGTACGCTTAGCGTACATGCGCACCTTGGATCAGGAAGCTTAGCCACGTACGTTGGGCGTACGCAGCCAAAGACTAAACCCTAATTTTTAGGGCATGAGCCCTATTTAAGCATCATTATGGCATTTGGACGCTTACCCTTACCAGCCTCCACTGTTATTCACGGCCAATTAAACCCTAGTTTAGCTATTAAGTGATTCTTGAGCTTGGAAGTGACTTTTGTGGCACTTTTGTAACGACGTAAATTTCCAACACAAAATTTCATTTTTAAAACATACTTTTATTCACAAGATAATATCAAAACATAATGTATCCAATGTTATCATAACAAAACATATCCCAGAATCTCAAAACATAAAACTCCACAAGTGTGTACGGATCATGCCGGCGCCTTCCCGCGATCCTCGCTAGTACCTGAAACACATAACACAACCACTGTAAGCATAAATGCTTAGTGAGTTCCCCAAAATACCAAATACAACACATACGCCACCCAAGGCCATAATTATGTGGGACCTTCCGGTCCAAGTGTCTCAGGGAACTTCCGTCCCGAAATCCTGGTAGACCTTCCGGTCCTACCCGTATCGACCTTCCGATCCGTAACCTCCTGACCTTCCAGTCCATACTAACTTGACCTTCCGGTCCTTATCATTCATAACATACATAACACATATATATCATATAACAGCATACAACACATACATCTCATAGCATATAAGACATTCCGGTCACACATAGGTACCACTCTAGGTACAGTATAGTGAGAAGACTCACCTCGGATAACTCGGTAAATCTCGAACTCGGAAATACTGATCTAGCCTCCGCCTAATCATATAAAATAATTACTCTAATCAATACGACTCTTAAAGGCTAGGCTATTTCCTCTCTAAGTTCTCTCAGGAGGGTAAAAGACCATTTTACCCCTCCAGTGGCTCAAAAGTCCCAACATTGACTAGACCCTAAAAATCAACGAAAGTCAACGTCAACTTGACCAGACTCGTCGAGTGGACAAAGGTGACTCGGTGAATCCAAGCGTGTCCTCTGGGTCTATCTAAACCTCGCTCGACTCGTCGAGCAAACCTTCCACTCGACAGGTTACTACTGGTCATGAATCGCGGGGTAACCCGACTCGACTCGTCGAGTCCCCTTATGGACTCGGCGAGTTCCTTCTATGGCAACACTCAAACGACCTTCTGAGGTCAGATCTGCTTCTCCAACTAGTAGATCTAACCTTCTAGCACTCAAAAGTCATGTAAAGGTTCGAACTTTAGGCCCATGCATCACATTATCATCTTTATATGCCAAAATAACTCTTAATACGATAACCTAGGCCCCAAACTCATAAAGGATTGCATAAAGCTGAAGAAAGGGACTCTCTGGACCTCTCAAGGTCCATATCTGATAATATTGTCACAAGGGGACATCACACACACTAGATCACTTACCAAAAGTGAAGAGAAGAAACCCTAGATTCATGAAATCTATTACTCAAATGAAGATAGACATGAATCCTTACCTCCTACAGCAGCTCTGAACGAAATGATGGAAGATTTGAGTCCCACAAGTCAGCCTAGCTCAAATCCTTCCTTCCCTTTGCTAAAACACACCAAAGAATGATGAATTAGCCCTCCTCTTGCTCTACAAGCTTTCTCTTTGCTCTCTAGGGTTTCTCAGGGGTGTAGTTGCCGCAAATGAAGGCCATAAGGGCCTTTAAATAGGGCACATGCCCAAAGATTTAGGGTTTCTGCCGCCAACACAGACTCGTCGAATCACCTAGCCGACTCGTCGAGTCCAATCATTAATCCAGTCAGCGAATCGCGATCCTACTCGACGAGTCTTGGTGTCAACTCGTCGAGTCCCTATCTTTAACTCAAAATAAAATACCTAGGAATCCGGATGTTACAACTTTGGTGTGTTTTCAAGAGGAAAAACTTGAAGATCAAGCATTTGTTGAATTTAAGCTTCTAGATCTAGAGTCTACATCAACTTAGCAAGCTTTTGAAGGTAAAAAGTTCTTACCTTGATGATTCTTTTGGTTGTTAGAATTCAGGGCTTGTTTATGGGTTCATTTTGGTCCCATGGGTTCTTTTGTGAGTTTGGGCAACTTCAGAAGTTAAAAGTATTAGATCTCAGTCCCTTCGATGTTTTAGATGCATAAAAATGTCATCTTGGTCGTTGATATGAGCCACGCATGAATTTAAGTCCTTAGTGTGAGCCTTGTTGGACAAAAATGGATGTTTGGTTCCATTAACACATGCTAAGGCATAAAGTTGCCAACTTTATGTCTTAGAATCCCATAATGGTAGAAATATGAAAGTTGGATCGAGTGGCTGTAAGGATTAAGCACCAAATGGCTTAAGGTCGTAAGCAACTTAGTACGTTGAGCGTACTAAGGAGTACGCCGCACGTACTGGCAAACAGACGAGTACGCCAAGCATACCGAGAGTACGCCGATGTACGCCTCTCAGTGAGTTTTTAGACGTCGTTGGGATTGGGACTTATGGGCCTCGGTTAGTTTGGGTTTTGGCCTGTTTAGGATGGATGAACCTCGGAATTCTGTTAGTGTTCCTTAGGATGTATAAGTTGGGCCTTTTAGGCCTTGGGGCCTATTATTGTGTTTTGGGCCATGGTTGGTTAGGCCTATTATGGGAAAGGTGAATGGGTCTTTAGCTTAGGAGTTTGGACTTAGGGCTTAGTCCCATGATTATGGTTTATAGCCTATCTATGATTAGGGTAATTTGTGTATGTTTAGTGTGGGATCTTCTAGTTCGGTAGCCGAGCAGTTAGTTATTTATCAGCGGACTGAGGTGAGTTTTCTCATTGTATCAATGGGTCGAAGGAACCAAGGTCGGCCCATTATTTGTGATATAGGTTGTTAGCTATGTTTGAGATATTGTATGAAAGACCAGGATTTAGCCCCTAGCAATTGTATGAAAGACCAGGATCTGGCCCATGGCAATTGTATGAAAGACCAGGATCTAGCCCCTGGCAATTGTCTGTAAGACCAAGATTTGGCCCTCGAAAGGAAATTGCTTGTAAGACTATGGTTTGGCCCATAGCACTATCTTATTTATGATTGGTATGTGGTACTCTAGGGAAACTCACTAAGCTTTTGCTTACAGTTTGTATTTGTGTTTAAGGTACTTTCGGTACTTAGAGGAAGGGCCCGACTTGATGGCACAACATTCACTCCTCACTATTTTCTGCATATTTGATTTTGTACTATGATGATTTGACATTATTGTTATGTGATGGTTTTTGGAACAATATGATGGCTGTAACTCTTGTTTTTTTAAATGAAAAAAAAAATCCTAATTTTTGGGCTATTACAAGTTAGTATCAGAGCCTTGGTTTGAGGGATTCGGGCACACTTTCGAGTATGTCAGAACTCAAATTGAGGAAATGATAATCTTTTCAAAAGAAAAAAGAACTTAAAATTTTGAAAAAAGATTCTTTTAAGAAATAGGGGAATACAATGCGTGTGATCAACTGAGCTCAAGTAGGTGTTTCCCAAGTTACCCATACTTATGTATTGTGATTAGTATGCGTGATACGTGGACTGCATTCTAAACTAGGGCTAAGGATACCTTTAGGAATAATATGATAGAACTGAATGATTTACATGATGCCTTATAGCTCGATAGAATTTGGTGCCATCTATTACTTGGAATAGATATTGACTCAGTTATTTGCTATGTGTATGCTTTCAAAGTTGTATATGCTTATGGTTGTATAGCCCTAGAATGATCGATTTGGCCTTATTTTCTGTTCCTTGTTTGGTTGTGGACTTAGGGTAGAATCTCCATCCGACAGTCTATGCGATCCTATTTTGTGTACAACTACATAGGGCAGCTAACGGTGTTGATTGATGTTCGTGGTACTGCTAGTGGTAAGGGTTGAGAGTTCCTGGAAGAGCCTAGGATGTGTATAATGTGTAGCATAAGTTTTTCATAGTATGGTAACTTAGAGGAATCAGTATCTACCTTGAGGAAGGTATATGTAGGTGTGGAAGGTAGTATTGGGCTCGTACTATTGGAAGCACAGGACATGTACATGAGACAAGTATAGATCTGGGGATTCTAAGCGTGCATGTGTGTTACGAGATCCCCTCGAATGTTTTTTGATTTTTTATATCTTATGTTTCAGTTTGAGGATGGTGTTCACTCATTTGGGATAAGGAGGTATTGGTTTTGGCTCTGGATCGGGTTCAGGTTCTGGCTATGGCTCTGAACCGATTAATGAGAGGCTGCATGAGCTTATGGCAGCCGAGGTTACTCGCGGTATTCTTGACGTTGTCCCCGTGATCTTCGTGTTGGATTAGTGTCTAAGTTATAACTATAATTGGTATGTACTTGACCCGACTCGGCATGGTCCATTTGGGTTGCATGGCATCCGAACATTTGGATAGACCGTTTGTGAGAAGAGGAATTTGTGACATATTAATATATTATAAGTTCTAATATATTAATATGAAATCATGTTATTTAATTAGTACTGATCAAGAATTAATTTGGACTTAATTTAGTGATAAAAAATAGACTAATTAAATATATGGGGATTGATTGTGTAAATCATTCATTCTTATATATGTGGGCTTATGATCCAAGATTCCTTATGATGGGTTTAACCCATGTGGTGACCCATGGATACTCCATGGAGGTTAAAACCCATGGAGCATAAGGAATGGGTAAACGCATGGGTTACATGGTGTAACCCTAATGTGCACACTATATAAGGACCCCTTTGGCTCAAGAAATTGGCACTAGTGATACATATATGAGGGCTAGCCGATTTGAGCATGAAGTGTCTTCTTCTCATGGTTATTCCATATGTTGGTGATGTTGTGTGAACCATTTGAGGTGTCACACTTAGGGAACTAGGCTCTCAAGCTTCATGGAGTCAAGCTACATCAACAAGGTATGTATTCTATCCATTTTATTACCCAAGTATCAAAGATTGTATGCTAGTTAGGGTAATACCTTGGAATATTCATATTTGCATGTATAATAGAGAAAACATAGATCCAAGGTATTTAGGGTTGCATGTACACCATAGGAGTGTTAGAATGCTCAAAACCCAACACTTCGGTACTGTCAATGAGGGGATTTTGGACCTAATGGAGGAGTGAATCTGGTCTTTTCGAGTCGATATTGAAGCAGGGCAGACTGGGGCGCGAACTCCCTTATTCTCGGAGTTCAAGGTGTGTGGAGCGCCTGAGTTCTTTGGGGATAAGGAGAACATCACTAGTCATCGCTGGATCACTGACATGGAGAATGCTCAATGTACAAGCTTTTTCCTTGAGGGGGAAAAGGTGGGATTTGCGTCCTACTTACTGAGGGACAGAGCGCAGGACTAGTAGGAGGAGGTTACCCGAGTCGTAGGGACGGAAGGGGTGGTAGAGATGACACGAGATGAATTTGTTCAGAGGTTCCAGAGGGAGTTTGCACCAGATATAGAGGTGCAACAAGTGGTGAGGGAGTTCTAGGACCTTCTCCAGACTATAGAGACTGTGGCGGAGATCACTGTCAAATTCAGGGAGAGAGCATTGTTGGTGCCACGGTATGCTGAGGATGAGGAGATGAGGAAAACGAAATATCATGCTATGCTGAGGGACGACATTAGGGAGTTCGTGGTCTTCTCGGGGTGTAAGACCCTGAATGACATGATCGAGAAGGACCGCGAGCGGGAGATTGAGTTGGATCTACAGGCGAAGTGGAAGCCAGAGCAGGTTTAGACAGTCGTGGGTCAAGCCAAGAGGCATAAGACCTCTGATACCCACACCAGAGGCCAGCAGGGTCGGGGCCCTTGCGCTAAGTGTGGCAAGTCGCATAGTGGAGCTTACTGAGCAGCAGGTTCAAGATGTTTCAGTTGTGGCTAGTCGGTTCACATGAGTTGGGATTGCCCCAAGGGGGCTCTGATTTGCTTTCATTGCAATAAGATTGGCCATAAAAAGGCTGATTTTCTGAGATTGTCTAGGGGAGCAGTTGTGGCACCCACACCATCCACCTGGAGGATTACTAATGGTCGTCAGGGTAAGTCGGTGGCCCTTGTGGTGAAGGGCGAGGCTTTTCAGTTAACCACCGATGAGGCCCGCGCAGCGCTGAATGTAGTGATCGATATGTGTTCTAACCCTATCTTTTATTGTTTGCTTTTTTATGATTATGTTTATTATGATCCTGTATAGGGACCTTTTTGGTCAATAGCTTGTATGCTCATGTTCTACTTGATTTTGGGCTACCAGATCCTTCGTATGTGTTGCGCTCAACAAGAAGTTTCGAGATGCTCCAGGGAATTTGGATTCCCCATTGCATGTGGAGATTGCGGATGACCGTATTGTCTTTGTTTCGACGGTTTTTAGTGGGTGTGTACTGAGCATGTTTAGCGAGAGTTTCTCTATTGATTTGGTGTTGATCCCTTTGTGAGGATCGAAGGTTTGCATCGGGATGGATTGGATGGGCCCTAATGGGGCCGTGATTGATTGCGAATGGCAGTTGGTGAGATTTCGAATCCCAAGTGGGAGAGAATTGGTTATTACTGGCGAGAGAGCATCGCATGGGCCAGCTCACTGTTCAGCTGTGAGGGCCATGAGATTTCTGCAGCAAGGCTGTTCTGAGTTTCTAGCCTATGTTTCTGACACGCTGGTTGAGGCCACGACGGAGTTGAGCAGGGTACCCATTGTGCGGATTTTCCTGATGCTTTCCCCGAAGATTTTTCAGGAGTGCCTCCCGAGAGGCAGGTTGGGTTTTGGGTTGATTTGGTGTCTGGTACGGTTCCGATAGCCAAAGCGTCGTATCGCCTGGCACCACCTGAGATGCAGGAGTTGTCTACGCAGCTGCAGGCGCTGCTAGACAAGGGTTTTATCCATCCTAACAGTTCTTCGTGAGGAGCAACGATCATGTTTGTGAAGAAAAAGGACGGACCACACAAGATATGTATTGACTATTAGGAGTTGAACAAGCTGACGGTGAAGAACCGTTACCTACTCCCAAGGATTGACAATCTGTTTTACCAGCTGCAGGGTGCATCTTGGTTTTCCAAGATTGATTTGCGGTCAGGATACCACCAGATGAGTGTCGTGGATAAGGATGTGCAAAAGTCAACCTTTACAACTCGTTATGGTCATTACGAGTTTGTGGTGATGCCTTTCGGGCTCACCAGTGCACCAGCATCGTTCATGGACCTCATGAATCAGGTCTACAAGCCGATGCTGGATTGGTATGTGATTGTTTTCATTGATGATATTATGGTCTAACTAAGGAGAAGCACGAACAACATTTACAGGAGGTGTTAGAGACCTTGAGGAGGGAGAGGATTTATGCCATATTCTCTAAATGCGAGTTTTGGTTGCGTGAGTTGCAGTTTTTCGGGCACATCGTCAACCAAAAGGGGATCTTGGTCGACCCGGCCAATATTAAGATGGTGATGCGTTGGAAGGTCCCAAGGACCGCATCTGAGATTCGGAGTTTATTAGATCTCTTGGGGTATTATCGAAGATTTATCCAGGATTTCTCTATGATTGTTGTGCCCCTAACTCGCCTTACAAAGAAGAATGTGACCTTCCGATGGGGGCCTAATAAGCAGTTAGCCTTTGACAATCCGAGGCAGAGGTTTTGTGAGGTCCCAATTCTGACGCTCCCTGAGGGTTTGGATGATTTTATGGTTTACTGTGACGTCTCTATTTCAAGTTTGGGAGCTGTTCTGATGCAGAGAGGCCACGTGATTGTTGGGTTTTGAGCATTCTAACACTCCTAAGTGTACGTGCAAACCTAAATACCTTGGATCTATGTTTTCTCTATTATACATGCTAATATGAACCTTCCAAGGTATTCATCCTAACTAGCATAATAACATTGATTCATATGAATATATCAAGTTAGAATTACATACCTCTTTGATGTAGAATGTCTTCATGAAGCTTGAGTGCCTAGTGCCCCAAGTGTGACACCTCAAATGGTTCACACAACACCAAATACACTTGGAAAGACTTGAGAGAAATCTACACTTCATAAAAATCGGCTAGCCCTTTCACATATACTCTAGTGCTGATTTTGTCACCAATAAGATCTTTATATAGTGTCACAATTAGGGTAAACCCTAATTGTCATGGCTTTCCATTTCCTTGGATCCATGTGTTCAAATACACCATGGAGCATCCTATGGGTTTTAGCCCAACTTGATAATCCATGGAGCATTAGCCCACTATACAAGTATGGATGATTTACACAATCAACCCATCTATTTAATTAGTCTTATTTGATCACTTAATTAATCCTAGATTAATTCTTGATCAATTCTAATTAAATAATCTTATTAATATATTAGAACTTATAATATATTAACAAACCTTAAGTGTTATTTCTCTCATTATAGTCTATCCAAATGCATGATGCCATGCAACCCAAATGGACCATGTCGGGTCGGGTCAAGTCTTACCAATTATAGTTATGGACTTAGACATTAATCCAACAATCTCCCACTTGGATAAGTCTAAAACTATTATTGCAAGTATGACTTCAAGAACCGACTGGCAATCGTAGCTCTCAAAAGCTTCTGTTGAACTCTGACCTTGCCGATGATCTATGACCTTTGTCGATGACTTGTCCATTAGATAAGGGATCATATATTCCTCCATTCTAGATATCATATGGAATGAGACATGGATTATAATCATTCTCTCTGTCCATTTGTTGTTTCCCGATTTCCGATTTATGACGACTGACTAATTGAACAAATCAAATCAGTCCTGGCCCGGACGAGCACTTACATTTGTCATCACCAAATCATCGAGGGGCCCACAAATATCACTTTTATCCCGTAGGTAAAAGGAATGGATAAACTTTGACTCACATGGCTTATTCTACTACTTGTTGAATCATACACAAAGGCACGTTTTATAACATCGAGTTACCAATGCGTTTTCGTGCAATCAATGTATAACCCACTCATAGTAACAACTCATATATCTAGGTTTGAAGAATATAAGATATTATCGTCTCATGATCACTCGTGATAAAATCCATGAAGTGATTCCAATGAATGCGGGTTGAATCCAATACTCAGAACTTATGAGCACTCATGAGTGTTATAGCCCTTTGTCCAACATCTTAGACCTCTACAAGCCAAACCATGACTATCTTGATTCATATCTACTTCCAACATATGACCGAATGTGGATGGTTTGAATAACTTAGTCATTCAGAACAATGACCTAGTTATTCTGGAAGTCAAAACATACAAAGTGAAACACAATAATAATCAAATCCAATATGGTCTCAGAACTTATGAATATAAATAAAACACCTTTTATTTATCACCATATGATTACACAGTATTCATTGTATACTGTTTCAAACTATCAACTTTATACTTGAATTAAAACACTAGTTGTCCCATGCTCCAAGCATGTACAGTATGTTTTCTAAACATTAGTCATGTCACACACCAAGTATGCATACTATGTTTGTCTATGATCTTTACTTTGCGAAATAGACCAATTGAACATAACTTCAACGATTCTCTTTTCACACTCCCAATTCCTTACTGCAAATGCAAGAATTCCAAATTCATGCCATTTACTAAAATCTGTTAGATTCTAAACTTATATGCATTGATCTTCTTGTAATGATTATGCACAAAGTCACAAAGACTTGACAACAAACATTACAAAGCATTCCAAAGGAGATCAACTCCTTGGAAACATCCTTTTTTCATTAAGTTTCCTAATCTTACATAGATTGAATAATTTCTAACTTTGAAACATTTCCATATTCCATTTTGACTACTTCTGAACAAGAGTTGCCTCCTTACAGATTATGTCAATATGGTCCTTCCAACAATTAACACTATACTTTCAATTGTCCTTGAGCAACCAATCTTTGGTAAACCTTAGATTGTCCTCAACAATTGCTTAATCCTTTTAGTCATATCTAATTCTAGACCTTTTTTCTTCTTAATGCCCCAGGCATTTGGAAAATTTTAGAAAGGATGAATATAGCACATGTAATCGATCCTATATGCGAAGCATATGGGACACAATTCATGATGTCTCACATAAAGACATGATACTAGACCAGTCCTTTTGCTACAATATTTCTATTTGCCAAGTTCTCATAATTTCAGATTATGAAAAGGGATGCCGTAATCATAATCGAATTTGAGAATGCAAATAATAGACCCATATACAGAATTTCCTTATGTTGAGCCATTCCAACATGAAATTCATATATATATATATATATATATATATATATCCTTGACTAAATATGATTAAAAACCTCAATCAAAGCTTTTAGATTTGAGATGAAGTATAAGTTCCTCTCCCTTAATTATAGCAAAACAACTTTTTCCCAATTGAAACCTTTTGTTTTCTATAATTAACCTTGCTAACTTGCAACCTTTATCATAATTATTATGCTCCCACTAACATGATGATTATTAACATAACACTTATGCTCCCACTAGCTTTGACATGTACTCAGAAATCAGTTGGACTTCTAGAAATCAATACCCTATTGACTTTCTTACCAAAGTTCAGATTTCTGATACTAGATTGCTTTGATAAAACTTTATCAAAATCATACACCTTATCTTAGATAGCTCATAGGTGTGTCTAAACAATTTCAAAACTATGAAAAGGGATGTCGTAATCATAGTCTCAATTGTTTAGACCTTTGCCGCTTCTCACAAGTCCATGTTAGTGTGTCGGTTAACCACACAACTCCACTAACGACTTTGAGAATGCAAATATCACACTTGCTACCTAGCTAAAATCTACTTAGTGAAAGAGTTTCCTCACCATCATTTTCATGAATCAGAGAGAAACCTTATGACACTTAGATTTAATGGTGTATGTGTTCTTATCCATGTGAATTGTCAAAACCATAGTCACAAGACAAGGATAATCACAAATTCAAACTCATATGGACTGAACTCAATCTTAATTTCTTGCCATCTGGCAGCTCAAGGGCCTGCCGTTGCTTCCAAGTTGTTGTGCAACCAATTGCGAACTCTAAGAACTCATATGCAAAGCCAACTTTAATTGGAATGGGCACAGAATATGTCCACACGATAGGTTATAAACCTCAAGTCATGTGCTAGTGAAGAACTTCAAGTTTTATTCTTGATTTGTTCTTGAGACTTTCAAGACCTTTAAGACTCCCACTCTCCTCTTGACATATAAGACTCTTTTGTCAAATATTCAAGAGATAGTGTGGATTTTAATCAAGACAAACACTTCACACAATTGGCCTTAGTTGGTCTTTGTTTTATCCAAAACATCACAACTTACCAATTTCAAATGTACAAAAGTAGAAAACTTTTACTCTTACATTTGACAAGTGTTTTAAACCTTCTCTAAGACATGTCACTCAAGTTACAATCTTGGAGTATGACTCTAAGACTAGTATTGGAACGAATTATGAATCATCTTCTTGATTTAACCATTCCAACAATTCAAGATTCCTCTTCTTAGTCATAAGATTGCACTAAGATTTCCTTAGAGAACTAATTGTGATATGGTTTCTTAATCGTTAAGATGATCACAAAAACTGATACTAAAGTACTCTCCCATCTTTCCAGATTTGAGAAACTTTTATCCTTCTGCCTAATTTGATTCTTCTTATTCGCTCTGCCATACATTGGATCTTTTCCAATGTTTTAGAACTTATACTTAAGCTTGTAAGTATAACCATATTTACTAAACCTTAGTAAATAATGATGAATAGTCTTATCGATCTTTTGTGGTGGACTTAACCAGTGCACAAGAATGTGTACTCGATCCCTTAGTCCTTTACTTGACTCACACATCCATGTGAACAAGTAGTTAGTCTTAATTTTTTTCCAATGCTTGAAAGTTCTCATCCATCATGCTATACAACTTGCATGATTCCAAGTCTCTATCCAACTGAAACTGGGGTGATGAGAATCTTTCCTTATTTGGTAAATTTAGATACTACCACAAATGAAAGAATCAAATTCATATTTCCACTGCTGATCTTAATGGAATCTTATAAGCAACACAGATTTTCACAAATGCCATTGTAAGGATATTTTAAAATAAATAAAATCAAAAGATTTACCTCTTATTTTAAAACTTTGCGGAAAAAACTTATCCTTACAATCCACATGAAAACTTGTTGTTATCTATTCCTAAGCAAAATATCATAACTCCTAAGAAGTAGCTCAAGAATCTGATCTTCAAACTATGCGATAGAAATCAATCCACGCGATCAGATTCAACATATTCTTTCTTTAAGTTTCTTCACTTTTCTTTGATTCTTAAAACATCAACATGTGACCCAGTCACATCATTTATCAAGAATATCATAATAGAAACTTAGCAGAGTTAGGTAAAATTGGCAGCTTCGCAACTAATGCCCCTTCCTTTGGTAATATAAACATATGGACCATTTGGTAATGGTATGCAGGACTATCACAGAATTAGATTCTCTCTTTACCATTTGGTCATCCAATTTGACATGGCCGATCCCTTTCCATTGGGAAGAGCGAGCTTTACTGGACATCCAATGTCATTATTGTCAATGTCCATAAAGTTTTAGGAAGTTGATCTTAGCAAAATAGATAAGATCATTAAGGGTCTTGTCATAGTCTATTTCATAGGAGTCCCAAAGGAACTCCCTATGTGACTTAGAAAGTGATTGAGCCACCAACTTTCTCAAGACTTTGACACCCAACTCTCCCGGCTTGTCAATATGTGACTACATCTCCAAGATGTGACCACACATAGACCTTTACTTGCCAATAGGGCTTGAGTGACCTTAAACTTTTCAAGAACTTGTGGGTTAGGGAGAATAATTGGAGGAGGTGAAATAAATATGGTTTCCATGGGACATCATCTTCATTTAGGAAAGCTTGTTTCAAGAGATTTGGGAGGATCATAAATGTCTAAACCATACATCTTTTGGGAGATATTCAAGATAGTTGAGTTAAAGTCCCTAATATAACACCCAATATGAAATATTAAGGCTAGGACCCAACACAATACTTTTATAACTTGGAAGAGGGATGCTGTAATCCAAGCTAAAAAAATATTTGAAGGTAGGTGAATGACGATTCACCAATTTCCACCAAGATAAACGAAATGTATTATTAGGTTTTAATTGGTTTTGAAACTCCTAGATTCTTTTGAGATTCATTGAACTTTTCAATGGCATGCTTCAATCTCGAGTGTGCCCTTCAGGTTTTGTGACTGGGAAGCCGAGGATTACAAAACAAGGTGTGAATAACCATGCAAATATACTTGGTACCCTGAATATTTACCCCTTAATTGATGTGTCGGTTAACCACACACGCTCCATCGATACTATGATAAATATTAAGTTACCCTTTGCCTACCTTGTTAAGTCTAGGTTAGTGTTCTGGTTAACCACACACGCTCCACTAATGGCTTAAACAAAGTGCAAAGTGTAATTTCATGGATTAGCACCTTATTCACATTTTCCTAAGTAACTAAGATTGGGTATTTATAAAGAGTTTAGTTACTTAGTATTTATCATTAATACTTTTATTGAAAGGAGAATTATAGTCCTTGTCCTACCCGTTCGGCTAATGACCCTCCACCAGTCAAGGAAGCGGTGGGTGAGAGTGGACACCCATTAAACTGCCATTTTATAGGCAGTAACCTTATACCCCCCTTATAGACCGGCTTCGTGAATGAGGCCTACTAACGGTAAGACTGACTTTACTCTTATATATATATATATATATATATATATATATATATATATATATATATATATATATATATATATATATATATAATTAACTTATAATATTATAAAGTATAAGGGTTGAATTTTAACTTTTAAAATTCTAAGGGCTAACTTGGAATTATAGTATTCATAAGAGAAAACTTTTCAAATTCCAAAACTTGAGGGCAAGTTTTGAAACTATTCAAAACTAATTAATTCCATAACTGATGTGTTTAAAGTAGTTTTAATTAAAAGACTCTTCAAGTTCCATAACTTGAGGACAAGTTATGGAAGACTTTAAACTAATAAAAGAATGTAACTTTTCTTTATTTTGTAACTTATGAAATTAATTAAGGTTGCACATTTTATTACTTAATGAAGTGACTCTTGAACCTCCATAACTTGAGGACAAGACTCTTCATTTTTGTAACCATTGCCAACTTTTAGGAGTTTTATGAAACTTAAATGTGACTTTTCATATAACTTGAGGACAAGTTACAAAAACACATTTTAGAATCAACTCTTAGATTAAAATGGATTGAAAACACATAATCAATTAACTTATCTATTAATCTAAGCAACTCATATGAACAAAGATAATTCACATCAAGCTTTTTCATGTAATTAGCATAACTTTTAAACTAATACAAAACATGAACCTATTGACATTTATCTTTGAAATTGGATTAGCATGAACATTACCACATCAAAAACAAGTTTATAAGTCCAAAAACAGCTTATGGTAATGTTACTAGTCTAATTCCAGCCAAAAAACACGAAGATAAGCTATCAGGGGCCAAAACTCGTCGAGTTCTATAGAGAACTCGTCGCGTTCATGCAATAAACCATGAACTCGTCGAGTTTTCTGTCTGGACAGCTTCTTGGCTTCGAAAAATGTATTTGCATCAAGTATAATAGAAAGCAAGCCTAGGCTCTGATACCACTGTTGGGTTTTGAGCATTCTAACACTCCTAAGTGTACATGCAACCCTAAATACCTTGGATCTATGTTTTCTCTATTATACATGCAAATATGAACTTTCCAAGGTATTCATCCTAACTAGCATAATAACATTGATTCATATGAATATATCAAGTTAGAATTACATACCTCTTTGATGTAGAATGTCTTCATGAAGCTTGAGTGTCTAGTGCCCCAAGTGTGACACCTCATGTAGCACCTGGTTCCTGGTACGTATTCCTTGTAATTTAATATTTCTTAAATAATGCATTTTGCCTTGGACTCGGCGAGTTGAAGGACCAACTCGCCGAGTAGGAGCAGGATGAGACGTAGGGTCTAAGCTTTGGACTCGGCGAGTCGGTTTCCGGACTGGCGAGTAGGCCCTGCTTGGGAAAAAACCCTAACCCGGGTGTTTGAACCATATTTAAACACTCTAACTCGGCCTCCCTTGTCCCTAACACTTCCAGAAGAGCTGTAGAGCGAAACCCTAGCCCCTTTTTGTCCTTGTGAGTGATTTTGGCCTTGTGAAGGAAGTTTGAAGCTTAAGAGAAGGAGAAGGAGGTGGAATAGTGCAAGGAGGGGAAGTAGATCCGAAATCTAACCTGCAAGAGGCTTCCATTCAGGTAGAAAAGTCCCTACCTTGATCACTAGTTCATTAGATCCCCTTTTGTCCCTAATTGGTGGTTTTCAAGCCCTAAAACACCAAACTCCATGTGTTGTGCTCTATGATCCGAAGGGACTTCAGATCTAGACCTTATGGATGTATTAGAAGTATAAAGACTTTGTGGTTGAAGTGATTGAGGTCATTATTAAGTGCCTGACCTCATGAAGAGCTTGGATTTGCCTATTGGAGCTTATAGGGCCATGCATGCACGTAAAGTTTGCAACTTTACGTGATAAGCATGCCCTAGGAACATAGATCTATGGTTTGGAAGCGTTGCATGTCTCAGATTTGGTCTATATGGGAAGTGGGTCGAAGGGACTCGACGAGTTCTATGAAGATGGTCTTAGACTCGGCCAGTTGGATGAACAACTCGGCGAGTCCTATGACGATTTCCTGGAACTCGACGAGTTGTTCTTCAAACTCGGCGAGTCATATGAACTGTTACTGAGTAAGAGGGGTTTAAGTGTAGAAGGTCCAACCCTTCGTAGCTGCACGCGGAATTAGCAATTTAACGTGTAGCAATGGTCCCAGAAACCCAAGTCCTCAAGATGGATGCTCTGGTGAGGATTTGAAATCGAGTAGGAGATCTGCTCGTGGGACTCGGCGAGTTGTTCTCGGACTCGGCGAGTCGGATCGCGAGTCGGTCAAATCGTCCCAAGTAGTGAGTTATGGGTGACTCAGTGAGTGGAAGAGGGACTTGATGAGTTAGTACTGGGTTAGTAGGAGAAGGACTCGGCGAGTCTGTGCCATGACTCAGCAAGTCCAGTCAACTGGAAGTTGGCTTTGACCATGGAGTTGACCTTGGACCAGGGGTGGGTCAGTCATCTGACCTAAGGGTATTTATGAGTGGCTAATCTATGTTATGGATTTATAGCCGGAGGAATACCGGTTCAGCAGTCAGACGTCTAGCAAGCAGACTTTCAGCAGCTACTTTTCGAGGTGAGTTTCCTTTTAGTAGGAACGAGTCTAAGGCACCAAGGTCGGCCTGTATAGATGATATGATTGTATTGGAGTGTGGGCAGAGCCCGTATCTCATAGTTGAGTTTGATGATGATATATGCTAGTGTCGTAGAATTGTTTATACTCGTTGTCTGCATGATACTTGTATATTTTGGTTTAGTAGCTGAGTGTGGGCGAGGCCCGTATCTCTCAGATAGCGGAGTGTGGGTGAGGCCCGCATCTCCCAGATAGCGGAGTGTGGGCGAGGCTCGTATCTCCTAGATAGCGGAGTGTGGGCGAGGCCCGTATCTCTCAGATAGCGGAGTGTGGGCGAGGACCGTATCTCCAAGATAGCGGAGTGTGGGTGAGGCCCGTATCTCCTAGTTGTTCATTATATGATTGTATGGTATGTGGTACGATGGGGGAACTCACTAAGCTTCGTGCTTACAGTTTTCAGTTTTGGTTTCAGGTACCTCTTCAGCGAAGGGGAAGGAGCTGGCGTGGTAGCGGCACATCATACACACACACTTTGGTTTTCCGCATTATGAGATGTTCTAGGATTGTACTCTAACATTATTATTATTTTCATGTTTTGGGTTTTCAGACACGAGATATGTTTATGAAATGATATGATCGGACGATGTTTTACTACAAATATTTTACAAGCTACTTAATTTAAATGAAATTTTTGGGCGTGAAAATTGGGTCGTTACAAGTTGGTACCAGAGCCCTGGTTTGAGGGATTCGGACACACCTTTGGGGGTGCCTGAACTCAAATCAAGGGATTAAAGGATTTCGAAAAAGAAAAAGTTTCCTAAAGGATTAAGTAAAGAGTTTTAAGAAAGAATGAAGTGTGTGATGTGCGCAACTGGCCGAGCTCAAGTATGTATTCCCCGAAGTACCCAAACAATGTTATATTATGTTTATCAGATTCAGTAGAACAACATGCTAGAGTAGGACTAAGGATCTAGGGATGATGCCTTATGTGCTTGCTTTATGTGCTTCAACTTATGAGAATTGCATGCTAGTATTGAGTAGATAGTAGTAGGATAGCCTAATTAGGTTATGCCTGGTAGTATGAGCTTAGCATTATAAGCTGGTTCAGCTTCTCATTTTGAGGACCGTCTTGCTTGAGTAGTTTTCCTCCGTACGAATGTTTCTTGCTTTGTGCTATGTGGGACTCTACGTGATGGAAGTTAGTCATTAGGTGAATACGTTAAAGTCACATGTGATCAGGGTCGAATAATCCCAGAGTGTTGGATTTGACCCTATTGTGTAGCTCTTGTTTGAGTCCTAACCGTTGTAGGGATGAGTCCCTTACTCGAAGGATTATCCGAGCCTCGTTGCATGTGATTGTATTCAGGTAATGGCTAACTGGCATTACAAAGAGACCTTCAGCAGCTGAGGACTGGGTTGGGTGGAGTCAGAGGTTTCCTAGGGTAAGCCTAGGATAAGAGTAGCAGAGATCAGTAGTGGTAAAAGGGATCTGGTGGAGTCAAGGCAGTCCTTGAGGAAGGTATGGATAGATGTGGAAGGTAGTATGGGCCCGTACTACTGAAAGCAGAGGATCCGTACCCGAATTGAGGAAGGCTAAGACAAGACCGGGGAACTTGTAATAGATGTGATCCCTTTAGAGGTATTAGTATCACTAATGGTTGCCTATATGTATTGCTAAATGGTGGTACTACGTCAGAGGCCAACAGTTGGCAGTTCTGAAGAGGGATCGGGTTCGGGATCATGTTCCGAGCCAGTAGACGAGAGGCTACGCAAGTTCATCGCGTCAGAGATCACCAGAGGCATCCTTGAGTCGACCCCCATCATTTTTGGGTCGATCAAGGAAGGGATAGTTGAGCTGATGGAGGACCGCCTTAGGGCGTTCAGGAGTGACATGGCATCTGGCCAGTCAGGATCTCGCACACTATCCTTTAAGGACTTCATGGGCAGTGGTGCGCCGGATTTCCATGGGGCGAAGGACCCCATTGCTGCCAGACGATGGATTGTGGACATTGAGTCCGCACAGCTGACCAGCTTCTGCCCCGAGGGGTCGAAGGTGAGATATGCAGCAGGGTGTTTGAGAGACAGAGCTAGAGACTGGTGGGAGTCTGTTGGTGACTCATTGGGAGCCTCGGCTGTTGAGGCTATGTCATGGTCGGATTTTGTGACCCGGTTCCGAGTAGAGTTTGCGCCAGCGGTAGAGCTTCAGCAACTGGCCAGAGAGTTTTTGGACATGAGACAGACTACGGAGACTGTGGCGGAGATCACCGCCAAGTTCCGGGAGAGGGCAATATTGGTGCCCCAGTATGCGGGAGATGAGGATATGTGGAGGACCCACTATCATGACATGCTACGGGCTGACATCCAAGAGCATGTTAGCTTTTCAGCTTGCCCCACCCTGGAGTCCATGATTGCCAGGGCAAGGGAGAGGGAGATTGATTTGGAGCATATCCGAAAGAGGAAGGCAGAGACGGGGCAGGTGGCTGGGGCTTCGGGGAAGAAGCCCAAGGGATCGGGTGGAGGACAGGGCCGCTGCAGGAAATGTAGCAGGTCGCACGAGGGAGCATGTAGATTGGGATCGTCGGGCTGCTACAAGTGCGGAAAGATGGGACACTTTAGCAGGGATTGTACTGCTCCTGCCTCGGTTGTTCAGACATCTAAGTTGCTTTGTTTCCACTGCAATAAGAGGGGCCACAAGAGGGCCAATTGTCCCCAGTTGACAGCAGCATGAGCGTCGGTGAAGGCGCCAACTCCAGCGACCCTGAGGATCACAGATGGCTGGTAGGGCAAGTCGGAGGCTCTAGTGGTGAGGAGCCGGGCCTTTCAGCTGACTACAGAGGAGGCACGCACCACACCCGATGTGGTGACGTGTATGATTTCTTATTTATGCTTTATGTTATGCTGCTGTAATTTTGATATATTATATGTATGTGATCTGTTTAGGATCGTTCCATGTGAACGGTATCCCAGTTCAGGTGTTGTTTGATTTGGGGGCTACCCGATCATTTGTTTCTCTTACGCTTAGCAAGAAGTTTCTTGAGTCATCGGGCATGTTGGATTGCCCCCTAGAGGTTGAGATTGCAGACGACTGGTCGGTGCAAGCATCAGAGGTCTTCCGGGATTGTGTATTGAGATATTTTGAGGAGCGGTGACCTGGTTCCCATACCTTTACAAGGAAACAAGGTTATTATCGGTATGGATTAGTTAAGCCCCAATGGGGCAGTGATCGACTGCGCGCAGCAGTTGGTGCAGATCAGGACCCCAAGTTGGGGAGAGCTGGTGATTCAGGGCGAGAGGCCACAGCGAGGACCAGCCTTATGTTCAGCAGCGAGAGCTAGGCGTTACCTTCAGCGGGGTTGCGCAGGATATGTTGCTTATGTCATGGACGCCCAGGAGGCGGGTAAGGCGACAGTGGGTGATGTGCCCGTGGTTCGAGAGTTTGCGGATGTATTCCCCGAGGAGTTTCCTAGGATACCTCCAGAGCGACAGGTGGAGTTCAGGATCAACTTAGTCCCTGGTGCGGCTCCGATAGCCAAGGCACCATATCGGTTGGCTCCTCCCGAGATGCAAGAATTGTCTACATAGCTGCAGGAGCTGATAGACAAGGGAGTCATTAGACTGAGTAGTTCTCCCTGGGGAGCCCCGATCCTGTTTGTGAAAAAGAAGGATAGGTCGCACCAGATGTGTATAGATTACCGGGAGCTGAATAAGATGACGGTGAAGAACCGTTACCCACTCTTGAGGATTGATGACCTCTTCGACTAGCTTCAGGGAGCATCTTGGTTCTCCAAGATTGATCTGCGTTCGGGGTAGCATCAGATGAGGGTCAGAGAGGAGGATGTGCAGAAGACCGTGTTTCGGACGCGCTATGGCCATTATGACTTCGTGGTGATGCCGTTTGGCCTCACCAATGCTCCTGCTACTTTCATGGACCTCATGAACCGTGTATGCAGACCGATGCTGGACCGGTCTGTGATAGTTTTTGTTGTTGACATCTTGGTTTATTCCAAGACGTAGGAGGAGCATGAGGAGCACATGCGGGAGGTGTTGGAGACTTTGAGGATGGAGAGCTTTATGCCAAGTTCTCCAAATGCGAGTTTTGGTTGCGCGAGGTGCAGTTTCTTGGGCACCTTGTTAACCAGAATGGAATTTCGGTAGACTCGGCCAAGGTGGAGGCAGTGATGACGTGGGAGGTTCCGAAGTCTCCATCTGAGATTCAGAGTTTCCTGGGATTAGCGGGCTATTATCAGAGATTCATCCAGGATTTCTCCAAGATAGTTGTACCCTTGACGCGACTAACAAGGAAGGCCGTAGTCTTCCGATGGGGGCCTGAGCAGCAGGCGGTACGACAACCCAAAAATTTCCGTAAGTTTTAACGTCAAAGTTAACGTCGAAATTAGTTACGTCAAAAATTAGCCAAATTTATCCCGAAAATATTTTTGACCGGACTTAAACCCGTTGGAATATTTTAATTAATATTCGCCAAGCGAAAATAAAGTCACGTAAATAATCTTTCCATTTATTTGGAAAAAGTTTATTTTTATTTACGGCCATTTAACTGGGTAAAATTTTTAAACCCCGTTAAACATAAGTATCGGGTAGTCGTATACAGGGTACAACACCCAAGCCCTATATAAGGGTGGGTGGACACTCCTTAGAAACCTTTTACCACCTTAGACTCTCTCTCTCTCTCTACTTTCTCTCTCTACAAATGGGTTTTGGTCAAAAATCGTCCCTCTGAGCCTCAAATCGGTAAGTAAACCTCCCTAGCTTGTTGTTTAACACTTCTATCTTGCAAATTCGTGACTTAATCATCCAGAAACCTCAAGAACATGAGTTTACGGTCTTGGGAGCCTCCCAAAACCGTAAACCCCTTGAGTGTGGGTTTTGATGCTCAAAAACCCTTCCAAAACACTTCTTATGCTTAGAAATGGCTTAGAGGCTTACCCGAAAGGACTTAGAACACCAAAATCGGACCAAATGGGGAGTAAACATGAGTTTACGGTCTAAGAATGTTCTTGGACCGTAAACCCATGTTCATGGACCATAAACACCTTTTATGGTGTCAAGTACCCCTCAAACAACTTCAAGGGCGTCCATGAACTTTCTAGAGTGCATAGAACCTTATTTTCCTTCATTTTATGCACCAAAGCACACAAAATCATGTCACACTTGAGTTTACGGCCCAAGAAGGTTTTTGGACCGTAAACACACATCCTTAGACCATAAACACCCACAAAGGGTGTTAAAGTGCCCTTAACACTTTGTATGGCTTGGAATTCGACCTAAAACTCCGTATGCTTAACCGACAACCACACAAGCGCATGATTTAGGGACTAACATGTGACAACCCGAAATTTCCATTATGTACAAACTATATCACTTCAATAGAAGTTATAGCAGTCACAGTTAATTTCAGACTTTTCGTGTAAGTTTGAGTAATTTAGGGTTTACACTTCAGGAAATATCAGGAGAGTGGGTGCACTAGGGTTTTGTGCAACACTGTTATTCCAACAATCTATTATATTAGAGATCATTTTAGAAATAAAAATATTTTCTGCCAAAAATATCTCGGGACTATAAATAGAATTCTGAACCAAATTCATTCATTATTCGCATTTCCAACTAGAGAAAAGCCATTTTCTCTCTCACGGATCTTCAGGTTTTTATCCCAAATCGTGAGTACCTCTTTCTAGTAGTGTTAGAAAGCTTTATATGTGTTTATAAGATGATTTAGAAGGCTAAATCACTAGATCTAGGAGTTTACTCCCCAAGGTGTTCTTGGGTGGTAAACTCCCGAAACAAAGCCAAGACCGACCCTTGTGTTATGCAACTGCCTTAGACTCATATGTATGTGTGTTAGGGACAAGAAAACAACCAAGAATCACCCAAGTTTGGTAGTTCACGGCCCAAGAGTTTCTTAGGCCGTAAACTCCCTTTTCAAACTCAAAATGGTGTTTTAAGGCACCTAAAGCTTTAAGACTTTTATCAAGACTTGTTCCCATTTAATCTAAGGCCTTAAGCACATCAAAATCACTTATCAAAGTGAGTTTACGGCAAAGACGTTGTTCTTGGGCCGTAAACATGAAAGAATGGCACCAAAGTGTGCCTAATGTCTTCATATGCTTGGAATAAAAGCCTAGAACTTATACCACCTATGCTTGAGACTTGAAAACAACAAAAACAACACCCCAAGGGAGTTTACAACCGTAAACTCCAAGGGAAATGGCCTTGGGGCCGTAAACTCCTAAATGGAGTGTTTCTATGCCTTAAACCCTTTCAAGAATTGAACCACCAAGTTGGAATAATTCTAGAAATCATTTGGGACTTCAAAACACACAAATACCCCATGGTTGGGAGTTTACGGCCGTAAACTCAAGAGTTTACAACCGTAAACTCCATGTGTGATGGTATATGGGGAGTAAACTCACATATAGGGTCCTTTGGAACCCTAAACATAAGTGCCTTGTCCCACATTAGCTTAGATGCAATCCTTAGGGCCTAAAACACTTATATAAAGTGTTTATTACGTCTAGGATGTCTTAACATTATCAATTAGTGATTTAAGACTAATTGAATGCATATATGTGTGATTATATCTTCGTTAGGATCGTAGTGTGTGTACAAGTCCTCGCTTGACACCTAGCAATCCTATACCGTTCAGTTCATCCCAATCACCAACTACAGGTGAGTTCATACCCCTAATCAATGTTTTAAATGATTTTAAATGCTTTAATGGGGGAATACAAGTAGAAACAAACATGTTATTAAATCATTGATATGTATTTTATAACTATGTTTGTCATTTAACAGATTTCACATACTACAAAATGTGATGCATGAAATGGTTTTAAATCTTAAAAATACGTTGTTATCAAATGTTTTACTTTTGAAATGTTTATTAAAATGACATCAAGTCATTGTTAATTATTGTTCAAAACCCATAACATGTCTTACAAAACCATTTTACATTCTTGAACTAAAGTATGCATATACACTTATATTCTTATATATGTATTGATGTTATAGTTTACATCTTTCCTTTAGTTCCCACACCCTTGAGTATTAAGAGTGTATAAACCTACATGATCAACCAATTATAGTTCAGTAAATTATCATAGGGATAATTTGAAGATATCAAACATTACTTCTATTACAAGGAATCACACAAGAGTCAGTTCATTCATGAGTCTATACTAGTACATTACCTGATACATGAGTACATATACATATACTTACCTGTTACATGAACAAACTTACATGAATATCATAGAGGAACACTGTTACATAGGTACATTATCCTGTATTCACTTACCTGGATACTTGTACTTAGAACTACGAGTGGTCGATGACCATCTACGGAGGTCTAAGGTTACTACTTATACTAGGAAGATCGATAACCGGGGCTAACCTCTCCACCCACCTGATGCTGCTACAGAGGACAAGTGGACAATCTTCGATTGTTCATAAGGTTATACCTTTCGCTTATTGCGATGATGTGTTACTCCTAGCACCCAACGATGACACTTACATTAATACTTTTCTGGACAATCTTCGGATGTTCATTAGGTTACATATTTCGCTTAATGCGATGTTGTGTTAGTCCTAGTACCCAGTGACAACACTTACAGTAGTACATTTTCCTGTTTACTTTATTTTGTGATACTATTACATAAACGATGAGTTAGACTAAGTACTTTAGTACTAAACAATTAAAGGAAAAACTATCATTTTACTTATAAAACATTCGGGTCTTGGTAGAAGACTACATCTCAAACTGATAGAAAATAAGGGATTTTCTAGGGTTTTTCATACCTACATCAACATTTTCATTTAAAGGTTTACATGACTTTTAAAACAGCTTTTAGCAAGCAAGGCAATGACACTAATATACTTATGAATTCACCAGCTTTAAAGCTGATACTCTCTTTCAAAATAATTTATATTCTCAGGTCATCAGTAGACAGGTACGGAGGCCAGGTTTTGAGAAGACGGAGCAGACAAGTCTCGTCTTTTATTTTGATTGTATATTTTTGGTGTCTTACTACAATGAAAGAACATACATGTATTAAAACTTTACTTATAATGCAATGGATGGTGTTGTTGCTTGTTTATTATATTACACTGTTGTGATACTGTACATGACGTCCTCCACCCCTGAACGTTTCCGCTGTTCATGGTTTTGGGGTGTGACAAACATGAGTTTACTGCCGTAAACTCATGTGTTTAAGGTAGTAAACTCCCCAAGTGCATCTCCTTAGACCGTAAACACCTTTTCAAGGTGTTTAAGTGCCCTAAACACCTTCCTATGCCTCTAAAAACCACTAGAACCTTACATACATGAGTTAGAACCACCAAACAACCAAAGGAATGGGCAAACATGAGTTTACGGCCATAAATTCTGTGTTTATGGCCGTAAACTCCTCAAAGAGTAAACAATGGACCGTAAACTCCATTTTGTGCCCATTTTGAGCCCCAATCACTTCCTTAGCCCTTAATTCAACTCTAGCATGACTCCATGAGTGAGTTAAGGCCTTTAAGCATCCCATGACACTACTACCATGAGTTTACGGCCGTAAACTCATGGGGGAAAGGTTCTTGAAACCGTAAACACCCATAAGGGATATCATTTGAAGAGTAAACTCCAATGTGAGTCCATACACACCTTCTATGCAACCCTTGACACTTCTAGCACTTGTAACAAAGTGTTTTTATGTCGTAAGACATCCTTACTTGCTTAATTAGTTATTAAATGAATAATTAGATACTTAAATTTATCATTACATGTTAAATAGGATTCGCGTGTGTGGTCAAGTCCTCACTTGACACTTAGCATCCTATACCGGCACCTTCACCCGATCCACTTACAACAGGTGAGTTCATACCCCTTAATGAACCTTTTCAACTGCTTATACATGTTTTAGGGGGGGGGGGGGGGGAATACAAGTTAAACATGCCAGTTATCATATCAATCACATGTGATTGATAACCCGCATGCACGATGATTTATTACACTGTCAACTGTTTTACCAAGTATGATACTGTAAATGGTTTTCTAAAACGTCTTTACTTGTTCAAAGTTTTCCTCAAATTAACTCTCGCGCTGAATGTATTATCAAAGTTTCATTTAAAACTCGTTTACGAAAGGTTTTCAAACTTATTTTACAAAAGAATACCAAGTCGTGATTTTCTGAAGTATTAAGGTTTTCCAAAGTTTTCATCAAAGTTTTCTTCCATGTTTTTATACTCCTACTTGGTTAAGATACTATTGCTTCACTTATACTTGTTAACGCTTCTACTACACTTATACTTATTAATGCTTCCACCTCGTGATACGCTTATACTTGTTAATGCTTCTACTTCACTTTTACTTATTAACGCTTCCACCTCGTGATACGCTTATACTTGTTAACGCTTTTACTTCACGATACGCTTCTACTTCACAATACGCTTCTACTTCACGATACGCTTCCACTTAGTTAAATGTATGCCTGTACATGTATAGTTATATAAATAATGATTAAAGGACTTAGGAAGGCTAGTTCGCCCTATTTCCTTTTCTTCATTGAGATGTGGTCTGGTGGGATCGGATATCCATCCGAAGGTCGTTTGATCATTAATTATATATCATGTTTACATGTATAGACGTATGGGTTTACATCGATTGGTTCAGTTATGAGTCTCTACTGCTAGTCCAACACTTACATCATAATCCACTATTCGGGATACATCTTCAGGACATGGCCTTCTCCGTTGTCTAGTTGGTAACCAGAGTCTCTTGTAGGGTGAGTGGACATTGTGTGTATAGATCTATATGGGATTGACACCCCCGCACCCTGACTGCTAGCTACAGTCCATGGCCTACCAAGCCAAGGGGTGACAAAGGCCACATCTTTATTTTGACGCTTGCAGGGCGTCGAGTTCTCTAGTGTCTATTAGTATGGTTACGAGTATCTCAGGGTTACGTTATAATTCATGGCCTTAAGGTAACGACGCTTAACACTGTATGCTGGAAATACACACCTTGAATATACACACCTAGAATTACACTATTTTTAGACCTTGCTAGACGTATCATTCAATTGATATTGTCTGGGGTCTGTGTCTCACTGTTTTAGACCTTGCTAGACGCATCATTCAATTGATACTGTCTGGGGTCTATGTCTTAGTGTTCTTAGACCTTGCTAGACGTATCATTCAATTGATACTGTCTGGGGTCTGTGCCTCACTGTTTTTAGACCTTGCTAGACATATCATTCAATTGATACCGTCTGGGGTCTGTGTCTCTCTGTTTTAGACCTTACTAGACGTATCATTCATTCGATACTGTCTGGGGTCTGTATCTCCTCTTGCTAGACTAAGCCAGGCGTGCCGTTCATTCGATACTCTCTTGGAGTCGGTGATCTCTTTCGCCTTAGTCAGCAGTCTTCACTGCTGAGGCATATGTTATTTTCCCTGATATTCTCCTACTTTCTTTAAAATCAAACACCGTATTTTGATAATGATAGTGTTTAAGGGAAAATTACTTTTACAAACATAACTCTGTCCAGTCTTGGAGGAAGACTGCTTTTAATTATAAAAATATAGGATTTTCTGGAAAGGACTCTAATCCACTGTAGACTCTAAAGTACCACTTTTATAAAGTTATTTTGAACTTACACAAACGACACTAAAGACTTGTGAACACACCAGCATTTATAAAAATGCTGATACTCGCTTTCAAAATAACTTGTATTCTCAGGTCAGCAATAGACAGGTACATTTCAGGAGCTTTTGGTGAAGTCCGTTTAGTACCGAGTTGCACCTATATTATTACTTGTATTACTTTGATGTTTCTATGTAATGTAAACCATGTAAAACTATTACTATTAATGCAATGGTTGTTGTACTTTGATTACTATACTACATATGTTGTGATACTTGACATGATGTCATCCACCCCAGAACGTTTCCGCCATTCTGGTTTTGGAGTGTGACAGGCGGCGTTTGAGACGTTGAGGCAGAGATTGTACGAGGCACCAATCTTAGCCCTGCCAGAGGTCATGGAGGATTTCGTTGTTTATTGCGATGCGTCCATCTCGGGTATGGGCGCGGTATTGATGCAGAGATGGCATGTCATCGCTTAAGCCTCGAGGCAGCTGAAGCCTCACGAGGTGAACTACCCGACACATGATTTAGAGCTGGGGGTTGTGGTATTCGCCCTCAAGATTTGGCGTCGTTACCTCTATGGGGTTCGCTGTACCATTTACATGGACCATAAGAGTTTGAGGTACCTCATGGATCAGCCGAATCTAAACATGAGGCAGCGTCGTTGGATGGACGTGGTAAAGGATTACGATTGCAAGATCCTTTATCACCCGGGCAAGGCCAATGTGGTGGCCGATGCGCTTAGCCGCAAGGCGGCGCCGATTAGGGATATCTGCATGTGGATGACAGTGATGACTCCGCTATTGGAGCGGATTCAGGAGGCCCAGCAGGAGGCCATAAAGGAGGAACATCGAAAGAGTGAGCGCATAGTGGGTCAGGTTTCCTCCTTCGACTATGACAGCAAGGGATTATTGACATTACACCGCAGGGTGTGGGTGCCATACCTCGGAGGTGTGCGCCAGATCTTGATGGAGAAGGCACACAAATCTTGATTCTCCATTCATCCCGGGGCGACGAAGATGTATAGGGATCTTCGTTTGGACTATTGGTGGCCCTGCATGAAGCGGGATGTGGCATGGTATGTGGAGCGGTGCTTGACCTGCAGGAAGATCAAGGCCAAGCATCAGAGACCACACGGCAAGATGCAGCCATTGGATATCCCGTTGTGGAAATGGGAAGATATTACGATGGATTTTATCATGAAGCTTCCCAGGACCGCGCGGGGAGTGGATTCGATATGGGTCATCGTGGACCGATTGCCAAGAGCGCCCATTTTATTCCGATCCAGGAGGGCATCTCGGCCGAAAAGTTGGTCAACATCTATATCAGGGAGATAGTGGCGCGGCACGGGGTGCCAGTGTCGGTGATTTCAGACAGGGATGTGCGTTTTACTTCCAGGTTTTGGAAGAAGTTTCATGACGAGTTGGGAACTCGTCTGCACTTCAGCACTGCTTTTCACCCGCAGACGGATGGTTAGAGTGAGTGGACCATACAAACGTTAGAGGATATGTTGCGGGCTTGTGTTCTGGATTTCGAAGGTAGTTGGGATACCTACCTTCCATTGGCGGAGTTCTCGTATAATAATAGCTATCATGCGAGCATCGACCGTCCTCCCTTCGAGATGTTGTATGGGAGGAGGTGCAGGACCCCGATATGTTGAGGGGAGGTTGGCCAGAGGGTCATGGGAAGCACCTAAGTGGTGCTCAAGACGACAGAGAAGATTCAGCAGGTCTGGAGCAGGCTTCAGACTGCTCAGAGTCAGCAGAAAAGTTATGCTGATAAGCTTCGATCAAACCTGGAGTTTCAGGTCGGAGATATGGTCCTCCTGAAAGTGTCGCCTTGGAAAGGCGTCATTCGATTCAGGAAGCGAGGCAAGTTGGGCCCATGGTATATTGGACCGTTCAGGGTTATAGCCCGGGTGGGCAAGGTGGAATATAGGCTGGATTTACCAGCCGAACTCAGTCAGATACACAACACTTTCCATGTCTCTCAGTTGCAGAAGTGTCTGGTGGACGACTCAGCAGTAGTACCCTTGGAGGACATTCAGGTTGATGGCAGCCTGAATTACATCGAGCGGCCTGTAGCGATCCTAGACCGGAAGTCGAAGGATTTGAGGAACAAGAGGGTGGAACTTGTGAAGGTGCAATAGCAGCACCGGAAGGGATCAGAGTGGACTTGGGAGCCGGTGGAAGAGATGATGGAGCACTACCCCGAGCTATTTCAGGGACGAGCAGCAGACTTCGAGGACGAAGTCTAAAATAAGTGGGGGAGATTTGTAGCACCGGGTTCCTGGTACGTATTCCTTGTAATTTAATATTTCATAAATAATGCATTTTGCCTTGGACTCGGTGAGTTGAAGGACCAACTCGCCAAGTAGGAGCGGGATGAGACACGGGGTCTAAGCTTTGGACTCGGCGAGTCAGTTTCCAGAGTCGGCGAGTAGGCCCTGTTTGGACAAAAACCCTAACCCGGGTGTTTGCACCTTATTTAAACACTCTAACTCGGCCTCCCTTGTCCCTAACACTTCCAGAAGAGCTGTAGAGCGAAACCCTATCCCCTTTTTTTCCTTGTGAGTGATTTTGGCCTTGTGAAGGAAGTTTGAAGCTTAAGAGAAAAAGAAGGAGGTGGAAGAGTGCAAGGAGGGGAAGTAGATCCAACATCTACCCTGCAAGAGGCTTCCATTCAGGTAGAAAAGTCCCTACCATGATCACTAGTTCATTAGACCCCCTTTTGTCCCTAACTGGTGGTTTTCAAGCCCTGAAACACCAAACTCCATGTGTTGTGCTCTATGATCCGAAAGGACTTCAGATCTAGACCTTATGGACGTATTAGAAGTATAAAGTCTTTGTGGTTGAAGTGATTGAGGTCCCTATTATGTGCATGACCTCATGAAGAGCTTGGATTTGCCTTTTGGAGCTTATAGGGCCATGCATGCACGTAAAGTTTGCAACTTTACGTGATAAGCATGCCCTAGGAACATAGATCTATGGTTTGGAAGCGTTCCATGTCTCAGATTTGGTATGTATGGGAAGTGGGTCGAAGGGACTCGGCGAGTTCTATGAAGATGGTCTTAGACTCGGCCAGTTGGATGAACAACTCGGTGAGTCCTATGATGATTTCCAGGAACTCAACGAGTTGTTCTTCAAACTCGGCGAGTCATATGAACTGTTACTGAGTAAGAGGGGTTTAAGTGTAGAAGGTCCAACCCTTCGTAGCTGCACGCGGAATTAGCAATTTAACGTGTAGAAATGGTCCCAGAAACCCAAATCCTCAAGATGGATGCTCTAATGAGGATTTGGAATCGAGTAGGAGATCTGCTCGTAGGACTCGGCGAGTTGTTCTCCGACTCGGCGAGTCGGATCGCGAGTCGGTCCAATCATTCCAAGTAGTGAGTTATGTGTGACTCAGTGAGTGGAAGAGGGACTTGATGAGTTAGTACTGGGTTAGTAGGAGAAGGACTCGGCGAGTCTGTGCCATGAATCGGTGCGTCCAGTCAACTGGAAGTTGGATTTGACCAAGGAAATGACCTTGGACCAGGGGTGGGTCAGTCATCTGACCTAAGGGTATTTATGAGTTGCTAACCTATGTTATGGAATTATAGCCAGAGGATTACCGGTGCAGCAGTCAGACGTCTAGCAAGAACACTTTCAGCAGCTACTTTTCGAGGTGAGTTTCCTTTCAGTAGGAACGTGTCTAAGGCACCAAGGCCGGCCCGTATAAACGATATGATAGTATCGGAGTGTGGGCAGAGCCCGTATCTCATAGTTGAGTTTGATGATAATATATGCTAGTGTGGTAGAATTATTCTCGTTGTCTGTGTGATACTTTTATGTTTTGGTTTAGTAGCTGAGTGTGGGTGAGGCCCGTATCTCTCAGATAACGGAGTGTGGGTGAGGCCCATATCTCCCAGATAGCGGAGTGTGGGCGAGGCCCGTATCTCCAGATAGCGGAGAGTGGGTGAGTCCTGTATCTCTCAGATAGCAGAGTGTGAGCGAGGCCCGTATCTCCCAGATAGCGGAGTGTGGGCGAGGCCCGTATCTCCCAGCTAGCGGAGCGTGGGCGAGGCCCGAATCTCCCAGCTAGCGGAGCATGGGCGAGGCCCGTATCTCCATGAGTGTGGGCGAGGCCCGTATCTCCTAGCTGTTCATTATATGATTGTATGGTATGTGGTACGATGGGGGGAACTCACTAAGCTTCGTGCTTACAATTTTCAGTTTTGGTTTCAGGTACCTCTTCAGCGAAGGGGAAGGAGCTGGCACGGTAGCGACACATCATACACACACACTTTGGTTTTCCGCATTATGAGATGTTCTGGGATTTTATTCTGACATTATTATTATTTTCATGCTTTGGGTTTTCAGACACGAGATATATTTATGAAATGATATGATCGGACGATGTTTTACTACAAATATTTTACAAGCTACTTAATTTAAATGAAATTTTTGGGCGTGAAAATTGGTTCGTTACACCTCAAATGGTTCACACAACACCAAATACACTTGGAAAGACTTGAGAGAAATCTACACTTCATAAAAATCGGCTAGCCCTTTCACATATACTCTAGTGCCGATTTTGTCACCAATAAGATCTTTATATAGTGTCACAATTAGGGTAAACCCTAATTTTCATGGCTTTCAAATTCCTTGGATCCATGGGTTCAAATACACCATGGAGCATCCATGGAGCATCCTATGGGTTTTAGCTCAACTTGATAATCCATGGAGCAATAGCCCACTATACAAGTATGGATGATTTACACAATCAACCCATATATTTAATTAGTCTTCTTTTGATCACTTAATTAATCCTAGATTAATTCTTGATCAATACTAATTAAATAAACTTATTAATATATTAGAACTTATAATATATTAGCAAACCTTAAGTGTTATTTCACTCATTATAGTCTATCCAAATGCATGATGCCATGCAACCCAAATGGACCATGTCGGGTCGGGTCAAGTCTTACCAATTATAGTTATGGACTTAAACATTAATCCAACAGTGATTGCATACGCTTTGAGGCAGCTGAAGCCTCACTAGATGAATTACCCCACACACGATTTGGAATTAGGGGTTGTGGTGTATGCCCTCAATATATAGAGGCGTTATCTATATGGTGTTCGGTGTATTATCTACAACGACCTCAAGAGTTTGAAGTATTTGATGGATCATCCGAATTTAAATATGCGGCAGCGGAGGTGGTTGGATGTAGTGAAGGACTATGATTGTGAGATCTTGTACCACCCTGGGAAGGCCAATATGGTGGCCGATGCTTTGAGCCGTAAGGTGTGACAACCCGAAATTTATTTTTTCACAGTATTCCATTTCCGTTAATAAAATTTATTTTTATTAAGATTTTCCGTTAACTTTTGGGTTAAGTTAATTAAATTACGACTTTTATTTTTAACTTCATAACTATCAGAACGCATTAGAAACACGTCAAATCATCCTCAATATTCTTTTGGAAGATTTTAGTTTCAACTAAGTCGGGTTACGGCAAATTAATCGGGTACGACCAAAAGCTCAGTGTAACGTCGGTATCGGGTAGATTTCCACCGGGCCATAAACTCAACCCATATATAAGGGATTGAGTGACCACATTTTGAAGCTTTTTCACTCTCTTAAAACACTTTCTCTCACTACTCTCTCTGTAAAACTCGAGTTTGATCCAAAAACACCCCTTTCAAGATCCAAATTGGTAAGTAATCTATCCTAGCTTGTTATTAAGCTTGTTTATCATGCAAATTCGTGTTTAAATCATCCAAATGCATTAAGAACATGTGTTTACGGTTTGGGAACATCTCCCAAAACCGTGAACTCCTATAAGAGGGTTTTAAAGCCCCAAAACCCTTCCAAATCACTTCTAGTGCTTAGATATGACTTAGGGGCTTGCATGAATGGACTTAGAACACCAAAATCTTACCATTTGGGGAGTAAACTTGATTTTACGGCCCAAGAACATTCTTGGACCGTAAACACCCCTTCTTAGACCATAAACACCTCCAAAGGGTGTTTAAGTGCCCCTAACACCTTGTATGGCTTAGATTTGGGTCTAGAACTTTGTATGCTTAACCTACAACCACCAAAACACATGAATCATGGACAAACATGAGTTTATGGATGTACACTCATGTGTTTATGGTAGTAAACTCACCAAGAACATCTTCATAAACCGTAAACTCCTTTTCCTAGGTCAATTCAGGTCTCGATCACTTCCTAAGCCTTTGATTCAAACCTAGAACCTTCCCATGTGCATTGTAAGACCATTTAGCATCCAAGAACACACCACCCATGAGTTTACGGCCGTAAACTCATGGGGATATGGTCAATGGACCATAAACTCCTCAAGGAGTTTACTCTTGAAGAACAAACTCCATATTTAGGTCCTACACACCCTTAGATGCAACCCGAATCATTCTAAACACTTGGGATAAAGTGTTATTGCGTCTCAGAATGTATTATCTTATTTAATTAGTAGTTCAAAGTCTAATTAGATACAATTATGTATCTCCTCATGATTACATAGGATCCTCGCGCGTATTCAAGCCCTAAACTAACACTTAGCATCCAACCGACACATTTCTCAACTGGTGAGTTCATACCCATACGTTTTTTCCGAGTTTTTCATGTTTTTCAAGGGGGGGGGGAATACAAGCAATTCAAAAAGATTTTAGTAACTTAAAAACTGATGTAATTATACGATTTCCTGATAAACATTTAGATATCTTTATCCCTTTTGTAATATGCAGAGCATAAGGGATATTTTCTCAATATAATTACATAGTTTTCAATACGGTGTGGGAAACTTATCAAACCAATCAAATTATTATGGGAATACTTTGGGATTATCATTACTTTTTTACGAATTCAGATTTCATGCAAAGTCAATATATAAACTATGTCTGATTTAGTTTATCCATGTTTAAAGTAGAGTATTATGCTAAATAACCACTTTGAATTCAATTATTTATACTCTACTATGTTTTAAATGATTACGAAATTCGATAACGATCGAGTATACCATGAATAATTTAATACTAGCTTGTGAGATTCGTTTTCATTATACCCTTCGAGTTATCAGTAAATCCTCTCCGGAAGTATATCCAAAGTCTCCTAGAGGGAGAGCGTGGAATTTGTGAATAGATCTATTTGGGACTGACAATCCCACACCTTAACTGCTAGCTGCAGTTAGGCGGGCACGCCTGGGGTGACAAATTTTGGATATCGTTTGACGCCTGAAGAACGTCAAGGAGGTCACGGGTCAAATCAGTATGGTTATACGACTCACAGTACGTATTAAACTAATTAACTTTATTCACATATTTCTTTCTGTCTTCTTTAGTCTTATTTATGTAGTAAGACTACCTACTTTCGTACCTAGAGGGTACTCCAGTGATTAAATCTATAGTTTTATGTATTAAAACTACCTACTTTCGTGCCTAGAGGGTATTACAGTGTTTGAATCTATAGTTTTATGTATTAAAACTACCTACTTTCGTACCTAGAGGGTATTACAGAGTTTGAATCTATAGTTTTATGTATTAAAACTACCTACTTTCGTACTGAATGGTATTCTTATCGACAAACATGTTAGAAAATATGGGATTTTCTTGGAAACATGCATATCTATTTCATAACTCAGAATTAATGGTTCTCGATATTATTGCATTCTTTATCAAAGGAAATGAAGTGTTTTCACAAGAGTTAATAATCATATTTTTCCTCACAAAACATGCTTATGAACTCACCAGCTTTATGCTGATATTTTAAAACTGCTTGTATTCTCAGGTTCTCATTAGACAGGTATCCCGCGATCTTTTGGAGAAGACGGAGCGTATAGAAGTCTCGTCTGTTCTTTTGTTATATGATGAATACGTATAAAAACTTGTATCACTTTGTTTTCAAACAAATGTAAATATTTCTATGTAATGTAATGGTTGTGTTTACTATGCTTACTATGTACATTGGTTGTGATGCTACGCATGACGTCACCTCCGCCCCGGAACGTTTCCGCCTTCGGTTTCGGGGTGTAACACAAGGCGGCAAGCTTATCTATCCGAGATATTTGTTTACGGGTGACGATCACTTCACCTCTGATGGATTTCATCAAAGAGGCTCGGGTAGAGGGATTGAAAAAGGAAAACTGGAAGAACGAGCAGATTAGAGGACATATTCCAATATTTGTGAAAGACAGTCGAGGGTTGTTGACACACTGTGGTAGAGTTTGGGTTCTGGCATTGAGTGGGGTGAGGCGGAAGATTCTGGAAGATATGCATAAGTCAAAGTTTTCTATCCATCCAGGGGCCACAAAGATGTACCAAGATTTGACATTGAGTTACTAGTGGCCCTGCATGAAGAGGGAAACTGCTTGGTTTGTCGAGCAGTGCTTGACTTGTAGAAAGGTCAAGGCCAAGCATCAGAGACCCCACGACAAGGTGCAGTTGTTACCCATTCCCGTGTGGAAGTGGGAAGAGATCACTATGGATTTCATCACGAAATTGCCTAGGATGACACATGGTGTTGATTCTATCTGAGTCATCATGGACAGATTGACCAACAGTAAGCATTTTATCACGATTGCCGAGGGCATATCCACGGAGAAGCTAGCCGATATTTATGTCCGAGAGGTGGTAGTCAGGCATGGGGTGCCATTTTCGGTGGTCTCGGACCGGGACGTTCACTTCACCTCCATATTTTGGAGGAAGTTTCATGATGATTATGGAACTCAGTTGCATTTCAGTACGGCTTACCACCCTCAGACCGATGACCAGAGCAAGCGGACAATCTAGACACTTGAGGATATGCTTCGGGCTTGTATGTTGGATTTTGGAGGGAGTTGGGATACTTACCTTTCACTGGTCGAGTTCTCCTACAAAAATAGTTATCATTCTAATATTGACTAACCACCATTTGAGATGTTGTATGGGAGGAGGTGCGGGAACCCGGTTTGTTGGGGAGAGGTTGGTCATTGGGTCATGGGAAGCACCGAGGTGGTGCTTAAGACCACATAGTTATCTCACCAAGTGCACGATAGGTTGCAGTTCGTCCAAAGTCGATAGAAGAGTTATCCTGATCGGAACCATTCGAACCTGGAGTTTCAGGTGGGAGACTTGGTGCTGTTGAAGGTATCACCTTGGAATGGTGTCATTCGGTTTTGGAAGTGGGGCAAGTTGGGCCCCCGATTTATCAGTCCTTTCAGGGGTACTGTCCGAATGGCCAGGGTTGCATTCCGACTGGATCTTCCTGATGAGATCAGTCAGATCCATAACACTTTCCACGTGTCTCGATTGCGTAAGTGTGTAGTCGATGATTCAGCAGTGATATCAATGGATGACATTCAGGTGGATGAGTGCCTGAATTACATGGAGAGGCCAATTTTGATTCTCAACAGGAAAGCTAAGACTTTGTGCAACAAGGTGGTGAATCTGGTAAAAGTGAAATGGCAGCGCCAAAAGGGCTCCGAGTGGACGTGGCAGCCGGAGGACGAGATGATGGAGCACTACTCAGATTTGTTTGTATCAGCAGGTTTCGAGGATGAAGTCTAATTCAAGTGGGGGAGATTTGTAACATTCGATTCCAGGTATTTTCTATTTGGTCCTTGAAGTTTAAAATATTTAGTGAAAACGGTCCCCTTCTACGTTGGGCGTACATTTTGGTACGCTTAGTGTACATGTGCACCTTGGATTGGGAAGCTTAGCTACATACGTTGGGTGTACGTGGTGTACAAAGGGCGTACACAGCCAATGAGTAAACCTTAATTTTTAGGGCATCAACCCTATTTAAGCATCATTATGGCCTTTGGAAACTCACCTTCATCAGCCTCCACTGTTATTCATGACCCATTAAACCCTAGTTTACCCTTTTGAGTGATTCTTGAGCTTGGAAGTGACTTTTGTGTCATTTTGGTATGTTTTCAAGAAGAAGAACTTGCAGATCAAGCATTTGTTGAGGTTGAGTTTCTAGATCCAAAGTCTACATCAACTTAGGAAGCTTTTGAAGGTAAAAGTTCTTACCTTGATGATTCTTTTGGTTGTTAGAGTTTAGGGCTTGTTTATGAGTTCATTTTGGTCCCATGGGTTCTTTTGTGAGTTTGGGCAACTTTAGAAGATAAAAGTATTAGATCTCAGTCCCTTTAATGCTTTAGATGCATAAAAATGTCATCTTGGTGGTTGATAGGAGCCCATGCATGAATTTAAGTCCTTAGTGTGAGCTTTGTTGGACAAAAATGGATGTTGGGTTCCATTAAGACATGCTAAGGCATAAAGTTTCCAACTTTATGTCTTAGAACCCTATAATGGTTGAAATTTTAAAGTTGGATCGAGTGGATGTAAGGATTAAGCATTAAATGGTTTAAGGTGGTAACCAGCTCAGTATGTTGACGAGTACGCCAAGCATACTGAGATTACGCCGAGCACATCTCTCAGTAGGCTTTTGGACTTCGTTGGGATCGGGACTTATGGGCGTCAGTTAGTTTGGCTTTTGTCCTGTTTATGATGAATGAGTCTTGGAATTCTGTTAGTGGGCCTTAAGATGTATGAGTTAGGCCTTTTGGGCCTCAGGCCCCTTAATGTGTTTTGGGCCATGGTTGGTTAGGCCTATTATGGGACAAGTGAATGGGCCTTTATCTTAGGAGTTCGGACTTGGGGCTTTGGCCCACGATTATGGTTTATAACCTATCTCTGATTAGGTAATTTGTGTATGTTCAGTGTGGGATCTTCTGGTTCGGTAGCCAAGCAGTTAGTTATTTATCAACTGATTGAGGTGAGTTTTCTCATTGTATCAATGGGTCTAAGGCACCAAGACCAGCCCATTATTTATGATATAGGTTGTTAGCTATATTTGAGATATTGTATGAAAGACCATGATTTGGCCCCTGGAAATTGTACGAAAGACCAAGATTTGGCCCCTGACAATTGTATGAAAGACCAAGATTTGGCCCCTGGCAATTGTATGAAAGACCATGATCTAGCGCCTAGCAACTATTTGTAAGGCCCGGATTTGGCCTCGGCAGGAAATATCTTGTACGACTATGGTTTGGCCCATAGCACTATCTTATTTATGATTGGTATGTGGTACTCTGAGGAAACTCACTAAGCTTTTGCTTACAATTTGTATTTGTGTTTAAGGTACTTCCAGTACTAAGGGGAAGGGCCCGACTTGATGGCGCAACATTCACTCATCACTATTTTCCACATATTTGATTTTTCACTCTGATGATTTGACATTATTGTTATATGATGGTTTTCGGAACAATATGATGGCTGTAACTCTTTTTTTTAAATGAAAAAAAAAATCATCTTGGTTTTTGGGCTGTTACAAAATGTATCAAAATGATTCAATTTTGAAGGTAAATATTTCAAGTTGTTACTAAGAGCATCCACAAGGCATGACTCAATGAGAAAAATGCTATCATTGTGAGATGACACATTGACATTCAATTGATTTGGAGTTTAATGGTCATTGAATTCTTCCATTTGAAAAGAAAAAGTTCTTTAATTCTTAAATAAATATTTAAAATATGTTTCATTGAACTTAATATAGTTTAGTGCATTATAAAAATAAAATTGATAGAGTTGTATGAAATAGTGAATGATGATAAGACAATCCATCATCGCAAACTCGGATCCAAGAAGAGCAATAATATGAGCTAGAAGCAGTGATGAGGTGTAACATCCCGATGACAAGGTAACTTCAATTTTTACACTATGCTTAAAGAGATATTACATTTTGGCCCTTATGCATGTAAAAGGTTACAAAATGGCCCATAGTGGTATTTTGGTGATTTTAGCCAACGACTTAGTACGTTGGGCGTATGTTGTGTATGTTAGGTGGACCTTTGTACGTTGGGCATACACCGCGTACGTAGGGCATACGTGAAGCATCCTCAAACCCTTTTCTCCATATATAAACATCATTAACTCCCCATTTCTCATTCACTCTTCTACCTCCACTTGTCATTTCGTCCATCTAGAACCCTAATCCTCATTGAGAGTGTTCTTGAGATTTTGTGGTTATTTTTGGCGATTAAGAAGGAATGAGAAGAAAATAGGACCACCTTGGAAGAGTGAGGTTGTCACACCCCCAGCCGGCGGTGGAAACACCAGGCGGTGTAACGTCATTCCTTGTATCACAGTTATCAAATTCCTAAAAACACATGCATTTTGAAAATACATCAACATAAAGTTGGTGAGTCCGCACGTTTTGACTCAGAGTAAAAATAATACTTTTTTCCAAGTTTAAAAAGTATAGAACATAGTTTGAAAATTTCATTCTGACTCATACATGTTTCTAACATATAGTATATGTCCTAGGTATAATGGTTTACTTACTAAATAAGTAGTATACTTATAAGTTTCATATACTATGAATATAAGTGTTTGTAATCCCATATAAACGAAGGTTGCAACGTATAATTCTTATTTCAATTCTATACGAGCATGATTGTTAGGTATAATTGTTTACTTAATGAATAAGTAGAATACCTACAAGATCCTTGTACTTAGAGTATAAGTGTTTGGGAAACTTATACTTAACACTCATACTTGTATATCGACAAAGTATAATGCTTCTAAAATTGTGCTACCATGAGTCTGTCACCATTGCTAATACAGTGCCACTACCTCGGAATGGTGCTATAAGTGTCGCACCTTAATAATAGATTTATGCACGCTTCATTGACGTTAAAGTAGAATAAATTGGGCAAGTTTATCACCCTAAAAATGTTGGGTCGTAGGCGTGTAGCTAGCAACCACGAGTGGGGGTGTCAACCCGCATAGATTTACACACAACTTCCTCGTTGGAAAAATGGGCAAGTTCATCACCCATAAAATGTTGGGTTGTAGCTAGCAACCACGGGTGGGATGTTAACCCACATAAATATATAAACACAACTTCCTCACTCACACTAGATTAGCGGTTACAGTCAGAGGATTTCCCCTAAGATTTCCAATCTTAGTTGATGAATATAATAGCTCATGTAGACTTTGTCGACTTCCTATAGTTCTAACAGCAAAAGCATATTTGTGTCTAAAACCCTAAGTTACTAGACTATGCTTTTAAACATTACTCCTAAATAATATTTAGGCAGTAAAACAGCTATAACTTGAAGTAAAACTAGGTTTTATCTAACACAAAACCAATAATAGCAACATACTTGGCAAGTATATATAGAACTCCCGTATATAACTTCAGGGCTATATTAATAACATACCAGGTTTTATCTTAACATAAAACCAATAACAAAAGCATACTTAACAATTAGTATATAGAACTCGCGAGTATAACTCTTAGGCTATAACGCACATAGTATATAGAACTCCTGAGTATAACTTCGGGTCTATATTAGTAAAATCTATGATAACAACATGCTAACAAGTTTAAGATAGTTGTATGATTTCAAAATATCAGAAATATTCTAGGTATATATGATACAAAATAACTATATGCCAGTTAATATAACTATTTATGTTGATACGAATATAATATCATATAAACATAATATTAACTTTTATATAATATTTAGCATGCTTTTCCTCCTGAAAACATTAAAAAGTAAGGTCGTGAAACTCACCCTGGTAGCATTATTTTATAGAATCTAACTAGAAACGGTCAGTGGTCATGATCGCCGGGCTCGGGACAAGGAAACGCCTTCAGCAAACGAGAGAAAGGAAAGAAATTTAGGTGTAAGGATGGTTAGAGTCGAACTTTCTATTTATAGGTTGGTTTGGGCTCTCTCATGTCGTGAGCTACACATGCTCACGTCGTGAGCCCTAAACTTATCACTTCGTAGACTTGCCATTTGCATTCTAGCCTTGAAAAGTGTTCATTTGACTCCTCACGTCGTGAGAATACATGCTCACGTCGTGAGCCTTGGCAGATTAGCGTTTCTGCCACGTGCCATGCTCTCAGGCAGCTACATCTTCAGAAGGTCATAACTTTTGCATACGGGATCCATTTTTGACATTCTTTATATCCACGCGTAGGTATTTCCGAGTACTACAACTTTTTTTAGACTCTAATAGGTAATTCTAAGTCTATTTTAAATTCCTCTTGTTATAGATATTTATAGTGTTAGTGTTTATCATAACTTCTTCATGTGAAGTCAGATTTAGACGTTCTATGTATTTTTGGAATCATATGGACAAGTACTTTGATTTTTACCATAAGCTAGGTACGAAAGTTCATATTTGTATTATAATTTTCCATGAACTACAAAGTAAGTTTATTATATTACTTGTTTGACATAATCATAAGCGACTGTTGTTGACATATTTTGACTGGTGTTACAGAGGCACCTTAGATCCAGAATCTCATCACCATTTGGCATCCTCTTAAGGAAAAAAGCTTTGAACACTATGATGAGTAGTTTAAGATATTGTTAGCCTTGAAGTTGTGAACATTTTGGTCCAAGTAGCTTAGTATTATGAGTAAAGGTTACTCTAAGTCATGTGAGCCATCCTTTTAGACATTTCAGAGTGTTGTGATACATAAAAATATGATCTTGAGTGTTGTATGTATATGCATGTGTCAGATGGTCTTATTGGGTTAAGAACTTAGGTTTTTGGGCATTAAGCACTTGATAGCCATGCAAAATCATAAAGTTGGAAACTTTATGACTTAGGACATCATTTTGGGCTTGAATATGAGTTTTGTACATAAGGGCTTAATGGAATAAGCTCTTAATGAAGTTTTAGGAATGGGTTGCATACTCTGTGTATATGTGGTTAGCGACCCGTTTTTGGTAAACATCAGAGTACCTTGGGCATACTCTCTTGGTACGCAGGGCGTACTCCGCTAGGAAGGGATTTTGACTTTTGGACCTTGAACGTTGACTTTGACTCTAGTCAGGGTTGACCAAGTTAGACTTAAGGGTATTTTAAGAATTTCAAGCTATAGTTTAGCCTTGGTCTCTATCTATTAAATAGGTGACATGTAGAGCCGATATTTGGAGTAGTGTATTGTTTAGCTATTCGTCAGACTACAAGGTGAGTCTTCCTCACTATACCCATGGGTTGAAGGCACCAATGTCGTCCCACTAGATTATTTATCCTGGTTAGGGTAGTATTATGTTAGCTTGTAGCTGGTTAGTAGATCTACATGATTATATGTATTTAGTGGTTCTGTGTTATGTTTGTCTATTACATATTTCGACATATTGTGTTGCGTTGAGGTTGTACTGCTTTGTGCGGTAGCCAACAAACTCAAATCAATCCATACCTATGTTGAGGACCTTGTAAGGGTATTCCAAACATAGGTTGTGGGCTTGAGAGCATTACATATATGATATGAGTGCCCGAATGGTATACCAGACTCATAATGTGGGCTCGAGGGTAATTCAAACTTATTCTGAGGACCTTGTAGGGGTATTCCATACATAGGTTGTGGGCAGTGGCGGAGCCAAGATCAAAGTAAAGGGGTATCCTAATTTTATTTTTAGGGTAACCCAATATTTTTTCTGAGGTACTTGGGTTTCCCCGGTTCTATTTCGGTTTTAAACCCAAACCTTAATTGAATCCTTAACTAACCTCAAGTCTTGTTATATAAACATGAAGTTGAAGTATATTTTGATACTTGAATCAATGTGTATTGTGGAATTCAAAGTAGATATCAAATGAAGTATGAGGATAACAAGCTTATATAATAGACAAAAATGGTTGAGTTTACATATGTTTGGCGATGTGGGATAGAATAGCTATAAAACAAAAATAAACAAAGAATATGTAAGGAGCAAAAATTGAACTTGATAGCTTTACTTTGAAAAGGCAACGCCTTAACCAGTAGCTCTACTATTTGTTTGTGTTTATAATTGAAGGGATACATATATATACATTATATCGAAAAAAAATTGAAGAATCCGTAAACAAAAACCACACTACCGAAAAAATTTTGAGGGGTATCCCGGGCTACCCTGGGATCCCCTTGGATCCGCCTATGGCTGTGGACCCAATATATACTATTATATGTATGTGTGTATTGGTACTTTGGGGGAACTCACTAAGCTTTGGCTTATAATTTTAGTTTATGGTTTCAGGTACTTTAGAGGATCGAGGAAAGGCGAAGACGTGATCGTGCACAACTTCTTGTTTTATGTCATCGGGTCTTGGGAAAACTCTGATTTGAAATAATGTTTTTGAAACAATGTCACTTCTTATAAGTAATGCTGATTAATGGTTTATTTTGAAATTTTCAAATGTATTGTGATTTTTGGAGTGTTACATCAGAACCTAGTGAGAACTATGTCATCAACATATAGCAGCAAATAAGCGATGTGAGATCTCTATCTATAAATAAGCAATTGTTGGATTAGGTGTTTAAACCAATAACTAAATTGGTATATACTTGAATTATTAATAAAGTTCTTGTGGGTTGCCCTCAAACTCAGTAATTGAATAGGATGACTTTTAGAGAGAGAGACTGGTTTATTGATTTCTTATATGATTAATAAATAACAATAAATGATTTTTTAATATATTATGAAAATGATATATTAATTAGAAATTGTAATATTTAATTAAGAATTATTTAGAATTAATTTTGAGATTATTTGGATTAATTCAAAGTACAAGGACCTAAGTTGTAATTGTCCAATAGTTGAACAAGAACGTGTTCCAGAACCTTCCACCCTTGGACGGTTTTCTAAGGGGTTTAGGAGCTTCTGGAGTGTTTTTTGAAGATAACTAGGAAACCAGATAATTACCTGATTTGAGAAATTATTAGTTTAATCAAGTAAGGTTTATCTATGGTTTTCTTTGTCAGCTATAAATAGGGCCCTAAACCCTCTAATTTTCAGCCACTCTTTTTGCTAAGAGCATAGCCAAAATTCCCCCTCTCTTCTCCTCTCTCTTCAAGTTTCCAAGTTACTAGGGTTTGGGTGTGAACCATCAGAGGCACGAGATTTCTAGTGCTAGCTTCCAAGAGAAATTGAAAAAGGTATGTAATCCCTAACGTGTTTATGATTTTCAAAAATAGCTAGGGCTTATAAGGTTCTTATTGTTCAATAGAATGTTACTTCAATAGTGTTATGACTAGATCTAATAGGTTTCATGTACCCTTAAGTGTATTACGATTTATCCGCGTTATTGCATGTAAAACCCATCAATGGTATCAGAGCGTATGGTTGTCTAACAATTGGTAGTACATTGCTTGAGCTTGAACAAACCCGATTTGGAGAATTGGCAGAATCGACATTCTGTCGCGGCACCATGTCGTGGTCATTTTCTGCCACGATGTAGAGATCTCCATATCATCGTTTTTTTTGTTCTGCCACGACTTGGCAATTGATTGTCACACCGTGGTGGAGGGTCGTTAGCCGAACGGATGTGATAGGACATAATCTCATTAATAAGTATAATGATACAAAGTAACTAAACTTTTTTTTAAAAAAAAAAATCTCACTCTTAGTAACTTTAGGAAAAATATGAAAGGTATGCTATTCCATAAAATTTTACATTATACTTTATATGTAGTTAGTGGAGCGTGTGTGGTTAATCGAAACACTAATAGTGACTATAAAGAGTAATAATGAGCATCTCGAAAATTATCATTGTTAATGGAGTGTGTGTGGCTAATCGACACATTAATTGGTGATGATAAATGACATCGAGAGTGACAAGCATATTTGTATGGTTATTCACGTCTTGTTTGTAATCCTCGATATCTCAATCATAAATGGAAGAGCATAATCTGAGATTAAACATGTCATTGATAGATTCAATGAATCTCAAAAGATAAAGGAATTTCATAGTTTTAAATTGGTAAATTGCCTTTACATACCTTCATAAATTTGTGATAAGATTATGACATCCCTCTTCTTAGTTGTGGATCCTAGCCTTAAATTTAATTATGGGTCAAATTATTTAGGATTATTGTCATCTAACTAAAACTACTTTCTTTTCTCCATAGATGTCTACTTCTAGTGATGATTTTGCTTCTCAAAGCTTTATCCACAACTTCTTGCTACTCTCGATCGTGTCCAAGGTGACATTGGATGACACCAACTTGTAACATCCCAAAAATCGCAAAAAACTAATTTAAAAAAAACTCGTTATCCATAATTGTTTATAAGAAAAGCCTTTATTTCAAAAGTAAAATCATATTACAGTGTCCCAAAATCCAATATTATGAAAATAGGAAGATGTGCATGATCAAGCCTTCACTTTTCCATGATCCTATGATGTACCTGAAACTATAAACTGAAACAGTAAGCCAAAACTTAGCGAGCTCCCCCACAGTACCATCATAAAACATAACAAACAAAAACATGCAAATATGAGCCTTTAGTCTGACTAGACCGTCTCGCAGGGCATACAACCTATTTGGACCGCTCTACAGGCCTTCGACATGACTGACTACCTCGTAGGGCCTACAACCTATCTAGACCGTCCCGAGTGTCTTGGCCTTCATCACAAAGCAGGACCGCCTCATCCCAACCATAATCCATCGACATATGTAACAGAAAAATATAAACACATAACCAACAAATACAGATAATCATATATATCTACTAATCAGTTATATACTAGTTGTAACGACCCAAAAGTCAAGGGTAAAAATTTCATTTTTTTTAAATGTAGCTAAAGCGTTGATACCATTTATTTCAAACATTTCAAATCATTATTAAGTAAAATATTTATCAGGGTTTATCCCAAAATCATACATTGCGGAAATCATAGGTGTGTGCGTTGCGATCAATCCAAGCCATTCTTTTCCAAATCTATGATACATGAAACCATAAACAAAGTTGTAAGCACGAAGCTTAGTGAGTTCCCCAGAACATACCCCACACAATCCAAATAACCACATAATCCATATCAGCTATAATAGCTACATAAACCATAACAATCACATAAGCATGCATATACACATATAAAGATGCCATGGAAACCCTCTAAGGTCTTATTCACATACTCACGTAAATAATATCAACTACACCAGCCATGCATATAAACATATAGGGAAGCCCTGGAAACCCTCCAGGGTCTTAGTGATAGTTTTTAAGCATTCTAACACCCTAAGTGTACATGCAACCCTAGAAAACCTTGGATCTATGTTTGTCTAAAATACATGCAAAATTTTATTTCCAAGGTTCATAATCCTATCTAGCATACATGGGGAACTTTTAATCTAAAAGATGCCAGAATTACATACCTTGTAGTTGATTTGATTCCTTGAATACCTTGAGAGCCTAGCACCCCAAGTGTGATGCCTCAAATGCTTCACACAACACCAAATGCTTTGGAATAACTTTGAGAGAATGTCTAACACTTGTAAAATTGAAACGACCCAAAAATACGACCCAAAAATTTCGTTTTTAATACCATCAAAACTATAATCAGAGTATCATATAAATAATCCATGCGTGATATGTCCCAAAAGATAACAAAGTACTGTGCGGAAAAAGTAACATGCTATATCCAAAACAACAACTAGATCAAATCCAAACTAAAGCTGAAACGGTGGTGTGTGCGATGCCGTCATCCAAAGCTCTTCCCTTTGCTTGCGGAAGTACCTGAAACCAAAACTGAAACTGTAAGCACGAAGCTTAGTGAGCTCCCCCAACTTACCACATACCATACAACAACATATAAACACATATTGGGCCTTGCCCACTGCATCGGGTCGGGACCCGGAAAACTGCATCAGACCGAAGTCCGGAACTGACTGGGACCGTGTCCCCTGCATCGGACCGAAGTCCGGAACTGACTGCATCGGACCGAAGTCCGGAACTAACTGCATCGGACCGAAGTCCGGAACTAACTGCATCGGACCGAAGTCCGGAACTAACTGCATCGGACCGAAGTCCGGAACTAACTGCATCGGACCGAAGTCCGGAACTAACTGCACATAGCATAGCATATCATAACAATTTATACTGCATACTGCATCGGGCCGTGGCCCGGAACATAAACACATACACATAGCACATAAAACATGTCTGAACCACGAAGGCATCAAACATACTAACTACTACATCGGACCGAAGTCCGGAAACTACTATTAACTGGACGGGCCGGCATTGTGGCCTTAGACCCGCCCCTACGGGAAGGAAACTCACCTCGTAAGCTAGCGGATGAGTGTGTGGCTCGGAAAGCTAACGGCTGCTGCTCCTGAATCTCCTCGGCTACAAATCCATAAACACACTTGATCATTCACTAACACTACACTCAGGGTAAAATGACTCTTTTACCCTTGGTCAAAGTCAACTTACTCAGGGCTGACTCGCCGAGTCGGGATACCCAACTCGCCGAGTCCTAGACTCTCCGCTCAACTCTTACACGCTGATACTCGTCGAGTGTGGCATCGACTCGACGAGTACCCTCTGGATCCAAGAACTCAGATGATCTTCATCCGACTCGCCGAGTCGGATGAACAGACTCGACGAGTTGTTCTTGATCCCCAAGAAGATTGCCTTGGACTCGCCGAGTTGTATGAACAAACTCGCCGAGTCCCTCCATCACTGAGTCTACCCTCAACTCGCTGAGTCCACTCTCTAACTCACTGAATTCACTCGACACTGATCAAAATGAAGGACTCGGGAACTCGCGGCCCAACTCGCCGAGTCGTTGTTCCCGACTCGCCGAGTTGCCGCCATGCAATTGATTTTTACTCGATTTTGTTTGAATCCAACACATGCAATTGATAGATCTGAGTCCAATAAGCTGATTTACCACGTAAAGTTTCCAACTTTACGTGCACAACCTCATGAATAAGGGAAATAAGGCTAAAAGATGCATAAAATGGGTAGATCTATGATTTATATGCAAAATAACTCCAAAAAGACAGTAGATCTGGGCTCTACAACTCCCCATCATTCAGATCTAAAGATATCACAACTTATTAAGGCATTCATGCAAACATAAGGCTTGGAACAAGCATCAACTAGCTCTTAGGAGAGCCCTAATGGAAGTTTAAAGCATATAACAAGAGGGGAACTCCGAAAATACCTCAAATAACTCGGATTTGCCCTTGGATCTTTGCACTACAACTCTTTTCCTTGCTTCTTTCTTCTTCTCCTTCTTCACACCTTCACAAAATGGCACCAAAAACACCTATAAGCTCTCAAGGGAGGATTAGGGTTTTCTCACTGAGTTCTCAGGGTGAGGGAGGCGAGAATGGGGCTATAAGGTGGTTTAAATAGTGGGCAACCCGGGGATTTAGGGTTTCACCCAGACGGATGGACTCGCCGAGTCCAGGATATGGACTCGCCGAGTCCCCGGCTCACGCGTGCTCCCAGCCGCGACCCCACTCGGCGAGTCAGGCTATGAACTCGCCGAGTTCCTCTTGCAAAACTCACAACAATTACCAATAGATTAACATACCGGGAACGGGTCGTTACAATTCTCCCCCACTTGTCTTAGACTTCGTCCTCGAAGTCTGCTACGGCTGGGTCTGCAAATAACTCCGGGTAGTGCGCTCTCATTTCCTCCTCAGTCTCCCACGTCCATTCAGACCCCTTCCGGTGCTGCCACTGCACCTTCACTAGCTGAACTACCTTGTTCCTCAAGGTCTTGATCTTCCGATCCAAAATCGCGACCGGTCTCTCAATATAATTCAGGCTACCATCAACCTGAATATCCTCTAGGGGAACGACTGCTGATTCATCCACCAAACACTTCCTCAACTGAGACACATGAAAAGTGTTGTGGATCTGACTAAGCTCTCCAGGAAGATCTAATCGATAAGCAACCCGACCCACCCGGGCCAAAACCCTGAAAGGACCAATAAATCTGGGGCCCAATTTGCCCCTCTTCCGGAACCTGATGACACCTTTCCAAGGTGAGACTTTCAGAAGAACCATGTCTCCCACCTGGAACTCCAAGTCTGAACGCCTCCTGTCGGCGTAGCTCTTCTGCCGACTCTGCGCAGTCTGCAGTCTACTACGGACCTGCTGGATCAGTTCCGTCGTCTTGAGCACCACTTCGGTGCTCCCCATGACCCGCTGACCGACCTCGCCCCAACAAATCGGGGTCCTGCACTTCCTGCCATACAGCATCTCAAAAGGAGGTCGATCAATGCTCGCATGATAGCTGTTGTTATACGAGAATTCCGCTAAGGGAAGATACGTATCCCAACAGCCCCCAAAATCCAGAACACATGCCCTAAGCATGTCCTCGAGAGTCTGGATCGTCCTCTCGCTCTGCCCGTTAGTCTGAGGATGAAAAGCGGTGCTGAAATGGAGACGAGTACCCATCTCGTCGTGGAACCGCTTCCAGAATCTGGACGTGAAGCGAACATCTCGGTCCGACACTACCGATACCGGCACTCCATGACGTGCCACAATCTCTCGCACATAGATATCGGCTAACCTTTCCGCCGATATACTCTCCTGGATCGGAATAAAATGGGCACTCTTCGTCAACCGATCCACCACTACTCATATCGAATCTACTCCACGTGCGGTCCTGGGAAGTTTGGTGATAAAATCCATGGTGATGTCCTCCCATTTCCACACGGGAATATCCAACGGCTGCATCTTGCCGTGAGGTCTCTGGTGCTCCGCCTTGACCTTTCGGCAGGTCAGGCACCTCTCAACGTACCAAGCGACGTCCCGCTTCATGCAGGGCCACCAATAATCAGGTCGAAGATCCCGATACATCTTCGTTGCCCCTGGATGGATAGAAAATCGAGACTTATGAGCCTCGTCCATCAATACTTGCCGTACCCCACCCCAGTACGGTACCCACACCCTACCATGAAGCGTCAACAAACCCCGACTGTCGTACTCAAATGAAGCTACTCGGCCTACTATCCTTTCGCACTTCTGCCTCTCCTCCTTGAGGCCCTCCATCTGAGCCTCCTTGATCCGCTCCAACAGTGGAGTGATCACTGTCATCCTCATACACAGATCCCTGATAGGGGCCGCCGGCACCTTGCGGCTTAGGGCGTCGGCCACCACGTTGGCCTTCCCTGGATGATACAGGATCTCACAGTCATAGTCCTTTAGCACGTCCAACCATCTCCTCTGTCTCATATTCAAACTAGGCTGATCCATAAGGTATCGCAAACTCTTGTGGTCCGTGTAGATAGTACAGCGGACCCCATACAGATAATGTCTCCAAATCTTGAGGGCAAATACAACTGCCCCCAGCTCTAAGTCATGGGTAGGATAGTTAGCCTCGTGAGGCTTCAACTGTCTCGAGGCATAAGCCACCACGTGGCCTCGCTGCATCAACACTGCTCCCATACCTGTGATCGAAGCATCACAATAGACCACGAAATCCTCAACACCCTCTGGCAAGGTAAGGATCGGAGCCTCGCACAATCTCTGCCTGAGAGTCTCGAACGCCGCCTGCTGCTCAGGCCCCCAACGAAAAACTACCGACTTCTTGGTTAGTCGGGTGAGCGGCACTGCTATCTTGGAGAAATCCTGAATAAACCTCCGATAATACCCTGCCAATCCTAGGAAGCTCCGAATCTCAGATGGAGACCTCGGGACCTCCCACTGCATCACGGCCTCAATCTTGGCCGGGTCAACCAAAATACCCTTCTGGTTAACGAGATGCCCAAGAAACTGCACCTCGCGTAACCAGAACTCGCACTTGGAGAACTTAGCGAACAGTCTCTCCCTCCTCAAAGTCTCCAACACTTCCCGCAGATGCTCCTCGTGCTGACCCTGCGTCTTAGAATACACCAAGATGTCATCGATGAACACTATCACTGACCGATCCAGCATCGGTCTACACACGCGGTTCATGAGATCCATGAACGCGGCTGGGGCATTGGTGAGCCCAAATGGCATCACCACAAACTCATAATGACCATACCGGGTCCTGAAAGCAGTCTTCTGTACATCCTCATCCCTGACCCTCATCTGGTGGTAACCGGAGCGTAGGTCGATCTTGGAGAACCAAGACGCTCCCTGGAGCTGATCAAACAAGTCATCTATCCTCGGAAGTGGGTAACGATTCTTCACCGTTACCTTGTTCAACTCCCGGTAATCAATACACATCCGATGCGACCCGTCTTTCTTCCTCACAAATAAGATCGGCGCTCCCCAAGGCGAACTGCTCGGTCGAATGAAACCCTTGTCTAACAGCTCCTGAAGCTGTGTAGACAACTCCTGCATCTCAGGGGGAGCAAGTCGATATGGTGCTTTGGCTATCGGAGCCGCACCAGGAACCAGGTCGATCCTGAACTCAACCTGCCTCTCAGGAGGTATCCCCGGCAAATCCTCGGGAAACACATCCGGGTAATCTCGAACAATAGGAACATCATCGATCGTCGTCTTGCCCTTATCCCGGGCATCCAAGACGTAGGCTACGTAACCGGCGCAACCCTGCTGAACGTAGCGTCTCGCCCTAGCGGCAGAGCAGAAGGTCAATCCTCGCTGGGGCCTCTCGCCCTGAATCACTATCTCTCCCCCACTGGGAGTGCGAACCCTCACTAGCTGAAGTTCACAATCAATCACTGCTCCATTGGGGCTCAACCAATCCATGCCCATAATGACTTTATTCCCGCGCAGGGGAATCGGAACCAAATCCACTGGAAACTGCTCCTCAAATATCTGAAGGGAACATCCTCTGCATACTCTATCGACCCTCACGGTCCTATCATCTGCTATCTCAACCTCTAATGGACAATCCAGCTCCCCTGGAGCTATGCTAAATCTCTTGCTTAGCGCAAGCGATACAAATGATCGGGTGGCCCCCGAGTCAAACAATACCAAAGCAGGGATGCCGTTCACCGAGAACGACCCTAAATAAAACGTACCATCAAATAATACTCAATCGATATATTAATATTTAAAAGATGAAAGAAATACACATACCCGTCACCACATCAGGAGTCGCTCGCGCCTCCTCTGCCGTCATCTGAAATGCCCTGCTCTTCGCCACTGGCGCATCAGTTCGGCCCTGACGGCCATCCGTGATCCTCAAAGTGGCAGGGGCGGGTACATGCACCTTCCCTGCTGCAGCTAAACTGGGACACTGGGACCTTTTGTGTCCCCTCTGATTGCACTGAAAGCAAATCAGATCTGATGCTGTAACCGTAGTGGCAGGGGCCGTACAATCCCTACTCATGTGCCCGGTCCGACCGCACTTGTAGCAGCCGGAACTCCCTGCCTTGCACGCCCCCTCGTGCAACCTCCCACACTTGCCACACCGACCGTGGCTCTGCTGACCCCTGGACCTGTGATCTGAAACCTTGGGCTTTTTGCCCACACTGCCTGTACCCGAAACCGCCTCCGGTTTCCTCTTCCTCTCCATCTCGAGATCAATCTCCCTCTCTCTGGCTCTAGCAATCATGTCGTCCAGTGTTTTGCAACTGGACCGGCTCACAAACATACGAATGTCGCTCCGCAACATCTCGTGATAACGGGCCTTCTTCATCTCCTCGTCTGCTGCATACTGAGGAACAAGAAGGGCCCGCTCCCTGAACTTGGCGGTGATCTCCGCCACTGTCTCGGTAGTCTGGGTAAGATCCTGGAACTCCCTGGCTAACTGTTGCACCTCAATGACCGGTGCGAACTCCGCTCTGAACCTGGTAGAGAAATCAGCCCAGGTCATGGCATCCAATGCCGCATCATCCCCGATGGTATGTCCTACCTCCTCCCACCAGTCACGTGCCCTGTCCTTCAGGAGACAGGACGCCAATCTGACCTTGTCCCCCTCGGGACATCTGCTAGTGCGGAATGCGTTGGCCACATCCGCCAACCACCTGGTACTTGCTATGGGGTCCCGTGCCCCGTGGTAGTCAGGAGCCCCGCATGCCCTGAACTCCCTGAAAGTGAGTGTGCGCGACCCCATCACGGCCGCCATCTCAGTACGGAAGGTACTCAGTCTCTCATCCATCATCTCCAAAATGCCCTCCTTGATCGAACCGAAGATCACAGGAGTCTGCTCAAGTATGATGCGAGTAATCTCAGAAGAAAGGAACTCTCTGGTCTGCTCATCGATCTGTCCGACCTCCGGGTCGGATCCTGATCCTGATCCTCCTCCGGCATCTGAACTGCCGGCTGCTGGCCTCGGACGCAAAACTACCATTCTGACACATATCATAACAATATCAGAACATTGAAATATTTCAAGGGATCATAATACGACTACTAGCTTCCTGGTCTAATCTTGGCCTTCCTCGATTCGAGTACGGATCCTCTGTTTCCAGTAGTATGGGCCCCTACTACCTTTCACATCTATCCGTACTTTCCTCAAGAACTGCCTCGACTTCCCCAAGTCACTTCTACCGCTGCTATTTTCTGCTACTCTCACCATAGGCTTGCCCTAGGGAAAACTCAAGCTCAACACGACTGGTCCTCAGCTGCTGTAGGTCTCCTCGCACTGCCAGTTAGCCACCACCTAAACACCATCACATGTGATGAGGATCAGATAATCCTTCAAGTAAAAGATCCGTCCCTACAACGGTTGGACTCAAACAAGAGCTGCGCAGTAGGGCCAGTTCCAGCACTCTGGGATTATTCAAACCTGATTACATGTGGTGTGACGTGTCCACCTAATGGCTAACTCCCATTACTCGGAGTCCCACAAAGCACAAAGCAAGCAGCATTCGGATAAAGGAGACATACTCAGGCAAAACTATTCTCATAACGAGAAACTACACTAGCATACAATGCTAAGCTCGTGCTACCAGGCATAACCTAAACAGGCTATCCTACTGCTGTCTACTCAATACTAGCATGCAATTCTCATAAAACTGAACACATAAAGCAGGCACATAAGGCATTATCTTAGATCCTTAGTCCTATTCTAGCATGCTGTTCTACTGAACTGAAATTGAACAAATAACTTGTATGGGTAATTTGGGAGTACTTACTTGAGCTCGGTTGACCGCATGCACACACCTCTATCTTAAAACAATTCTTTTCCTTCTAAGTGTTTTCAAAATTCTTTTGTAAAAACATTTTATTAAAAATCTTTTATTTCCCCTTAGTTTGAGTTCAGATACACCCGAGAGTGTATCCGAATCCCTCAAACCAGGGCTCTGATACCAACTTGAAACGACCCAAAAATACGACCCAAAAATTTCGTTTTTAATACCATCAAAACTATAATCAGAGTATCATATAAATAATCCATGCGTGATATGTCCCAAAAGATAACAAAGTACTGTGCGGAAAAAGTAACATGCTATATCCAAAACAACAACTAGATCAAATCCAAACTAAAGCTGAAACGGTGGTGTGTGCGATGCCGTCATCCAAAGCTCTTCCCTTTGCTTGCGGAAGTACCTGAAACCAAAACTGAAACTGTAAGCACGAAGCTTAGTGAGCTCCCCCAACTTACCACATACCATACAACAACATATAAACACATATTGGGCCTTGCCCACTGCATCGGGTCGGGACCCGGAAAACTGCATCAGACCGAAGTCCGGAACTGACTGGGACCGTGTCCCCTGCATCGGACCGAAGTCCGGAACTGACTGCATCGGACCGAAGTCCGGAACTAACTGCATCGGACCGAAGTCCGGAACTAACTGCATCGGACCGAAGTCCGGAACTAACTGCATCGGACCGAAGTCCGGAACTAACTGCATCGGACCGAAGTCCGGAACTAACTGCATCGGACCGAAGTCCGGAACTAACTGCACATAGCATAGCATATCATAACAATTTATACTGCATACTGCATCGGGCCGTGGCCCGGAACATAAACACATACACATAGCACATAAAACATGTCTGAACCACGAAGGCATCAAACATACTAACTACTACATCGGACCGAAGTCCGGAAACTACTATTAACTGGACGGGCCGGCATTGTGGCCTTAGACCCGCCCCTACGGGAAGGAAACTCACCTCGTAAGCTAGCGGATGAGTGTGTGGCTCGGAAAGCTAACGGCTGCTGCTCCTGAATCTCCTCGGCTACAAATCCATAAACACACTTGATCATTCACTAACACTACACTCAGGGTAAAATGACTCTTTTACCCTTGGTCAAAGTCAACTTACTCAGGGCTGACTCGCCGAGTCGGGATACCCAACTCGCCGAGTCCTAGACTCTCCGCTCAACTCTTACACGCTGATACTCGTCGAGTGTGGCATCGACTCGACGAGTACCCTCTGGATCCAAGAACTCAGATGATCTTCATCCGACTCGCCGAGTCGGATGAACAGACTCGACGAGTTGTTCTTGATCCCCAAGAAGATTGCCTTGGACTCGCCGAGTTGTATGAACAAACTCGCCGAGTCCCTCCATCACTGAGTCTACCCTCAACTCGCTGAGTCCACTCTCTAACTCACTGAATTCACTCGACACTGATCAAAATGAAGGACTCGGGAACTCGCGGCCCAACTCGCCGAGTCGTTGTTCCCGACTCGCCGAGTTGCCGCCATGCAATTGATTTTTACTCGATTTTGTTTGAATCCAACACATGCAATTGATAGATCTGAGTCCAATAAGCTGATTTACCACGTAAAGTTTCCAACTTTACGTGCACAACCTCATGAATAAGGGAAATAAGGCTAAAAGATGCATAAAATGGGTAGATCTATGATTTATATGCAAAATAACTCCAAAAAGACAGTAGATCTGGGCTCTACAACTCCCCATCATTCAGATCTAAAGATATCACAACTTATTAAGGCATTCATGCAAACATAAGGCTTGGAACAAGCATCAACTAGCTCTTAGGAGAGCCCTAATGGAAGTTTAAAGCATATAACAAGAGGGGAACTCCGAAAATACCTCAAATAACTCGGATTTGCCCTTGGATCTTTGCACTACAACTCTTTTCCTTGCTTCTTTCTTCTTCTCCTTCTTCACACCTTCACAAAATGGCACCAAAAACACCTATAAGCTCTCAAGGGAGGATTAGGGTTTTCTCACTGAGTTCTCAGGGTGAGGGAGGCGAGAATGGGGCTATAAGGTGGTTTAAATAGTGGGCAACCCGGGGATTTAGGGTTTCACCCAGACGGATGGACTCGCCGAGTCCAGGATATGGACTCGCCGAGTCCCCGGCTCACGCGTGCTCCCAGCCGCGACCCCACTCGGCGAGTCAGGCTATGAACTCGCCGAGTTCCTCTTGCAAAACTCACAACAATTACCAATAGATTAACATACCGGGAACGGGTCGTTACAAAAATCGGCTTGCCCTCTGTTGTTCTTTGTGTAGCCGATTTTGGTGAGTATCATGTTCCTTATATAGTGTGTCACATCTAGGGTTACACCATGTAAACCCTAATCTGACATGACTCTTCATTTCCATGACCCATGGGTTTGTAACTCCCATGGAGCATCCTATGGGTTTAACTCAACTTGATAATCCATGGAGCCTTTTAGCCCACTATACAAGTTATGGATGATTTACATAATCAGCCCATATATTTAATTAGTCATATTTTGATCACTTAATTAATTCCAAATTAATTCTTGATCAATACCAATTAAATAATACTATTAATATATTATAATTTATAATATATTAATAAACCACAAGTGTTATTTCTCTCATTAAGTCTATCCAAATGCATGGTGCCATGCAACCCAAATGGACCATGTTGGGTTGGGTCAAGTACATACCAAATATAATTATGGACTTAGACACCTTATCCAACAGTCTTCCACTTGGATAAGTCTAATAACTATATCTGTAAGTATGACTTCAGGAACCGATCAGCAATCGTAGCTCTTTCAAGGTCTCTCGGAACTGAGAAGATGATGATCCGCCATTTAGATAAGTGATCATATAATCCTCTGTTCTAGATATCAGTCGGACAAATACATGGAACGATGTCTTTCTTATTGTCCAGCAGTTTCTTTCCCAATTTCCGATTTGTTTAACATAGAACTAAATTGAACACATCAATTCGGTTCTGACCGGGCCCGGTACATAGGTCAAAACAAAATCATCGAGGGGCCCAGATATCGCTTCTAATCTAAGAAGGAATAGATAAAATTCGACTTATATGCTTATTCTACTACTTGTTGTATCACAGACAAAAGTATGTTTTATAACATCGAGTTACCAATGTGGTTTCATACGATCAATGCATAACCAACTCATAGGCAATAAGTCATATCTCTAGGTTTGGAGACTGATATGATATTACTGTCTCACGATCACTCGAGATAAATTCCATGAAGTGATATCAGTGAGTGTGGGTTGAATCCAATGCTCAGAACTTATGAGCACTCATGAGTGTTGTAGTCATGTCCAACAACTTAGACCTCTGCAACCATCTCATGACAGTCTTGATTCATACCTACTTCCAACATATGACCGACTATGGAGAATTCAAATAATATGTTATACCAAACATAATTATTCTGGAAGTCAATACATGCAAAAGAAATATAGTAAACGGTTGACAAAAGATAGCAACACTTTACTCATCAATAAACATAACTTTTATTCATCATTAAATGTCAATTACACTTTACAAATTCAAAATTATCTAACTACTAAAACTAATACCATCATTCAGCCCTATGCTCCGAGCATGTTGGAGATGCTTAGCTCGACTCAGTCCCTTCGTGAGGGGATCTGCTGGGTTCCCATCCGATGATACCCTCTTTGACACGAGGAGTCCTTCTTCTATTCGATGTCTAATGAAATGGTATTTTCTGTCGATGTGTCTAGAACTCCCATGATCTCTTGGTTCCTTGGCTAAGGTAACTGCACTTTCACTATCACAGAAAATTTCCATTGGCTCCTTTATAGATGGTACAACTCCAAGGTCTCCAATGAAGCTCTTCAGCCATATCGCCTATTTTTCTGCCTCGCTTGCTGCTATATACTCTGATTCGCAAGTTGAATCAGCCACTGTCTCTTGCTTGGAACTCTTTCAGGTAATTGCTCCTCCGTTTAATGTAAAAACCCAGCCTGACTGAGAGCGGAAATTATCCATACTAGTTTGAAAGGTAGCATCATTATACCCTACAACTCTCAAGTTATCACACCCACCGAGGGTAAGGACCCAGTCTTTAGTCCTCCACAGGTACTTGAGGATATTTCTTACTGCAGTCCAGTGTGCCTTGCCAAGGTTCCTCTGATATTTGCTAACCATGCTCAAAGCAAAGGCTACATTAGGAAGAGTGCAGGTCATAGCATACATGATCGAACCTACCGCAGAAGCATAAGGTACTCGACTCATTTATGCTATCTCAACCTCAGTACTCGGGCTCTGAGTTTTACTCAGTCTGGCATTACTCTGGATGGGTAACTCTCCTTTCTTGGAGTCCTGCATGTTGAACCTCTTCAGCACCTTATCCAAGTAGGTACTCTGACTAAGTCCAATTAGTCTTTTACTCTGGTCTCTCAGAATCCTTATCCCTAGAATATAGGCAGCTTCTCCTAGGTCTTTCATAGAGAAACACTTCCCAAGCCAGGACTTCACTTCCTGCAAGGTTGGGATGTCATTTCCTACGAGTAGTATGTCATCCACACACAATACCAAAAAGCTAACTATACTCCCACTAGCCTTGACAGAGACACAAGATTCATCTTCACTCCACGAAAAGCCAAATTCTTTTACTTTCTCATCAAAGAAAAGATTCCATCTGCGAGGTGCCTGTTTCAATACATAAATGGATTTCTCGAGATTACACACTCAATTAGGGTATTCTGTATTGACAAAACCCTCTGGCTGACTCATGAAAACATCCTCAGCCAAACTTCCATTAAGGAAGGCAATTTTGACATCCATTTTCCATATTTCATAATCATGAAATGCAGCGATGGCTAACAGAACCCTAATGGACTTAATCTTTGCAACTGGTGAAAAAGTCTCATCATAATCAACTCCCGGGGTTTGATAAAAGCCCTTTGCAACCAGTCGCGCCTTATATGTGTGTACATTACCATCCATGTCGGTCTTCTTCTTGAAGATCCATTTGAACCCAACTGTCTTACGACCTGGTACATTGTCAACCAAGTTCCAAACTTGATTGTCATACATGGACTACATCTCGCTGTCCAGTGCCTCTTTCCATTTGGCTGACTCGGAGCCTGCCATGGCTTCCGCGTAACTGTTAGGTTCATCCAGACTTACCAATGTCTCATTACTGATAAGTGTCTCACCTTCCACAGTAATATGGAAACCATAGTAGTGCTCAGGTGCATTCCTAACACTTGTGGAACGCCTTAGAGGTACAGACTTGTCAATTGGCTTAACAGGAGTTTCCTCCTCATGTTGAGTGCTAGGGTTTGAAGTTCCTTCACTACTTGACTCTTGAATTTCTTCAAGGTCAATTTTCCTCCCATTTTTTCCTTGGCTTATGAACTCTCCCTCTCTCTCTCTCTCTCACTCTCTCTCTCTCTCTCTCTCTCTCTCTCTCTCTCTCTCTCTCTCTCTCTCTCTCTCTTCAAAGACACCCCTCCTTGCTACATAGACCACATTGTCACTAGGTCTGTAGAAGAGGTAACCAAAGGATTTATATGGGTAGGCGATGAAAATACACCTCTCACTTCGAGGTTCGAGCTTATCATGAGTCTCGCGCCTCATGAAAGCCTCGCAACCCCAAATCTTGATGTGGTCTAGTTTGGGAAATTTACCAGTCCACATCTCATGAGGAGTTTTGGCAACTTTCTTTGTAGGGACCAGATTAAGGATATGGGCGGCAGTCTCTAAGGCATACCCCTAAAACGATATTGGTAGCGAAGCTCGACTCATCATGGAACAAACCATATCCAACAAGGTTCGATTACGCCTCTCAGCCACACTATTCAACGGTGGTGTCCTTGGAGGTGTCAATTGTGAGATAATCCCACATTCCTTAAGATAGTCGAGGAACTCTATACTAAGATACTCACCACCACGATCGGATCGAAGCATCTTAATGTTCTTGCCCAATTGATTCCCGACTTCCTGTTTAAACTCTTTAAACCTTTCAAAAGTCTCTGACTTATGCTTTATTAAATAGACATACAAAATATCTACTATAATCATCAGTAAAAGTCAAATAATAACGATTAGCATCCCTTATGGAAGATTTTAATGGACCACACACATCCGTGTGTACCAAATCCAACAAACCTTCACCCTTACCACAAGAACCAGTGAAGGGTGACTTTGTCATTTTTCCAAGTAAGCATGATTCACAACTATCATCTGAATTTAGGTCAAATGACTCCAAGACTCAATCCTTTTGGAGTTGGCCTATGCGTTTCTTGCTCACATGTCCAAGATGACAATTCCATATTGATTCTTTATCAAAGTTATTATTACTCGAAGAATCAATACACAACACATTATTTCCTAGATTATCTACAACAAATACAACTTCATACACACCATCACAAGGTAATGCTTTAAAATAAAAAACATTATTAAAAAAGGAATTTATTCCACCAATTTCATTATCAAAAGAAAAGGTAAACCCTTGTTTGTACAAGGCATGAAAGGAAATAATATTTCTTGCCATTTCTGGCGAATAACAACATTTATTCAAATCTAAAGTAAACCCACTACTTAGCAACAAAGAATAAACTCCAATCTTGGTGACAGGTGAAGCTTTCCTATTCCCCATGATCAAGTTTATCTTTCCATGCTCCACATTCTCACTTCTTCTTAGTCCCTACAAATCAAAACAGATATGAATACCACAACCGGTATAAAGGACCCAAGAGTTAGAATAGGGTAAGTTATTAGATAGAATAGTGTAAATACCTGCATGGTTGGGTTTGACTTTCCCATCCTTCACATCTTGCTGGTACTTTGGGCAGTTCCGCTTCCAATGCGACTTTTCATGGCAATGGAAGCATTCAGCCTCTTTTGGGTCAGAAGAAGGAGTGACGAAACCTTTCTTGGTTCCACTTGAAGAAGAGTCATCAAGGTTCGTACCCTTGGTACCCTTCGAAGAGTTCTTCCTCTTCTTCCCTATATCTTTCGCGATTGCCAAGACAGGGACGGAGTTTGGAGTAGGAGTAGGAGTGTTAACAACCGACTTACCTTTAAGACCTGTTTCTGCGGTCTTTAGGAGTCCTTGAAGTTTGCTGAGTGTGACTTCTTCCTTATTCATGTGGTATGTCATGTGGAATTGATCATAACAGGAGGGTAAGGAGTGCAAAATGATATCTATTGCAAGCTCCTCGGGGAAGTTCACATTAAGCTTCAGCAAACGATCCACATACCTTTTCATTTTCTGCATGTGGCTCATGACGGATTCTCCGTCCTTCATCCTGGTTGTTATCATGGAGGAGATAATTTCATACCGCTCTTGACGAGCACTCTGATGGTATCTTTCCATCATATCTTGGTGCATCTCAAAAGGGTAGCAGTCCTCATAGGACTTCTAGAGTTCATCTGTCATGGTGGCCATCATGATGCATGCCACTTTGGTGGCATCTCTTCCATGAGTTCAAAAGTCAATGATCTCCTGGTCAGTAGCAGTTGACTCATCGATCTCCTTTAGCTCCTTGTCGAGGACATATTCCTTGTCCTCGTAACGAGTCACCATACCGATGTTCCGGATCCAATACATGAAGTTGGAACCATTGAAGATGACCCTCCCACATAGGTTCATGAGGGAAAAGGAGCCAGTAGGGTTTGAGCCAGAAGCAGTGTTGTTGGAAGGCATCTAAAAAAGAAGAGAACAAGTTTAGTTTAGATAAAAAGATAGTCCTTAATAAAACACCCAAATGTAATATTAAGGCTAGGATCCAATCAAAATATATGATAACTTAGAAAAGGTATGTCGTAGTCTAAGTTATAACATATTTGAAAGGTAGGTGAATGACGATTCACCAATTTCTACCAAAAACCGAAATATAAATTATTAGGTTTTAATTGGTTCTTAGAAAATTCCTAGATTCTTTTAAGATTCAATGAACTTTTCAAAGGCATGTTTCAATCTCGAGTGCGCCCTCCAAGTTTTGTGACTAGGATACCGAGGATCACAAAAGGAGGTGTGAAGTAACCATGCAAATCACTTGGTACCCTTAAAGTTTATCACTCAATCGATTTGCCGGTTAACCACATGCGCTCCACCGACCCATAATAAACTTTAAGTCACCCTTTACCTACTTTGTTAAGTCCAGGTTAGTGTGCCGGTTAACCACACACGCTCCACTAACGACTTAATCAAAGTGTAAAGTGTAATTTCATGGATTAGCACCTTATTCACATTTTCCTAAAGTAACTAAGATTGAGAATTTAATAAAACATTTAGTTACTTTATAATATTCAACATACTTTTAATGAGAATTTATAAGTCCTTGTCTTACCCGTTCGGCTAATGACCCTCCACCGATCAAGGAAGCAGTGGGTGAGAGTGGACACCCATTAAGATGTCATTTTATAGGCAGCAACCTTATACCCCCCCTATAGACCGGCTTCGTGAATGAGGCCTACTAATGGTAAGACGACTTGCTCTTATACTTATACATATACATACATACATACATACATACATATATATATATATATATATATATATATATATATATATATATATATATATATATATATATATATACACATATATATTATTAACTTATAATATTATAAAGTATAGGGTTGATTTTTAACTTTTAAAAATCTAGGGGTCGGAACTAAAGTTTATTAAATGACTTTACATGTTCCAAAACTTAAGGGCAAGTTTTTTAACTTAACAAAACTCTTCAATTCATAACTTGTGAGTTATTAAAATGAAGACTCTTCATTTTTTTGTAACTTATGTGTTCTTTTAATGGGTTTAACACAAAGAAACTTTTGGTTATCCATAACTTGAGGACAAGTTATGGACTCCATTAAAACACATAAATATCATGAATTAAGCATTTAAACAAGTAATTCCTATGATCTATCAAGAACTCATAAGAACATGAATATCCATATCAAAATTTCAAGAACATATGAACACATATAATCATGTAATTTTGATATTAGCCATTGTAAATGGATTAGAACAACCATTACACCATCTAAAACAAGTTTTACAGCACCAAAAACAGTTTAGGGTAATGTTTCTAGTCCATTTCTAGCAGCAAAAATCAAAATTTTGCACTCTGCCTGGCCAACTCGTCGAGTGAACAAACTGACTCACCGAGTTGGTTGCATTTTCACTTGGACTCGTCGAGTCCCCCCATGGACTCGTCGAGTCCCCAGTGCCGACAGCTCAAAAATCAATTTTTTACACTATTTTGCATCAAGTATTAACCAACAAACCTGGCTCTGATACCACTGATGGGTTTTGAGCATTCTAACAACCCTAAGTGTACATGCAACCCTAGAAAACCTTGGATCTATGTTTGTCTAAAATACATGCAAAATTTTATTTCCAAGGTTCATAATCCTATCTAGCATACATGGGGAACTTTTAATCTAAAAGATGGCTAGAATTACATACCTTGTAGTTGATTTGATTCCTTGAAGACCTTGAGAGCCTATCACCCCAAGTGTGATGCCTCAAAAGCTTCACACAACACCAAATGCTTTGGAATAACTTTGAGAGAATGTCTAACACTTGCAAAATCGGCTTGCCCTCTCTTGTTCTTTGTGTAGCCGATTTTGGTGAGTACATTGTTCCTTATATAGTGTGTCACATCTAGGGTTACACCATGTAAACCCGAATGTGTCATGACTTGTCATTTCCATGACCCATTGGTTTGTAACTCCCATGGAGCATCCATGGAGCATCATATGGGTTTAACCTAACTTGATAATCCATGGAGCCTTTTAGCCCACTATACAAGTTATTGATGATTTACATAATCAACCCATATATTTACTTAGTCATCTTTTGATCACTTAATTAATTCCAAATTAATTCTTGATCAATACTAATTAAATAATACTATTAATATATTAGAACTTAATATATATTAATAAACCACAAGTGTTATTTCTCTCATTAAGTCTATCCAAATGCATGGTGCCATGCAACCCAAATGGACCATGTCGGGTCGGGTCAAGTACATACCAAATATAGTTATGGACTTAGACACCTTATCCAACACTTATACCGGGTGCCATGGGAACCCCCACATGGGATTAGCCTAATGCCTCGGGAACCCCCGGAGGTCTTTGACCTAGGATGCCAATGAAACCCCCCAAGGTCTTACACTTAAGTGCCTCGGGAACCCCCTGAGGTCTTGACCTAGGATGCCAAGGAAACCCTCCATGTTCTTACACCTAAGTGCCCCGGGAACCCTCCGTGGTTTTCCATGCAAGTATCACAAAGACCATTAGCATATCACGTACCACAAAATCAATTAGCATACCACATAATCACTAGCATACTCCCTATCACATAACCAACTAACATGCAACATAATACAACTTCAACTAGTGTATCACATATCATAAAATGGGTCGGCATTCATGCCTTAGACCCATTGGTATGGTGAGGAGACTCACCTCGCAATGCTAAAGTCCCGCGGATGAACATCTGGCTGTTGGTTGATAGATTTTCGAACTGCCAACATCAAACAATACCCAATTAATAATTGGGTTCCAATTCATAACCACAACTCCATACTTGGGGTAAAAGACTGCTTTAGCCCCAGCTTAGCTTTATTCAATCCAAGGCCCAATCCAAAGGCCCAAAAGTCAAAGCATGAACCATAGTTCAACATACGGACCAATTTTCCAAATTGGTCCCAAACCTCTATATGGGCTATATTAAGGCCTAATCATGTAGTTCAGTCCAACCATTGGGCATTCTGATGGCCTAGTAGCTAATAGTCCTCAAGGCCCAATTATGGCCCAATTTTCCAAATTGGTCCCAAGCCTCTCTAATGGGTCTTATCCTAAGGCCCAATAATTTCCTTAGTCCATAATATGTTCCAAATTGGTCCACAAGGCTCATAGCAGCTTAGTCCAATAAACGGCCTAATAAGAGCCCAAACCCAATTAGGGTTTTTCACATAAAATGACGATTAGGTAAAGTGTTCCTCACTTAACCCATTAAGGACTTAATCCATTAAGTCCAGTATGACCTTAGGTTAATTACAATTGGTTATTAATCCGTATTTTAATTTAGTAAATGATTCTAGTGCGGGTCCCGATAAGTCCAACTCAATAATACCAAAATTAGGGTTTTCTAAACTCTACTTAGGGTTTCTAACCCATTACAATCCAATTAGGCCCAAAAGTTAAGTCCTTAGGCCCATTAGGGTTTTGCTAGTTGGGCACCACCCACTACCCCTCGGGTAGTGGCGGTCAACGACGGCACACGGTGGCAGCCACCACCTCACGGTGGTGGTTACGGGTTTTCTTTTCATTATTTCGCATTGGTTACAATATTAAAGGCAAAACTCGAATAACACACACCCACACTAATACAAACACATATACACAACAAACTAGTGGTTGTCGGCGGTGGCACGTGGTGGCGGTGGGGTCTTTTTCATATCTCCGCCCAAAAGATGCTCCTATAGTCTTATACCATCACAAAACACGAACACAAACACCACAACACGTACACAGCCACCTTTCACGGTGACTTGTGGCGGCATATTAGGGTGGCATGGCGGCAGAATAGGGTGACGACCACCCAACACTTGCTCTAGATCCGAACGCAGCCAGCCACCAACAATATACCCTCAGCCACCCAGACACGGTGGCAGTGGCCTGAGAGCAGCAAGCGAAAGACGAAGGAAGGGGCGGCAGCGCGAGTTTTAGTGGAAGCAGTGGATAGAAGCAGCGGAGAAAGAGGCAATCGATCCTCATCCGTCATCGTCGAAGGGGCAGCAACAGCAGCGCTCGTCATGGCGGTGGTTATGGTGGTCGGATTGCAATGAAACAGTTGTGATGATCGTCCTTGCCATGAGATGGGATGGTCGCGGTGGTTGCGCGTGACTGGATGACGACTTTTAATGGCGGCAGCGACTTCGACTGGAAACCTATGCACGCCGATCTTGCATGATCGGAACTACAAAGGGGGAGGTCACGTCTGGAGGTGGTCAGAGAGAGGGTGGCGGCCGAAGGATACGTGAGTTTAGGGTTACGGTAAAATGATGAAGCGAGGAGGGAAAGATGCACCCATTAAATCTCGTGTTCCATACAAATCTATACAAAATCGGCGATTCTAGTCCCTCCCACGCATAACCTTTTCAAATTAAATCAATAATTTACCAATTAACCCCCATTAATAATAATTCCTTACAAATAAAGTCCTAGAAGTTACCATTTAACCCTCGGCCTTCCAAAATTCTTTCCATGCAATTCCATTAATTACCAAACACCCCCTGAATTCTAAAAGTCTTTACAAATTAAATCTCGAATTTATACTTTAATCCCGAATAATCCAAATTATAACATTTGGCTTCCCAAAACCAACACCCCACGAAATACTATGAATTTTTGGGCGACTATTCGTTCATCAGTTTTTTTATCTATTTATTCATTTAATAAACAGGATGTTACAACTCTCCCCCACTTAAATTAGATTTTATCCTTCGAATCATTCCTTACCATCCTTTACATACCCGACAACTTGGACGACATGGTCCGAAACCACAAGCATAGCCTAGCCTTCCCAAGGCAACCAAAACCATCCCCCGCAGGGTACTAAACCCAAAGATGAACAAATTTCTTGCAACATGATCGCATCTACTCCATATGAGATATGTAGTCTCGAGATGTTCTGTCTCCCTAACAGACTGCCCACATCGAATCATCATCGAACTGATTCTACGAGAACAATCCTAGCTAGAATACTTCCCACCCGTAATACCTTGAGGCTTCCAAAAAGCAAAATCACCGGTCAAATGCGGCTACCGAATCACAAGCAATTCCACATACGGAGCCCAAATCACTAAAGTCGCTCCAACTCCTCTTCCTGTCACTTAGCTGCTTTCCTGAAGAACAATCGGGACCTTTGTGGTCCTAACTTGTCTGCCAGCTATCCGAACCATCGAACACCTACCTGATTACTGAGCCAGAAACACACGTACATCAGTCCCACATGATCCCCGAAGTACCTAGTCTGACAATAATTGCCCTACATATACAACCACTCATGGCTCCTTTCATCCATTTGATCCATCCGATCATGATAGGCTGACAACCTGTCGCCACTGAATCCAACGCAAAAGGTGAATGCTACCAGTATAACTGTAGTCTTACGTTATATCCGTGTTGGATAAGGTGTCTAAGTCCATAACTTTATTTGGTATATACTTGACTCGATCCGACATGGTCCATTTGGGTTGCACTTCACCCAAACTGTTTGTATGGTTAATCCTTTGAGAATTGTATGTTTATGATTTATTAATATATTATAAGTTATAATATATTAATGCGAAATCATATTATTTAATTAGTATTGATCATAAATTAATTTAGAATTAATTTTATGATAAAAAAGGTGACTAATTAAATATGGGCTCTTGTATTTATATAAATGTGGGCTAATACTCATTTGGAATGGGCTTGGCATGCATGGGAGTCCATGGAGCTTTTAACCCATGGATCCTTGGAAAGGAAGAGTCATGGGTATTAGGGTTTACATGTATGTAACCCTAATCCTCCACACTTTATAAAGGAGCTTATGATGCTTGAAATGGCACTAAGTGTGTGTGTATGTGTAAGAAAGGTGGCTGGTTTCTACAAGCTAAACATACTCTCTCATAGGTTTTCCAAAGTTTGTGGTGGTTGGTGACTTCCATTTGAGGCATCCAGATTATTGGTGCTTGGCTCTCAAACTCCAAGGAATCAAGTCACTATTAAAAGGTATGTAATTCTTCTAGCTTTTATGTTTAAAGTTCTATGCCATGCTAGATAGATTATGAACCTTGGAAAAACAATTTTGCATGTATTCTTATTAAAACATAGATCCAAGGTTTCTATGGTTGCATGTACACCATAGAAGTGTTAGAATGCTCAAAACCCATCAATCTAGTCTCCTTCGACCTACCGTTCCCTGATCCCAATTATGTTGTGACCTTCTCACAACCTTGCGAACTAGCTCACGCTGGCCTAAGTCATTCGAATGAATCCGTGAATGTCACGGCTACCCTGCAGTATTTTGACACTTTCCATAGTATCTGACCGCTTGTGAATGCTACGGAACCCCCATAGTCATACAACACTTCCCACACCATCTGACTGCTAGTGAATGCTACGGAACCCCCGTAGTCCTACAACACCTCCCACACCATCTGGCTGCTAGTGAATGTTACGGAACCCTCGCAGTCTTAAAACACTCTTGCCCTAACACAATCACAACCCAATGCCTTACCCCTAATCTATCAATTTGATTCGCATACAGAGTCAATCACCCATTCGGCCGAACACCCGAACTGAACTCAATTCATAATTGGAGTCCCGACCTGCTTTCCCAAATTCTATTATCAAGCCCCCAAGAAGACGCGGTTCACACGTTGGGGACTTTTACCGAACTCCAAACGCACACAACCCTCAAACCAAATAGCCACTTGGACCGCGCTTTTTCCCTTGATGAGGACGAGAAGCCTATCCTGGTCACATACCTATCCCTGTCCTGAATACCTGCGCAATTCTTCACCACCTAGATTTGACTAAGTCTTTGAAATACATGATATTTGAAGGATTCCCGACCCTTCTTAATCTTTAATAACCAACTACTAACAACCTGTTTCTTGTCCGTGTGAGTGTTCTATTGCGGGCCCAATTCCCAAGGACCACACAACTCCTAAAGATCAGACAAACACTTCCCGAATCCCAGCGAGATCAATAATCTCAGATGCCTTGAAATGATGCCCCGCTTATATCTTAAGGTTTGAACAACCGATGTCCATGCCAAGCCTCAACAGTAATCCACTTTCCCTCGCGCTTCCAAAAGCCGACTCGAGCATAATGGCCGAGTCACCAATCCTTTCTGTAGGCCTTCCGCATCATGTACCTAAACCGATCTCGACCCTAGACCCAGATAACATTGAACACTCCAAACCAACAAAGAGGGAAACAACTTTTCACTTACCACCCCGTAACACACGGTGTGCAAATGACATATGACCAATGCTTGAATGCATAGTCCAAACACAAACAGGGAAACGAGCCCAAAGATGCACTTACTAAACCTTAAACGAGAAACTCCCTCGTGCAGTTTCCCACACGAACTCCACTGAATCCGGCCCTGGTGGCCTCTCACAAGCTGACTGGAACTCTTGGGTCTCTTTCCAAGACCCTCCAATGTAGGCACCCGATCTGGTCCCCTCTTACCAATGCACTCCAATCAATCCCTGTTCTCGAGATCTAGAAATCATATCATTCTGGGTCTTGCATCCTGGCACACTCACCAGCTCGATCGTTTACGGCCGAACTGCAGTAACTGGAACAATCTCTGCCCTAAATCGGGCTACACACTACCCCCAAGACACAGTCTCCAATCCTGAGAGTGCAATAGAACACACAATTAATTCGTACCGTTCGATACAAGAGATCCACGACGAACTCAAAATCCTGACAGTCCTTCCTCTATCTGGCTCACCACCGGAGCCGGGACCAAACCCTGGCCCTCCCTCATGTGTGCTCATCCTCATCTGGCAAATCAGTTATCCCCACTATCTGAACATAACCAAGAATTCCCCTTCCCAAGCTTCTTAGATTCTCCAATACTTTCCCCGATTCGAGTATGGATCCTGTGCTTTCAGTAGTACGGTCCCAATACTACCTTCCACACATATCCATATTTTCCTCTAGAATCATCCTGAATCCTCTATGTCACCTACTCCCATGATGAACTAAATGTCTGTTAAACAGCAACACAATATCCATCGAAGCACCTCCTAGGCTCCCCTAGGTTCCCAACCTCGCCCTCCCATCAAATGCTGAAGAACTGTAACGACCCATCTTCGGTATGATGTTTCCATAGTATTTAATTAGAAGTTTGTAAGAGGGACTCGGCGAGTTCATAGCCTGACTCGCCGAGTAGGGACGGGATTTCGAGCACGTGTTAGTCGGCGACTCGGCGAGTCCATATTCGGGACTCGGCGAGTCTGCCTGCCTAGAAGAAACCCTAAATCCTCGGGTTGCTCACTATTAAAACGGCCTTATAGCCCCCAATCTCGCCTCCTTCACCCTCAGAGAGTTGTGAGAAAACCCTAATCCATCCTAGAGTGATCTAAGTGTTCTTGTGTGAAATTGTGAAGGCTTGAAGAAGAAGAAGAAGAAGAAAGGAGCAAGGAGAAGAGGTGTAGAGCAAAGATCCAAGGGCAAATCAGAGTTTATTGAGGTATTCTTCAGATTTCCTCCCCTTTTATGCTTTAAACCTCCATTAGAACTCTTCTAGAAATAGTTTGATGCTTTTCTCAAGCCTTATGATTGTATGGATGCCCTAATAGGTCGAGATATCCTTAGATCTGTTCATTTAGGAGTTGTAGAGCCCGGATTTTATTGCCTTTTTTATGATACTTTGCATGAAAACCCTAGATCTAGCCTTTATTATGCTTTTTGAGCTATTTTATCTTCATGGATGCATATGGGCACGTAAAGATAGAATCTTTATGTGCTAATCGAGTTAAGGGAGTCCAGATCTATAAGTTCTATACACTAGATTCAAGCAGAATCGAGTTTTGAGTTGTTGCATGCAAGCGACTCGGCGAGTCGGAAGAACGACTCGGCGAGTCGAGTCGCGAGTCCCCGATTTTCCTTTTTGAGTGAAGCCGAGTGGGACCAGTGAGTGGTAGAGTGGACTCAGCGAGTTTGAGGTCAGACTCAGTAATGGAGGGACTCGGCGAGTTGTTCATACAACTCGGCGAGTCCAAGGCAATCTTCTTAGCTCGAAGAACAACTCGTCGAGTTGTTCATACGACTCGGCGAGTCGGATGCAGATTGCCTGAAGTTTTAGATTCGAAAGGGAACTCGTCGAGTTGATGCCATACTCGACGAGTAGCAGCGAGTAGGGTTGAGAAGTGAGAATAGGGACTCGGCGAGTCAGGTCAACTGTGGGTTGACTTTGACCAGGAGAGTTGACTTTGACCAGGAGAGTTAACTTTGATCAGGAGAGTTGACTTTGACCAAGGGTAAAAGAGTCATTTTACCCCAGTGCAATGATTAGCATTGATTGAGTGTGTTTATGGACTTGTAGCCGGGGAGATACCGGAGCAGCAGCAGATAGCTTCCAGAGCCATACACACAGCAGCCAGTTCACGAGGTGAGTTTCCTTCCAGTAGGAACGGGTCTACGGCCACAATGTCGGCCCATTTAGTTAGTAGCAGTTCCGGACTTCAGTCCGAAGCAGTAGTTCAGTATGCTTGATGTCTCCGTGATTCAAGCACGTTGTGTGTTATATGTTCCGGACTATGGTCTGATGCAGAATGCAATATGTGTGTTTATGTTAGTTGCTATGTGTTATGCCATGCTATGATCAGTAGTTCCGGACTTCAGTCCGATGCAGTCAGTTCCGGACTTCGGTCCGATGCAGTCAGTTCCGGACTTAGGTCCGATGCAGTCAGTTCCAGACTTCGGTCCGATGCAGTTAGTTCCGGACTTCGGTCCGATGCAGTCAATTCCGGACTTTGGTCCGATGCAGCTAGTTCCGGACTTCGGTCTGATGCAGTGGGCAAGGCCCAGTATGTGTTTTATATGTATTGTATGGTATGTGGTAGTTTGGGGGAGCTCACTAAGCTTCGTGCTTACAGTTTCAGTTTTGGTTTCAGGTACTTCCGCAAGCAAAGGGAAGAGCTCGGGATGATGGCATCGCACACACCACAGCTTCAGCTTTCATCCTGGGAGTTGATTCAGTTTCTTGATTTTGATATGTTATCGTTATGATACAGTTTTCCTCACAGTATTTTTACTATGGTTGAGATACATAGTGTGTGGTTTATGATATGATACTTAGATTTATGGTTTTTGGTTATATTAAAAATGAAATTTTTGGGTCGTATTTTTGGGTCGTTTCAAGTTGGTATCAGAGCCTTGGTTTGAGGGATTCGGATACACTTCCGGGTGTATCTGAACTCAAACTAAGGGGATGATAAAAAGATTTTTTTAAAAAAAAGGAAAATGTTTTCTAAAGAATTTTGAAAGCACTTAGAAAGAAAGAAATTTTTAAACGAGATAAGGGTATGGTGCATGCGATCAGCCGAGCTCAAGTAAGTACTCCCAAATTACCCATACAAGTTATTTGTTCAGTTTCAGTTTCAGTAGAACAGCATGCTAGTATAGGACTAAGGATCTAGGAGGATGCCTTATGTGCCTGCCATATGTGTATCAGCTTTATGAGTATTGCATGCTAGTATTGAGTAGACAACAGTAGGATAGTCTATTTAGGTTATGCCTGATAGTATGAGCTTAGCATTGTATGCTAGTACAGTTTCTTGTTATGAGAATAGTTTTACCTGAGTATGTTTCCTTTATCCGAATGCTGCTTGCTTTGTGCTTTGTGGGATTCTAAGTGATGGTAGTTAGCCATTAGGTGAATACGTCACATTACATGTGATCAGGGTTGAATAATCTCAGAGTGTTGGATTTGACCCTATTTCGCAGCTCTCGTTTGAGTCCAACCGTTGTAGGGACGAGTCTTTTACTCGAAGGATTATCTGAGCCTTGTCACATGTGATGGTATCCAGGTGGTGGCTAGTTGGCATCGCGAGGAGGCCTTCAGCAGCTGAGGACTGGTTTGAGTTGAGTCTGAGGTTTCCCTAGGGCAAGCCTAGGACGAGAGTAGCAGAGATCAGTAGTAGTAGAAGTGACTTGGTGGAGTCAAGGCAGTTCTTGAGGAAAGTACGGATAGATGTGGAAGGTAGTATGGGCCCGTACTACTGAAAGCAGAGGATCCGTACTCGAATCAAGAAAGGCTGAGACAAGACCAGGAAGCTAGTTGTAGTATCAATGATCCCTTGAGATATTTCAGTTTTCTGATGTCGTTGTGATGTGTTTCAGAATGGTGGTTTTGCATTCGAGACCAGCAGCCGGCAGTGGAGGTGCCGGGGAGGGATCAGGTTCAGGCTTGGGGGACGAGCGCATGGATGAGCAGACCCGAGAGTTTCTTTCTTCAGAGATTACGCGTATCATTATAGAGCAGACTCCTGTGATCTTCGGTTCGATCAAGGAGGGAATCCTAGAGCTGATGGATGAGAGATTGGGCACCTTCCGTGCCGAGGTGGCGGCCATGATGGGGTCGCGCACCCTTACATTCAAGGAGTTCCGGGCGTGTGGAGCTCCAGACTATCACGGGGCGCGGGACCCCATAGCGAGTACTAGATGGTTGGTGGATGTGGCCAACGCTTTCCGCACTAGCAGGTGTCCCGAGGGGGACAAGGTCAGATTGGCGTCCTGTCTTCTGAAGGACAGGGCATGGGATTGGTGGGAGGAGGTCGGACATACCATTGGAGATGATGCAGGATTGGACGCCATGACCTGGGCTGATTTCTCTACCAGGTTCAGGGCAGAGTTCGCACCGGTTATTGAGGTGCAGCAGTTAGCTAGAGAGTTTCAGGACCTCACCCAGACTATAGAGACAGTGGCAGAGATCACCGCCAAGTTTAGGGAGAGGGCTCTTCTCGTTCCTCAGTATGCAGCCGATGAGGAGATGAAGAATGCCCGTTATCATGAGATGTTGTGGAGCGATATCCGCCAGTTTGTGAGCCGGTCCAGCTATAAAACGCTGGATGACATGATTGCTAGGGCTCGGGAGAGGGAGATTGATCTCGAGATGGAGAAGAAGAGGAAACCGGAGGCGGTTTCGGGTACAGGTAGTTTGGGCAAAAAGCCCAAGGTTTCAGATCACAGATCTAGGATTCAGCAGAGCCACGGTTGATGTGGCAAGTGTGGGAGATTGCACGAGGGGGCGTGCAAGGCAGGGAGTTCCGGCTGCTACAAGTGCGGTCAGATTGGGCATTTGAGCAGGGATTGTACGGCCCCTGCTACTGTCGTTGCAGCATCAGATCTGATTTGCTTTCAGTGCAATCAGAGGGGACATAAAAAGTCCCAGTGTCCGAGTTTAGCCGCAGCAGGGAAGGTGGCTGCACCTGCCCCTGCTACCTTGAGGATTACAGATGGCCGGCAGGGCCGAGCTGATGCGCCAGTGGCGAAGAGTAGGGCGTTTCAGATGACAGCAGAGGAGGCGTGAGCGACTCCTGATGTGGTGACGGGTACGTATCTTCCCTTCATCTCTTTTTTTACTAATTGTTGTTGCTTATGATTATATGTTTTGTATAGGGTCGTTCTCTGTGAACGGCATTTCTGCTATGGTACTATTCGATTCGGGGGCTACCCGATCATTCGTATCACTTGCGCTTAGCAAGAGATTTAGTAGAGCTCCAGGGGAGCTGGACTATCCACTAGACGTCGAGATAGCAGATGATAGGACCGTAAGGGTCACCAGAGTATTCAGAGGGTGTTCGCTTCAGTTGTTTGACGAACAGTTTTCGGTGGACCTGGTTCCTATTCCCCTGCGAGGGAATAAGGTTATAGTAGGCATGGATTGGCTGAGCCCCAATGGGGCGGTGATTGATTGTGAGCAGCAGTTAGTGAGGGTTCGCACTCCCAGTGGGGGAGAGTTAGTGATTCAGGACGAGAGGCCACAGCGCGGACCGACCTTTTGTTCCGCCGCGAGAGCGAGACGTTATTTCCAGCAGGGTTGCGCTGGGTATATAGCTTATGTAGTAGATGCCCGGGAGAAGGGTAATGTAGCAGTAGACGATGTTCCGGTAGTGCGAGACTACCCGGATGTATTTCCCGAGGATTTACCAGGAATACCTCCTGAGAGGCAGGTTGAGTTCAGGATCGACCTGATTCCTGGTGCGGCTCCGATAGCCAAGGAACCGTCTCGACTATCTCCCCCTGAGATGCAGGAGTTGTCTACGCAGCTGCAAGAGCTGCTAGACAAAGGTTTCATTCGGCCGAGTAGTTAGCCTTGGGGAGCGCCGATCCTGTTTGTGAGGAAGAAGGATGGGTCGTATCGTATGTGTATAGATTACCGGGAGTTGAATAAGGTAACGGTGAAGAACCATTACCCACTTCCGAGGATAGATGATTTGTTTGATCAGCTTCAGGGAGCGTCTTCGTTCTCCAAGATTGATCTACGCTCCGGTTACCATCAGATGCGGGTTAGAGATGAGGATGTGCAGAAGACTGCTTTCAGGACCAGGTATGGTCATTATGAGTTTGTGGTGATGCCATTTGGGCTCACCAATGCTCCATCCGCGTTCATGGATCTCATGAATCGCGTGTGCAGGCCGATGCCGGATCGGTCAGTGATACTATTCATAGATGATATCTTGGTGTATTCCAAGACGCAGGAGCAGCACGAGGAGCACCTGCGGGAGGTGCTGGAGGTTTTGAGGAGGGAGAGACTTTTCGCAAAGTTCTCCAAGTGTGGGTTCTGGTTGCGCGAGGTGCAGTTCCTTGGTCACCTCGTCAACTAGAAGGGTATTTTGGTAGATCCGGCCAAGATAGAGGTCGTGATGCAGTGGGAGGTCCCGAAGTCTCCATATGAGATTCGGAGCTTCCTAGGGTTGGCAGGGTATTACCGGAGATTCATTCAGGATTTCTCCAAAATAGCAGTGTCGCTCACCCGACTGACCAAGAAGTCGGTGGTATTTTGTTGGGGGCCTGAGCAGCAGGCAGCGTTCGAGACCCTCAGACAGAGATTATGCGAGGCTCCGATCCTTACCTTGCCAGAAGGAGTAGAGGACTTTGTAGTCTACTGTGATGCCTCGATCACAGGTATGGGAGCAGTATTGATGCAGCGAGGCCATGTGATAGCTTACGCCTCGAGACAATTGAAGCCTCACGAGGCTAACTATCCTACCCATGATTTAGAGTTGGGGGCAGTTGTGTTTGCCCTCAAGATTTGGAGGCATTATCTTTATGGGGTCCGTTGTACTATCTACATGGATCACAAGAGTTTGAGGTGCCTTATGGATCAGCCGAGTCTGAACATGAGGCAGAGGAGATGGTTGGATGTGCTAAAGGATTATGATTGTGAGATCCTTTACCATCCAGGGAAGGCCAACGTGGTGGCCGACGCCCTAAGCCGCAAAGTGTCGGCAGCCCCTATCAGAGATCTGTGTTTGAGGATGACAGTGATCACTCCATTGTTGGAGCGGATCAAGGAGGCTCAGGTTGAGGGCCTCAAGGAGGAGAGACAAAAGTGTGAAAGGATAGTGGGCCGAGTAGCTTCATTCGATTATGACAGTCGGGGTTGCTAACGCTTCACGGGAGAGTGTGGGTACCGTACTGGGGTGGGGTACGGCAGGTGTTGATGGATGAGGCTCATAAGTCTCGATTTTCGATCCACCCAGGGGTGACGAAGATGTATCGAGATCTTCGACCCGATTATTGGTGACCCTGCATGAAGCGGGACGTCGCCTGGTATGTTGAGAGATGCCTGACCTGCAGGCAGGTCAAGGCAGAGCACCAGAGGCCTCACGGCAAGATGCAGCCGTTAGACATTCCAGTGTGGAAATGGGAGGACATCACCATGGATTTTGTCACCAAGCTTCCCAGGACCGCACGAGGAGTAGATTCGATATGGGTAGTAGTGGATCGGTTGACGAAGAGTGCTCATTTTATCTCGATCCAGGAGAGTATATCGGCAGAGAAGTTAGCCGATATCTATGTGCGAGAGATTGTGGCACGTCATGGAGTGCCGGTATCGGTGGTGTCAGACCGAGATGTCCGTTTTACATCCAGATTCTGGAAGCGGTTCCACGATGAGATGGGTACTCGTCTCCATTTCAGCACCGCTTTCCACCCTCAAACGGACGGGCAGAGCGAGAGGACGATTTAGACTCTCGAGGACATGCTCAGGGCATGTGTTTTAGATTTCGGTGGCAGTTGGGATACGTATCTTCCGTTAGCGGAATTTTCATATAACAACAGTTATCATGCGAGCATTGATCGACCTCCCTTTGAGATGCTTTATGGGAGGAAGTGTAGGACCCCTATTTGTTGGGGCGAGGTCGGTCAGCGAGTCATCGGGAGCACAGAGGTGGTGCTCCAGACGACCGAGTTGATCCAGCGGGTCCGTAGTAGACTGCAGACTGCGCAGAGTCGGCAGAAGAGCTACACCGATAGGAGGCGTTCAGACTTGGAGTTCCGGGTGGGTGATATGGTCCTTCTGAAGGTCTCACCTTGGAAGGGTGTCATCAGGTTCTGGAAGAGGGGCAAGTTGGGTCCCAGGTTTATTGATCCTTTCAGGGTTTTGGCCCGGATGGGTCGGGTTGCTTATCGGTTGGATCTTCCTGAGGAGCTTAGTCAGATCCACAACACTTTCCATGTGTCTCAGTTGAGGAAGTGTTTGGTGGATGAGTCAGCAGCCGTTCCCCTAGAGGATATTCAGGTTGATAGCAGCCTGAATTATATTGAGAGGCCGGTCACGATTCTGGACCGGAAGACAAAGACCTTGAGGAACAAGGAAATTCAGTTAGTGAAGGTGCAGTGGCAGCACCGAAAGGGGTCTGAGTGGATGTGGGAGGCCGAGGACGAGATGAGAGAGCACTATCCGGAGATATTTGCAGATTCAGCCGTAGCAGACTTCGAGGACGAAGTCTGAGTCAAGTGGGGGAGAATTGTAACGACCCGTCTCTGGTACGATGATTCCATAGTATTTAATTAGAAGTTTGTAAGAGGGACTCAGCGATTTCATAGCCTGACTCGCCGAGTAGGGACGGGATTTCGAGCACGTGTTAGTCGACGACTCGGCGAGTCCATATTCGGGACTCGGCGAGTCTACCTGCCTGGAAGAAACCCTAAATCCCCGGGTTGCTCACTATTTAACCGACCTTATAGCCCCCAATCTTGCCTCCTTCACCCTCAGAGAGCTGTGAGAAAACCCTAATCCATCCTAGAGTGATCTAAGTGTTCTTGTGTGAAATTGTGAAGGCTTGAAGAAGAAGAAGAAGAAAGGAGCAACGAGAAGAGGTGTAGAGCAAAGATCCAAGGGCAAATCAGAGTTTATTGAGGTATTCTTCGGATTTCCTCCCCTTTTATGCTTTAAACCTCCATTAGAACTCTTCTAGAAATAGTTTGATGCTTTTCTCAAGCCTTATGATTGTATGGATGCCCTAATAGGTCGAGATATCCTTAGATCTGTTCATTTAGGAGTTGTAGAGCCCGGATCTATTGCCTTTTTGATGATACTTTGCATGAAAACCCTATATCTAGCCTTTATTATGCTTTTTGAGCTATTTTATCTTCATGGATGCATATGGGCACGTAAAGATAGAATATTTACGTGCTAATCGAGTTAAGGGAGTCCATATCTATAAGTTATATACAATGGATTCAAGCAGAATCGAGTTTTGAGTTGTTGCATGCAAGCGACTCGGCGAGTCGAGTCGCGAGTCCCCGATTTTCCTTTTTGAGTGAAGCTGAGTGGGACCAGTGAGTGGTAGAGTGGACTCAGCGAGTTTGAGGTCAGACTCAGTAATGGAGGGACTCGGCGAGTTGTTCATATAACTCGGCGAGTCCAAGGCAATCTTCTTAGCTCGAAGAACAACTCGTCGAGTTGTTCATACGACTCGACGAGTCGGATGCAGATTGGCTGAAGTTTTAGATTCGAAAGGGAACTCGTCGAGTTGATGACATACTCGACGAGTAGCAGCGAGTAGGGTTGAGAAGTGAGAATAGGGACTCGGCGAGTTGGCGGCCCAACTCGGCGAGTCAGGTCAACTGTGGGTTGACTTTGACCAGGAGAGTTGACTTTGACCAGGAGAGTTGACTTTGATCAGGAGAGTTGACTTTGACCAAGGGTAAAAGAGTCATTTTACCCCAGTGCAGTGATTAGCATTGATTGAGTGTGTTTATGGACTTGTAGCCGGGGAGATACCGGAGCAGCAGCAGATAGCTTCCAGAGCCATACACACAGCAGCCAGTTCACGAGGTGAGTTTCCTTCCAGTAGGAACGGGTCTACGGCCACAATGCCGGCCCATTTAGTTAGTAGCAGTTCCGGACTTCAGTCTGAAGCAGTAGTTTAGTATGCTTGATGTCTCCGTGATTCAAGCACGTTGTGTGTTATATGTTCCGGACTATGGTCCGATGCAGAATGCAATATGTGTGTTTATGTTAGTTGCTATGTGTTATGCCATGCTATGATGAGTAGTTCCGAACTTCGGTCCGATGCAGTCAGTTCCGGACTTCGGCCCGATGCAGTCAGTTCCGGACTTAGGTCCGATGCAGTCAGTTCCGGACTTCGGTCCGATGCAGTTAGTTCCGGACTTCGGTCCGATGCAGTCAATTCCGGACTTTGGTCCGATGCAGCTAGTTCCGGACTTCGGTCCGATGCAGTGGGCAAGGCCCAGTATGTGTTTTATATGTATTGTATGGTATGTGGTAGTTTGGGGGAGCTCCCTAAGCTTCGTGCTTACAGTTTCAGTTTTGGTTTCAGGTACTTCTGCAAGCAAAGGGAAGTGCTCGGGATGATGGCATCGCACACACCACAGCTTCAGTTTTCATCCTAGGAGTTGATTTAGTTTCTTGATTTTGATATGTTATCGTTATGATACAGTTTTCCTCCCTGTATTTTTACTATGGTTGAGATACATAGTGTGTGGTTTATGATATGATACTCAGATTTATGGTTTTTGGTTATATTGAAAAATGAAATTTTTGGGTCGTATTTTTGGGTCGTTTCAAGATCTCCCCATGATGCTAGCCATCCACCTCCTGGATATCGTCATATCCACTTAGTAGCTGACTCCCATCACTCAAGAGTTCCACAAAGCACAAAGCAAGCAACATTCATGCAGTAGCACTCTGATCTAAAGAACTATCATAGAATATTCTGCCCATATATCGTAACTCGTGTTATCCACATCCATCCATCCTCATTATCGCCTGCCTTATGCATGCATGCAAATTATACATAGAACAGGATCTAATAGACTGTCGAATAATAGACTCTACCCTAGGACACAACCAAACAAGGAACATGAAATGAGGCCAAATCTATTATTCTAAGGCTATAAGATCCTAACCATGTATAATTTTAAAAGCATACATATAGCAGGTACTAATACCAATAATCATTCTCATTCTAGCGTGGCATCAAATATTCCCAAGGCTACAAGCATCACATATCAGGCCAATCTATTGTTGGCTACTCAGCACTAGCCTGCAAGTCCACCAGCTCATGCAACATATAAAGGCATCTCCCCTATCCATAACTAGCATGCGATTCTCATATTCATAAATCAATTCATAACAGATAATATATATGGGCATTTTGGGGAAACTTACTTGAGCTCGGTTGATTGCATGCACCACACCCTTTCTTGTCTTAGAAATTCTTTACTTAAAAACATTTTTCCTTTAAAAACTTTATAGATCCTCAGTTTGAGTTCAGACTCACCCGAAAGTATGTATGAATCCCTCAAACCAAGGCTCTAATACCAACTTGTAACGACCCAAAAATCAAGGGTAAAAATTTCATTTTTTTTAAATGTAGCTAAATCATTGATACCATTTATTTCAAACATTTAAAATCATTATTAAGTAAAATATTTATCAGAGTTTATCCCAAAATCATTCTTTGCGGAAATCATAGGTGTATGCGCTGCGATCAATCCAAGCCCTTCTTTTCCAAATCGATGATACCTGAAACCATAAACAAAGCTGTAAGCACGAAGCTTAGTGAGTTCCCCAGAGCATACCCCACACAATCCAAATAACCACCTAATCCATATCAGCTATAACTGTTGGAATAATGTCTAAGTCTGCAACTATATTAGGCAAGTATCTGACCCGGTTGTGCATGGTCTTTTTGGGTTGCCTTCACCATAGCAACTTGATAGGATGATTTATTAAGAGAGAATAAATATTATTAATATATTATGAGAATAATATAAAGAATAATAATATTGTTATTTGATTAATATAAGTCATAAATTAATTGGTATTAATTTGGTGACTTAAAGAGGTTAATTAAATAAGAGGGTATAAACTGTCAATTGTTTGATAGTTAAAATTTAGACTGTAAATCCATAGTTGATAGGGGTGGACGGATTCTAGAAGCTATGGATAGCTTCAAATCGTCCAAGGCTATCTAAGGAATGTATTTGGATAGCTTTAAGAGAAGATTATCCAATTAGGGTTTAAGCTGTAACCCTTAAGGAGTCTACAAGTATAAATAGACCCTATGGCAAAGGGAAATCGGCACTTGATCTAAAGTAGAGAACCCCTGGCCGAATTCCCTCCCCTCTCCTCTCTCTCAAATCATCCTCCTTGCTATTTGGTGTTTGTAAGCCATTAGAGGAGTGACAGTTGTGACTCTAGAGCTCCAAGACAACAAGATCAAACAAGAGATTCAAAGGTATGATTCTAGATCTGATTTAGTATTGTTATTACACCTAATTAGTCATTAGAAGTCTTGGATTCAAAGCATGTTTAATTAGAAAGCCTAGATCCAAGCATTAGGGTTTTGCATGCGCACATAGGAAAGTTCTTATGGCTAAAACCCATCAGTGGTATCAGAGCCTAGCTTGATTTCTATTAAATTGTTGCTTGTTTGTTTGAAACTTAACTGCAAAATTCGATTTTTATGTTTCTGAGTCATGGGCTCGGCGAGTTCCATAGTGGAATCGGCGAGTTGGCCTGACTCAGCGAGTCCCTTGGTGCACTCGGCGAGTCCAAGCGTCAGGAATGGCCAGATTCGGGATTTTTTCATAATTATCTTATGGAAACTTGCCTTAATCATATTAGATCAACCCTAATCCGATTTTTTGATATATATGACTATAATCTTGATCTAATTAAAGATATTTATCAACTAATAAAATATTTAATTTCCTTATATGATAACTAATTAATTATTTTGATTAATTTGGTAATTATCTTGCATGAAATCTTGAATAAATCAAATATAGATAATTAGGGAATTAATTGTTAATTAAAATTATTTGTTATTTGATCCTCCATGTTTTAAATGTTTAAAACTTGTCCTCAAGTTTTGAAATTTACATTTTGTGATTAAAAGTTTTAATTTAGACAATTTAAATTTCAAACCCTAGATTTTAAAAAGTTTAAAATACAACCCTATACTAATATAATATTACAAGAATAATATATATACGTATGACTAAGTATGCTAGTCTTACCGTTAGTAGGCCTCATTCACGAAGCCAATCTATAAGGTGGGTATAAGGTTGCGGCCTATAAAATGGCGCTTAATGGGTGTACACCCACACCCACCGCTTGCTTGATCGGTGGAGGGTCGTTAGCCGAACGGGTAGGATAGGGCAACTTCATCCTCTCATTAAAAGTATAATAAGAAATATAAAGTAACTACATATTTTTTTAAAATTTCCCAATCTTAGTTACTTTAAGAAAAGTGAATTTATGCAATCCCATGAAATTACACTTTGCACCCTTGCTAAGAAGTTAGTGGAGCGTGTGTAGTTTACCGGCACACTAATTGGTTTTAAGCGAAGGTGGCAAAGGGTGATTCATTGTTTCTCATAGTTCGATGGAGCGTGTGTGGTTTACCGGCACATCGAATAGGTGATCGTTACAATGAAGTCACCATGTGAATTTGCATGGTAATTCACACCCGCTTTGTGATCCTCGGTATCCCAGTCACAAACAAGAGGGGCATATCGAGATTTAAACATGCCATTGAATAGTTTCAATGAATCTCATCCGAACCTAGGAATTCTCAATACATTTAGGACTAATAGTTACGTTTTATGGTGGAGAATTAGTGAATCGTCATTCACTTTCCTTCATATTATTTGCATGTTGGATTACAACATCCCTTTTCTAATATGTAAATATTGTTGTTGGATCCTAGCCCTAATTTTTCTTATTGGGTGATAATTAGGGATTCATATTCTAATCTATCTTTGTCCTTTCTAATTGTAGATGTCGAACGCAAACAACGCTGCTGCTAGTTCTTTCACATTGATGAGCCTTTGCCAAAAGGTCACCTTCGATGGAACGAACTTTAGCGAATGGATAAGATACATTCGCACCATTGCTCGCTATGAGGATAAGGAGTATGTCCTCGATGAGAAGCTCGAGAAGATCAACCCTGAAATCGCTACTCCGGCTGAAATAACCGCTTTTGAAACTCATGAGCGCGATGCAACGAAGGTACATTGCATCATGATAGCCACCATGAACTCCGAATTACAAAAGTCCTATGAGGACATGTACCCGTACGAAATGCATCAAGACTTATTGGAAAGATACCACCAAAACGCAAGACAAGAGCGTTATGAGATTTTCACTAACATGATTTCCGCTAAGATGGGTCATGGAGAATCTCTTACCGTGCACCTACAAAAGATGCAAAGGTATGTCGACCGCCTTCGCAAGTTAAATGTTGATTTTGGGGAAGACTTGGCGATCGACATGGTGCTTCACTCTTTGCCTCCGATGTACAATCAATTTAGGATGACCTACCACATGAACAAAGAGGAGGTCACCCTAAGCAAACTCCAAGGTCTCTTGAGGGTCGCTGAGAGCAACTTCAAAGACAAGTCTATTGCACCAACTCCCAATCCACCCGCTGCTCCTGTCTTGGCTATTGGTCAAGGAAAGGGAAAGAAGAGGAAGGCTTCGTCAAAGAACTATCGCAAGGTTAAAGCCCGAGATGGTGCCTCTTCTAGTGGGACCAAAGTTGATCCCGCTAAGCCCTGCCCTAACCCTAAGGAGGCAGAGTGTCACCACTGCCATAAGATAGGACATTGGAAAAGAAGCTGCCCAGAGTACCTGCAAGCCATCAAGGAAGGAAAGATCAAGCCGTCTTTCGCAGGTATATACACTATTAAATCTAACGATTCTAATCATGCTATTTCTTGGGTTCTTGATACCGGTTGTGGTTATCACATTTGTTCTAATGTGCAGGGACTAAGAAGAAGTAGGGATGTGGAGCAAGGAAGGATCAATCTAATCATGGGGAACAGATGATCGTCGCCTGTGACCAAGATTGGAGTGTATTCTTTAGTGCTTAGGAATAATTTATGTTTAAATTTGAACAATTGTTGCTATTCGCCAGAAATGGCTAGAAACATCATTTCATTTCATGGTTTGTTTAGACAAGGTTTTAGATTTTCTTTTAATGAGAATGGTTCTATTTTGGCTTATCTAAATGGTGTCTTTTATTTTGAAGCTATACCATGTAATGGAATTTTTGAAACTGTTATGATTGTCGATAACTTAGGAAATGATGTTTTGAACATAGATTCTTCCAATAGTATGGATAGAGCATCCTTGTGGCATTGTCGTCTTGGACATGTCAACAAGAAACGCATAGCCCAACTCCAAAAGGATGGAGTGTTGGAGTCATTCGACCTTAGGGAAGATGACACATGTGTGTCTTGTTTGCTTGGAAAGATGACTAAATCACCCTTCACGAGTACATGTGAGAGGAGTGAGGGTCTATTGGACCTAATACATACCGATGTATGTGGACCGTTTAGATCAACCACGAAGGATGGGAACCGCTTCTACGTGACTTTTACCGATGATTATAGTAGATATGGGTATATCTATTTAATCAAGCAAAAGTCAGAAACCTTTGAAAAGTTCAAAGAGTTCAAGAATGAAGTGGAGAATCAATTGGGCAGGAAAATCAAGATGCTTCGATCCGATCGAGGAGGAGAGTACCTAAGTCTTGAATTCCACGATTATCTCAAGGAGTGTGGAATAGTTTCACAATTGACGCCACCTAGGACACCACAATTGAATGGTGTGGCAGAAAGGCGAAATTGAACCTTGTTGGACATGGTTCTCTCTATGATGAGTCGTGCTTCACTATCAATCTCTTTTTGGAGGTATTCCTTGGAGACTGCCGCCCATATCCTTAACCGAGTCCCTACTAAGAAGGTTGCCAAAACACCTCACGAAATGTGGACAGGGAAAGCTCCCTCGTTGGCACATATCAAGGTTTGGGGTTGCGAGGCTTTCGTAAGACGAGATACTCACGACAAGCTCGAACCTCGAAGTGAGCGATGTATTTTCATCGGCTACCCACAGAAATCCTTTGGATATCTCTTCTATAGACCGAAGGGCAATGTTGTCTTCGTTGCAAGGAGAGGAGTTTTCTGAGAGCGAGAACTCATAGGCCAAGGAGACAGTGGGAGGCAAATCGAGCTTGAAGAGATTCAAGAGTCGATGGATGAAGGAACCTCTACCGCTAGCGCTCAACCCGAGGAGGAAACTCCGGTTGAACCGATTGACGAGTGCTTACCTCTTAGACGTTCCGATAGAGTTAGAGTTCAACCCCAGTTTTATGGTTTTCATATTACTACCGAAGGGGACACGTATATTAGTGACGGTACACTAATAAACCTTGATGAACCTAACAGCTCTAAGGAATCCATGGCAGGCCCGGAGTCTGCAAAGTGGAAAGAGGCAATGGATAGCGAGATCCAATCCATGTATGATAACCAAGTTTGGAATTTGGTTGATAATGTGCCCGGACGTAAGACCGTTGGGTGCAAATGGATCTTCAAGAAGAAGACCAACGTGGGTGGAAACGTACACACATATAAAGCGCGATTAGTTGCGAATGGCTTTACTCAAACTCCCGGAGTTGACTATGATGAGACCTTCTCACCGGTTGCAAAGATACAATCTATTAGAGTGATGCTAGCGATAGCCGCATTTCATGATTATGAGATTTGGCAAATGGATGTCAAGACCGCTTTCCTTAACGGAAAGTTGGCTGAGGATGTTTAATGGCTCAGCCAGAGGGGTTTGTGGATCCGAAGCATCCGAATAGAGTGTGTAAGCTTGAGAAGTCCATTTATGGACTTAAGCAAGCGTCTCGCAGATGGAATCTTTGCTTCAATGAGAAAGTCAAAGAGTTTGGATTTGTATGAAGCGAAGATGAATCATGTGTATATGTCAAAGCCAGTGGGAGTATAGTTAGCTTCCTCGTTCTATATGTCGATGACATATTACTCATAGGAAACGACATCCCGACTCTGCAGGAAGTTAAGTCCTGGCTCGGGAAGTGCTTCGCTATGAAGGACCTCGGAGAGGCTTCTTATATTTTGGGAATAAGGATAGTAAGAGAAAGAAGTAAGAAACTAATAGGACTTAGTCAGAACACTTACTTAGAGAAGGTACTAAAATGTTTTAGTATGGAAAACTCAAAGAAGGGAGAATTACGGATACAAAGTAATGCCAAGTTCAGTAAGACTCAAAGTCCGAGTACCGAAGCTGAAATAGCAGAAATGAGCCGAGTATCATACGCTTCCGCAGTTGGCTCAATCATGTACGCTATGACTTGTACTCGCCCTAACGTAGCCTTCGCTTTGAGCATGGTTAGCAGATATCAAGGGAATCCTGGCAGAGCCCATTGGATTGCGGTGAAGAATATCCTTAAGTACCTTCGGAGGACAAAGGAATGGTTCTTAGTCCTCGGAGGGAGTGATGACTTAAAGGTGCGAGGGTATAGTGACGCCAGCTTTCAGACCGACAGGGACAACTACCATTCGCAGTCGGGCTGGGTCTTTACCCTGAATGGAGGAGCAGTGACATGGAAGAGTTCCAAGCAGAAAACTATAGCTGTTTCAACGTGTGAATCAGAGTACATTGCAGCGAGCGAAGCGTCGAAGGAGGAAATATGGCTGAAGAACTTCATCGGTGATCTTGGAGTTGTACCTGCCATAAAGGAGCCCATGGAGATTTTTTGTGATAATGAAGGAGCGGTTGCCTTGACTAAGGAACCGAGGGATCATGGTAGATCACGACATATCGACAGAAAATATCATTTTATTAGACATCGTGTAGAAGAAGGACAACTCGTAGTAAAGAGGATATCATCAGAAGATAACCCAGCAGATCCGCTTACGAAGGGACTGAGTAGGGTTAAGCACTTACAGCATGTTAGGAGTATTGGGCTGAAGGATGATATTAGCATAGATTAGATAGATAGTATTAGAAACGTGTAATAGATAAATGTAATTAACATTTGATGATTAAATAAAGGAGTTTTATTTATGAGTAATGTTACTATCTTATGTTAATTGTTTAACTATTGTTTCATTTTGCATGTTTTGACTTCCAGAATAATTGAGTTTATTAAGAATAATCGAATTATTCAAATTGTCCACAATCGTTCATATGTTGGAAGTAGATATGAATGAAGATTGTCATGAATTGGTGTGTAGATTGTCTAAATGGTGTTGGACATAGCAAAGGGTTGCTGCAACGTTCATGAGTGCTTATGAACTGGTTTTGAGCATTGGAACAAACCCGCGCTTGCTGGAATCACCTTATAGAATATGATATAAGAGGGTGATCGCAAGACGATAATATCATATAGTCTTAAAACCTAGATATATGGTTTGTTATTTATCAATTGATTGTACATTGATAATGCGAAAACGCATCAGTAACTCGGTGTCATAAAACGCATTGTTGTGTAGAGTTGGTTAATGAATAAGTAAATGCATATAAATCGAAGTTTATCTGTAACTTTTATCCTAAGAATGTAAAAGCGATATCTCGGCCGCTCGATGATTTGATTTGACTTATGTGCCGGACCCGGTCAGAACTGAATTGATGTGTTCGATTTAGTTCTATGTCGAATAAATCAGAGATCGAGAAACCTAAGTGCTTGACTAATCATTCCATAGAATTGTCAGCATGATATCTAACAGAGGACTGTACGATCCCTTATCTGAAGGACAAGATTGATTAGATCAGATTTTGACAGCGTCTTTGAGAGCTACGATTGCAAATCGAATTGTACTTGTGCATATAGTTACTAGACTTATCCAAGTGGGAGACTGTTGGAATAGTGTCTAAGGCTGCAACTATATTAGGCAAGTATCTAACCCGGTTGTGCATGGTCCTTTTGGGTTGCCTTCACCATAGCAACTTGATAGGATGATTTATTAAGAGAGAATAAATATTATTAATATATTATGAGAATAATATAAAGAATAATAATATTGTTATTTGATTAATATAAGTCATAAATTAATTGGTATTAATTTGGTGACTTAAAGAGGTTAATTAAATAAGAGGGTATAAACTGTCAATTGTTTGATAGTTAAACTTTAGACTGTAAATCCATAGTTGATAGGGGTGGATGGATTCTAGAAGCTATGGATAGCTTCAAATCGTCCAAGGCTATCTAAGGAATGGATTTGGATAGCTTTAAGAGAAGATTATCCAATTAGGGTTTAAGCTGTAACCCTTAAGGAGTCTACAAGTATAAATAGACCCAATGGCAAAGGGAAATCGGCACTTGATCTAAAGTAGAGAACCCCTGGCCGAATTCCCTCCCCTCTCCTCTCTCTCAAGTCATCCTCTTTGCTATTTGGTGTTTGTAAGCCATTAGAGGAGTGACAGTTGTGACTCTAGAGCTCCAAGACAACAAGATCAAACAAGAGATTCAAAGGTATGATTCTAGATATGATTTAGTATTGTTATTACACCTAATTAGTCATTAGAAGTCTTGGATTCAAAGCATGTTTAATTAGAAAGCCTAGATCAAAGCATTAGGGTTTTGCATGCGCACATAGGAAAGTTCTTATGGCTAAAACCCATCAATAACAGGTACATAAACCTTAACAATCACATAAGCATGCATATACACATTTAAAGATGCCATGGAAACCCTCCAAGGTCTTATTCACATACTCATGTAAATCATATCAACTACACCATCCATGCATACAAACATCTAGGGAAACCCTAGAAACCCTCCAGGGTTTTACACAGGGTGCCATGGGAACCCCCACATGGTCTTAGCCCAATGCTTCGGAAACCCCCGTGGTCTTTGACCTAGGATGCCAAGGAAACCCTCCAAGGTCTTACACATAAGTGCCTCATTAGCCCCCAGAGGTCTTGACCTAGGAAGCCAAGGAAACCCTCCAAGTTCTTACACCTAAGTGCCCCGGGAACCCCCCAAGGTCTTCCATGCAAGTATCACAAAGACCACTAGCATATCACGTACCACAAAATCAATTAGCATACCACATAATCACTAGCATACTCCCTATCACATAACCAGCTAACATGCAGCATAATACAACTTCAACTAGTGTATCACATATCATAAAATGGGCCAGCATTCGTGCCTTAGACCCATTGGTATGGTGAGGAGACTCACCTCGCACTACTGAAGTCCCGTGGATGAACTTCCAGCTGCTGGTTGACATATTTCCGAGCTGCCAATGTCAAACAATACCTAATTAATAATTGGGTTCCAATGCATAACCACAACTCCATACTTGGGGTAAAAGACTACTTTACCCCAACTTAGCTTTATTCAGTCCAAGGCCCAATCCAAAGGCCCAAAAGTCAAAGCATGAACCAAAGCCCACCATAAGGCCCAATTTTCCAAATTGGGCCCAAACCTCTATATGGGCTTATCTTAAGGCCCAATCATGTAGTTCAGTCCAACGATTGGGCATTCTGATGGCCCAGTAGCGAATAGTCCTCAAGGCCTAATTATGGCCCACTTATGGCCCAATTTTCCAATTGGGCCCAAGCCTCTCTAATGGGTCTTATCCTAAGGCCCAATAATTTCCTTAGTCCATAATATGTTCCCAATTGGCCCACAAGGCTCACAGTAGCTTAGTCCAATAAATGGCCCAATAAGAGCCCAAACCTAATTAGGGTTTTTCACATAAAATGATGATTAGGTTAAGTGATCCCCACTTAACCCATTAAGGACTTAATCCATTAAGTCCAATATGCCCTTAGGTTAATTACAATTGGTTAGTAATCCATATTTTAATTTAGTAAATGATTCTAGTGTGGGTCCCGATAAGTCCAAATCAATAATACCAAAATTAGGGTTTTCTAAACCCAACTTAGGCTTTCTAACCCATTACAATCCAATTAGGCCCAAAAGCTAAGTCCTTAGGCCCATTAGGGTTTTGCTAGTTGGGCACCACCCACTACTACCTCGGGTAGTGGCGGTCAACAACGGCACACGGCGGCAGCCACCACCTCACGGTGGTGGTTACGGGTTTTCTTTTCATTATTTCGCATTAGTTACAATATTACAAGGCAAATCCTGAAAAACACACACCCACACTAATACAAACACATATACACAACAACCTAGTGGTCGCCGGCAGTGGCACGTGGTGGCGGTGGGGTCTTTTTCAGATCTCCGGCCAAAAGATGCTCCTACAGTCTTATACCATCACAACACACGAACACAAACACCACAACACGTACACATCCACCTTTCACGGTGGATTATGGCGGCAGAATAGGGTAATGACCACCCAAACACTTGCTTTAGATTCGAACGCAGCCAGCCACCAACAATACACCCTCAGCCACCCAGAGACAGTGACAGTGGCCTGAGACGCAACAAGCAAAAGACGGAGGAAGGGGCGGCGACGCGAGTTGTAGTGGAAGCAGTGGATAGAAGCGGCGGAGAAGGAGGCGCTTGATCCTCGTCCGTCGTCGTCAAAGGGGCAGTAGCAGTAGCGGTGGTTACGGTGGTTGGATTGTAATGAAACAGTTGCGATGATCGTCCTAGCCAAGAGATGGGATGGTCGCGGTGGTTGCTTGTGATTGGATGACGGCTTTTAATGGCGGCATCAACTTCGGGTGGAAACCTATGCATACCGGTCTTGCTTGATCGGAACTACAAAGAGGGAGGTGACGGCTGGAGGTGGCCAGAGAGAGGGTGGCGGCTAAAGGATACGTGAGTCTAGGGTTAGGGTTAAATGATGAAACAAGGAGGGAAAGATGCACCCATTAAATCCCGTGTTCCATACAAATCTATACGAAATCGACGATTCCAGTCCCTCCCACGCATAACCTTTTCAAATTAAATCCATCATTTACCAATGAATCCCCATTAATAATAATTCCTTACAACTAAAGGCCCAGAAGTTACCATTTAACCCTTAGCCTTCCAAAATTCTTTCCATGCAAGTCCAATAATTACCAAACACCCCCCCCCCCCCCCCTGAATTCTAAAAGTCTTTACAAATTAAATCTCGAATTTATACTTTAACCCCGAATAATCCAAATTATAACATTTGATTCACAAAACCAACACCTCACGAAATACTATGGATTTTTGGGCGACTATTCGTTCATCAATCTTTTATCTATTTATTCATTTAATAAACAGGATGTTACACTAGCATAACACCATCTTATAACCTATAACATCTTATTTTGAGGTAGTTTCACTTTTGACCCTTATATTGAGATTTATTACATTTTGGTCCTTAAAGTGGAAGATTTGTGGCTGGGAGGGGCTAATATTGCCATTTTTGGAATTATGGGGCAAAACCACATACGCTGGGCGTATGAGGTGAAGTCCAAAACCCTAATATCTAGGGTTTGGACCCTATTTATTCTTCATTAACTCTCAAAGCTGGTTCCTTTCATCAGCCTCCATCCTCTTAAAACGTTTTGCAAACCCTAATCTACATTGTGAGCATTTTTAAGCTTGTGTGTGTGTTTTATGCCTTTGAGGAATAAATAAGGAACTAGAGACCATCTTGGAGGAGTGAATCACCTTAGATCCAGAATCACATCATCATTTAACATCACTTGGAGGTATAAAGTTCTCAACTTGGTGAAGTTATACTTAGATCTTGTTTTGGGTTGATTTTATGTTCTTTTGGTCCCATAAGCATGGCATTATGAGTGAGGGTTACTCTAATCCATTTGAGTTGTCCTTTCAGAGGTTTTAGTGCCTCTTGAATCATAAAAATGTAATCTTGGACACTAGTTTCTTCTCATGCATGGTCTAAGTTGTCTTAATGGATTAAGAGGTTAGGATCTTTGGTGTTGGGCACTTAATGGCCATGCAAGACCATAAAGTTGGAAACTTTATGGTCAAGGACATCATTTTGGACTAGAATCTAGAAAATAGACTTAAGGGTTTGTAAGTCCCTAATTTTCCTGTGTATCAATCAGATCCGTTTGATGGTGCGGAATCTCAATCAAACAGATGAAGTCAAATCAAATAGAATAGAAGGAGAAGAAGAATAATATGAATCTTGTTTGAATTGATTAGAATGAAGTTCCCTTACAAGATTCACACACAACACACACTTGTTCTTCTCTCTACCATACACTCTCTATTGTTCATCAATCTGTTCCTCACACCCTAACACCTATATTTATACTTGGGAGTATGGGCTAACTGAACTTGGGTTGTAAATGGGTTTACGGCCATAAACTCAACCGTAAACACCACTTGACCGTAAACTAGACTGTAAGCTCATAAAATATTACACAAAAATATAATTGCCCGGAAAAGCAAAGTATAAACCATATTTTGACCCAACAATCTTCCCTTGGTTTATATCTTTCTTTTCTTAATGACCCAACAAGTTCCCTCTAAAAAGTAGCTGGCTCTTCTTGTCAATCTTCAATGGGAGCTTGGCTTCAGCTTTTGTAAGTCCCTAATTTGCCTGTGTATCAATTAGATCCGTTTGATGGTGCGGAATCCCAATCAAACGAATGATGTCAGATCAAATAGAAGAGAAGGAGAAGAAGAATAATATGAATCTCTATATGAATTGATTAGAATGAAGATCCGGATACAAGATTCACACACACTAGTTTCTCTCTCTCTAGGCTGTAAACTCTCTTCTGTTCATCAATCTCTACTCCTCACCCTAACACCTATATTTATACTTGGAGAACATGGGCCGGATAACTTGGGCCGTAAATGGGTTTACGGCCGTAAACTCAACCGTAAACATGACCTGACCATAAACTAGACTGTAAGCTCATAAAATATTACACAAAAATATAATTGCCCAGAAAAGCAAAGTATAAACCATATTTTGACCCAACAATCTCCCCCTTGGTTTATAGCTTTCTTTTATTAATGACCCAACAAACTCCCCCTTAAAAGTAGCTGGCTCTTTTTGTCAATCTTCAATGGGACCTTGGCTTCAGCTTTAACCTTCGATTTCTTCACAGCATCAGGATTAACATATGAATCTTCAATGAATGACTTCATCTTGAGCACTTGAGGGTTTCTTCAGAATTTGGCGTTGAACGCACATTGGGTGAGAAGGCTTGACGTATTGATTCTTGAAAGATGGTTCTTTCAGCTTGAGAATCTTCAGAGAGAACATCATAGAGAACAAATCTTCTGGATCACTTTAGCAGGTTCATAGATAGCAGCAGACTGATTGAGGAGGCTTCAATGCAATCTGTCAAATAATCTTCAATTTTTGCTTCACCTTGCTTCTGGGGTTGAAAGATTGATTGTTGAAAGAATAATCTTCATTTCTTGCTCCTTCGAATGAGAATTCTTCGATGCTCACAGACGAAGCCTTGGCTCAGAAATCTTCAACACAAACTCCATGAGTTTCATCTTCACCTGAAATCACTTTTCAAGACAAAACAAAACTAAAAGAAAACTTAGCACAAAAATTAAAACAAAAACAAAAATATCTTTGGATTTTTCATATTTTCTGAAAAAGAAATAAAACAGAAATAACATTTTTTATAATTTTTAATTTTCTGAATTTTTTTTAATTTCTCCCCTAGTATTTAAATTAGAAGAACACTATGAACAAACTTAACAAAAACCAAATGATATCTAACTTTAAGAGTGATTTGGGATCAAAATTGTTGGACAGCCTTATTCCAATTGTCGGTACCCTTATCTTCACATATCCGTCTGATCGATCGCCAGTATTGTGGTCCACTTAAACACGAAAAATTTGTGACAATTTTGGACAATTTACTAATGACATGATACATGCATATATCTAATTGTAACTTTATTATCATGATTGGCCCTAATTATTAAATAAATTTTTCTTATGACCATTTAACTGACTACAACCAGGGATACTGTTGTCCATCTAAATCGAGCAGCGAGATCTACAGACAATCTGTATGTGTTCAATTTTAAGTGTACTAGAACGTGTTTCCCACTTCCTGATATGCCCCAGCCATCAAGAACTTCCAGAGTACTCCTTACACCGGGTGAGCAGACAATCATTCAGAGAGAAGATAGTTTCAGAATTCTATTATTTATTGTTTCAGAGGGATTGAGAAGTAGAAGGTTGCATATGCTGTGTACCAGGTCGGATTGGAAGTCACGCAAAGGAGACAACATATGGCTAACAGATAAGAGGAATTTCATATATATAACCTGCAGAGAAATAGAGTTGCATATGTTGTGTACCAGGTCGGATTGGAAGTCATGCAAAGGAGACAACATATGGCTAACAGACGGAAAGACAAAAAAATGATATTCTACAGACCTAATTTATCAGAATTTACCAGTCGCCCCATCCAACCGGAATTCAGGACAGAATCCGCACATCAAGGAAAAGTGAATCCACAGTTCTAGATACGGGTTATTTAATGTGACCGGTAGATTCCCATGTATATCTCCCTGATCAACCTATCCGAGCGTCGTGACATCAGGTTAAACGGATCTAACTAGGTCAAAGTTTGTCAGGTCCTTAAATTCATTAGGTTCAACTCTCCCTAGTCAAGTCCATTTAAAATCTTTCGTGCCTACCAGCGCATCGAACACAGAGCGTAGACTATTCAACTTAGGTACGTTACGATTCAGATTGCCCGTTATCACTTGCTAATTTCATTTCCCAAAACATCTCCTTCAAGCACATTTCATTTATACCACATTTTTTTGAATTTCTAATCTTTTTAGATTTTTTTTTTTTTAAATTAAAATTTTCTAATTTTTGTTTTGTTTTTATTTCTCCCCCTAAATTTGTGCATAGGAGAGAAACGAAAATAAATGCGCAAATTTAAACTATCCTAAAACAAAAATTAGTCTTTAAAGCGAATCAGCTTAAGAAGAATTCAGGAGTATAGAGAAGAAAACGCAAACCATAATTCACCGATTGAATCTGCATTCAGAAAGTCTGAGAACAACAAGCATAATCTCAGAACAGATCCGAAAATTCTTCATATCATTAAGCACTAACCCCATTTGTGATCTCTTCCTTTCTTCCTTTCCCGCAAAAGGACACATACTCTCAAACAAAGGTCTGAATGTTGTACAGTTGAAAGATGTCCCTTATCATGTGCCTGGAATAGCCACTACCAACAAATCAAAGTCTGATGATATGCCTCCATATCTGCTTCGACACAGAGCGGGATTAATTGGTCTTTGGAACCCAGTCCTTTTTGAAACTGGGTCGACCTTTGTCATCAACGCATGATACTCTATCCCATGACATATCCTGCTTATCACAAACATAAGATGTAGAAACGTTAGAAGCATTAAGAGATTTGGGAGTTTTCACCTTTGGTACCCATCTATATTCGGGTTTAACCCATTTCTTGTTCGATCCGATTGGTGCCTCAGCACTTGCTTTGGAACTTGAAGCCGATCTTCAAGATGACTTTGACTTAGCCGGTCTTTGTTTCACTGGAGCATCTCTTGGATTGGGCTTCTTGGCCGACACTCCCTTCTTGCCCTTGGCATACGGATTCTTGGCCTTGTGGGTTGAGTTCTTGGCCTTCATGGCATTCCAGTCGGCGTTATCTGAACGTGACCTTGAGGGGTTTCTTTTGAAAAATCTCCCTCTTGGCGCGTTCTGCCATCCTTGTGTGCAGTAGGGAACGTATGCGCGATTAGGACAATTTCTGGCAATGTGTCCAGGTGTTCCACAGTGAAAACAAGTCTTTTTCTTCATTGTGAAGTTATTTCTTCCTGCCCCTGGTGGTGTATCCTTGCCTTGACTCTTATTGTTCCCACATGCACACTTGCAACAAGCACTCTGTTGCGCTGGAATTGGTGGGCTTTATTTCTCAACGACAGGTTTGTTAGGAGTAACAGAATTCGAAGCAACAGATTCTGAGTTCAAAGAGATGTTGGATTGTTCAATGGTTTTCTCCTTGTTCTCATCTTCTGCTACTTTACCTACACATGAAGTAGAAACATTAGTATTTTCTACCTGAATACCTCCTGACACAAACCCAGCTGGTTTGCCATATCGAAGATGTGCCTCCCTGACAATTTCTTTACGTGTCATAGGGATGGATGTGTAGTTATGATTGAAAGGTGGAGGAACACTATCATACCCTAGACCCTTGTTTTGATTATCTTTGAATTTTAATTGGGTTTCAAATAAGGACTCGACTGTCTAACTTGACGCAGTATAATTTTTAAAACTAACGTCTGTTTTTCCACACTTAATTTTTAAAGCGTCAAGTTCTTCGGTTACAGCAGCAAATTGTCTCTTAATATAGTCATAATTTTCACACTTATTGCTATACTCTTCCTGAAGTTTCCTAAAGTCCTTGGTTTTTGCTTCTAATTCAGCCTTCAGGGGTTTCTGTCCTTTCCTGAGTTGATATCCTTCATATCTCAGGTCCTCAACTTCTCTTTTAAATAAAATCAATTTGTTCCCGAAGAAATTTAATCATAGCTTCACAAGCTGGAGTACATGTAACTTCAGTGACCGGAATGTTTTGAGAACTCATTATTTTTCTACACTTCAAAGCATCAAGTTCTACAATTAGATCAGCAAGACTAAGATGATTGAGATCTTTTGTCTTCTTGATGATAGCCACGTTCATATCCCACGATTTCGGAAGTGAATTTAATAGTTTTTTGTTTATCTCAGATTTGGACAAGAAGATCTCAGCTATATTCATCTCAGTAATGAGTGTGGTAAATCGCTGCAACTGAGTTTCGAGGGTTTCTCCAGGGATATAATCGAAAATGTTGAAATTTTGTCTTAACATATCCTGACGACTCTCTTTCATGTTTTCAACTCCCTCGTAGACCTTAAAATCAATTAAAAAGCACAACTAAAAGCCAAAATCAAACTTAAAAGTCAAACCCTTTCATTATAAACCTCAAAAGTCAACCTTAAAAGTCAAATTAAAAAGTTAAACTCAAAAGTCAAACTTAAAAGTCAAATTTAAAAAGTTAAACTCAAAAGTCATACTTAAAAGTCAAATTTAAAAAGTTAAACTCAAAAGTCAAACTTAAAAGTCAAACCGAAAAGCTAAATTTGAAAGTTTATAAGTTAAACGAAAAAGTCAAAGTTTAAAATCAAAGGTCAAACCTGAAAGTCAAAATCAAAAATTTAAATAAAAAATCAAAAATAAAAGTTAAAAATATTTTTTTTAATTATTTTATTATTATTATTATTATTATTATTATTATTACTATTATTATTTATTTTAATTTTAATTTTTTTATTTTGGATGAAAAAGGAATTTAAAATTAAAAGGAATTGAATTTTGGGGTTAAAAGTGTAAAAATAGTGAAACTTGATGCGAAAAAGACGCTTTATGAATAAAAATTGGAAGGTATAAACCAAGAGGCAGACTGGAAGACATGGTGAAACGCGTGGACTAGTAGGGAGGAGACTCGGTTCCGATCCCCGGCACCTCCACCTTCCCTAGCTATTTTTTTTATATGCGAAGGCTGTTGCTACTGCGAAGCTGCCTGGAAGCAAGGACGAGGACCGAGGTGCGAGGCTGCTGAGTGCGAGGTGCGAACCGGAAACGATGCTGAGCAGTAAACTCCGAGCCGCAAGCTCGGTCCGTAAACGTGCGAGGCCTCGGACCGTAACCTCTGACCGCGAACTCCTCGGACCGCAAACACCGGCCGCAAACACTTCGGAAACCCTAGCTGCTGGTCGCCACCCCCTCGCTGATTACGAACAAAAACACTGATTTTTCGGCTTTGAAGCTCCAAAACTCGATCAAAAACCTTTTTTATGAAAAACACGAAGAACAAACCCCCCTTATTTTTTAGATATCTATCCAAAAACGCAAGAATATTTCGAAAACAAGATCAAATAATGCCCCAAATCTGACAAATTTGACTGATACAACTTGGCTATGATACCAATTGTAAGTCCCTAATTTGCCTATGTATCAATCAGATCCGTTTGATGGTGCGGAATCCCAATCAAATGGATGAAGTCAGATCAAATAGAATAGAAGGAGAAGAAGAATAATATGAATCTTGTTTGAATTGATTAGAATGAAGTTCCCTTACAAGATTCACACACAACACACACTTGTTCTTCTCTCTATGGTACACTCTCTATTGTTCATCAATCTGTTCCTCACACCCTAACACCTATATTTATACTTGGGAGTATGGGCTAACTGAACTTGGGCCGTAAATGGGTTTACGGCCGTAAACACCACCTGACCGTAAACTAGACTGTAAGCTCATAAAATATTACACAAAAATATAATTGCCCGGAAAAGCAAAGTATAAACCATATTTTGACCCAACAGTGTTTAAGGATTAAGCTCTTAATGAGTTGGGTTGGCAACTAGCTTCATACGCTCGCCGTACAAGGCGTACATAGTCAGCAGGCTCGTGCCTGGTCAACCAACGCGTACGTTAGGCGTACAAATAAGCACATTGGGCGTACTCAGCTGGTTTAACTCAGTTGAGTTTTTGGAATTTTGACTTTGACCTGATTTTGACCAAGTTTGACCTAGGGGTATTATGGTTATTTTGGAATGTGTTTAAGAATTGGCCATTTGGATGGATAGGTGACGGTTGGAGCCGAGATTCGGAGTCAGGACCTCATTAACTATTGTTCAAATTGAGAGGTGAGTTTTCCTGACTATACTCATGGGTCGAAGGCACCAACGCCGGCCCATTAGATTGATATATTGTTATATATTGACTTATGATACGCTGAGTATGGGATAGATCTGTATAATTATATGATAGTTGCTGATTTGCGTAGACTGGTAGATCTTTAAGACTACCTGTGATTTCTAGTTTCATGATTATCAGTCTGTTGATTATGTTTGTTATCTGTTATATGTCGACATATTGTGTTTAGACCCTATTTATTCTTCATTAACTCTCAAACCCTATATTGAGATTTATTACATTTTGGTCCTTAAAATGTAAGATTTGTGGCCAGGAGTTCCTAAGCTCAAACTAGGTCTAAACCATAACCTAGTTGGATAAAGTTTCCAACTTTATCCTTTAAACCTTGCCAATAAGTCAAGATCCAAAACCCTGAGTTCTTAATGGAAGCATAAAATACATTCCACTCATTAAGCACTTAATACATGTAGTTGCTTCTTCAAAGTTTCCAGAAGGGTTTCCAATACCTTCTGGTCCATAAAAATCATAGCTTCAAGGACATGCATGTCCAATGTATGTGCTTTCCATTTTTAGGGTAACACAAGGGCAAAAAGGGCCAAGATTCCATGCATGGCCTCAAAACTCAAGTCTACATCATATCTAAAGGGCTAAATGCTCTATGTGGCCTAGAGATTCATACAGTTGCAAGCATTATGAGATCTCATCTTTCAAAACCCACCAAATATCAAGAAAAGGGGCCAAATCCAAGATCTAACAACCTATCAAGGAAAGGATTGAGTCTTAAACACTCACCCAAGTCAATAAGAGAAGTTATTAGATGAATATGTTTCTTGCAAGATGATAATCCTCACCAAGGGCTTCCTTCTCCTTCAAAATGCCAACCAAGAATGAAGAATGAGATTCTAAGAGTAATGGAGGCTAGGGTTAGGGTTTTTGTGCTTGAGAGGGTGATGGAGGCTGAATAACCTTGAAACCTTAGCCATTAAGTCTTTTAAATAGGGATCAAAGCCCAAAGGATTAGGGTTTCACCAAAACTAGCTGCCACGCCATGGCACCTCATGGCCACGCCATGGTGGTCCATAAAATCCCACGACCCAAAATGGAAATGCCACTCTGTGGTGAGGCTCCACCAGATCGTGGCAACCCAAAACAACATTACCATTTGAAAATTTAGATTCATACCTGGAACGGGTGTTGCATTTCTCCCCCACTTGAATTAGACTTTGTCCTTGAAGTCCTCAACTGCGAATAGTTAAGGGTAAAGCTTATGCATCTCTGCCTCATATTCCCATGTCCACTCGGAACCCTTCCGTTGCTGCCACTGTACCTTTACCAAAGGTACCTCCTTGTTGCGTAGGGTCTTCGTCTTCCTATCTAAAACTATCACCGGTCTCTTAACATAATTTAGGTGATCATCCACCTGAATATCCTCCAAAGGAACAATTGTTGAATCATTAGATACACACTTCCGAAGCTGCGAAACGTGGAAAGTATTTTGAATCTGTTTGAGCTCCTCAGGAAAATCCAACTTGTAAGCTACCTTGCCAACCCTTCCAGGGTGATAACTTCGGTAGCACCATGTCTCCAACTTGAAACTCCAACTCTGATCGGCGCCTGTTAGCATAAATTTTCTTCCGGCTCTGAGTTGTCTACAATCTCTGCCTGATCAGCTGAATAAGCTTTGTCATTTGTATGACTACCTCAATCCTTCCCATGACCCTGTGACTAACCTCTCCCCAACAAACTGGGGTACAACACTTTCTCCCATAGAGGAGTTCAAATGGCGGCGCACCGATATTGGCGTGGTAGCTATTGTTGTAAGAAAACTTAGTTAAGGGAAGGTAGGAGTCCCAACTCCCAACGAAATCAATCATACATACTCACCACATATCCTCGAGTGTCTGAATAGTCCTCTCACTCTGACCAACCGTCTGCGGCTGATATGCGGTACTAAAATGTAACCTCGTGCCCAGTTCTTCATGGAAACTATGCTAAAACCATGAAGTAAACCAAACATGTCTATCGAAAATAATAGAAACCGGAACACCATGCCAGGTGATAATCTCATGTACATAAACATGGGCCAATTTCTCACCCGATGAGCTCTCGTGGACGGCCAAGAAGTAGGCACTCTTGGTCAAACGGTCCACTATCACCCAAGTCACATCAAATCCCTTAGTCGTACGCGGTAATTTGGTGATGAAATCCATAGTGATTTGTTCCCATTTCCACATGGGAACCTCCAAAGTCTAAAGTTTTCCATGCGGCATCTAGTGCTTGGCCTTGACCACCCGACAAGTCAAACACCTCTCAACATACCATGTTATCTCCCTCTTCATACACAACCACCAGTAACTAAGTCTCAAATCTCGGTACATCTTGGTGGCCCCGGGGTGTATCGAAAACCTGGACTTGTTTATATATTTAGTAGGATAATAACATAAATTGTATTGAATCAAATCTCATTTGATTCTTTAGGTGTTATCTTTAGAAATATTAATTTAATGAAAACACATAACATTATGAGAACATATTTTGAACATAGAATACATGGTTGCATAACATGGATGTAAGAATCTATTAAATGATAAGTAAATCTAGATTACTTCAAAATTTGCAGTCGTTGCCTATTCCTAGTCATAATAGGTACTAACACACTATTTGTTATAACCAAATAATTACTATATGGTAATCAAAAGTTCCATCAATTTCAACAACAATATTTTCTTATCTCTAACATGGAATACTAATCTACATGTAATCAGTTGCTTACTTCTTCTATGCACTAGCACACAATATCAAATGTTAGTGTGACATGAAGTATCATGTACTTAAGTGTATGGTGAAAAAGTAGATAGTTATATCATATAGATACCTGAAGTATTAGTGTTACCAGACTTCCTCAACTTAGTGAGATAAGAGGAGCAGTTCTTCTCCGAGTGTTATGTTTCTATATAAGAGAAACAAGATCCATTATTAGGGTCATTTCTTTATTTCTTAACTTTATGTTGTCCTTCTATTTTTTGAACCATAAGTCTCTTAGAGCACACATTGTGACTCTCTTCGACCTTGCTAGATTCCAACGTTTGAACATGTATGTACCAAACACCACTTTTCTATAAGAATATATTCTCTACTTGACAAAACATATGATATGCTTTGTAATTTTCCTAGAGTTTATGAAGGTCAGGGATCATTGTTCCTAGTATTATATGAGACACATAAATAACATCATAATAATGCTTCCCTAAACATCACGATCAGCCTGACAGGTTGGTAGAGGTTGTTCAAGATGGGACCTTTTAGTATATATAATTTATTTTGTTTTAGAGCAATTCTCAAGTCACAATATTAGTTGATTAAATTATTACCATCAAATGTTACTATCTTTTGTAAAATAAATAGAGGTTGTACATGGGTGTAAGAGTATTAACAATCATGTATATAATTTAACAAAATTTCATTTAGTATTTTCAATATTTAAGTCTTTAAAAATTAATACATTTTATTATTTTAAAACATTAATTTGTCAAAGTCTAGGATCAAAGTTACAAAACAAGTAAATAGTTTGGTGACCTTTATCTCATCCACATAATCCAATAAGGTAGGTAGTAATTATCAGTTTAATCAAATGCAATTCCTAGCATGTAGGATCAAAAACAATTTTTTTTAAATGACATGTTTAATCCTATTTATGGCTCGGGTCTCTCATGCTTAAGTGACCTTTATCACACAAGATTCTTGATCAACTCACCCTTCTTGAAAAGTTTGTGGCATCGCCAATTAACTAGCGATTAGGTGACCTTTATCCCAATAGAAAATATGAGAACCATCTAGATCATCATACGACAAAATCCAAGTGGTCAGGCAACCCATCGCCCACAAGGATCATACAAACGATGCACGAGTGTTCTTCAAAAGAACGATATTGATTTTCATTTTTAAGATAAATTTTATATATGTCTTACAAAACTAGTTTTAAAACATGGTCTCATGAATATTTCATGTAACCCATGTTACCATTTGTAAAATCATATTTCTTATATAAGGTTCTTTTGGTAAAAAAAATATATTATTTTATTAACCCTTTAGCCGCGATCAATTATAAACTAATACCTTATATTAAATTTAGTCGTTAAATTAATATCTTACATGTAAAGTTTGATGTTTGATCGCTAAATAATCATTTATAGTCTTTTAATAAAACTTTATTTTATTGTTAAGACTTGAAGTTTTGGATAAGTTTTAAAATTATCATTTTAAATATCCTTTTAATAATTAAAATATCTAGACTTTATGATTTTGTACAATAAAAAGTATTTTATTTTATAAACTTATTTTACACGTCTTATGTTAAAAATCATAAGTTAGATAAACCAAAACCACATGATAATAATGAATCATATTTACCATATATAACTAGCACATATAAAAAAATTGTTATCATAGTAAGTAACTCTTATGGGTTTTAAGGCATAAATTAAAATGTAACGAAATTTACATGGTTCATCAGAGCCACCCTACATGCCAAAGTAGAAAAGATTTAATATTAACTAGAAAGCCCCCTTACACGGGGGCACGGGGCTAGAAGTTTTCAATATTGTTTCTGAATTGATAAATATGACAGACGTAGAAAATGCAAGGATGAAAAGCCCGGAGTTTGACCCGGACCGTTTTGATTGCAAGGATTAGAAGTTTCAAAACGGTTAAAGAATTAAAGGGGTAGGAATTAGCAAATTTTTAGAAAATTGATCAAAGTTGTCAAACCGTTAAAGTTTTGTGGCCAAACTTTAAATATTAAAAGGTTTCTAAAAAGTGTAAAAATATTGATTGCAAGGACCAAAAATGTCAAAATAGGTCAAGAATGAGGATCAAAATGCAAGGACCATTTTTGCATAAAAAAAAATACCAAATTTACAATTCCTAAGCTTCGTATTCTTAATATATACATATTCTTAATATATACATATTAATTCGTAATATTGTCATAGAGTGTTAAATTAAAAAAAAAAAAACAATATCATATATATATATATATATATATATATATATATATATATATATATATATATATATATATATATATATATATATATATATATAGTTTTGACATAAAAGTAATATTTAATATTATAGTTTGAAGTTATAATGATATTAATCAAATTTTAGTCTTTTTAATAAAAAACTTTCTTTTATAATAAATGACATGAAGTTTAGGTTTATATAAAAGACATGAAGTTTAGATTTAATTTAAAACAAGATTTAAACTAATTAAATATTTCAAAGTTGTTATCAAGAGTTTTACAATAAAAACCATATTTAAAACAAGTTTTAAAAACCATTTGAAAAGGAATCAAACTAGTCTAAACTAATTTTTTACAAACAAATAAACAAATGAATATCTATTTATCTATTACATATTTACGAATAAATAAGTAACAACCAATACAACACAAGGGTCCTAAATGACTTGTTTATACACAACCTCGTCATATGAAATAAACAAACACTTTGTTTTTCTAAGACAAATTTATACAGCTAAATTGCATGAAAAAATTGGTGTGTGTGTGATGTGCAGCTACCGCGTTAGCTTCTTCCCCTTCGTTGAAGAGGTACCTGAAACAAAACTAAAACTGTAAGCACAAATCTTAGTGAGCTCCCTCATCATACACATACCATACAATCATATAACATACATACTGTCGGGCAATTTTAGGGTGCCCGACCGACCCGTTCCAACCATTATGGGGTGCCAACCTACCAATGTCAAGCCATTATGGGGTGCTAACCTACCCATGTCGAGCCATTATGGGGTGCTGACCTACCCTTTGGTCCTAACAACCGAACTCTGGGGACTATTTCACCCCTACCACTACTACCACATATATCATAACATAAACATATTGTTAGGCATCTCTAGGGTGCCCGACCTGCCCTTCGATCTTAACAACCGAACTTGGGGACTAGTCCCCTCCTACTACCACTATCACATATAACATATCATGCCAACATATAACATATCAGGTAGTAGAAACCATAAAATTATCACAAAGACAATCATCTCGACTATAATCAACTACTAGTGGGCCGACCTTGGTGCCTTAGACCCACTTCTATTGGAAGGTAACCAACCTCGATGTCGTGTAGTATCTGCACAGTCCCTCGACACAGGAATCAACTCGTCTCTACACCTCAATCCCTATACAACAACCTTTCTCGATTACTAATACATACTCATAACCCCTTACAAGGGTCAACCCAAGTCCAAGTCAAATTCAAGGTCAAACCCTGGTCCAAGTCAATCTTGGTCAAAGTCAACGTCTAGTTGACTCGACTCGCCGAGTTGGTCTACCAACTCATCGAGTCCCTACTTCTACAAAATGTTAAGACTCCGACTCTACTCGCCGAGTCTAGCAAGAGCTCGACGAGCTCTCCTTCAACCATAACATTGGGACCATCTTCATCCGACTCGCCGAGTTCATCCTTGAACTCGTCGAGTTCATCTTCATCCGAATGAATGAGTCTAGTCTATGACTCGTTGAGTTCTCCCTGAACTCATCGAGTCCGTCTTCATGAGGTTGGGACATTGCCTTGAACACGCCGAGTTCCTTCTTGAACTCGTCGAGTCCTTTGATATTCAAGTCCATAACAACCTCATAACAGGCTAAGTGTTCCTTCCACTCACCCACAAACCATTTCCAGAAGGCATTTGGGGAAAATGCGACCCGACTCGTCGAGTCCCTCTTTGTCCAAAACTACACAGTCGATTATAATGGGCCTCAATGCATCAAAACCATAGATATGGCCTCCTAGAGTCCATTTTACATGTAAAGCTACATGCATGGGGCCTTTGGCTTAGAAAGCCATAAAAAGGGGTTTATATGTTGCATGGGTCTCCCGAGGCCATAAAGTTGGCACCTTTATGCCATGGGAACCCTCAATGGTTCCAGATCTGAAGTGCAACTCCACATATACATACAAATCCGAGTATAGCCTCTCAAAAGCTTAGAAAAAGTAGAAAATAGCCCCAAAACAAGATCAAGGAGATAGATGGTTAGGGTTCAAGCTTTTTACCTTGAATAAACTGAGAATGAAGCAAAACATTTGGATCTACTATCTTCCACTTGAACTCCCAAGCTTTTTCTTATCTTCCAACTTCAAATGCACATAAAAGTCACCAAAAAGCTCAAGAACACTCACAAGGGGATTAGGGTTTCGAGTTAGGGTTTCTCTGGGTTGGGAGGGACGATGGGGGCTCGGTTGAGGCAGAATAAGACGTTTAAATAGGGTTCAAACCCTAACATTAGGGTTTCCTCCAAACAGCTCCTACTCTTCGAGTCGGTCCCCGACTCGTTGAGTAGGTCACTAAACCTTCGGGCTCCGGGTCCAAAGTTGAGTCTACTCGACGAGTTGGGCCTCTAACTCGCCGAGTCCCAGGGCAAAACATGAAAAATACTTGAATTAAATACGTACCATGGACCAGGTGTTACAACAAGTCAACAATGTTTTATAAAATCCTAGAATCCTCAAAAGCATGATCTCTAACTGGTGTGTACAATCAAGTTGGCGCCTTCCCGCGATCATGAAAAGTACCTGAAACACATATCACACTATAACACCCTGTTTATTTATTAAATAAATTAATTAATTAATGAACGGATGGTATCCTAAAATAAATAATTATATGCAGGGTGTTGGGTTCGAGGAGTTAATTGCCATATTTTTTAGAAGTCAGGGGCTCCGTGGTAATTATTTGGATTTAACTTAAAAAGGAAAAGAGGTGGAGGGGCTGAATGCGTCATAATTAAGATATTAGGGGTTGTTTGGTAATTCATGGGTCGAACTTGAAAGGAATTTATGAGATCAGGGGCTAATGGGTAAATATTGGACTTAATGTGAAAGAATCTTAGATGTTGGGGGCTGTCTTGTAAAATATGGCCTTATTTTGAAAGAAAAATGTTATGGAGAAGGGCCATTCCTGTCAATATGGAGGGAAGTTTGTTAAGATACGGTATATAACTGTTGTATTGCCCCCGTAACCCTAACCCTAGAACCATGCGTAGCAGCCGCCACCCTCTCCATGTTCGGTTACCAGCCGCCACTCCCGTTTCTTCATCTCCGACGCCGCCATCTCTCCCCCCGCTGTCTAGGATGCGACAAGTGTAATGGCGATGGCGTTATGCTACGGTCCCATGACCACCGATGGTGACAAACCTCTACTGTTACTGCTACCGTTCGTGGTCGGAGAAGTGAGCCACTCCCACCTTCTGTTCGTTTCTATTCCGGTGGTGCGCTGTTGCCGCTGATCTCACGCATAGTACCTTCTCCGTCATCGGTTGCTACACTCCTGTTTGTGCTCCGTCGCCACCAGAGCTTCAAGTGGCCACCTGTTGCGGTGCTCCGGTCATGTCTTTCACCCCGAGATGGTGAAGGTGGGTGAGAGTTTTCAGTCACGTCTCCTAGTCGCTGTGGTGCTACCATTTGCAAGATGGTTTGGGCGGGTGTTCGTTGGCCAGTAGCCAAGAAGAACCACAATGGCCGCCAACCATGGTGGCTGTTGTTTCCTTCCGATCATTAGTTGCCGTTGTCGCCTTCGTGAGCTCCTACCGTTCGTTGAATGCCACCAGGAGGGTGGCTGCTTTTGGAGTCCGAGTAACACACATAGAGGGGGTCGCTACCCTAATTTGCCGCCATCAACCACCGTGAAGGGTGGTTGTGCGTGCTTTGGTGTGTGTGTGTGTTGGTTATTGCTTCAGTAGAGTGGGTGTCGTGTAGGGTGTGTTTGATGGCCGGAAAATGGAAAAGATACCCACCATGGCCGCCAGCCATGGTGGCTGCCGCCACGTGCCACCGCCAGCCGCCATCAGGTCGTGGTCTATGTGTGTTTGTATTAGTATGTGCATGTGTGCGTGATTATTTGGAGTTAAAGCCTTGTAAAATGTAACCGGAAAGAAAAATAATGAGAAAGAAACCCTAACCACCACCGTAGGGTGGTGGCAGCCGCCACCGGCCGCCGTGTCGGGTGGCGGTGTGCTTAGTTGTGTTGGGATGTTTGGACAAGGGACTAAAACCCTAATGGGCCTTGAAACCCTAATGGACCAAATGAGGCTTAATGGACATAAAAGCCAAAACATGTGATCAATGGGCTTAAGGAAACCCTAATGGGTCTAATGGACCCTAATTGACCCAAAGAGACCTTAATAGGCCCAATAAAGCCCTAAATGACCTAAAAGTCCAACAAATAAATAAATGGGGCTAGTATTTAGGTTGGAAAACCCTAATGCAATCAAAACCCTAATTTTGGGAAAGTAATCGGGACACACGGGAATTATTTAATAACTTGAGATATTAAATAATAATCATTGGCGGAAATTAATCTAAGCAATATTGGACTTAATGGATTAATTCCTTAATGGGTTAAGTAGGAAACTTAACCCTAATCATCATTTTATGTGAAACCCTAATTTCATTTGGCTTTATTGTTGGTCCTTTCTATCGGGTCTTGATGATTAGGTTATTTAATGGGCTATCCAAGATCAAGCAAATAGTCTGGAGTAATTTAATGGGCCTAGGGTAAGTCCCATGTAAAGGGTTTGGACCAAATTTGGAAAATTGAGCCATATATGGGCCATAGTTTGGGCCTTAATGATTATATGATGTTGGGCCTTAGAATGATACCATGTATAGGTCTCGGCCCAATTTGGAAAATTGGGCCATGTGTTGGGCTTTGATTCCTAATTGACTTTGGGCTTATGGATTGGGCCTTGGGCTTGAATAAGCCAAGCTAGGGGTAATGTAGTAATTACCCAAAGAATGTACTTATGGTTATGTATTGGGACCCAATTATTAATTGGGTGTTATTTTGGTGTTGACAGTTCGGGAATCTGTCAGCCAGCAGCTGGGGTCGAGTCTGCGGGACTTCAGCAAGTGTGGGATTGTGTCTTCGGGACTTCAGTAGTGTGAGGTGAGTTACCTTCCAGTAGCGGTGGGTCTACGACCACAATGTCGGCCCACCAATACGAGTTGTATGTTAGATGTTTGTCTTTGTGATATCATCTAGGTTTGCTACTACCTGATATGTTATATGTTGGCATGATATGTTATATGTGATAGTAGTAGAGTTCGGTTGTTAGAACCGATGGGTAGGTCAGACACCCCAGATATGTTTGATAGTATGTGATGATATGTTTATATGCTGGCATGATATGTTATATGTGATAGTGGTAGTAGGAGGGGAATAGTCCCTAAGTTTGGTTGTTAGGACCGAAGGGTAGTTCGGACACCCCAGATATGTCTGATAGTATGGTATGTGGTATGATGGGGGAACTCACTAAGCTTCGTGCTTACGATTTCTGTTTTGGGTTCAGGTACTTTATGTTTAAAGGAAAGGAGCCGGCTTGATCGCAGCGCATCACACTATGTTTTCCGCACATGAGATCTTTGGGATTACACTCTGATATGGTTTTATGATAATATGTTTTGATTACTGACACTTTGGTTTGACACGAGATATTATTATGAATGTTTTTACACTGATGGTTTTATGTAATAACTTATTTAAAAATGAAATTTTTGGCCTTGAAAATTGGGATGTTACAAGTTGGTATCAAAGCCTTGGTTTGAGGGATTCGGGCACACTCTCTGGTGTGTCTGAACTCAAACTAACGACTTGGTATGAAAATTTTCAAAAGTAAAATCATTTTATAAAAGAAGTATGAAAAGAGAATAGAACTTTGAAAAGAATAAGGTGTGTGATGCGTGCAATCAGCTGAGCTCAAGTAAGTCTTCCCCAAGATAACCATACAGTTTATGAGATGTTATGATATGATATGATTATGAGAACTGCATGCTAGATTAGGGTTAAGGATCTAGGGAGGATGCCTTATATGCCTATTGTATGTGCTGGTAGACTTGCATGTTAGTACTGATCAGTCAGTAATAGGATAGCATGTTTAGGTTATGCCTAATTGTATGAGCCTTTGAGTTGCTTGTACAGATTCTTGATTAGAGGATAGAATGATTTGATTGGAATATGATGGTTAGATTTTCCATGTTCTGAATGTTGCTTGCTTTGTGCTTTGTGGGACTCTTAGTAATGTGAGTTAGCTATTAAGTGAATACGCTAAGTCACATGTGGCACAGGCTGGATAATCTCAGAGTGATAAATTTGACCCCTATTGCGCAGCTCTTGTTTGAGTCTAACCGTTATAGGGATGAGTCTGTTACTTGAAGGATTATCTGATCTCTGTTGCATGTGGCTATATTCATGAGGTAGCTAGTTGACATTAATGGGAATCTTTCAGCAGTTGGGGACTGGGTGAGTTCGGGAACCTAGGGAAGCCTAGGATATATTTCAGTGAGTTAGTAGTGAGGCTCAGTTAGACTTGGGTGTACCAGTTGAGGAAGTGACTCAGAGGATCCGGGAGGATTGCTGAGGAAAGTATGGATAGGTGTGGAAGGTAGTATTGGGCCTGTACTACTGAAAGCACAGGATCCATACTCGAATCAGTAAGAGTCTTAGAGAATATGAGAAGCTTCAAGGAAGGGTTAGTGACCCGGTTTGGGGACAGAGGATGTTCCAGTGTTATAGCTTGGCCATTGGCAAGTGATCTAGCGAGCGTGACAGGGTGCCAGACCCTAAAGGATATGACTTCCAAGAGTTTATAGATACGAGATCGATTTGGAGCACTTTGAGAAAAGGTTTGTGCCAGGTGCATATAGTAGAGTGTCCCAGGGAGAGACCCGTGACTTTCTGATCATCGGGTGAAAGGGCAGCATGGCCTGAGTCAGTGCACCACGTACATGATAGTGCACAAGGGAGTTTGTCACTCCAAGGGTTTAGGCTGATACAGGTGTGGTAGGGTTGATCATGACAGCTGAAGGTGATCAGTATTCCTCCAGATGTTGCGGGTATGTCGTCTTCTACTGCTGCTAGATGGATGTTGGGAATACGTATCGCTTTGGAATTGTGAGTGAGTTTGGATAAGTTAGATCTCGGGATGGTTTTCTGCTAGTGTTTGGGTTATCAAGGATCATATATGCCATCTTGCATGCCGAAAGGTCCTTAATGAACCCACAGAGGGACGCATCTTGCGGAGTAGGTTCCGTGCGTACCGTTATCATTCCGGATCCTTGTTGGGATCTATACAGGAGTCTTATTTAGAGGATACTCGGTCAGGGTTGGAGTGATAGTTCTCCAGTGAAGTCAACGTTCAGGGGTTCTATCCTGGTTCAGGTATGGTCGGTAATTGTCTATGGATGAACTTTGGAGTTCAAGGCACTACTGTTGCTAGGACAGGACTGGTAACATGAAGAGGGTAGTGTCAGTTGCGGGTGCTAGGCGCATAAGTGGTTGGTCATCGGATGTTCATGAGAATTGTATTTTCGCATGGGCTGTGTTCGGTTAGAGTTCAGTGGTACTACAAGATTTGAAGTGGGAACGAGGATTCGTCAGCCAAAGTAAAGATTGAGACCTTCAATTGACAGCATGGGAGATGGATTGAGGCGTTAGATTGGACCGGATTTCAAGATTACTATTCAAGATTTCTGAGGATAGGCGATCTTAAAGTTTGATTGGTGATGGATCGCTAGCACTGGTAAGTACAGTTTGTCATCAAGGGGATACTAGGAAGCAAGAAGGATTGGAAATCCTTCCATTCTTGCGTGTAGTGAAGACTTAGTCGAATCTAATTGAAGGAGAGACTTTTTATAAAGTTCTCCAAATATGAGTTCTTGTTGCGCGGGGTGCAATCTCTTGGGCACCTTGTCAACCAGAAGGGTAAGTTGATCCGACCAAGATAGAGGTTGTGATGCAGTGGGAGATTCCGAGGTCTCCATCTGAGATTTGGAGTTTCCTGGGTTTAGCATGTTACTACCGGAGATTTACATGGGACTTCTCTGAGATTGTGGTTCCTTTGACCTGACTGACCAAGAAGTCGGTGCCCTTTCGTTGGGGGCCTGAGCAACATGCAGCCTTCGGGACTCTCAGACAGCGATTGTGCGAGGCACTGATTCTCACCATGCCAGAGGGTGTAGATGATTTCATGGTTTACTGTGACGCTTTGATAACGGGCATAGGTACTGTACTGATACAGTGGGGTCACATGATAGCAGGTTTCAGGAACCAGGTTAGAGTTCCGATTAGGACCCTAGTTTAGTGATGTGTTAGGTCGAGTGCGCGTTCGACCCGGTATGGAAAGTGTTGTAAGACTACGGGGGTAGCCGTAGCATTCACTAGTAGTCAGATGGTATGGAAAGTGTTGTAAGACTATGGGGGTAGCCGTAGCATTCACTAGCAGTCAGATAGTATGGAAAGTGTTGTAAGACTACGGGGGTAGCCGTAGCATTCACTAGTGGTCAGTTAGCATGGGAAGTGTTGTAGGACTGCGGGTGTAATTAACTAGGTTACTAGATAGTGTGAGCGCGTTGTTAGGACGCAGAAGGAACAGTAGTACCCACTAGTTCGGGTGTAGCAGTGAGGATATGGAAATCCACCTATTGGATTTCGGTATTCTCCAGATGGATTAGCTCTGGTTGAGCCAGTTATAAGACTGTGGGAACGCCACTACAGTTATAAGATTAGGGAAGTAATGGACTGCTTAAGGGCGTTTGTGATGTAAGGCTACCATTGGTTAGGTAGCAATCACTTTTAGTCTCGGATTGGATGATGACAGGATTCGATGCTTGGGCCCGATCGGTTAGATCAGAAAGTAGTAGAGTCACAGTGGCATGATAACTAGTGGAAACTAGTTCCAGAGAAGGATTTTGTTCAGAAGTCGTGTGAGGCAACTAAGTAGGGAGTCCTTTGGCTCCACAGTCGGATGGGAACCTAGTGTTTCAGAGGATTGGCAAGCGAATTGAGACCCAGGAGGTCTCGGTAACTTTTGGTAAGCAGCTATGTAACAGTGTATATTGCTTCAGGCAGTTCAGTGTTCGGGCAGTTTCAAAGTTTGGTCAGTGATAGTATGTGTGTTTTAGTTGCATAAGCGGACGGAATAGTTGGTTGATTTGGGGAGTGACAAGTCACTCCCAACGGGATTAACTGAGCCTCGACCAAGAATAAGTGATCTGCAGGGATAATTAGGTCTGTGAACCTGTTTTATAGTGGGAGCTTCGAGCTATTAAAAGTTGAGTAGTTGGTCGAGGGAACTCACTAAGCTTCGTGCTTACGGTTTTTAGTTTTGGTTTCAGGTACTTCGTGTTTAAAGGAAAAGAGTCGGCTTGATCGCAGCGCATCCACACTATGTTTTCCGCACACGAGATCTTTGGGATTACACTCTGATATGGTTTTATGATAATATGTTTTGATTACTGACACTTTGGTTTGACACGAGATATTATTATGAATGTTTTTACACTTATGGTTTTATGTAATAACTTATTTAAAGATGAAATTTTTGGCCTTGAAAATTAGGATGTTACACACACAACACGGTAAGCACGAAGCTTAGCGAGTTCCCCTAAAATACCATATACACAAATAATAAGCCTCTCGTGGCTATAGCTCGACATGGACCCTCCGGTCATGTGTCTCAGTGAGTACCCGCCTATCTCACGGCTCGGTGTGGACCCTCCGGTCATGTGTCTCAGTGAAGACCCTCCAGTCTCACAGCTCAGGTTGGACCCTCCAGTCCTGTATCTTTGTGAAGACCCTCCGGTCTCACAACACGGTTTGGACTCTCGGGTCCTAACTCAGTAAGGCACATATTAATATAACATATATCACAAAGACAAAAGGCATAATATCAAATAACTCAGTTTAAGCACATAGGACCCTCCGACCACATAGTATTACCACTCAGGTAAGTATAGTGAGAAGACTCACATCGTATGACGAACAACTCCTATAAATGCTGCTGCTACACACCGGCCTCTAACACTGAGCCAAACCCTTAATTAACCCAATTAGAATCTAAGACCAAACCCTCACTAATTAGGTCTAAAGATAGTCCAATAACCGGCCCATAAATAACCCAAGTCCATTGGGCCCACTAAGGCCCAACACTAAATGGGCCCTCCCAAGGCCCAACCTTTTAAACTTAAGTCCAAATGGCAAGCGCAACACAAGGGCCCAAGACATATATTCCTCTGATCCAAAATCTCCAATACAACAAACCTAAAATCGGGGCGTACCTCCCTTGGTACGCTCAGCGTACACACAAATCCTGATCGGGGAAACTAGACCAGTACGTGAGGCATACTATGACTTACGCGGGGCGTAATGCTCAGGTCCAGAAAACTCCAATTTTGACTTAACCACTTCAGCCTAAAGCATCCAACCCTCAGGGAAGCTTTGTTACAAACTCCTAACTGATAAAGTTGGCGACTTTATCAGTTTGCATATCTTAATGGGATCCAACTTCCAAAATAACCATTAAGACTCTCTTAAATCCTCTTAACACATGTATGAAGAAGTCTAGACGACCAAATTCTCATTTTTATGAATCAAGGCAACCAAATACACTTAAAATGACACGAGATTTGCTTTGGAGTTCACCAAACTCACAAAGTTCTAATCTTGGGACATAAAACCCTAAAAATGGACCCAAAACAAGAACTAGCACAACAATGAGCAAGTTTTGAACTTTGTACCTCTAGAAGATGCACCAACAAGGGTAGAACTCAAATCTACAAACTATAAGCACAAGATATCCTTTTTCAGGACTCCTTCCTCGCCAAGAGCTTCACCAAAAACACTCAAATAAGACACCACACTCACACAAGCCATGGAAACAAGATTAGGGTTTTGAGAGGAATTGGAGGCTGGAAATGGTGGCTGAAAACGAGGCCATCATGTTCCTTAAAAAGGGTCACCTCAAAATATTAGGGTTTACATTCTCTACCTAGTACGCCCAACGTACCCTCTGGTACTCCCAACATACTAGGTGGTCTCCGCGTCCATGCTACACATATAAGTACGCTGAGTGTACACATACTTACGCCCTACATACTCATTTGCCACCCATTTCTCAATAAGGACTAAACTTGCTAAAACTTCAAACTATCATAAATTTTTCGTTATAAGTCCGTTTCCAACAAACCTCATATCCACAGAAAGGTGGCGAGAAGCCTTACGCTTCTAGTAACTCGTCGCAACCTCAAGGCTTCCTCATGCTCGGGTTGCAGCCCACAAACCCTAAATCACAAACGATGTGAAACAGGATGTTATAATAAGATGTTTAGATGATAGTTTTTGAAGATTTTGATCCCACTTGATAATGATGGAGTTGATGAGGATGACAAAAGGCTAAAATACAACTTTTTATATAATGTATCTACCAATAATTTTAGGTCACCAAGAATGCTAGTTCTTCACTTGTATTAAGTACTTCATAAGGATTTAAGAACTAAACAACTGTTAGTCTTAAAGTATAAGCACTTAAGCACTTACTTCTTACACTACACTTCGAAAGGGATGAATAAGAGAATGGAGGTGGTGCTCTCGACTTGTAGAAGAAAAAAGGAAAAGATTAAGCATAAAATGCAAGTTTTTTTCTTCTTTATATACTCATACATGAGATATAAAGCTCATACCCTTACACTAGTCAAATATATGGATTGTAAGAACATGGAGTGTATAAGTATGAAAGCCAACAAGCAATCTTAAGCCATACCTCAAAGGTGCGGCCGGTTCTAGGAGAGGTTAAGATGGAGTGACTTTCACTCCACCTTATTTTACCATGTGTACATGTTTTTATTTAGTGAATTGCAACATGTCCAAAAACTTGTACACAACATATTAAATCGTACTATATGATTAAATAGTTATTCATACTATTTAGTAGCATTATTTTTGCAAAATAATAATTTTCCAATTAAATACAATAATTTTTAATATTTATTAATAATCAAATTATAATAAATAATCAATAAGTGACTACTTGCTAAAAATGTGGCCATGTATGATCATATGTTATTGGTAAATATTATGTGAGATATGTTATTGTTTATGGCTAATAAGGTTAGTACTTCATAAATATATACTTGAACTTCATTATATTTTCACAATCTATTTCTTTCATATTCAATTAAAATGTTATATCTTCAACTTCTTCATCTTTTCATCAGATGATTAGGCGATAAGACAACATTGGTAAAAGATAAAATCAAATTTTGCTTGACGAAGCCAAAAGTTCATGTATGAGAAATAGAAAACCTTATTTACAAAGAGATCATGAAGTTGCACACGACCGTCTCGTACATGACTAGCTACCTTGCTGAGAATGTCATATATGAAGCGTATCTTCTATCCTAATAAATACGTAGCCAATTGCCACGTGGCCTTTTCTAAACCCCTCCCAATCTAATTTTCCTGCTCAAACTTTGCAAGTGAAGTTCCGTAATTACCCTCTGCTACTATAAATTTGAAAAATCGGCAATAAAACTTATCTTGAAGAGTTCTTCGACCTAAAATCAGGAATGAAATCAACGAGAATCTTGCCTAAGTTTTCTCTTCTCCGTTCCAGTTATATTGTTTAGAGTTCCTCTTTTTATTTTCCCCTCAACTATATCCTACTACGTATCTTCATCATATAGAAAATCAGGAACTCATATATCTTCCTTCCAAATTACAACAACTCAAGAAACTAATCTTATACAAAATTGAAGGTGTAGAGTTTTTTTTTTCACAAATCCTTTCTACACCGCTTCGCCGCCTTCTACCCCCTTCGCCACCTCCGATTGTTGTGCTGATCTAGGTTTCTCTCATCATGTTTAAATCTCAGTTTATTTCAAGTGAAGATTCATATTACACTTATAATTTCAGGTAAACTTGGGTATTAAAAATACTCAATCACCTAAATCCATTAAAATATTTGGTTAGTTTTAAGCTTTGTTGTTCAATTATAGGTTCAAGCAAGCCAGTTGCATAACGAGACTCTTAAAATCAATAATCAATCGATTGACATGCTCAGCAATCATTGAAATGAGTTAGATTTGTTGCTGTCAGTGTGGCGAATCTAGAAAAATTTCACACAAATCCAATCTATTTACTTCTGTTTATCTTTCTTTGATTGATTAAGAAGGTTGGAGATGATGTCAGGTTATGTCTATGAAGGTTTCATGTATTCTCCTTAACAATCCATTTTTTTTTTTTTTTTTTTGTAATTTTTCGACTTTCAAGGCGATTCTTCATTCTAGGTTTATTTAATGATTTCTTCGAACATATTTCTCATGCCTTAAATCTATGCTTATTTTGTAACACCGTAAATTTCAAAACAATTTTTCATTTAAAATAATCGTTTAATTCTTAGAAACACTTGTTTAAAATCTCATTTATAATCGAATTACAAAACATAACTCCATTTCCACTTGCATAGAAAACTAGGATCCTCCAAAACATGACTCTTTCTCTGGTGTGTACAATCAAGCCGGTGCCGTCCCGTGATACTGAAAGAAACCTGAAAAACAAACATAACACAAAACACTGTAAGCACGAAGCTTAGTGAGTTCCCCAAAATACCACACACATAACACATATAAGCCACTCGAGGCCATAACTCTATGGGTCCGTGCACCCAAACTCTGTGAACCCTCAGGTTCTAACTCTGTGAACCTTCCGGTTCCAACTCTAGGAACCCTTCGGTTCCAACTCTGCAAACATGCACAGCATAAATCACATAGAAATAATGCAGTACAACACATAGCATACACATAATATACACACACTAACACATAGCTCTGATTACCTACTCAAGGTAAAGTATAGTGAGAAGACTCACCTGGCAAGCAGAAAGCAGATATCTCCACACTTGAATCTCGAACTCGCCACCGCCTAACACGTAAGGCAAATACTCTCATGACTAAAACTCTCGAGACTAGAATCAACCCTCTCATGGCACCCTCTTAAGGGTAAAAGACTATTTTACCCCTCACTTGGCCCAAAGGCCACATCGCTGACCAAACTCTAAAGTCAACGGTCAACTCTTGGTCAAGGACAAGGTCAAAGTCAACCCCTGACTGACCCTACTCGCCGAGTCAACCCTATGACTCGCCGAGTTCCCATACTCAGAACCTCACTCAATCCGCGACTCAACTCGCCGAGTCACCCCGAGACTCGCCGAGTCCCACAACTCTGAGTCCACTCGCACACAACTCACCGGGTCATCCCTTGACTCGCCGATTCTCGACTCAACCAGAAAATATTGGGACTCTTCGACAAGACTCGCCGAGTCCAAGAACAGACTCGCCGAGTCTAAGGCTATCTTCAACCTACTCGCCGAGTTGTTCATACAACTCGCCGAGTTCCAGGCCATCTTCATCCAACTCGCCGAGTTGTTCTTCCAACTCGTCGAGTCCCAACTCATCTTCAAGCAACTCGTCGAGTCCACCCATGTGACTCGCCGAGTACCACCGGTCTGAATCCATACAGAAGCATTCCATACCATGCAATTGATCCAAAACATAGATCTAGCCTCCTACAACTCATCCATCACGTAAAGTGGCAAACTTTACGCGAATCCAAAGAGATCTATGCATTTTGCACATTAGGGCTAAGGTTTGGGACAAGATAGCTTCATCCAACACTCAATACAGGGACTTTCCTGCATCCCAACTCTTCTCCATTCCAGATCTGAGGTAGCAACCTCAGATCTAACCTCTAGACTCCAATATAACCCAAGATAAGCTTCCCTCAAACCCCAAAATGAAGAAACAAGATAACAACAGCCTAAGAACGAGATATTACCTCAAAAGAACGCCCCAATCTGCAAGGAAACTCGAATCCAAGCAAAGCCCCTTGCTCCACACCTTCAAACTCCCAAACTTTCTTCAACAAAAACTTCTCCAAGCTCCAATCCACTCAACAATGGTGTTTCCTCACGAAATCACGGCTTCTGGAACTCAAGGGATGATAAAGAGGCTGTGAAGGAAACATAATGTTCTTTATATAGGGCTCAACCCCGAGAATTAGGGTTTTCTCCACTCAGCGCCTACTCGCCGAGTCCACCACATTGACTCGCCGAGTCGGCTACTTAACACGCGACCAAATCGCGACTCTACTCGCCGAGTCCATCCATGGACTCGCCGAGTCACTTTTTCCCAAATTACTCTTTTAGCCCTTCAACTCTACTCTTGATATTTTGGGATGTTACAATTCTCCCCTACTTAAATTAGGCTTCGTCCTCGAAGCCTACAACAATTCAACTCCGAAGCTACTCCCACAACGCGCCACCTGGCCTCAACCAGACCAGGTCCCTCAAGGCATACCCATCGAAACTCGAACACACTTTCTCTTTCCTTACGGTGTCCTGACCACCGTCTCGATCCAGGCACCGGATGTACCCTCTGATAATCACACTCAACAACCGAGGATTACCCATGATGCATCACTACCCCAAATCTCAACAATCACTCGACCCATAAGGGCTAGAAAACCATGAAGCTTCGGATCCCCGATCCGAATCCCACTCTACCCATTCCGTGATGACGAAAAGACCCATTCTCAATCTCAGAGCAACTCCCACGAGTTCTCCTCTTGCAATCACATACACATGCTGAACTAGCTCCAACACCCTCAGGTTGGAAAACCCGATACACTGATGATATCCTCAAACATCCCCCCCAGGATGAACCACTGGTACATACCCAATACCCTGATCAGAATCACACTGAGAGTCCAGGACTCTCTCCCTGTATCCCTTCCGAGCCTCCTGGCTCTACACCCGCGGAATCCCTTCCGCGTCCTCAGCAGACATCCCATCATGATGTCATTCCATACCACTGTCACAGACACAGTGTTCAACCCCCATACTCCAAATCATCCATTCTCACTACTACCTTCACTTCTGTGAACCAACACTTCCCCCCGGGGTTACATACCTTTCTCTTCCCTTACCCAGGGAAATCCACTTGACAACCTTGCCACTACTCCATGTATCGCACATGCTCTGGATCTGCTCGCAAGGACTCTCGGGTCCATGCGCTACCTCTCCTCAGCAAATGAGGGTCCGAGACATCCTCCCATACAACAGCTCAAAGGGTGGCATACCAATGCACTAATGATGGCTGTTGATATAGGATAACTCAACCAAGGATAAATACGTGCCGCAACTCCCTCCGAAATCTAATACACATGCCCGAAGCATGACTTCGAGCGTCTGAATCGCTCGCTCGCTCTGAAGTGTCCTCAGACAACATCATGATAAGCTCTAGCTCATTTCTCATATCCCTCTTCGAGACTGAGCACCAGGTCAGCTTTTGACTCCACAGCTGAGCCTCCAAAGGTCACCCATAACATGATCCAAATATCTCACTAACTTCTTCCCCGTGACCACTATCCCTGCCCAGTGACACGTAAGTCACGAAATTCTCTTTTCCTCATGCGAGAAAAATTCAATCCAACCGAGGATCGTCTCAACTCTGATCTCTGGTTTCTGCTGCGCATATCCCTTGCGCATCTCACCGCATCTCCCGACAGAGACGGAGACCCCAGTCTCGCCCCCGATTCAACATCCAGGCTCCAAAAACTCAATACTAGGGCTACTCAAACCCAAAACTCTTCCACATCATACACTGATCGGAGAACATTCCATCATCACATTCTCTTGCCATCTAGTGAGTACTACGGCTCCCCGCAGTATCACAACACCCTCTGACTAGTGAGTACTACGGCTCTCCGCAGTATCACAACACCTTCTGACTAGTGAGTACTACGGCTCCCCGCAGTATCACAACACCCTCTGACTAGTGAGTACTACGGCTCCCCGCAGTATCACAACACCCTCTGACTAGTGAGTACTACGGCTCCCCGCAGTATCACAACACCCTCTGACTAGTGAGTACTACGGCTCCTCACAGTATCACAACACCCTCTGACTAGTGAGTACTACGGCTCCCCGCAGTATCACAACACCCTCTAATTAGTGAGTACTATGGCTCTCCGCAGTATCACAACACCCTCCGACTCCACTAGCTCATGCTCCGCAAACTATCATAGGCAACTACCCATACTCGACTCGAATATGCATCACAGACTCTGGAGGCAATCGACATAACAAATGCCCATCCTTGCGAAGATCCACTCTCTTAAATAATCTCCCTGGATGCCCATACTCGAAGGGCTCCCACTAGATCCATAGCTACCTGATATGCCACAAGTCGTCTCAACTCAAGATTCACGAGTAACTCCGAAATAAAGATATCATACCCGGATACCTCGGAATACCCCAACAGAACATCATAAGATCCTGCCACAACCACTGACCTCCTGCCCCAAGCATCATATAGATACAAAAATACATTTCCTCTGAATCCCATAATTAAATCTGCATTTCTCCCAAATTACAACTCGGGGTATCCAATTTCTCAATTGGAATATGAGAAAACGCTAACGCTACGAAATACGCTGATAATTCTCCGAACCCTTTTTCCACCGCTCAAAATCCAAGCAAGGATACACATCGACCCGGGAGTTGGCTGCCCAATCATTCTCTATCTACTTGCAACAACACTGACCACTAAACACCTGCCGTGGAGACATTCAACCTTCTCAACAAGTACTTCCCGCATTAACTCACTCTGACCCCCTTTCCTCGATCACCGACATCTCTGGTCTCATAATCTCTTACCGCAGATCTCTATACTCCACTTATATCTGCTCTTGACAAATCTCTGCTTTCTTACATACGGTACCCGGTTCTCCCCCACTTAGGGTTCGAACCATCACCAAATAGCACACAACTAACCCACAACTATTTTCACCAGCGAAATCGCACCTGCCCCCGGAAAGTGCTACACAACGCCCGATAATCCCCCCTTAAGGAAATCAATCGACCTCATATACTCTGAACCTCTGATGAACTCCTCAAGAATTTCTCGTCACGACTGCCTCTAGTCGTTCCAAATCTCGTACCAATCTAGTACCAAACAACTCAACTTCTCAATAACATCCCTGGCTCATAGACTGAACCACAAAATCATCGTACCCCTCACCTCAACTCATTAACCAACGCTCCAACACCGGGATCGTCCCAAGAACAGGGACCCACTCCCATATTCAACACCCAACACGGGTAGAAAACTCTCTGCACTGCTAAACTCGACTGAACTCCCCACTGATACCACTACAATACATCCTACTATACTCAAATAGGTGTAGTGTGGTCCTCGACTACCTCAGTCCCAACTGACTGTCTGCTCATGATAAGTCACTGCCTCGCGGCACACATGCTACCTGATACTCTGGGAGAAATCATCACCGATAACGACCTGCAGGGTTTACCCCCAAACCCAAAACTAAAACATCAGGCCTCTCGTGTCTTGCACACGAACATAAATAGCACCACCCACATAGAAGGTGACCTCTCCTCTATCGACTGATTGCTCAACTCAGACCGAAATTCTCCTCTCCCTCTAACTCCTTTCCAAAATACTCTGATAGGCACTCGACTTCCCTCTCGAGGGACGCCTCTCCAAACTCAATCATGGCCTACAGGCCTAAAACCCATAGCGTCCAATCTCTACCTCATCAATCATGACCGGATAACAAGATAATCACAAGCATCATTCACTACGAACCATGGTACTCATCCCATGACATCCCTTCTCAATATGCTCCGGTGTATGGTACCCGAACCATAGCATCACTCCTCAATCTGCTCCGATGTATGGTACTCAACCATAACATCACTCCTCAATCTGATCCGATGTATGATACTCGAACCATAACATCACTCCTCAATACGCTCATTAGAATCTTCAGAATACTCCCTGTATCAAGTATGGGTCCTCTGCTTTCAGTAGTACGGGCCCATACTACCTGCCACATCTACCCATACTTTCTACACGGATTATCCCGGAGCTCCTAAGTAGCTGCTCGACCTTCTAGTTCACCAATTCCGTCGCGCGCTCGCTCCCTAGCGAAATTCTCTACCCTGCCAGTGCACTCATCTGGCTAAGGTTACTCCCTAGGCTCTTCCCAGATTCCCACACTTCTCTGCCATCAGCTGCTGAAGAGCTCCTAATGATGCCAGCCATCTACCTCCTGAATATCGTCATATTCGCTTGGTAGCTGACTCCCATCATCGAGAGTTCCACAAAGCACGAAGCAAGCAGCATTCGAGCATCGAAGAATATATATGACTCACTCTGGGTGATAACTCCGCTTGCTCTGCTCCTCCTCGGAAGTACCACCGAACTCTGCAACTCTTCCCCTCGCGGGCTCTAACTAATCTTTCTCCAAGTACCACAGTACTCATCTTGGTATCTCCCCTAGATTACTCCTCTACTCAAATCCCTTAAAGGATTCCAATCAAATATCCTCACTCATCACATACTCAAAAGCACATCGCATATCACAGAAATTCCTAGGCTAAGGCATCACAAATCAGGCCACTCTAGTCCTAATATATGGAATACCTAGCCTGTCTCTAGCATGCAATAATATCTCATAAAGTGCATCATAAATATCTCATAACACAAAAGTAAGGGTATTTTCGGAAATCACCGTTCGGGCTCTGGCTGATTGTACACACTGCTCTTTCTCGTTTTCTCTTTGAACTCTTATTCGCTTTAGAAAATTATTTCTTTGAAAACCTTTCTCACTTCTTCCTCAGTTTGAGTCCAGAATTACCCGAAGGCGCATCCGAATCCCTCAAACCAAGGCTCTGATACCAACTTGTAACACCGTAAATTTCAAAACAATTTTTCATTTAAAATAATCGTTTAATTCTTAGAAACACTTGTTTAAAATCTCATTTATAATCGAATTACAAAACATAACTCCATTTCCACTTGCATAGAAAACTAGGATCCTCCAAAACATGACTCTTTCTCTGGTGTGTACAATCAAGCCGGTGCCGTCCCGTGATACTGAAAGAAACCTGAAAAACAAACATAACACAAAACACTGTAAGCACGAAGCTTAGTGAGTTCCCCAAAATACCACACACATAACACATATAAGCCACTCGAGGCCATAACTCTATGGGTCCGTGCACCCAAACTCTGTGAACCCTCAGGTTCTAACTCTGTGAACCTTCCGGTTCCAACTCTAGGAACCCTTCGGTTCCAACTCTGCAAACATGCACAGCATAAATCACATAGAAATAATGCAGTACAACACATAGCATACACATAATATACACACACTAACACATAGCTCTGATTACCTACTCAAGGTAAAGTATAGTGAGAAGACTCACCTGGCAAGCAGAAAGCAGATATCTCCACACTTGAATCTCGAACTCGCCACCGCCTAACACGTAAGGCAAATACTCTCATGACTAAAACTCTCGAGACTAGAATCAACCCTCTCATGGCACCCTCTTAAGGGTAAAAGACTATTTTACCCCTCACTTGGCCCAAAGGCCACATCGCTGACCAAACTCTAAAGTCAACGGTCAACTCTTGGTCAAGGACAAGGTCAAAGTCAACCCCTGACTGACCCTACTCGCCGAGTCAACCCTATGACTCGCCGAGTTCCCATACTCAGAACCTCACTCAATCCGCGACTCAACTCGCCGAGTCACCCCGAGACTCGCCGAGTCCCACAACTCTGAGTCCACTCGCACACAACTCACCGGGTCATCCCTTGACTCGCCGATTCTCGACTCAACCAGAAAATATTGGGACTCTTCGACAAGACTCGCCGAGTCCAAGAACAGACTCGCCGAGTCTAAGGCTATCTTCAACCTACTCGCCGAGTTGTTCATACAACTCGCCGAGTTCCAGGCCATCTTCATCCAACTCGCCGAGTTGTTCTTCCAACTCGTCGAGTCCCAACTCATCTTCAAGCAACTCGTCGAGTCCACCCATGTGACTCGCCGAGTACCACCGGTCTGAATCCATACAGAAGCATTCCATACCATGCAATTGATCCAAAACATAGATCTAGCCTCCTACAACTCATCCATCACGTAAAGTGGCAAACTTTACGCGAATCCAAAGAGATCTATGCATTTTGCACATTAGGGCTAAGGTTTGGGACAAGATAGCTTCATCCAACACTCAATACAGGGACTTTCCTGCATCCCAACTCTTCTCCATTCCAGATCTGAGGTAGCAACCTCAGATCTAACCTCTAGACTCCAATATAACCCAAGATAAGCTTCCCTCAAACCCCAAAATGAAGAAACAAGATAACAACAGCCTAAGAACGAGATATTACCTCAAAAGAACGCCCCAATCTGCAAGGAAACTCGAATCCAAGCAAAGCCCCTTGCTCCACACCTTCAAACTCCCAAACTTTCTTCAACAAAAACTTCTCCAAGCTCCAATCCACTCAACAATGGTGTTTCCTCACGAAATCACGGCTTCTGGAACTCAAGGGATGATAAAGAGGCTGTGAAGGAAACATAATGTTCTTTATATAGGGCTCAACCCCGAGAATTAGGGTTTTCTCCACTCAGCGCCTACTCGCCGAGTCCACCACATTGACTCGCCGAGTCGGCTACTTAACACGCGACCAAATCGCGACTCTACTCGCCGAGTCCATCCATGGACTCGCCGAGTCACTTTTTCCCAAATTACTCTTTTAGCCCTTCAACTCTACTCTTGATATTTTGGGATGTTACATATTTTGTTGACATTCGCATAATACCTAGGTTTGCAATATTTTTCTTATTGGGGACATTTTATTTTGACATAACAGGTTAAAGCAAGCCCCCAACTGCAATTTCTTTTATCTTCATGACATGAATTTCTTTTATCTTCATGACATGGTGGGCATTCTTGCAATGATTTATGAGTGGCCATTTGAAGAAACATGTGAATTCTATAGAGAGGTGTGAATCTCTTTAAGGAAAATATGTTGGATTAAGAAATATTGTGTTATGTATTTGTTGGGTGTTGTATGGTTCTTCATATTACATCTCATATTCTCAATACTCTTTAGTTTGATCTCTACATTTTTAAAGGTTGCAATTTCAATGCATTTACATGGAAATGGAAACTTGGGTTTGCTTTTATTGTTTACTATCAAATGAATATAAGCAAATAATTAGCTAATAAAGGAACTCATCAAAGAGGCTAAAAAGCATTTACTTTCATTTATCTGTTAAATGTAACAAATAACAATCACATCATGCTTTCATTATATTAATACAAAACCATAGGGCATGGTATGGTTTTCAGGTGGAAGCTTCGCAACAGAATAACGATCCAAGATATTGTCATTCTCTTGGGACATTATAACTTTACATGGAAATATATTAATATGAAACATAATTTTGTCTTTTTAATGTCATTTTTGATGCAATATTATGTAGAGGTTTTTAGACACAGATATTACATGTTTCTATACAATATAAATATAACTGATTTGTTAAATTTGTAAAACAAGTGACTAATGTTCGTGGTGGTGTTTCCCAGATAGGGTATGATTTGGATTCAATAAATAAAATGATTCCTGGTTTGGTGAGTATTTTTTTCAAATTGTATAAAGCTTTTGTTAATTCACATTTTCTGTTTTTTTTTATAAAATTTGGATTTTATTAATTAGTTTGTAGAATGAAAAGATAATGACATTGGAAGAAAAAGAAATAGGGTTTAGGTCATTTTTGGTCACTTAACTTTTGGTTTTGTGCTCATTTGGTAACTTAACTCTTTTTAAGTTTTGAATGGTTATCAAACTTTTGCCTTTGTGCTCAATTAGTCACTTAACTTTTAGTTTGGTCACATTTAGTCACCTAACTTTTAAAATTGTGCTCATTTAGTCACTAAACTTTTAAATTTCTTTAAAAGTTTGGTGACTAAATGAGCAAAATTTTAAAAGTTAGGTGACCAAATGAGCACAAATCTAAAAGTTAAGTGACTAAATGTGACCAAACCAAAAGTTAAGTGACTAAATTAGCACAAAGTTAAAAATTTGATGACCTTTTAAAACATAAAAATAATTAAGTGACCAAATAAGCACAAAACCAAAAGTTAAGTGACCAAAAATAATCTAAACCCAAAAAAATATGACTAATCTTGGAGTGTAGTACCTTTGCAATATGGCTGATGGAAACAAGTTATTTGTCACGACAAAGATTTGTTTGACTTTTTTTTTATAATTCATTTAATGGAATATTTTTCGGTTCTTAATTTTATTTTAACTATAACTATAGAAACAGTTTAAGCTTGTTGGCAAGTCGTTTGATGGTCATCTCTCATCTGGTGGAATTCTCTGGCTTGATGTTACTTTTGGCAAGTTCATGGAAAATCTCATTGAGAAGGAAATACATAAATGTTCCCACAACAATAACCTTTTGTCTTGGTTGCATTGTCAATTTTTACGAGCTTGGAATGGTAAAACAATAAGAAAATTTAATTTTTTAATGGATGTCTTTATAATTTTAATTCAACTACCTGTTAATAATGCAAATTTTCTATAATCTTAATATAACTATTTGTTACACGCTATGCCAAAAATTAACACATTACATGGGATGCTCTATTGTTCATGTATTATTATTGCATTACCTTGCTTTAAATTTTAAATAAAATAATGTTATCTCCATTATTGATTGTTGGTGTTCTTCTTTTGTTTTTCAATTTTTATAATTATATATCTTATTATACAACATAATAATTTTATCATAAATCTAGATATAAAAAAAGTTGCTCATATTTTAAAACACATTGGCAAATTAGTTTAAGTAAACAATTATATGGTTATGGACAAAACATCTAAGTTTCTAAAAAAATAAATGTTTGCAAATGTATTATTAATTGTACTTAGAAAATTTATCCAATTATAATATTTATTTTCAAAATTATTTTATGAGGATATTGTAATGTGAAAAGTAACGAATTTTTATCACTCAACGGAAATCATCTTAAGAACCTAATTTTATTTGAGATCGAAGAAATTTTGCTTTATAACAGTTTCGGCTTAAAAATATACTATATAAAAGTCTAAACAAAAATTATATCTTATTAATTTAATAAAATTTTATAAATATTTAACTTTTCATTACTATCTTTAATTATCAATATTTATTTACCCGTGGTTTCCACGTTGTTGTAACCTAGTTAGTTTTATAAACCCTAATTTCTAGTTAAATAATAATAGGTAAAAAGTAAAAGAAGAGTAAACACAAATAAAAATAAAAGTGAGAGGTATATAGAAAACAACACACCCGACCCGTCAGTCTACAAAATAAGCCCAGCAACAGTCTTATAAACCCTAATTTCATAGCCTATATACACACATCCAACCTCCATTCTCTCAATAGATCGCCGCTTCTATCTTTTTTCCTTTTTATGTTCTAGCTTTCCACTGCTTCTTTGTTTTTGTTTTGATTCTTGAAAATTATTGATTGAAAGATCGCGGTGATGACTCGGAAATTCAAGCTCAACAGACCGGAATGCAGGCATCTCTCTTTCGAGATTTGTTTGCGTGTCGATAATCCCGCTGAACTGAGCGATCTTTCTTTTACATTTAAAATTTTCTATTTTTTAATTCTGTTTTGAATTTCTTGATTTGTTTTGGCAAATGAAAGATGTTACGATGAGGATTCAAAGCTCCCTCTTCTGATTTCTTAGTTGAGGAAACTCTGCTGGCAGAATCGAACCAAATTAAACTTCATGCCTTCTGAGTAAACTCTTTCGCCGATTTAATATATTTAAATCACGTCTATTTCATAATCAACTTCGTAATAATATTATTGAAACATTTCGTTGTTTTAAAGATTGATTTGTTAAAATTAGGTTATGTTTTGATCTATTTGTTGATGCGCAGCCCTTAAGATCGCCTTCCAATTAGCTAAATGGAAGCGTTTTGAGTCATAGCTACGCTATATCAAATCTGATGCGTACATGTATATGTATGTATCAATTTCAAGGTTTCTCTTTAGGGTTTTCCTTTCGAGAATCTTTTATCCTAGAAGAATAAAATTAATTCGAAGCGAATTCATTGTTATTTAAATCTATAACGTGCTTAATTTTTTGAAACTCTTTTACGATGATTTATTATCGTTTTGGTGTTTCAGATTCTTAAGGGGTTTGGATTTTTGATGAAAGCTTCGGTTTTTTCTTATGGGAAACATCATTGTTTTTACTTTTATGTGTTCTGTTTATTCATTTGTTTACTTATTCAGATTAAAATTTCGTTTTGAATAAAATAATGTTGATTGTTTTTTGGTAATTGCAAGAATGAGGAGAAACTTTTTTTGGGAAAGCAGTAATTGCTCGATGATTATTACCATTAAAGCTTATTGATATTCTGACTTGCCTTCGCCAATAATTTAATTAAAAAAATTCTAAGGGTTTGTTATAGATTATAATTCAACACCCACTTCGATTGATAATCTGTGTTCGCAAGATATTTGCAATTGGTTCGTATCATTTATTTAAACAGAGAAATCGCGGTTGAGAATCTACTTGTGGTTACTGATTCGAGCATCCATAATTCTGTCTTAACCGCGTTTCTCTGTTTAAATTGATGGTTTGGATCACCTTCGATAAGGTAGCGGTATAAGGAGTTGAGAGTTCAACTAACGTTTATATTGATATAACGTGTTATTTTAAATTGTTTTTTCAAACAATTTTCTGTTTACATTTTAAAAGACTCAGTTTATCTCATTGGTTCATTGAAGAAGCCTATTCATTTTCATCCACTAAACTCTTACACTTGTAAAAACAAAGTAGAATTTCAATTTTATTTTACAATCGTTGTAATATTTTTTCGAATATTATTTAAAATTTTACTGACTGTTTAAAATTTATATGTTAAAAGGCATTTTTTTATATATTGGTTACTCATACAATTCCAATATCTATAAAGCATCTACCTGTAGCATATTTTGTTACTATCTTACGTTGAATATGCAAAAGTAATGCAGTGATTATGACCTTTTATCTTCGTACAATTTCAAAAGTTAGATCTAGCAAATATGTATTTTCTTTAGTCTGTCAAATATGTTGTATTTAATAAATGCCTAGTTTGTAATCATGCTTTGTGACCTATCTAATAAAATCAATTCAAAATTTCTACCACAAGTTGCTGAAGTTGATCTTATATATTTGCCCAACAGCAGCTTATTGTCGATGTGCGTGTCTATATATATGTATGTAAATTACAAATATTTCTGTACATCTTAGATCTTGGTATTTCCAACAGCAGCTTATTGTCGATGTGTCTATATATATATATATATATATATATGTATATGTATGTATGTATGTAAATTACAAATAGTCATATACATTACGAAAGTAATTAAAATTCTCTTAAATTTTATTCCTTTTATTTTTTTACTTATATTAATTAAACGGACAATTTTTAAATTAATTTCATTAAATGTGTCAATAAATTTAAATTAATTTCATTAAATATTTTAATATATGTGACATGTCAATATTTGATATGATATGGGAGGAAGATAAGTAGAAGTAAATTATAGAATTGTATATAATTTCTCATTTAATTTTATTGTAGAATGGTATTTAATTTTTCATGTCATTTTCTTTTGGTAGTTTTGAATAAATGTTTTTTTATTTGTTATTTTCTCTTTTTTATATAGCATTTTATAGTTGCATCTCAATTAAATAGCCAATAAATTATAATATTCCTACTCATATACTATTTAATATAGTATTTAATATGTTTTTTTAATATCATATTTAAATAAAATTTTATTTAAAATTTTATATTATGTATTTTGTTTTATCAAATCTGTAACAAATAGTTTCTAATATAAACTTAATAAAGACAGTTAAGAAAAGCGCAAAACACCTTAAAAGAACCGAAGTTGATTTTATTTTTCTAAAAGTATTTTAGAAAGTGGAAATGATTTGTACAAAATAGTCTTATTTGTACATAACATTTTATGCTTAATAGAGTGTACAATACAACAAATTAAACCATAAATTGTCGTGTAAGGAGTAATTTTGTTGTGTACTAATCAGTCACTTTAGAAGTCTTTTCTTTTCTTAGTATATTGCTTAGTAAAGTAGAAATAGAAACAGCAGTTAGCCTTCCTTAATTGGCAATGCCAATTTTAAATAAGAAAAATAATAAACCGGTGATTTTCGAATATTCGTTATGATAAGCATGATAACACTCTTAATAACATTTGAGATATTTTACGGTAACTTCAACTATTATTTAAGCCGATATAAATAAACATTGCTAGATCTGATTTTATAAAAATGTAGAAAGAAGAAATAGACAGGAATAACGTAATTGATTGAAATTATTCAAAATTAGATATATTTTTAACGCTTGCTTTGTGGCCCATCTCATGATTTGTGGGGTTTACATCCAAATTGTTTTATGTATCGTTGTATGAGGACCCTAATTGTTTGATTATTTTCGTGTCAGAGGGGTATGTATAGTTGAGTATAGTTCGGGAATTAACATTCAACTTTAAAACAATCTTTATCTGTTTTCTAATTATTTGATTTGATGATGATTATACATGAAAACCCGAACCGAACAGAATTAAGCCCAAACAAACAAATTGATTCGGTTTTTTGGTATTTATAATGAGTTTATTTTGTTTTCGAGTTATTTTGTCTGGGTTATCTAAATAAGCATTTGGTTCTAAAATCCTGTCTTGTAATGAAAATTTACTTTTTAATTATATTTTTCTTGTTACACTAAATGACCTATATTCAATTGTATTTTTGGTTGTTTGGATTTTATGTTTTTACATTTCATGAATAGTTAATTTATGTTTACATTTTTACTATATAAATACTAACATTTTTTTTTTGCATATTTGTAACAATTTTCTATACCTTGCATTATTTTTTATTAACAAATTTGTTTCTCTAAAGGATTTGTTATGAAATCATAAGATGCAAAAGTCATATAAAATACAATATGTATAACGATATTGTAAATTTTATTTCGGTTATAGAATTCTATTACATTTTATTTGGATCTTTTCGGTTATATTATCTTCTTGTATATGTTATTCGGAAAACAACCAAATCAAACCAATTAATACATAACCAAACCTGAATTGGTTATTTGGAAGGATGAAGCTTGGGTGAAACTAAGTGGAGGTCTGAACCGACTGATGTTGAAAAATCAGCGGAAGAGTTGTGGTTAGGGGTGAAATGCCGCTCGAACCCAGAGCTGAGTACGTGGTTTTGATCATGTGTTTTCACTTTGCAAATGCAACCGAGATCTTTGGAAGTGGATTCGTGATTTAGGGAAGTTTAGAAATGTTATTAGAGATCTAGTTAGTGTGGAAGTTGATCTGAATTTCAATTGGGTTAGGTCGGCTTCTTCTTATGCTGCATGACCATATTCAAAACAAAATCTTTTAAGGTTAACTTTTACTCTTCTCTTTTGTTGATTTGAAAGGCTATAAACATGATTTTTTAACCGATTTAGTTTCAATAGGTTGGTGTATTTGGTAGTTCCTCATTGTAGCCTCTTGCTAGAGTTGTTTTACTTGTTCTAAAAAAAACTTAAATAAGTAATTTTGTGGCAAAAGGTGATAAGTTTATCATTTGAAACGGTTGTGGAAGATGGCTACCATACTGGATCCAAGGCTATGTATATAGGCCTGACAATCTTGTCGTGTTCGGGTTGGCGTGTTGCTGGTTGGCGGGTCAAAGTATACCAACCCAAACACGACCCATTTAAATATACAGGTCACGGGTTGGCGGGTTTGGAACATAAACCCATATATGACCCACCAACCCATTTATTTATACGGTTTCACAAGTTGGCGGGTTCGTGGGTCCAAATTTTAGATATTTAAGTCATAAACATCCAAATGAAAATTAAAAACATTCATAGAAAATGTTACAGACTTAGCCTTATAGGTTACGACTTATGACCTTAGACCATCCACCACGAGTAATAATGTCAAAACAATCAAATGGTCTATGAATAAATGGTATATATATTATATAATACTTATTAAATATTAATACCTGATATATAAATACATTTAAAAATATAATAATTTTTTTATTAAGAATATAAACGGGTTGGCGGGTCAACCCGTTTATTTTTGAGAAACCCATATATGACCCGTTTAATAAATGAGTTGGCGGGTTGACGGGTTAACGGGTTGGCGGGTTGAAAAACTCAACCCAAACCCATTTATTTTGTGTCGTGTCGCGGGTCGTGTCGCGTGTCGTGTCGAGAATTGCCAGCCCTATATGTATATCGTTTATTTTTTTATTGTAATTTGAGTTTGTTGTGTTTTATATTTCTAACATGTAGCAAAGATCTGTCATTTTAAGCTGCCAAAACTTAGATAAAACCATTTTTTTAGTTGACAAAATGCTAGAATATTAGCTTCCAAAATTATGTAAAATTTGTAAATTTGTAGTTGCTAAAAGTTTAGGTTTTAAGCTTCAAAATTTATTCAAAAATAAGTTCTTTTTTATTTTAGCTCAAAAGACGACATTTTTTAATCAAAAGAAAACTTTTAATAAAAATGTGTTATAAATTTCTTTAGCCATTGTACGTACCAATTAAAAAAGAGTCCAGGTTATTTAGCTTTTAAGTAATTAAATTTAATTAGAAGTGTTTCACCATAAGTTCTAGGGTTAACCGTTTCCAAATAACTGGAACAATATTTTAATACTATTTTAATTAACCCCAACCGGCTTGGAACGAATACTCTTCACAAGTCGGTACATATTTTAATACTATATATAATAGATCATGTATCTAGATATATAAATATTTAGGTTGTGTTTGACACGTCACTGTTAACTGATAAGCTAGTTTATTTTTCTAAGTTTATTTATTTATTATTTTTTTTATGTTGTGTTTGACAAGCCAAAAAGTAGTTAATAAGCTAACTTTTTAAAAACCCACTTCGATTAGCTTTTTGGGCTGTGTTTGTAGCGCCACAGCTAACTGAAAAACTAACTTATTTTTCGAGTTTTTTTAAGTTGTCATGTTTGGCAAGCCAAAAAGTAGCTTATAAGCTAGTTTATACGCTAACTTTTTAAGAAACTACTTAGACTAGCTTTTTAGGAGCTTTTTAAAAAATTTTCAAATATACCCCTTAATTAATTATAAAAACAGATTATTTTAAATGTCATTTTATGTCATTTCATATTTTTCAGCTAGATTTTCAATTAGTTTTACCAAACATCATTTTTTATCAGCTAACTTTTTATTTAACAGCTAGATTTTCACATATCAGCTACTTTTCAGCTAACAACTAGCTTTTCAGCTAACAACTAGCTTTTTAGCTTGTATGCCAAACATAGCCTTAGTAGTTTTTATTTTTATTTTTAAAATATACCTGTTAATAAATTATAGAAACACATTTTCTTAAATGTTTGTTTATGTGATTTTATAGCTTTCAGCTAATTTTATCAAACATCAATTTTTATCAGCTATCTTTTTATTTAACAACTAGCTTTTCAGCTGTTAGTCAGCTTTTCAGCTAATAGTTAGCTTTTCAGCTAGTACGCCAAACGTAGCATTAGTTTTGAATTTTGGAATACATTTCACCAATGTCAAATACAAAAACAAGTATAATCACAATACTTTTATTTTCTCAAACATTTCACATAATTTTTTAACATTAAAAACCATAAAAATTGTGATCTAACTAGTATAACAAGATTGCATCATTTTCTCATCATTATATATTAAAAAAATTATTTAACAATATCAATCATATTTTTCTTTCTAATATTTAATTTTGGAAAAACATAATGTAAAATAGAAATATTTCTCACAACATCTACATAAATATGTTAAACGTGAAAGAAAACGTAAATATAAATGTAAAAAAAGAAATATGGAATTTTTGTTACAAATTATTGGTTGTGGAGACCAACAAATGAAAAGGGGTATGGAATAATTCACTTACACCCTCACAATGTAGAGATGAACGTTAGGACCAAAAGCCGATAACAATTAAAACAAATAATCATTATTGATATGGTCTTCGATTATTATAAGATTGCCTTAATCGGTATTCAAGTAAACCAATATCATAAGCACTTATTCCAGGGTTAACCGTTTCCAAATAACAGGAAACGAAACTTGAAGGGAGTTTATTCAAACATGGTGTACACGTACGGTGGGAAGAAGGATCTGCCTCACTTGGCTCTCTCCTTGTGCATTCACTGTGGAAGATGAGAAAAAATCAATTAAAACAAAATCGGACTCCTCCCCTTAAGTCACTTAAGGATAGACAACTTTGTGCTTGCATAAAATCAGGAAAATGATATGGAATTATGGATTTCCTTATTTTAAATGGCTACACAATCGTTTAAGTGCCTCGTCTTTAATTTTTTCTCTCAATCCATAACTTCAAGAAAGAACACAAATGACAAACCCTTTGATTTATGCTTCCGCTGCTACTACTATGTTATTCCAGTGCTTGCTCATTCTATTGCAAGTTTTGTTTAATAAATTTGAAGTTATAGCAACCAACTGACTCTTAGTCTAAGTAACAAACTCAATTGGGTTTTCAGTTTTAGGGTTTCACTTTTGTCAAATCGATTTGGTGATGGTTCCTCTGCATCTACATTTGATGCCCTTTCTTTCATTTGCTTTAAGATTTGGAATTTAATGTTTTTTTATTGAATTTAAGGAGACTGGGCAATCTTTTAGGGCATATGAAAAGGGGAGAAGAAGGTAATAGTATATAACTTTAATGGTTTTACTTTTATTGTAATTAAATTTATCATCTCATTCAATCTTTCTCCTTTTGTCGAATACTTTTTGTCGTATCCTCGTACTTTGCCTTATAGGTTAATCCTAGGCAGTAACCGTCACTCCATCATACTCGCATACATTTTCTCATATTTTGGTCAGGTGTAGCTGCCTTGCTGAGGTAATTTTCCTTGTTATCCTTGGAATGGTGTTACATTCAATAACATGCCTGATCTACCCTAAATCGTAGCTAAGTTAATTTGCATTTAATCAATTTCATTTGCAAAAGATCAATTACCTTACCATTTTTCATATGTGCACGCGACGTATTTGTAGAAATGTGAAGATCCCCATTTAAATCATTACTCATAGTCAACAATGATGAGTCTTTTGATTTTTCAAATTCCAATTTACTGTAGAACTTAGGAAAGTTGTTACACTTTAAAGATTGGTCATCTATTATGTTGAGGTCTTCGAGTAAAGTAACTACGTTTATGATTTCCTTGTAATTTACGTTAAAGGTTAAATCTTTTATTGGTATTCATATATAATTATTTACTCTACCTTGACACATGTTTGAATTATACTATTATTCTATTTCTACAATTCTTTTTTGCTTTTGTAGCCACAATAAGAAAATGGTGATAAATGTAAGTAGTAATTGATTATTTGTATTCTATTATGATTTGTATGTTTTCACCTTTAAGTTTCCTTTTTAATCACTAACATTTATTTGTTTCTATTCTAGTTATAATGTCTTCTTTGACCCCTGATATTGATTATCCAATGTGTTTTGACTTATGGAATGCTACTACTGAGATGATTTCACATTATGGGGCGGTGTAATTCATTACAGAAAAAGGCATGATTTATATGCATTAGGTATTTTGCAAATTGATTATACTTTTGGTTTCTTTTTTTTCCTTTTCTAACTGTTGGAGATTGATTATACCTTTGATTTTCCATGTAGATGATGTAAAGTCTGATATTACAAGAGATATTGTACGAGTAAAAGTGTAAAAGTGTGACCCTCCAAAACGGTATATATGTAAACTTACAACCACACACAAAGGACTTTTTGGATATCTCTAACCCAAAAGCAATGTAAGTTGACAAACTTGGTCCATATTATTATGGTTTGCTTTCCCTATTTGGTGCCAATGGATATTCCATGTAAGGTTAGATTTTTTACATGATTGATTGCACATGATTCATAAATCTATATATCTGACTTTTTTTTTTTTTGACCTAACACACATAAAACGACTTAATGGGAGAAAGTCTTCAAATCCTAACTTTTCTAATATATTTTTTCTCATTTACTTTTTTCTTCCATTTCCCGAAGGGTTAGTGTATTTTATTTGTAGATTCCGATGGGATTTGGAATTCAAGAATCTCAAATGGATGATATTCAATTCACACATAATCCTTCACATTTTATGTGTGATGGGTTTCACCAGTCCTAAGAGACTGTGGAAGAAATTCTGTTTTCTTTCTTTTTTTATTAAAAGACCATAATGCCCTCATTGACATATAAAAAAAGATTAGAAATTTCTATTTAGAATAAACAAATATATTAAAATAATACTACAATTTTCAAAGTTGCTTAATTTAATGAATTTTATATCATTTTATGCCAACCAAACGTATGCCATGTTGTGATTACTACAATTCCTTTGGTAGAATACATACCCTCTTCTAATTACATTTTCTGAAACAATTATTGAATATGTTTTTGTCTGAAGGAAAGTAAATTACCATTTTAATTTCATAAAATTCATCAACTGGGGGGAAAAGGAAAAAGGGCAGATATGTAAAGGTTTAGGATATTAACATATTAAGTCAATTTTTTTAGATTAACCCGTTAGGTCAGTCTGTGTAGATTAAATTAGTTAATCCCATGTATGTGTGTGACAATACACCAGAAGATCCTATCAGTTCATGTTCTATCAGTTTCTTTTGAATACACTTACAATACTTTATTGTAATTGTAGAAATTTCATGCTATGCTAAAACCAAATTTCTTAACAGGTTAACCAGTGCTTTCTCATGGGTTAATCTAATGTAACTTCATTCATGGAGGTAAAATTTATAAACAAATGTAACTTCCATTTATATGAAACACATTAAAATTTTTAATCTTGGTAAGCTCATATAGATGCATAGGTGATATGAGATCTATAATTTGGAACTATATTTAGATTGATTTTTTTTTCATTTTTTGTAAATTGAGGCGAGGTCTATACAAAAAGTAGCAAAAAGGAATTTTGAAAATTTGAGTAAAAAGGGTCAAGGCGGTGAGCTGCAACCAAAGGCAGTGACAAGTGGATATTGTCCTTGAGTCCACCTCATGTTCCACTTTTATTATGTTTAAATATATACATTGAAGTATAAAAATGAATTTAATTTTTTTAACCAATATATTGTAGGGGAGCCACCCAAATAGAGAAGAAAAATGGAGGTCATCAATGTCACTTAGTATCAAGCTATTGCAAAAGAGAAGTTACCAAAGAAGGTGTAGACTACTATGCTTCTGGTGTTCAAGAATCTAGTAAGTAAATTTGTTTGTAACTCAAGTAACGACAATACCCTTTCGATTGTATGTTGTTTGTTTTGAAAGATTTAGTTTTGGGAATGGAACATGTTTAGGCGTGTGAATATAGTATTTGGCTTGTCATTTCTTAAAGTATTCATAAAATAGCATCCCATTTTCCCAAAATAGCAACTTATGTTCTGAATTGTGGACTTCTATTTGATATCAATTAAAAATCCACTTTCTGAAAATAACATCAAACTTTCTAAAATAATAATTTTATATAATGAAACGAAAATAAGATTCTATCCTACACTTAAAATGAAAGTAAATTGTTATATTAAACATTAAAATAAAACTATAAAAAATGGAAGCATAAATTTAGGCAAGATGCTATTTAGACAATAAAATTAAAGTACATTGCTATTTTTTACATTTACCCCACTCTTGGGCTATACCTTGAATTATCTATGTACTTTTATGCTAACTTGTGCCTGTCACGAATCACGATATACCCACTATTATGTTTAAAGTTAGTAAATTTATTAATAACAAAATTAAATTTCACCTAATAAATGAAAATAATACTCTACGCTACCCTTCATTTTCCGTACCCCTTTCCTCCCTCCCTCCTTCCTTCACATAAATTATCTAACCTATGGTGTGATTTTTGTAGGAGAGAAGAAAATGGAGGAAATAAGAAATCGAAACCTTGTATGCTACGATTCAACTTTATCATATGAAAGAATCAATCCATATAGGTTTGTTTCCTTTCTTGATTTCCTCCTTGGTTTTCCTTCAATTTAATTTATAAGAAACCCTAATTAATTCAAGGTTTGAACATTTTTTTTTTATTTTCAGTCTGTAATATGTATCTTGGTACTTGCTTTGTATAGTTTCGATGCATTTTCATGGACTAGTAACTCCTTCCGCAGGTTGAACACGAGTGTTTTAGAGGAGTTCTAGAAGAACGCATTCAAATAAGGTAACCTGGAGATCATGAACTCTTTTTTGAAATCTTCAATGTTATGTTTTTATAAGAATCTTATAAATTTCATTTAATAGATGAACACAAATAGCCAAAGTATACAATATCCTATCTATCCTCGACCCTTGTTGCAGGTGATATAATCACGATTAATTGAAGATCGATAATGCCTGGAGACAAAAAGATTAACAATCATATAGTTTTTCTGGTGCTGTTTTAGGTGTATGACAAATAAATCTATGTTGGTAAAATTTTAGGTGGTCAAAATTGTTGAATTTAGATTCTTTTTTTGGAGCTTATGTTCTTTTGAACATTTTCTTGAATTTGTAACTAGTTAAATTTTTTAACTTTTCAAGTTTATCATCATAATTTTAGCATAAAGGGTTGAATTCTCTGAAAATATGACACTTGAATATTTGATATAATTTTTTGTTCTTGGGTGCTTTAAATGTTTTTTCGGGGTTATGAAATGGTTTGTATGTAGTTGGCTCATTTTTTCAGCTATTAGATATGTTCTTATTATATTAAGAGAATACAAAATGTAGTTTCATCGGCATTGGTGGCCTTGTCAATAAGGGAGTTACGGATCAAAGTGAATATTATCCTCCTACATTTTGCTATGTGATCATCATCATCATCATATTTGGCTTTATGGGCTTTTTTTCGATAATGAAAGTGATGATGACATTCATATATTTTTTCGTAAACAAAAGGTAGAGAGCAAGTCCCTGCCCTACCTTTTTGGTTGGAGAAAAAATTACAATTTTTTTTTCTCATTCAACATCGGTCTCAGTCAAATGTATTACAATATAGTACAACCTGTATTGGCTTGTCATGTCTTCTGTATTGTGTACTTTTATAATTTATTTGAGATTAAATTAGCTTATATTTTTCTTTTACATGAAACGATTATGATGGTTCTTTCTATCAAAATTCCAATGGGGCCTCATTCATGGATAATAATGGTTCACTTCTCTACTCTATGCATGGCTACAACCCATATGTAGGTCAGACTTTCTTAGGTGTTAATGGGTAAAATCTTCATATACTATCATAAACATAGGTGAATTGTAATCATCCACTAAGATTGTTCAACCCATTTCAGTTGCAGCATCTGCTAAGGTTCTAAGTTTTGATGACGATAAAAATGATCTTGATGATAATCCAGGTGGTTATTACAACAATTTCCCTTTATATATATATATATATATATATATATATATATATATATATATATATATATATATATATATATATATATATATATAGTTATTTTTTCACTATATGTGACAACAATTCCCCTGAATATTTATATTGTTCTTTTTTAACTATATGTGCAATAAGTTTTCACCTTATGTTTATATGTAGAATGAGGCATATGTGCAGTAAGTTTTCACCTTATGTTTATATGTAGAATGAGGCAAGGAAAGAAATCTAAATTGTTATGGTGGCAGAAAAAAAAGAATCAAAGCTTCACAAAAGTCGAGATGATTATAAATGTTCAGACATTTCATTGTTTTTTTATATGTTCCATGCGTTTTACGCGGATTATAATCTAATTTCTAGTTAAAAAATACTAGGTAAAAAGCCAAAGAAGAAGTAAACACAAATAAAAATATAAATGAGAGGCATATAGAAAACAAGACACCCGATCCGTTTGTCCATAATTGGGCTTTGGATAATCATTTTGGAAATTGGGCTTTTGGTCAATTGGATTAGGCTTTGGCCTTGGGCCAAGATAGGGAAAGGGTAAAAAGGTCTTTTACCTTAGTATGTACTCTTAGTGTGAATCGGAACTCAACTATTAATTGAAAGTTACTTTGTGATTGATAGCTCAAAGATTTTAGCGGTTCATCAGCCAGAGACTTTCTTGTGAGATTCAACAGTGCAAGGTGAGTTTCCTCACTGTATTTAGCGGGTCGAAGGCACCAATGCCGACACATGTTTTTATTATGTAGAATGTTAGATGTCTGTGTGACTTTTGCATGTGTATGTGCTTGTATGCTTATCGGGTAAGGCCCGATGCCGGGCGGGGCCTGACGATCATTCTTTATGCTATCTATCTTTGTGATTATTTAATGTGTTATGTATTGATATGCTTACCGGGGATGACACAATGCCAAACAGGGCCCAATGACGATATTGTATGTAATTGTCTTTGTGATTATCGCATTTGTTTGTATGATTATATATTTATATATCTATATGTATTCCGAGAAGGTCTTGATGACTAACATATCTCTTTACCTAGCGGGGCTCGATGCTGGGCGGGACCTGATGCTGGACGGGATCCAATGCCGGGCGGGGCCCATTATATGTTTAGTATGTATAGTGTGTGGTATTTTAGGGAAATCACTAAACTTCGTTCTTATAGTTTTCCATTTTATGTTTCAGGTACTTCTAGTTTGAAAGAAAAGGGTCCGACTTGATCACAACGCATCCACCCATGTTTCCGCATTATGATGATATTGGGATTGTACTCGGATAACTGTTTTCTTACAAAGTACTTTTGAATATTTAGAAAAGGAATATTGAATGTCGACTTAAAGGTAATTAATTTTTTGGTTGAATTAAAAATGAAAATTATACCTCATAAGTTTTAGGAGGTTACATCCCTTCTCTCCCATTCGTGACTCTCTCAGATAAGAAGTAGGCCACGACGTATGGAATGTTGCAAAATACCCTGGGGGTAATAATGCACCATAAATAAAACAAATCCCATTCAGGGACGTTGTTTCCCCCTTATTTCGATTCACGCTAAACATGATGAGGCGGTGAAAAAAATGGTGAACCGGGGAAAGAATCGAGCTCTCTTGAAAAATACCCATATGGTAGATACCATTTGCAATTGTTGCCCAGAAATCATGAGGTGTCACCCCTACGGAAAAATCCCAATGCACGACTTTCAAGAATGCAGTAAAATTTCTTGTTATTTCGTCCGACTCTCAATATATCCCTAACCTATATCACAACTCAACAATTCTACACTCCTGGTTTTCCCCGTCAAGACGAAAGGAAATCTACCTACGATTGTTTGCATCTTCGTATCTTTCATCAAATTCGATCATGGAAAAGAACTCTACATACAACTCTTTATAACGGGCTCAGAAATCCAAAACAAATTCAGCTATCCGTTGCACGTAAACTGAAAACTGTCATCTGTAAATACTTTTCAAAAATAAGGCATGAATCTCTCTAATATTCCAACCCATACAATCCATTCCCAATCCTTAATTGGAGGTATAACTTTTGGATTAGGTATCTAAGCCAATAACTAAATTGGTATATACTTGAATTAAAAGCAAAGTCCTTTTGGATTGCCTTCTAGAAGCTGACTATAATGACTTTTGGAAAGATAGATTGGTTTATTGATTTTTAAAAGATTAATAAATTTAAATTAATGATTTATAAATATGTTATGAGAGTAATATATTAATTAGAAATAATATTATTTAATTAATAATTAATCTGAAATGAATTGAAATTAATTTTGGGATTAATTAAAAGTGCAAGGACTGAAGTTGTAATTGTTCAATAGTTAAACAAGTGAGAAATTCTATATAGATCCTAGGTTGGCTAGATTTTTGAGAGTTTCTTAGGGTTTGTAGTTTATTCCATATGGATAATTAGGAAACTAGATAATTCCATATTTGAAATAATATTATTTTATTTCTAATTAGGATTTCTAGGGTTTTCCTATAAGTTATAAATAGGGTCAATTGGCTCCTTATTTTCATCCACTCATACCCATAGAAATATAGCCGAAAATTTCATCCCCTCTCCTCTCTCCTCAAGTTTCTTAGTTGCTAGGGTTTGTGTGTGAACCATCAGAGGCACAAGTTTTCTGGTGCTTGATTCCGAGAGCTTTTGAAGAAAGGAATTGATTGATTATTTGCAATAATAATCAAAGTTATGTAAACACTATCTCTCTTATGAATTTCGATAATACTAGGGAACTACAAGAAAAATCCAAAATAGCAACGAAAGGTTGCTATGGAACGTATTTTTGTTGTTAATCTGCAACGGATTGTGCTATGAAATGTCATTTCATAGCTAATTTGCTACTAATTTTCTACGGAATTAATTATCCGTAGCAAATATTAGAATTGCTATGGAAACTGTTACTAACTCGAAATCTGTTGGTATATTGCTACCGATATTTCTATGGAAAAACCATTTGTAGCAAATTGTGAACGAAATTTTTTACGAAAAGACTTTCCATTGCAATTCTGCTATGAAACTAAATATCGTGGTTAATCTGCAACTAAATTTTTCAATGGGATAAAATTTCATACTTTCTTTGCTACGGAAGTATCATTCATAACTATTTAGCTGCGAAATTATGCTACGGAATTTTATTTTCGTTGCTTGTATTGCTATGAAAAAAAAAACATAGCTACGTTGTTAGGAATTTTGTTATGAAATTATATTCCATATAGAATTTGATAAGGAGTTTAAATTTACAACTATTTAGCTATGGAAATTTCCAACGACAATAAAACTCGTGGAAGTTTGATTATGGAGCCCATATCTGTTGCAAAATTTTTTACAATTTTTGTTAGGATTGCTTTTTTGTTGCTATTTAGCAACACATATTAGCTACGAAAATAAAGTCCATAGATGATTTCCTATGGAGTAAATGTCCATTGATATTTTTTAATGATTTTTGTTATGAAATTAAATTCCATAGCAATTTTGCTAATGAATGATAATTCATAGTTATGTTGATACGTAAATTTTCTACCAAAATCAATTTCGTAGTTGTTTTGCTATGGAGTAAATTAACCATACGATGTAAGTCACAAGCCATAAACCTTAACCTGTAAACCCTTAAATATTAAATTTTATTTGAGTACATGTAACTTTATTAACAAATTTTATATTATAATTTTCATCAAAGAATCAATTTGTGTTTCTGTAAAAAAGACAATTTATAAAATTAAAGTAAAGCTAAAGGGACAATTTTGGACTAATTTTATAAAGTATTTTACATTATGATGCCATATTAGGGACTTTATTTTCCTAAAGCGGGTTAAAAACGAAAGTTGGATGCTAATATAGGTTAAAAATGGAAGTTGGATGCTATTACGGGTTAAAGTTGAAAGTAAAAAGCCATTATGGGTTAAAAATGAAATTAGGATGCTATTATAGGTTATAAATGAAAGTTGGCTGCCATTATGGGTTAAAATTGAAAGTAGGATGCTATTAGTGAACCATGTGTTTGTTTTCCTTATATTAAAGTTTATACAAAGTGTTTTTTTAAGAAAAAAAACAGGTCAAATTTTATTAAAAACTATATCAATATTCATGAACAAAAAAACTTCAAGATAGTAGTATTCCACATTATACATGTATCACATAATCTTCATAAGGAATTAATATGATCTCTAACACTCTTAATGGTACAAATGTTATGGACAATCAGGTCTTCTCTTTTGTGATTCAAATGAAAACTTTGAGTTCCATATCCATCTTCACTGTTACTTTTTTTCTTGGCATTAGCTAGGTAGTGGTCTGTCCTTGACTTGAGGCTCCATAAATCACAATCTCATATCAGATGATAATCTGCACTTAAAAGAGTAAAAGCTAGCACTTACTTGGATAGTACAGAAGTATTTTAAATATGCATCAAATCAAATTTAAATACAACTAAATGACAATTTTATCATTCTCATCAAATTCAACATAAGTCAAAAACACACATATGTGTTGAAGGAATGAAATGACAACAAGTTTTTCATGGTTGAAGTGGATAAAATAACAAGTGATTTTAACATAATAACATTTCTACATTTTTTTAATAGAAAAGGAGGCTTTGAGAGCATTATGTGGAATGTGGTTACTAGTTAAGAAACCTATTCACGAATCACAAACTCGTCGTGTTTTGTCCATATGCATATTAATTTGTATCAAGATACATGATAATTTTCAAACTATAAATAATGGGAGGACCGATACAAGATTGGTTGTTTTGTGTTATTATCAGGTGCCTTTACAGTGATCAACGAACACCCATTCCAGACATCTTCCAATAAATCAAATACTTTTGGTGTTACATTTCATACGATCATTAGTTCTAGAAATCATAACTATAATAGAAATCAAATGAACACCAAACAAGCATGGTAAATAACTTTACATATCATTGCCTTTACAAACCTAACATATTTTATCAATAACGGATGATAAACAATAATTAGATATAGTGGATAGTGTAATGCCTGAGTCGCCAGGTATGAACCATAAACATTATTTCAGTTAATCAAGGACTAGTAGAGAGTACGCTGGGCGTACTCCCTCTGCATGTGCATTTCAAAGATGACCTCTACGTACGCTAGGCGTACCCATGTGTATGAAGGGTGTACTCAAGCCAGAGGCAAACACTTATTTTTAGGGTTTGCATCCTATTTAAGCTCCTTAAGTCCTTCAAGTTCATTACCTTATTAGCCTCCTTTTCCTCTTGAGTCATATCTCGAAACCCTAATCCATTTTACCTACAGTTTGAGCTTGTGTGTATGTGTTGGGTGTGTGTTGTGCTTAGAGAAGAAGAAGAAGATTTATGAAGATGATTTGGATCAGAAAGGGCTTGTGGATCCAGAGGTTTCTTATCATTTCTAGCTTATTGGAGGTAAAAAGCTTCTACCTTGATGACTCCATATGTTGGTTTGTAGTTTAGGGCGTATTTGACCATAAAATGGTCCTTAAGGTAGTTCTTGAGAGTATGATCTAATCTAAAAGGTTATAATGTTAGATACTAGTGTTTCTATCGCCCTTTGAGCATAAAAATGGAGCCTTGATCGACACAATTCAATAAAGCAAGGATTGAAGGTGGTTTCAAGAAGATAATGTGGTTTAATCCAAGATCTGCCCCATTAAGACATGAAAAAGGATAAAGTTGGCAACTTTATGGCTTAATGCACTTTAGTAAGCCTAGATCTAAAATTAGACATTGGGTCATAACTGATTAAGACCTTAGAATAAGGTTTTGGCTAGCTGTAGGGTACACCAGGCATACCTTGGGGTGTGTTGCACGTACATGTCTGAAGTCCTGATAATGCATGGGTGTGAGTATGCCCGACATACAAATTGGTTGTAACACCCATAAAAATCATGCCAAATTTAAACTTTTTAAAACATTTAAAAATCAACAGTCATTACAAATTTTTTTCAAAATATTCTATATTAGAGTCTCCCAGAAACGAAGTCATAAAAAGTGAGGAGCGGTACGATCACACCTTTGCCTTGTCGTGGTCCCCTGATGTACCTGAAACAATAAACTGAATCTGTAAGCCTGAGATCTTAGTGAGTTCGCCCAAAATACCCATACACACAATCATACAGATATAATAATAAATAACATACTATGGGTCCAGTCAACCATCGGGTTGGAATACCCCAGGCCTCAACCATCCGGTTGGAATGCCAGCATACTATGGGTCCAATCATCCTAGGGATGGAATACCTCGGGCCCACAACCAACAGGATGGAATGCCTACATACTATGAGTCCAATCATCCTTAGGATGGAATACTCATGGCCCACAACTAACATGTTAGAATGCCCAGGTCTATTGGCTTTCGCACAAAGCAGATAAGCCTCAACCGCCAAACAAACATGTATGCATATAACAAATAATCATATAACAGTCTATAGGTAGGAAAACCGATCTAACAGATCATAATAGCATAGCACATCCAATCTACCAGGATACTGATCTAACGGATCATATCAACATATAACATCCTATCTACCAGGATACTGCTCTAACGGATCATATCAACATATAACATCCTATCTACCATGATACTGATCAAACGAATGATACAATACTCGAGCATACAACATATCAGTATAGCAATCCAAAAGGGTCGGCCTTGGTGCCTTAGACCCTTAAGTATAACGAGGATAACTCACCTCGCAAGTAGTGCCGAAGTATTGAAAATATCTGATTGCTATCTCACCGAAAATCCCGAACTATAACACAATAGATACTAAGTCAATACAAAATAACAATCTTGACTACAGTCCACATAATCCATCATGTCCTTTTCTCTATTGGGCCAAGGCCCAGTGTCAAATCCAAAATCTTGAAAGTCCTTATGCAAAGCCCATTACTGGCCTAATTTACCAAATTGGGCCCAACTCCCTAATTGGGTCTAATCCCAAGACCCATTATTAAAATTTGGCCCAAAAAGTCTTATTCATAAAGTCCAGAAAATGTCCAAACTCAATTAGCCCATAAACAACCCAAAACCCGAAGCCCAATTGTCAAAGGTCCAACAAAGGACGTATGTGGGGCGTACTCGACCAGATGTTTGACCACCATCGGGGTGATTGACCCAGTACGCTGGGTGTACTCTGAGTTTTGACAAAATCTTATTAAGTGATTAATGGCTTAAGCACTTAAGCCTAAACTTCAGATCCAGAGACCTAACGTGCCTAGGACCCATAAAGTCACGAACTTTATCACTTTGGACGTCTAGAAACCTCTTAATACTTGGTCTTAATCCATTAAGACCTTCTTACTCCATGCATGGGACACATTCAGCTGTTAGGACCTCATTTTTATCACTCAAAGCCCCTTCAAGTGTCTAGAAGGACAATCCTTTTCGTCCAAATCACACCATGCACCATCTTGGGACTTTTTGGGACAAGAAGTGGTCCTTTAAATTTCTTGGACAAGAAGTGGTTCTTTAAATCAAAATGGCAAGATCTATACATATATGCATAAAGTTTGAAGCTTTTTACCTTTTGGAGATTCTAGGGCTTAACCCAACTTCAGATCTACAAGCTTGATCTTCTTCTTCAACTCCTTGATGCAACACCTTTCTCTCAAAACACTCAAGAAACACTCAATAAGCTCAAACACTCTGGGAAATGGCTAGGGTTTGGGGAAAACGACTCTAAGCAGTGGAGGCTGGGGTAAGGGAAGGTTAGGTGCTCATAATGTTGCTTATATAGCCTCCAAACCCTAAATATTAGGGTTTCATCTTGACATTAGTACACCCAACGTACACAAGCTTACGCCCATCGTACACAAGTTTACGCCCAGCGTACTAAGGCGGGCCTTAGTACGCTTAGCGTACTCTTATGTACATGCAACGTACTCCTTTTTGGCCCAAGGTTGCAACTTTGGCCCTTAAACTTATCTTGACTCAACACTTCCAACCCCAAGGACCATAAATGACAAGGTAATGATAGAGGAGAGTTTGGAAATACCTGTAAAAATATTGGGATGTTACAATTCTCCCCCACTTGACCTAGACTTCACCCTCAAAGTCTGTTGCGGAATATATTGATCTGGGTAATGATCCCGCATCTCGGACTCCGGCTCCCACGTCCATTCGGATCCCTTCCGATGCTCCCACTGTACCTTTACCAAACGTATCTCCTTGTTCCATAGAATCTTCATCCTCATCTCTAGTATGGCCACGGGCCTCTCCACGTAATTTAGGCACTCATCGACCTGAATATCATCCAACGACACCACTGCCTCTTGATCCACAACACACTTTCTCAATTGCGAAACGTGAAAGGTGTTGTGGATCCGACTGAGCTCTTCCGGTAGCTCTAACATGTATGCCACCTTGCCAACCCTGGAAACGATCCTGAATGGCCCAATGTATTAGGGACCTAATTTCCCCCTCTTCCTGAAGCATATCACACCCTTCCAGGACGAGACCTTCAGGAGTACCATGTCACCGACATGGAACTCTAACTCAGATCGGCGTCTATCAACATAACTCTTCTGTCGACTCTGAGCAATTTACAGCCGCTGTCTAATCTGTTGGATCTTCTCGGTAGTCTACAAGACTACCTCTGTCCGTCCCATCACCCTGTGTCCAACCTTAACCCAAAAAACCGAGGTATGACGTCTCCGTCCATACAACAGCTCGAAAGGCGGGGCGCCAATGCTGGAATGATAGTTATTGTTGTAGGTGGACTCTGCAAGGGGTAGGTAGGAATCCCAGCTACCACCAAAGTCAATGACACGCGCCCTCAACATATCCTCGAGGGTCTAAATTGTCCACTCGCTTTGAAAATCGGTCTACGGATGAAACGCTGTGCTAAAATGCAGCCGCGTGCCCAGTTCCTTGTGGAACTTATGCCAGAAACGAGAGGTAAATCTAACATATCGGCCAGAAACAATGGAGACCGGAACTCTGTGGTGAGTGACGATCTCTCGGACATACACGCCGGCCAACTTCTCGGGCGATGAACTCTCCCATATGGCCAAGAAATGGGCTCTCTTGGTCAATCGATTCACGATGACCCATATAACATCAAACCCCTTTGCCATCCTCGACAGCTTGGTAATGAAGTCCATCGTGATTTGTTCCTATTTCCACATGGGAATCTCCAGGGGCTATAGCTGGCCATGTGGCCTCTGATGCTCGACCTTGACCATCCTACAGGTCAAGCACCTTTCGACATACCAAGTGATTTCTTGCTTCATGCACCACCACCCGTAACTCAAACTCAAGTCCCGGTACATCTTGGTGGCCCCTGGGTGAATAGAAAAATGTTACTTGTGAGCCTCCACCATAACTGTCCGTCTGACCCCACCAGACATCGGAACCCATACCCGAATGCATCGAGTCAATAATCCCCGACTATCCTGCAAAAACAGGGTGTTCTCGCCCCCGATTCTCTCTAGTTTTCAAGTTTTCTAGTCGCATGCCCTCAACCTAAGCATCTCTGATCAAACTCACAGCGGAGAATCCACCACCATCCTCATACATATTGCCGGGGTGGAAGACCCCGCTGACTTGCGGCACAGAGCATCCACCACCACATTCGCTTTACCAGAGTGGTAAAGGATCTCGTAGTTGTAGTCCTTGCCTAGATCCAACCACCTGCGTTGTCTCATGTTCAGGTTCAGCTGATCCATGGTGTGTCTTAGGCTCTTGTGATCCGTGTATATGGTACAACAGACCCCATAAATGTAATGTCTCCAAATCTTGAGAGCGAATACCACCACTCCCAACTCCAGATCATGTGTAGGGTATCTCGTCTCATGCAACTTCAGCTGCCGTGATGCGTAGGCTATGACCCATCCTCTCTGCATGAGGACCGCCCCTAAAACTGTGATGGATGCATCACAGAACACCACAAAATCCTCAAATCCCTCCGGGAGGGTAAAAAATGGAGCCTCACACAAAAAAAACGCTGTCGGTGGATCTCAAACGCCCTCTGCTGCTCAGGGCCCCACCAAAAATCCACCCCCTTCCTCGTCAGACGAGTGATGGGTACTGCAATCTTGGAGAAATCCCGTATAAATCTCCAGTAGTACCCTGCCAATCCCAGAAGACTCTTGATATCTGAGGGAGATCTCGGCACCTCCCACTGCATGACTGCCTCGATTTTGGCCAGGTCAACCAAAATCCCGTCCTGGTTAATGAGATGCCCGAGAAATGAGACCTCTCGTAACCAAAACTCACACTTCAATAACTTGGCATACAACTGTTCCCGTCTCAGAACTTCCAATAACTCCCTAAGGTGCTCCTCACGCTGCTCTCGGGTCTTGGAATACACCAAGATATCATCTATAAACACGATGACCGAGCAATTAAGCATCGGTCTGCAAAACCGATTCATCAGGTCCATAAATATTGCTGGCACGCTGGTGAGCCTAAACGGCATCACCACAAACTCGTAATGTCCATAATGGGTCCAAAACGCAGTCTTCTCCACATCCTCCTCCCTGACCCGGACCTGATGATACCCAGACCTCAAATCTATCTTGGAAAACCAAGATGCACCCTGCAACTGATCAAAGATATCATCTATCCTCGGGAGTGGATAACGGTTTTTCACCGTCAACTTGTTCAACTCCCCATAATCAATGATCATCTGGTGCGATCTGTCCTTCTTCATAGCGAAGATTATCGGCGTTCCCTAGGGGGAACTGCTCGGACGAATGAACTGATTTTCCCGCAATTCCTGTAGCTATGATGACAACTCCTGCATCTCTGGTGGCACCAATCGATACGATGCCTTGGCAAAAGGGGCCGCACCCGCCACCAGGTCGATCCGAAACTCGACCTGCCTCTCCGGAGGTATCCCTGGAAACTCCTCCAGAAACACATCAGCAAACTCCCTGACTACTGGAACCTCTAAAACTGAAATTTAATCCCTGGCTCGCGTATCCACCACATACGATAGATAACACGCACATCCGTGCTGAATATACTGTCGAGCCCTAACAGATGAATAAAACCTTGATCCCACTTTGTTGTACTCACCATATACAAACAGTTCTTCCCCACTTAGAGTACGAACTACCACCCACTGACCCTCGCAATCAATCATGGCACTAAAACGACTAAGCCAGTCTATCCCCACAACCACGCACACCTCCCCCATGGGAATCAGAATAAAATCTATTGGAAAGGATACCCCAAAGATCTCCAACTCACATCCTTGGTAGACCGAAGAAGCAGAAACCCCGTGTTTGTTGGCGATGGAAACTCGCAACGGAAACTCTAGCTCGCCCACTAGCACACTGAACTCCCTACAGAAAGTCTGAGATACAAACGACCGACTCGCCCCCGAGTCAAATAAAACCAATGTAGGCAAGGAGTTCACTAAAAACGTACCTAACCACAGGTACAACAAATATGCATAAAACAAATATAATAAAAGAAATAGAGGATAGAAACATACCAGCAACCACGCCCGGTGCTGCTCTGGCCTCCTCGGCCATAAGCTGGAAAGCACGCCCCTGAGCGTTTGGAGGCTCTACTTTAACTAGCCTCCCATATGCATTCCTTAATGTAGCCGACGCTGGAGCCTGTGTCGGCTTGGCGGCTAGTAGAGGACATTGGGCCTTCATATGGCCCACCTGCTCATAATGATAACAAAGTCTGACTCCGAGAGCTGGAGTCTGCTGCCTGCAATCCCTGGCCAAATGACCCTGCTTGCCACCTCGATGGCACCCACACCCCGATCAACGCGTCCCTGAATGAGCCTTTCTACACTTCCCACAAGTGCGGCATGGCTGTCCCCAATCATGGTATTAGTGGTCTTAGACCACTTCGGCGCCAGCTGCGACTGTGTCAGGGCCTGCCGCTGCTCCCTAAACTGCAGCTCAATCTCCAACTCACGCCGCCTCGCGGCTTCTTGTAAATCTAGAAAAGTATTACATTGATGGGTAGACACAAACTGTCGGATGTCAGTCTTGAGCATGCTCAGATAATGTGTCATCTGAGCCTGCTCGGAAGCAAACGCTGGGCAGAACATTGCCCTCTCTGTGAACATGCATGTGATCTCTGTCACCGACTCCCCATCCTATCTCAAACTTAAAAACTCCTGACCCAATCGTTCCCGCTCAACCCATAGGATGTAACGAGTGCGAAACATATCCCTGAACTGCTCGTAAGTAACAACAACTCTTTGATCATCAGTGTACGACCTTGTCGTCAATCTCCACTAGTCCTTTTCCCCGGACCTCAGCAGGTTTAGGGCACACCTGACCTTCTGGTTAGTAGGACACAAGCAAGTAAATAAAAACCCCTCCACATCAGAAACTCACCTCATAGACTTGATGGGGTCTTGAGTCCCATCAAAAGTAGGGGGCTTCGTGTTATCGAAGTCCCTGTACTGGAAGCCCCGACTGGCTCCTACTTCTCCTCCTGCCTCTGTTATAGCTGATGCAGCTACAGCGACAGCCGTCCCCGTAAGGCATATATGTCATCCAATTACTCCATCATAGTGGTCTTGATAGACCCAAACACCTCTGGAATCTGAATCCAGACAATCTCGACCACCACCTCATGTATGATCTCCATGATATGGTCCTCTATGAACGCTGGCCCCTCCTAGACGATAACTGTTGGGTTTTGAGCATTCTAACACTCCTAAGTGTACATGCAAACCTAAATACCTTGGATCTATGTTTTCTCTATTATACATGCAAATATGAACTTTCCAAGGTATTCATCCTAACTAGCATAATAACATTGATTCAAATGAATATATCAAGTTAGAATTACATACCTCTTTGATGTAGATTATCTTCATGAAGCTTGAGTTCCTAGTGACCCAAGTGTGACACCTCAAATGGTTCACACAACACCAAATACACTTGGAATAGATTGAGAGAACATACACACTTCATGAAATCTACTAGCCCTTCATTCTCACATATAGTGGCCGATTTCTTGAGCCATGGGATTCTTTTATATGGTGGCTATTAGGGTTACACCATGTAAATCATAACTTTACCCATTCCTTATGCTCCATGGATTTTAACCTCCATGGAGTATCCATGGGTCACCCCATGGACTTAGTCCAACATAAGCAATCTTGGATTACAAGCCCACATATATAAGAATGAATTATTTACACAATCAACCCATATATTTAATTAGTCTCCTTTTGATCACTTAATTAATTCCAAATTAATTCTTCATCAATACTAATTAAATAACCTTATTAATATATTAGAACTTATAATATATTAACAAACCTTAAGTGTTATTTTTCTAATTATAGTCTATCCAAATGCATGATGTCATGCAACCCAAATGGACCATGTCGGGTCGGGTCAAGTCTTACCAATTATAGTTATGGACTTAGACATTAATCCAACTGTCTCCCACTTGGATAAGTCTAAAACTATTATTGCGTATGACTTCAAGAACCGACTGGCAATCTTAGCTTTCAAAAGCTTCTGTCGAACTCTGACCTTGTAGATGAACTCTGACCTTTGTAAATGACTTGTCCATTAGATAAGGGATCATATATTCCTCCATTCTAGATATCATATGGACTGTGACATGGATTATAATCATTCTCTCTGTCCATTTGTTGTTTCCCAATTTCCGATTTATGACGACTGACTAATTGAACAAATCAAATCAGTCCAGGCCTGGCCGAGCACTTACATTTGTCATCACCAAATCATCGAGGGGCCCGCAGATATCACTTTTATCCCGAAGGTAAAAGGAATGTATAAACTTCGACTCATATGGCTTGTTCTACTACTTGTTGAATCATACACAAAGGCACGTTTAATAACATCGAGTTACCGAATGCATTTTCATGCAATCAATGTACAACCAACTCATAGTAACAACTCATATCTCTAGGTTTGAAGAATATAAGATATTATCGTCTCACGATCACTCGTGATAAAATCCATGAAGTGATTCCAATGAGCTCGGGTTTAATCCAATACTCAGAACTTATGAGCACTCGTAAGTGTTGTAGCCTTTTGTCCAACATCTTAGACCTCTACAAGCCCACCCATGACAGTCTTAATTCATATCTACTTCCAACATATGACCGACTGTGGATGGTTTGAATAACTTAGTCATCCAGAACAATGACCTAGTTATTCAGGAAGTTAAAACATGCAAAGTGAAACACAATAATAATTGAATCAAATATGGTATCAAAACCTATGAACATAAATAAAACACTTTTTATTTATTACCATATGATTACATATTATTCATTGTATACTGTTTCAGCTATCAAATTTATTCTTGAATTTAAAACAATAGTTGTCCCATGCTCCAAGCATGTACACTATGTTTTCAAAACACTAGTCATGCCATACACCAAGTATGCATACTATGTTTGTCTATGATCTTTACTTTGTGAAATAGATCAATTGAACATAACTCTAATGATCCTCTTTTCACAGTCCCAAATCCTTACTGAAAATACAAGAATTCCAAATTTATGCCATTTACTGAAATCTGTTAGATTCTAAACTTATATGCATTGATCCTCTTGTAATGATTATGCATTAAGTCAAAAAGACTTGACAACAACCATTACAGAGCATTCCAAAGGAGATCGGCTCCTTGGAAACATCCTTCTTGCATTAAGTTTCCTAATCTTACACAGATTGAATAATTTTTAACTTTGAAACATTTCCATATTCCATTTTGAATATCATTTCTGAACAAGAGTTGCCTCCTTACAGATTATGTCAGTATGGTCCTTCCAGAATTATCACTATACTTCCAACTATCCTTGAGCAACCAATCTTTGGTAAACCTTATATTGTCCTCGACAATTGTTTAATCCTTTTAGTCATATCCAATTCTAGACCTCTTCCCTTCTTAATGCCCCAGACATTTGGAAAATTTTAGAAAGGATGAATATAGCACATGTAATCGATCCTATATTCGAAGCATATGGGACACGATTCATGATGTCTCACATAAAGACTAAACCAGTCTTTTGCTATAACATTTCCATTTCTATTTTCCAAGTTCTCATAATCCAAATTATGAAAAGGGATGCCGTAATCATAATCGAATTTGAGAACGCAAATAATGGACCCGTATACAAAATTTCCTTATGTTTATATATATATATATATATATATATATATATATATATATATATATATATATATATATACTTGACTAAATTTGATTAAAATCTCACGATCTAAGCTTATAGATTTGAGATGAAGTATAATTTCCTCTCCCTTAATTATAGCAAAACAACTCTTTCCCAATTGAAACTTTTTGTTTTCTATAATTAACATTGCTAACTTACAATACTTATCACAATTATCATGCTCCCACTAACATGATGATTACTAGCATAACACTTATGCTCCCACTAGCTTTGACATGTACTCGGAAATCAGCTGGACTTCTAGAAATCAATACTTTATTGACTTTCTTACCAAAGTTCAGATTTCTGATACTAAATTGCTTTGATAAAACTTTATCATAATCATACACCTTATCTTAGATAGCTCACAGGTGTGTCTAAAAAATTTTAAGAACTATGAAAAGGGATGTCGTAATCATAGTCTTGATTGTTTAGACCTTTGCCACTTCTCACAAGTCCATGTTAGTGTGCCGGTAAACCACACACGCTCCACTAACAACTTTGAGAATGCAAATATCTCAATTGCTATCTAGCTAAAATCTACTTAGTGAAAGTGTTTCCTCACCATTTTTTCATGAATCGGAGAGAAACCTTATGACACTTAGATTTAATGGTGTATGTGTTCTTATCCATGTGAATTGTCAAAACCATAGTAACAAGACAAGGATAATGACAAATCCAAACTCATATGGACTGAACTTAATCTTAATTTCTTGCCACCTGGCAGCTCAAGGGCCTGCCATTGCTTCCATGTTGTTGTGCAATCAATTGAGAACTCTAAGAACTCATATGCAAAGCCAACTTTAATTGGAATGGGCACAGGATATGTCAACACGATAGGTTATGAACCTCAAGTCGTGTGCTAGTGAAGAACTTCAGGTTTTATTCTTGATTAGTTCTTGAGACTTTCAAGACCTTTAAGACTCCCACTGTCCTCTTGACATATAAGACTCTCTTGTCAAATATTCAAGAGATAGTGTGGATTCTAATCAAGACAAACACTTCACACAATTGGCTTTAGTTGGTCTTTGTTTTATCCAAAACATCACAACTTACCAATTTCAAATGTACAAGAGTAGAAAACTTTTACTCTTACATTTGAAAAGTGTTTTAAACCTTCTCTAAGACATGTCACTCAAGTTATAATCTTGGAGTATGACTCTAAGACTTGTATTGGAACGAAGTATGACTCATCTTCTTGATTTAACCATTCTAACAATTCAAGATTCCTCTTCTTAGTCATAAGAATGCACTAAGATGACCTTAGAGGATCAATTGTGATATGGTATCTTAATCATTAAGATGATCATAAACATGATACTAAAGTACTCTCCCATCTTTTGAGATTTAAGAAATTTTTATCTTTCTGCCTAAGTTGATTCTTTTTATTCGCTCTGTCATACATTGGAACCTTTTCCAATGTCTCAAAATTACGCTTAAGCTTGTAAGTATAACCATATTTACTGAGCTTTAGTAAATTATGACGAATAATCTTATCCATCTTTTGTGGTGGACTTGACCAATGCACAAGAATGTGTACTCAATCCCTTAGTCCTTCACTTGACTCACACATCCATGTGAACAATTAGTTAGTCTTAATTTTCCAATGCTTGAAAGTTCTCATTCATCATGCTATACAACTTGCATGATTTCAAGTTCCGGTCCAATTGAAACTTGGGTGATGAGGATCTTTCCTTATTTGGTAAATTTAGACATTACCACAAATGAAAGAATCAATTTCATATTTCCACTCTTGCTATTAATGGAATCATATAAGCAACAATTTTTTTTTCACAAACTCCATTGTAAGGATACATAAAATAAATAAAATAAAAAATTTCCTTTTATTTTTAAAAACTTTGCGGAAAAACGTATCCTTACAACCCATATGAAAACTTGTTGTTATCTATTCCTAAGCAATATCTCATAACTCCTAAGAAGTAGCTCAAGAATCCGATCTTCAAACTATATGATAGAAATCCATCTACACGATCAGATTCAACATATTCTTTCTTTAAGTTTCTTCACTTTTCTTTGATTCTTAAAAAACATCAACATGTGACCCAGTCACGTCATGTATCAAGAATCTCAGAATAGAAACTTAGCAGAGTTAGATAGTGGACTTTACCGATAGTAGATTCAAACTTATTGACTTTAACACCCTTAGGTAATATTGGCAGCTTCGCAACCAATGCCCCTTCCTTTGGCAATTTAACATATGGACACTTTGGTAATGGAACATGGGACTGTCACAGACTTAGCCTTTCTCTTTACCATTTGGTCAACCGAGTTGACTATGGCCGATCCTTTTCCATTGGGAAGAGAGAGCTTTACTGGATATCCAATGTCATTATTGTCAATGTCCATAAAGTTTTGGAAGTTGATCTTAGCAAATAGATAAGATCCTTAAGGGTCTTGTCATAGTCTTTTTCATAGGAGCCCCAAAGGAACTCACTATGTGACTTAGAAAGTGATTGAACCACCAACTTTCTCAAGACTTTGACACCCAACTCTCCCAGTTTGCCAATATGTGACTACATCTCCAAGATGTGACCACACATAGACCTTTACTTGCCAATAGGGCTTGAGTGACCTTAAACTTTTCAAGAACTTGTGGGTTAGGGAGAATTATTGGAGGAGGTGAAAGAAGTATGATTTCCATGGGATATCATACACACACCTCAGATACCGCAATATGGGATTCCTTGGGATTGTACTCTGACATTATCACTATTTTATGATTTGGATTTTCAGACATTATGCATAGTTTTATGAGATGTAATGATTCGACAATGTTTTCCTATGAATGTTTTAATTAAAGTAATTTATAAAAATGAAATTTTTGGTCGTGAAAATTGGGTTGTTACGCATAATATGCTAGTTAGGATGATGCTTTGGAATTTTATATGTTTGCATGTATAATAGTGAAAACATAGATCCAATGAACATAGGGTTGCATGCACACCATATGAGTGTTAGAATGCTCAAAACCCTTCACTTTCGTTATCCTATCTATTTATAAGGCATATTTGTGTTTTACATGTATTAAGTAGTCCTTGTATTTTCGTGGTCTGTAAGCACCCTATAAACAGGGTAAGTACTTAGGGATTAAAGGAACGAACATTCTCATAATTACTCTTGTACTCGAAATTCTTTGTACTTTTCTAGAGGTAAACCGAGCTAAACATATATTATTTAGATCTCTGTGTTCTTTACTGCTTTCTTAATTCGATTAACTCAAACACGTTTCTAAACACTATTCAGTTGGTATCAGAGCAGGAATTGCTACTTTGATTGAAGAATCGACATCATGTTTTTCACATTTTTAAGTCGTTCATCCTGGTTCATTTTTCCGCAAATTTGAAATCATAATTTTTCATAATCGATTATGCTATTGTTTTGGTTAATCAACTATATGTTGGATTAGTGTCTAAGTCCGTATCTATACTTGGTAAGTACTTGACCCGGTTGTGCATGGTCCTTTTGTGTTGCCTTCACTAAAGCAACTTGACAGAGTGATTTATGAATAGAGAGGTTAATATGGTTTATTAATATATTATATGAATAATATATTAAAGGAGAAATCATCTTGTTTAATTGATATTAGACAAGAATTAATTAATAATTAATTTTGTGGCTAAAAGACATTAATTAAATAATAGGGACTTAAACTGTCAAATGTATGAAAGTTGAGTATTGGGCTGAGGAGCCTCTTGGACTAGGCATGGACGAAACTAGGGATGTATCCATCCTAATTTTGGCCATAAGGGCCTTATTCCAGAAGCTTCCTTGGATTGATTAAGGCCTAAGCTGTCCATTAGGGTTTAGACTGAAACCCTAGCAGCACCAGTATAAATAAGACCCTAAGGCTTCCAAATTTCGGCCACTTAAACCCTAAGAGTCCTCATAGCCAAAATTGTGTCTCTCCCCTCTCTATCTCTCATATCATCCTCTTGCTTGAAACCAGTTGTTTGAACTGAACAGAAGGTCCTTCAATACTCGTCAGAGTGGATGATCCTTACCAACTTACTACAACGAGTTGGTAAGTATCTTCCAAGAAATTGATGCTCGATTAACCCCTGAAGAGGACACTATGGAGTCTATGGTGGCCTCAAGCAAAACTTTATCAAGATTTTGAGTCCACATTTTCCTAGCAGGTCTGGATCAGGAGTTTAGCCAGGCTAGGAGTGAAATCCTAAGGAAGGATACACCCCCTCAATCTTGAATCATTGTATGCCTACATCCGTAAAGACCATAGTCAAAGACAATCCATGGAGGAACCCAAGCCAGAACTTGACAACATGGTGCATTTGGCCTCACGAAATCGAACTCATAACACCAAAGGAAGAAATAACAAGGGAAATATGCTTACGTGTACTCATTGTGGAAAATATGGACACTCAAAAACCAAATGCTATGAACTCATTGGCTACACGGAGTGGCGGGATTTCACAAAGAAACCTAGAAAAAATATTGGTCAAGCTGCTACTGTCACGTCTCTACAAACTGAGGAAACGACTACTCCTATAGCAGCTCACACTTCTACAACCATGGGTATGTCCATTAGTAACCAAAATAATCAAAATAATAGGTGGATAATTGATACAGGTGCAACGGATCATATGACGAATGCTCCAACAAAATTAATTAAGTATCATACTCCAAAACAAGCAAATGTTAAAACTGCAAATGGGGAAATGGCACCTGTAGTTGGTGAAGGAACTGTAAAATTAACAAACTCTATGGATCTTGATTGTGTTCTTGTAGTTCCCTTACTATCTTCAAATTTACTATCCGTCAGCCAAATTACAGAAGCACTAAACTGTTATGTAATTTTTTGGAAAAATAAATGTGTCTTTCAGGATATGGAAACTCATCAGACTCTTGGCTATGGTACTAGGTGTGGCAGGTTGTATTATCTTGAAGAAAATCATCAAAATTAAGCATATCATGCAAGAGTAGTGGAAATAAACAAGTCTGTGGCAATATTATGTCATCGTAGGCTAGGACATTTATCTTTTGGTTATCTTAGCAAGCTTAAACCTAATTTATTTTCAAATGTAACGGATAGTGATTTCAAGTGTGGTATTTGTAAGTTAGAAAAAAACACAAAAATTTCATATGGTTCTAGGGATAATAAAACTTTCGTTCCACTTATGAAAATTCACTCGGATGTATGGGGTCCTGCTCCTATACCCACTCCTGATGGTGTAAAGTACTTTGTAACCTTTATTGATGAAAGTACTCATATGGTATGGGTATCACTCCTTAAACACAAAGGGAGGTATTCAATGCTTTCGAAGAACTATACAATACTATAAAAACTGTGTACAGAAGGGAAGTCCAAATACTCCAATCCAATAATGGGGGGGGTATATAAACAATCAAATGAAGAATTTATGTAAGGCGAACTTGATTCACCACCAAACTTCATGTGCCCGATCACCCTAACAAAACGGACTAGCTGAGAGGAGAAACAGACAACTCCTCGAAATAGTTCGAGCCTCTCTCTTTGATATGGAAGTACCTCGAAATTTTTGGGGTGAAGCATTACGATCAGCTGCGTATCTCTTAATCCGAACACCATCAAAGGTACTAGATTTTAAAACTCCATTACAAAAGCTTCGCGACCTTACATGAATACAAATAAGTGATGATCTTGAACCACACATATTTGGTTGTACCACATATGTTCACCAAAATGTGGGAAAGTTGGAGCCAAGGTCAGCTCGATGCATGTTTCTTGGGTATGCAGATGAAAAGAAAGGGTATAGATGTTTTGATCCTATCCAAAATAAGGTTCATGTCATGCGTGATGTTGCATTTCATGAAACAATTCCATACTTTGGTCATCAATGTTCCCTTCAGGGGGAGAAAAACGAAGAAGTGAAAACACACGGATTTCATGAACTATCCATGTTTTTTAATGAAGATGAAGGTGAAGGTGGGAATTACGAAAGTCAAACTGATGTCGATACGCCTAGTACCAATATTGAGCCGGAGCCTAGTACAAACGGAAACCAGGAGTCGATACGCCTAGTACCAATATTGAGTCGTAGCCTAGTACAAACGGAAACCAGGAAAACCATGAGCTGGAGTCGGAACAAACTGATACCACTAAAACTCCAAATGTTACTAATATCCCAAATGTTGATTCTGGGAACTCTGATGTTGTCTTGCAGGATATGAATGAAGAAGGAAGCGAAAGGCGTTACCCAGTGAGGATCAATCGAGGCCAACCAAAGAAACAATAAAGCGAAAGCAAAATACCCCATTGGGAACTTTGTATCACACCACATGCTTTTGGATACTCATGCTCTAATGGTAGAGAAAATGTCATTTGTTACTATTCCAAGAGATGTACAAGAAGCTCTAAAAGATGTAAAGTGGAAAAAGGCAATGAACGAAGAAATGGAGGCGTTGCAAAAGAATGAAACATGGGAACTTGTGAATCTTCCTAAAGGCAAGAAGACAGTAGGATGTAGGTGGATTTATAACATCAAACTCGATGAAAAGAGAAACATAGACCGGTATAAAACTAGACTCATAGCGAAGGGATATACACAAAAATATGGCATAAATTATGGAGATACATTTGCTCCTATAGCAAAGATGAATATGATCAGAATTTTGATATCCATTGCAGCAAATAGAGACTGGCCCTTGAAACAATTTGATGTAAAAAACGCTTTCTTGAATGGATACTTGGAGGAGGAGGTGTATATGGATCCACCACCAGGAACAAACAGCAACGGAAGAGTTTGCAAGTTAAAAAGGGCATTATATAGGTTAAAGCAATCTCCTCGTGCGTGGTTTGGGAGGTTTTCAACCTTTATGAAGAAAATTGGATACAAACAGAGTGATGCTGACCATATGCTATTTGTCAAAGGAGGAAAAGATAAGGTTACAGCTCTCATAGTTTATGTAGATGACATGGTGGTAACTGGAAACGATCATGAGGAAATAACCAAGTTACAAAAGGTTCTTGCTACAAAGTTTGAGTTAAAGGATCTAGGTCACCTCAAGTACTTCTTAGGCATTGAAGTATCTAGGTCAAGAGCAGAAATCAACCTTTATTAACGAAAATACGTATTGGACCTACTCGCTGAAACTGGAATGCTAGATTGCAAACCGGTCAATACTCCCATCAAAACTAATCACTCCTTGTCAATCAGTGAGAACCAAGTTCCAGCAAACAAAGAAAGGTATCAACAATTGGTGGGAAAACTTATATATTTGGTTCATACACGGCCATATATTGCGTATACTGTGAGTGTGGTTAGTCGTTTTATGCATGCTCCAAGAGAAGATCACATGAATGTTATTAATCAAATACTAAGGTACCTTAAGTCATCTCCCGGAAAAGGCTTATTTTTTGGAAGGAACACATATCATAACAAGGAATTGGACGTAAGAGGTTACACGGATGCTGATTGGGGTGGTGATCGAATGGATGGCAAGTCTACCTCTGGATACTTAACATTTGTGGGAGGAAACTTATTGACATGGAGGAGTAAAAAGCAGAAAGTAGTGTCTCGATCAAGTGCGGAGGCCAAGTTCCGGGGAATGGTACATGGAATATGTGAACTAATATGGATAAGAAGAATTCTCATGGATTTAGGAATAGTATTGATTATACCCATGCTATTATATTGTGATAATGAGTCTGTTGTGAAAATTGATAACAATCCTGTACAACATTATCGAACAAAGCATGTGGAGATTGACCGACACTTCATTAAGGGCCACCTTGAGAAAAGAACCATGGAGTTACCACATGTTGCATCGAAAGAGCAGTTGGCTGATATGCTAACTAAGGTTGTGTGTGGAAGAATATTCGAAAACTCTCTTGACAACCTGGGAATGGTTGATATCCACTCACCACCTTAAGGGGGTGTGTTGGCGAGAGCTTAGTAGATTAGATTTGTTGTGTAAATTCTATTTAGTCCTAGATTAATGGTTGTATCCTGTATTGTATGTAATTTGTTAGCTCCTATATATATATATATATATATATATATATATATATATATATATATATATATATATATATATATATATATATATATATATATATATACCATCAAATCAATAAAATATACAGAAAATTACTCCACATTTGTTCCTCATCTCATAGTTTTACAAAAAGTTCTTATTTGAATGCATGGGTTCTTTTTAAAATAAAATAAATTTTTAATGACTTTTTCAAAAACACCACAAAAAACAATCTATATAAATTGTCTATATAATCTGTTCAATGAAACAATATTTTTTTTGTCTATGTAATATACATAGTTTAACATGTATAATAGTAACTATACTGAAAGTTGTTTAAAAATTTCTTACAAACATTATCCATGCCACATTACATTTTTCAAAATGCTGGACTTTCGCAGCATTGCGCGGAAGGTTCAAACTCTAATTAGTCATAACTACAAAAAAAAAAAAAAAATGATGCCTAACATGGTCGTTTTTTTAAACCGGTTTACAGAACCGGTTTCATTCAAGCCGAACCTACTTACATAAAATTAGATATTGTCAATGAATAACTTGACTTGAACATAAAATCGGTTTTTAAAATCAAATCAATTTTGAAAAAAGAAATAGAAAAGAATAATGTGGTGGTACAAGTGCGGATAGTTTTGGGCCGGATGCAAACATTTCTGGTTTGGTGAATGGGCCGTCTAGAAAACCCGGCCACAGTCGAATAAACCCTAATTCCACAACCTATTTATACACCCCTTAATACCTACTATCGTTTCATCGATCGGCCCTTGTGTATTCTTCATCTACTTGTAATTTCTCTTGATTTGTTTCCGTTTATTTGTATTCTTTTCATATTGATTTTTGAAAATTATTGATTGAAAGATCGCGGTGATGACTCGGAAATTCAAGCTCAACAGACCGGAATGCAGGCATCTCTCTTTCGAGATTTGTTTGCGTGTCGATAATCCCGCTGAACTGAGCGATCTTTCTCTTACATTCAAAATTTTCCATTTTATATTTTTGTTTTGAATTTCTTGATTTATTTTGGCAAATGAAAGATGTTACGATGAGGATTCAAAGCTCCCTCTTCTGATTTCTTAGTTGAGGAAACTCTGCTGGCAGAATCGAACCAAATTAAACTTCATGCCTTCTGAGTAATATCTTTTGCATTTTAAATCAATTTAAATTTATTTCTGTTTTTATTGAATGCATTTGTCTATTTTGTTAATATTTGTTTATTATTTTGGTTTTTAATTATCTTTAAAGAGGCGCGTTTAATTGATTTTTGTAAATAATAATTTGGACAAATTTTGTATTTATATATATATTTTTACTTTTATGAGCGAGTTTGTTATATATATATATATATATTGGCTTTTTAGTTTGATGTCGTTTTGGTTTTTTAATAAAAGTTTGATTTCTTGATTTTCTTTGAGATAAGGATGAAGCGAAACTTATGCAAATTCCAACACTTGGACTGAGAGATTCATTCTCGTTAGATGAATTAATTGCTCCTGAATCTCTTTATATACGTTTAAGTGGATGATAAATTATATTGCTTGTTTATTTTAGATTTTTTGAACCCGCAAAAATATTCCTAGAATGCTTAACTAGGAAGTTAGTGAAGCAAAAGAGTACAAAAAGAGAAACATAAAAAGCTTACGAAATCACCTGCTCGGACTTCCAATCTAAGACCCTTGTGTTTGTTGGTTTTAATTTCGATTTAATAAACTCATCTATATGCTATATAGAGATGACATCAATTTAAACTAGAGAAACATGCAAGTAAGACAGAATTTTGTTTTTTGAATCATGAACATTAAGTAGATTCTTAACCGGGATGAACAAATTGTAAATATCTTGGGAAAACAAATTATCAATCGGGGGACTATTTCTTGACTGAATTAGATGCGTATTTATAAATATGGAAACTTTCGTGACATGATAAAAATGATGATATAATGTTGGCTACACCCTTCCAGGCTTTCGGCATTAAGGTATTATGATTATTTAGAAATAATCATTTTTATAGGTTTTCTTTTAAAATGACTATTTGTAAACGGTTAGAATAGCCTAAATTGTGTACTAAGCACAAAAAAATATGTAGGCTTTGAAAATGGACAAACACAAAACTGACTACTTTTCTAAGATTTTATTAGGTCTAAATGAAGCCAATGTCCAACTCGACTCCAAATACTTTTCTAAGATTTTATTAGGTCTAATTGAAGCCAATGTCCAACTTGACTCCAAAGCGACAAATACTTCACCTTTTTTTGAGAATTATGACACTCAGGACTCAATAAGGAATCTATCACTACCATTCTTTCCAGGTTTAGCTCTTATCTGAATGGGATCCAAAAACAGACACCATAAAAAAAGTTAATTTTAATAGGGACAAAACGGTTACACCTAGTATGCGTAGTACTCATAGAAAGCGTCATATCATTAACTCAATTTCGTGCTGATTTAACAGTAAAGATACCTGACGATTTAAACTCCCAAGACCACTTATCCGACATTTCCTCTATATGAATAGGATTTAATATCTCCACAAGATAATCAAAATTGGGTCGATTCAGCCCCTCCTTTAATCCCCCGCCAATGAAAATTCTATCCCTCGAATCCCTCAAATCTTATTATTCACTTACTCTAGCATCTTGATTAAAGGCTAAAGCAAAGAGCCTCCCGAACCGCCTATAAGAGAAATATCCTAGCACCAAACATCATTCTAGAACGTCGTTTGAGTCTCACCCCCACCACTCTATATATGGAATTAAAAGGAATACAATCATTCTCATGGAGATGATTAATGGACCCTACAATCTTTTGCCATGCACCCCTTTCAGTTCCTATTCTCGAATCGTCCGAAAAACCACCACCTTCCCCATAACAAAATTTGACAATTTTAAACCCAAAGAGGCAAAGAGCTCCATTGTCATTAAGAAACCACCATTTCCATTTATAAAGAAGGCTGAGGTTAAAAACATCTAAACTACCAACCCCAAGAACTACAAGTTTTCTTATTTAAAAAATAAAAATTTACTATAGGGGTTTATAGTTTCATACGAGGATTATGACTTAGGAATGTAATAACACTTTCCGTTTGTCCATATTAGGTCTCTAATGTATTTTTTTGTGTGTATTGTACCATTAAAGTTGTTATAACTGTTTAGAAATAATCCATTTTACCGGTTTTTTCATGTTAAACAGACTATTTATAAATGGTTATAATAACCTTAATGGTGTAATGCGCACAAAAAATACGTTAGAGACCTTAAATGGATAAACATGAAATATTATTATCCTTGTAAGTCATTATCTCTTGATTATATAGATATGTAAAATTCATATAATGTCAACCTTTTAAAATGTATAATTTAAATGATAGAGATAATGATTTAAAAATGTAACGAAAATTTTAAAATGCTTAGAAAATGTTATTGTTTTTTTAGTATAAAGGATATTGTTAAATTATATTTTGTGTTTAAATAAAACTTTATTGTGATTGTTTATCTTAGGAAAATAGAAAAATGATTTAAAAAGATTACAAGGTGGTGAAGTTTTCAAAAAGTTAAAAAAATGCTGTTATTTTGTTATTACAAAAAATATGAAGTTTAAAATTTTTAAACACAACACTTTCTAAGTATATATTTTGATTGTAATCGTTTATTAGGAAATAGAAAAATAATTTAAAAAGATAATAAGGTAATGAAGTTTTTAAAATGTTTAAAAAATTTTATTATTTTTTTATTACAAAAAATATGTATTTAAAATTTGTAAACACAATACTTGCGAGTATATATTTTTGTACAAAAATACTATCGGAAGTTATCAAAATCTTCAATAAGTGTGGCCATAAACACTTCAAGTGTTCTTGGCCGTAAACACACCCTTGGCCGCAAACACTCATAAGTGTGGCCATAAACTCGCTTTTACCAATGATATGTGATTGATAAACTCCACTAGGAGTGATTCCACGTTCCTAAGGGTGTTTTCCATACATGATTAGTTGTTATGTACACTAATTGTACACATATATGTGTTATTATATGCTTATTAGGATCTGTTTGTGTTCGGGATTTCACTTGGCATACTTAGCATCCTATAATAATTCTTCAGTCGAACCATTCACTGAAGGTGAGCTCATACCCCTAAACTTATCTTTTAAATGATTTTAAATGCTTTTATGGGGGGGGGGGGGGATACAAGTAGAAAACATTATAGTTATAGTATCAATCACATGTGATTTATAACTATTAAACAAGAGGATTTCTTATACTTCAAAACTACTTTATCAAACAATCTGCTTCAAATCATATTATAACTGACATCAAGTCATCAATAACCATTTAAATGGTTAAAACTATTTTATATAAACCCTTTATCGTTTTACAAAACTCTTTTAAATTTATATATTGTCAAAATCATGTCTATATAGATATAGCTATATAAATAAGGTTGAAAGGGCTTAGGAATGATAACTCGCTTTATTTCCTTTTCCTTGTTTGGTTGTGGACATAGGGTATCGGTTGTTTTTCCGAGTGTCGTTTGAATCTTAGTTATATATTATGTATATGTATGTAGAAATAAGAGTTCTTCCAATCAGTTCAATATATTTGGGTAGCAAAGGTGTACAAACATGATAAGTCATTCAAGCAACAGTACTAGTAAACTATAATAGGTATAGTTTAGAGGATTGCTACTCACTATTTCTAGAACAATGAATCTTACAAGAGTCAGTTCATACATGAGTCAGTTCAAACATACTATAACAAGAACATAAAGAACATACTATACACTAGAACAGAAAGAACATACTAGACACTAGAACAGAAGGAACATACTATACACTAGAACAGAAGGAACATTCTACACTAATCCAACAACAATATAACATTAATGTGAGCCACTACTTCATGGCATGACAATATACTGCCGTGTCACGTTTTGTAACCCGAGTTTCCTGGAGGGGGAGCATGAGTTTGTGTATAGATTTATGCAGGATTGATCATCCTACACTTTGCTGCTAGCTACAGTAGGACCTGCAGGTCTACGGGTGACAAATGTCATACCATTTCGACGTCTTTGATCGTCGTGTTTTACTAGTCAATCATGTATGGTTATAATCTCATCACATTTTACCTTAATTAAACAATTGGTTTAAGGTTGTTAGTACAATGGTAATTACTATATATACAATGCTACTATACATCTTCATTTTCCCATTACATTCATATAATAATCTTCTCACATAAACGGAAATGTAAACTATTTTATGGTAATGATAGTCATACTTAGGAAAAACGCTCACTTTTACAAAAGAACAAACATATAGAATAGTCGCGTCTTGGTAGAAGACTACATTTCATTATAAGTGGAAAATATAGGATTTTCTAGGAGATACAAACATTTACATCAAACACTTACAGACATTTACATCAAAAAACTTACAAACACTTTCATCAAACTTGTACAACATTTGACACTAAAATAATTATGAACTCACCAGCTTTAATGTTGATCTACTCTTTCAAAATAACTTGTTCAGGTCACCAGTACACAGGTACATTGACCAGGTTTTGAGAAGACGGAGCACATTCGAGACTCATCTATTATTTTGATAAATATATTTTTGGGTGTCTTACAAATACGTTTAGAACACACATGTATAACTTATACTATTAATGCAAAGGATGATTTTGTTGCTTGTTTTACTATTGTGCATTGATATGATACTGAACACGACGTCCTATGCCCCAGAACGATTCCACCATTGTGGTTTGGGGGTGTGACAGACGTGAAGTTATAGAGAAAAAATTTACATTCATGAATGGATTGCGATACGAATGGAAAGTTGTTGTGTCTACTATGAAGGCACACGATCAGTTCAAGAGCTACTCTTTGGCCAATCTTGTGAGAATTTTGAGATCCCATGAAGACGAAGTTACAAAGGATGTGAAGCTTGTCTCTAGTCTTGGTTCATTGGCTTTGGTTGCGAAAGGAAAAAAGGTAGCAAAAGAATATTCCGAATCCGACTTTTCGGACAGTGAACTTACCAAAGAAGAATATGCTTTGATGGTATCTAATCCCAAAAATTTCATCAAAATGAATTTTGGTCGATTCAAGAACAAGAACAGGCAGGGAAACTTCAGTTCAGAAAAGTCAAGAGAAGAGAGCTTCAAGAACTCTCAAAAGGATGAGGATAAGCAGGAAAAGAAGCTGTTAGGAGATTTGGGCTATGATTACAATTACTGTCCTGGCAAGAATCACTTTGCCAAAGAGTGTATGTTGACGAGGATGAATGAAAAGAAAGAAACTGAGAATGATGAAGCCTACTGTCTTCAGAAGATAGAGGATCTTAGGAAGAAGAATGTTGCAAACACAAAGCCAACATTGATTATACAGGAAGGTAGTGACGAAGATGGACGTGTTGAAGTGTGGTCCACAGATTCTGAAGATGTGGAGGTTTGGAAATCCACACTTGGTGGGTGTTTTGTTGCAAAGTATGAATTGCAGGAGAATGAAGGCAGTTGCCTAATGGTTCAGAGCGTGATTTCAGAACAAAGGGGATATGCGACTGATGGCGGTCAGGTCTCTGGAAATTGTATTCCTATGAAGCCCGTTTCAGAACAAGTGCAAGAATGTGAGAAGGTCATCAATAAGGTACACTTTATATTTAAATCTCTTAATATTCTTGTTACTTGTTATGAATCTAAATTAGATGATTTGAATTATACTGTCTCTAATTTTAATGATAGTTTAAAGGGAACATGTCTAAGTAATTCTAATCTAACTGATCAACTCAACATGGTAAGATTTAAAAGCGAAGAGAGGAGATTAAGGATAAAGAAGTTGGATATAGAGCTTAATAAATCACATGATGATGTAATTTATCTTAAGAGAGACAATTTATCACTTTTGAAACAAAGGAACATTTTCTGTTTAATTGCTAAGCATTTATATTTCAATATCACTCAATTGCATCTTGATTGTGAAATAAGAAAGGGTTTGCACAAAATGATTTTGCCCTGTCTTGAATTGAAAGAGGATGAAATCGATGCATATTGTTATAAGTGTGAATCTATTGTGTCTTTTGATGATGTTTCTGATTCGTATAGAGTTGGACTGAAGAAAATCAAAGAATACATTAAGTCCAAAGACCATAAGAACATGCTGGAACAAATGTTAAATGATAAATAGAAAGAGAAAATTATATCTAATACTATGAAATTTTTTGACTCATTATGCGAAAAGTTAAATTCAGAAAACACTTTTAATACTGAAAATGTTTTTGAATTTGATGAAAACGATATGAGTGAAATTTCTATAGAAGATGAGATAGACTGTTCTAAATTTTTGTTCAAAATTCTAAAGAACCTAAGAAAACATTGATTTCTGAAAATTCAATCGAATTCATTCGTATTGTTGAAAATAAAGGTTCTAAAGTTTTAAATGAAAAAGCCACGTTTTTCCGAAATTTCAAACAGTTCTGAATCAAGTTTTCGTAAAAACCAGACTAAACAAAAATGATACTTCGAAAGTAACGTCCCTTGTTGATAGTGATAATGCAAAAGGTTGCGACAAATTCTTCTGGTCCAAGCCAATTGACAATGCACACGAAACCAAAGGTATTTTAGAATTGACCTCTTGGAAAACAAAGGGGAATACATTTCGGAACCTCTGAATTGTGTAGGTTACAATTAGGCAAGGCCAAGTGGCACATAGGACATTCCGAGTGAGATCTCTTCGGAAAAAATTGAAACACCCATTAGAAAAGAGAAACCTAAACCTAACATTCACAAATCTGTTGCTGAATTAATTGAAAAGAAAAGGCAGCTGAATGCTAGATATACGAAAATTTTACAAGAAAAAAACATTTTTGGAAATCTAAGAATTCTAATTAAAATTTTGTTAATTCAAAAAGATCTACAACTCAAAATACGATTTCTTCTCCAATTCCAAAACCTAAGTCACAATCCTATTCAAAGCCACATTTTTCAACTCCACAGGTTTCAAAATCAAAGATTTTTACAAAACCATCACTTTCAAAACCAACGTTTTCAAAAGTATCATCTTCAAAACCTTTTGAAAAATTAAAGTCAAATTGTCCTCCAAAAACACAATTTTCCAAACCTGTCAACATATCTAAAGCTGTAAAGGCCAAAAGTAAAGTTGTTTCAGAACCTGAGATATCACTCAAGGAATACGAAGCAAACTTGAAAAAGGAGGAAAAGGCTTTTGGAAAAAAGATGGCTCCGAAATACAAAGAATTTATCCAACAAAAGGCTCTTGTTTTTGAAATTAATCTCTGTGATAATAAAATGGAAGTTTTCAAAATTATAAAAGGGAAGAATTCTGTTTTGACAAAAAGATTGTTTTGGGTTGATAAGTCTAAGGTTTTTCCTGTTCTTAAGACATCCTCACAAGGACCCAAGAAGGTTTGGGTTCCTAAATCTCTCTGAATTTTGTAGGTGATGTGTGACGAAAAATACGAATCTGAATGGTACATCGATAGTGGTTGTTCACGTCACATGATAGGAAGAAGAGAAGAATTGAGAGAATTCTGATAGTTGAAAGATGGTGGCAGAGTAAAGTTTAGAAACAACACCATATGAGAAATTAAAGGCTACGGGATGATTACGAATGGTGAATTCTCCATTCTGAAGGTAGCTTATATGGAAGACCTGCAACATATGCCAATAAGCGTTTCACAATTGGTTGTAGGTACTGGGCTGAAGGTGTTATTCGATGACGAGGGTTCTGAAGTCATTGAGAATGAATCAAAAGCAGTGCTTCTGAAATCCAAAAGAAAGGGAGATATGTATCCTTTGAACTTAAAATTGATCAAAAGGAAGCCTTCCATATGCCTTCTTACGAAAGCATCTTCGGATGAGGACTACCTCTTCTAAAGTTTGAGAAGGAACATATGTGTGCTGCTTGCGAACTAGGAAAGAAAAGTAGGAAGAGTCACTCGAAAATCATCAATACAAATATAATCGAGCTACTAGAACTTTTACCCATTGATCTATGTGGTCCATCTGCCATCAAAAGTATTGGTGGTAATAAGTATATTCTGGTTATTGTTGATGAATTTTCAAGATATACTTGGGTTTTCTTTCTTACACAGAAATCAGATGCCACTTTGAAGCTGAAGGATTTCATCAACTAGATTGAGCTTCAATTACGAAAGCCCATTCGAAAAATTCGCAGTGATAACAGTTTTGAATTCAAAAACCAAGCATTTGAAGAATTCTTAACCGACAAAGGGGTTGCTCACAACTTCTCTGGTCCTTACAATCCTCAGTAGAATGTCGTCGTTGAAAGATAAAACTGCTCTCTTTGCGAAGCTGCAAGGACGATGTTATCCTTTGCAAATCTTCCACTTTACTTTTGAGCTGATGCTATCGAAACTGCTTGTTTCACTCAGAACCGCTCTCTGATCAATAAAAGATTCTTAATCACACCTTATGAGACTCTGAATAATAGAAAACCTAACATTAAGTTCTTTCATATCTTTGGTTCCAGGTATTTCATATTCAATTCCAAAGAGCATATGAACAAAGTTGATATGAAAGCAAATAAAGGAATCTTTTTAGGGTACTCTCTTACTTCGAAGGCATATAGGGTTCTGAACAAGAAATCAAAAAAGATCGAGGAAACCTATTATTTCACCTTTGCCGATAATTATCTGAAGAAGTATCAGAAAGCTGATTGTCCATCTGCGGAGATTTTTCCTTCGACGAATCCTATGACAATTCCTCTTTCAAATATTTATGAAGAATTTATGAATCTGTTCGATGAGCCTGATAGAGCCATTTCCTCATAATCAAAGGCTAAAGACAATCAAGAGGACGAATTGAAAAGATAATAGATGAAGCTACTAAAAGCATTGAGTTATCTCAAGAGCCTCCGATTCCGAATGCTTCTGAATTCCCAACTCATGAAGGACCTTCTGATTCTCCTTTCCGGGAGGAGAGCTCATCTTCAAGCTCCAATTCTGATCCTCATTTCCAGGGGATAATCCTATACCGAACGAAGGACCAAGTGAAAACTTCCAAGGGGAGAATGAATGAAAATAATGATTATGATGTACAATCGAAATTTAAGGAAGTTTATGCCGAATTTTATATAGCTTATGATCCACGTTATTCTCCTTTGACCAAATGTACTAAAGATCACCCAATAACTCAAGTGATTGGAGATTTATCCTCAAGAGTTCTAACAAGAGAACAATAAAAAGCAAAACACACTGCATTATTTTCATAAATGGAATTTTATATGTTTAATTCGTTCATCTCCAAAATAGAGCCTAAAACAGTCTTGATCATGCTGGTTGGGTTCAAGCCATGCAGGTAGAACTCAATGAATTTGAGCATAATAAAGGCCGGAGATTAGTTCCTACTCCGAAGGATGCTTCAGTCGTCGGAATGAAATGGGTGCTTCAGAACAAGTTAGACAACGAAGGAAATGTTATTCGGAACAAAGCACGTCTAGTTGTGAAAGTATATTTCCAAGAGGAAGGAATAGAATACGAAGAGTCGTTCACACCACTTGCAAGACTTAAATCTGTTCATATCTTTCTTGCATATGCCGGTCACAAAAATTTTGAAGTCTTTCAAATGGATGTGAAGTGTGTATTTCTGAACGGTGAAATTGAGGAAACGGTCTATGTGGAACAACCACCAGGTTCCGTAAATGAGAAATTTCCAAATCATTGTTATATATTGGATAAGGTTGTGTATGGTTTAACATAAGAACCACATGCATGGTATGAAACTCTAATTCGATTTCTGAAACAATCTAAATTTAAACAAGGTTCGGTTGACCCAACCTTCTTTCGCAAGAAAGATGGTGACCATCTAATGATCGTTCAAATTTATGTTGATGATATCATATTCGGATCCAGTAACCCTAAATTAATAGCTGAATTTTGAAAACTGATGGAGACTAAATTCGAAATGAGCTCAATGGGTCCAGTTAACTTTTTCATTGGGTTAAACACAAAATAGAGTTCAGAGGGAATTTTTATTAATCAAGAAGCCTAAATGAAGACCTTGCTTGCGAAATTTGGAATGGTGGGTGATTATTAGGTCAAGGTTCCAATGACATTCGAAACAAAGCTTACTCCATCCTTAGACAAGCCAACAACTGATATAACTCTTTATCGACAAATGATTGGATCTTTAATGTATCTAACGTCGAGTCGTCCAGATATAATGTTTGTTGTTTGTTGTTGTGCCAGGGTTCAAGCGAATCCTCGTGAACCACATATGATTGCTATGAAAAACATCTTCCGATACCTCAAAAGAACAACCACTCTCGGAATTTGGTACCCTTCTAACTTCAGATTCTTTGTGCAAGCGTATTTCGATGCTGATCTTGGTGGATGTGGTCTTGATCGTAAAAGCACTTATGAGGGATGTCAGTTTCTAGATGGCAAACTTTTCAGTTGGCAATCGAAGAAGCATACGTATGTATCCCTATCTACTGCAAAAGCTGAATACATCGCAACTGCATCATGCACTTCCCAAGTTACATGGATTCATAATCAACTTAGGGATTATGAAATAAATATGAAGAGGATCCCTCTATATTGTGATTCAGAAAGTGCGATAACGATATGTCATAATCCAGTGCAACACTCAAGTACTAAACATATAGCACTGCAATATCATTTTATAAAGGATCATGTAGAGGATGTAAACGTTGAAATACACTTTGTTAGATCCTTTGATGAACTAGCTGATATATTCACTAAGGCCCTACCTAAAACGACATACAATCGAATTTTACAAGGGCATGGTATGATAGAAGTGGACTCAGTTTCAAAATTCCCTTCATAATCGGAAATTACTGTTCACGTTACGAATGGTTCGAAATTCATTTTCAAATTCTGATTGGTTCCAAGCTTCGGAATTGTTCGGAATCTGCTGTTCATCAAGGGTTTCAGAATGAGTTGTATCCTTTGTACATTAAGTGTCTTTCGATTGATTCTGAGGTTCACAATGGTTCAGAAGTTACTATTCATTTCTGTTTCTATATTTATTTTTCTTCAATATTTTCTTTATTTTCTATTTTTAATTTCTTTTTCAGAAAATCCAAAAATTAAAAAAAATAATATTTTTCTTTACTTTTTGTTTTTTTTTTCAGAAAACCAAAAACTTACATAAATATTTTCTTATTTTTGTTTTATCTTTTCCGGAAAATCAAAAACTTCAAAAATATTTTTCTTTATTTTATTTTATTCTTTTTACGTGTTATTTTCAGAATACGTTATTGTCTCGGGTACACATTCTTGTTACTTCAATTCAGAACGATGGGGCAGGTATATAATTTCGAATCTATGTACTAGTTAAGTGTCCCTAGAAGCATGTTGCCCCAAGCCTCTGAGACTCTATGTTTAAAGCATTAATGAAACTTTCATTCCGATTTTTTCTTCCCAATCAGGCTGATATTCACATATGTCATTTAGCTACCTTACTCTTATCACAATGAGTTAAGAGTTGACTGCTTTGCCATTCTTTTATAGAAGAGGTACATTTTTCTCTTCGGAACCGTCTCCAACATTTCTCCATCGATTTCGCATTCACAAACATAACCCTTGAGACTCTCAATAATTACCAATGATTTTTATGGTTACACAACATCTGTGTTTATGATCTTAAAATCATTATCACCACGATTTGAGTGAACCCAAAATCCGAAACCTATTTTTGAATTGACGGTGAACAATTAATATGTTCTAGATATTTTCACCAATGAATTGACGATTAAAACCTTTATGGTTTGTACCTTTCACAGTTTGAAATCTTATTTTTTTTTAATTTTGAGTGATCTTTATGAAAAGCTCTCGACCCAAGACTTTTCTTCCCAAAAAATCCAATTTTTTTATTTTTCTTGAGATTTTCATAATTTTCTGCCACTTAAAATAGATTCAAAGCTTACTTGTTCTTATGGCCACATTTGTCAAACAAGTACTTCTTCCAGACTTTCAGACTTATATTGAGTTTCGAAATTTGGTTGAAGCTAAAGCCACCCTTGAAGCCTACTCAAAAGAAGCCTTTCACTATTTCTTAACAAATAGATGATCGTAATACAACGGGAAACCACACAAGCACTTAAGAGTCTCTCTTGACTCAGAAGGAAGAGATCATTACCTGAGATCCATCTGCTTTTGTGTCAATTTTAATTAACATCACAGAATCCCACAAATATAATTTTCTTTATTTCTTATTCTTTGGCACACTCTTGCACAAAAATCTTTATGATTCTTTTCCAACTCTGGTTCTAATTCCTGTTGATAACTGTTATTCAAATAACAGGTTATGGTGTATTGGCATTCAATTCTGAATGAGTCAAAACTGAAAAGGCGGTTTTCTTGGGGATAAGGGTTTAATCAGGCGTGTCATTTTTCAAAATCCTTGACATCACGCGTGTCAGTTACAATGCCGCCTGACACATACAACTGTAACGATATTCAAGGCTGATTTATAAGGATATGGGAACGCCAAACGACAAATTTTTCTCTGTCCACTTATTACAGATGTATAAAAAGGGTTTTGACGGTTTGTTTCTCTCACCGCTCACAAAGTTATCAATACTCTCATTCTCTCTATTGTTCATCGTCGTCCATAATTCTACCATGGCTGGTTCATCTAAAACTGTGTTGTTTTCTGATCAATCGACCTCTATGGTCATGCTAAACGTGAAGCCTGTTCAAAATATGATTCTCGATCTCACCGCCTCACGCTACATTGAAACCCTAAGGCCGATGATGGAGTTCTTGCGTTTCTCGCCACTGGCTCAAGTTTTGACCGTGGCAGAATCCGTTCCTCTCATCCATCTTTCGAATGAGTATTCCTCTACTTCTTTCATTCAAGCTAATGATGTGATTACCTTCGAGGTTGCTTCACGTAAGACCTCTATTACCAAAGATCTTTTCTACAAAATACTAGGGTTTGGTTAATCTGACGGTCTTGTTGATCCTGATTCGATTTCCTCCATTTCTCTAATCGATATGATTTAGCAAATGGGCTACATTGGGGATCTTTTACTGCTATCCAAGTTCAAGAAGCCCAAACCCTCAAATGTGGAATGGTCTGTTTACGTTGTTGTTCAAGATCTTCTCTGAACGCGTTGCTGGTTCTGACAGAACTAGTAGGATCTTTTATACCATTATATATGGTCTTTATCATGGCATCAACTTGGATTATGGTGCTATTCTCTGGGCACAACTCATTCAAAGCACTGCCTCTGCTACTCGCAATACTGAGATATCCTACGCTCGTTTCTGGCCGATCATTGTCAAACGAGCCCTGGTTCACTTCGAGGTTCCTTTGACAGATGATTCTATTGTTGTTTCTATTCCGATTCTACAGACGTTGACAATCATGATGTCTGACCCGAGCAAGTTTACTTTTGTTGGCTCAATTCCGAAGGTCATGTTCGCAAAGGTGCTTCAAGACAATGTGATTGTTAATGAATATCAGAAGTTACCTCCTTCTGGTGCTCGCCCTATGACTGAAGAAATGTGAAAGACGATTTAGGAGGCTAACAAACCAAAAAGGGGAGCAAAATGAAAAGGAAAAGCTGGTAATTCAGAAGTGGTCAAACTCCGAAGAAAAAGACCAAGAAGCAGGCTCGCAAACCCTGATCTCCCTCTCCAGTCGTTCAGGAGGACTCGAAATCCCAAACGATTTTAGATTTCTGAAGGGATGATACCCTTCAACATGAAGTTGAAAACACAGCTGCGACTTCGGAACCATCAACTACCACACCAATTCCAAAGGTATCCACTCCACCCACTTCTTCTATGCCCCTTTCTGAATTCTTTCAAATGAACACTCCACCCTACTCTCTGATCAATACTAACATTCTGATCACCATTTCTCCACTACCACCAAATATTTATGTGGGTGTTTCTCTTCCACAGATGTATGCTCCTCTCTCCACCCCAATCTTTTCATAATCGACTTCTACAACATCTACAACTATTTCCAGTGCACCTAAAGTCAACATATCTGATACGGGGGTTGATGTCAACATAGGTGTCACTTTGGGTCAAGGTAATTCTTCATCCTCTCCATTCTGTGAGGATGATCCAGATATCATGTTTAATGATGATCAGGAAAATTTCCAAGATTTTGTTTTTAGCCCCTTTACTGTCAATCAAGCAAGCGATGATGACGAAGCCCCAATTACCAAACGACAATTCAAACAACTCAATGATAAGTTGGATTCAATTCTGGAGTCTTAAAAATCTTCGTTCAACTTTGAGTATATGCTAAAGTTGATGGGTTTTGAGCATTCTAACACTTCCTAAGTGTATATGCAACCCTAATAACCTTGGATCTATGTTTGTCTAATTATCATGCAAAGTTGAATTCCAAGGTTATATTCCTATCTAGCATACATGGGGAACATTTTTAACTTGAATGAAAGATAGAATAACTTACCTTGTTGTTGATTATGATCCTTGAAACCTTGTGAGCCTAGCACCCCATGTGTGATGCCTCAAATTCTTCACACAACACCAAATGCTTTTAGAATGACTTTTGAGAGAATACAAACACTCTAAAAATCGGCCTAGCCCTCTTGTTTCTTAGTGTAGTCGATTTTGGTGGAGAATGAGTTCCTTATATAGTGTTGACACATCCAGGGTTACACCATGTAAACCCTAATGTGTCATGGTTCTTCATTTCCATGACCCATGGGTTTGTAACTCCCATGGAACATCCTATGGGTTTAACCCAACTTGACAATCCATGGAGCCTCTTAGCCCACTATACAAGTTATGGATGATTTACATAATCAACCCATATATTTAATTAGTTATCTTTTGATCACTTAATTAATTCTAAATTAATTCTTGATCAAACTAATTAAATAATACTATTAATATATTAGAACTTATAATATATTAATAAACCACAAGTGTTATTTCTCTCATTTAGTCTATCCAATTGCATGGTGCCATGCGACCAAAATGGACCATGCCGGGTCGGGTCAAGTACATACCAGAAATAGTTATGGACTTAGACACCTTATCCAACAGTCTCCCACTTGGATAAGTCTAATAACTATAACTGCAAGTATGACTTCAGGAACCGATCAACAATCGTAGCTCTTTCAAGGTCTCTCGGAACAGAGAAGATGATGATATGCCATTTAAGATAAGTGATCATATAATCCTCTGTTCTAGATATCAGCTAGACAAATACATGGAACAATGTCTTACTTATTGTCCAACAGTTTGTTTCCCGATTTTCGATTTGTTTGACAAAGAACTTGATTGGACACATCAACTTAGTTCTGACCGGGCCCAGTACATAGGTAAAAACAAAATCATCGAGGGGCCCAGATATCAGCTTCTAATCCAAGAAGGAACAGATAAACTTCGACTCATATGTTTGTTCAACTACTCATTGAATTGTACACAAAGGCACGTTTTATAACATCGAGTTACCAATGCGTTTTCGTACAATCAATGCATAACCAACTCATAAGTAACAAATCATATCTCTAGGTTTGAAGACTTATATGATATTACCATCTCACGATCACTCGAGATAAATTCCATGAAGTGATTCCAATGAGCGTGGGTTGAGTCCAATGCTCAGAACTTATGAGCACTCATGATTGTTGTAGCTATGTCCAACAACTTAGACCTCTGCAACCAATCATGACAATCTTGATTCATACCTACTTTTGACATATGACCGACTGTGGAGGTTTGAATAATATGATATACCAAACATAATTATTCTGGAAGTCAAAACATGCAAAAGAAATATAGTAAACGATCGACAAGAGATAGCAACATTTTACTCATAAATAAAACACCTTTTATTCATCATCTAATGTCAATTACACTTTACAATTTTCAAGGTCATCTAACTACTAAATCTAATATCATCCTTCAGCCCTATGCTCCGAGCATGCTGGAGATGCTTAACCCGAGTCAGTCTCTTCGTGAGGGGATCTGCCGGATTCTTATCCGATGATACCCTCTTTGCCACGAGGAGTCCTTCTTCTATTCGATGTCTGATGAAATGGTATTTTCTGTCGATGTGTCTGGATCTCCCGTGATCCCTTGGTTCCTTGGCTAAGGCAACTGCACTTTCACTATCATAGAAAATTTCCATTGGCTCCTTAATAGCTGGTACAACTCCAAGGTCTCCAATGAAGTTCTTCAGCCATATCGCCTCCTTTGCTGCCTCGCTAGCTGCTATATACTCTGATTCGCAAGTTGAATCAGCCACTGTCTCTTGCTTGGAACTCTTCTAAGAAATTGCTCCTCCATTTAAGGTAAAGACCCAGCCTGACTGAGAGCGGAAATTATCCCTATCAGTTTGAAAGCTAGCATCACTATACCCTACAACTCTCAAGTCGTCACTCCCACCGAGGGTAAGGACCCAGTCCTTAGTCCTCCGTAGGTACTTGAGGATATTCTTTACTATAGTCCAGTGTGCCTTGCCAGGGTTCCCTTGATACCTTCTAACCATGCTCAAGGCAAAGGCTACATCAGGTCGAGTACACGTCATAGAATACATGATCGATCCTACAGCCGACGCATAAGGTATTCGACTCATTTATGCTATCTCAGCCTCAGTACTAGGGCTTTGTGTCTTACTCAATCTGGCGTTACTCTGGATGGGCAACTCTCCTTTCTTGGAGTCCTGCATGCCGAATCTCTTCAGCACCTTATCCAAGTAGGTACTTTGACTAAGTCCAATTAGTCTTTTACTCCGGTCTCTCAAGATCCTTATCCCTAGAATATAGGTAGCTTCCCCTAGGTCCTTCATAGAGAAACACTTCCCAAGTAAGGATTTAACTTCCTGCAGAGTTGGGATGTCATTTCTTATGAGTAGTATGTCATCCACATACAATACCAAAAAGCTAACTATACTCCCACTAGCTTTGACATACACACAAGATTCATCATCACTCCTAGAAAAGCCAAACTCTTTGACTATCTCATCAAAGCAAAGATTCCATCTGCAAGGTGCTTGCTTTAGTCCATAAATGGATTTCTCAAGCTTACACACTCTATTAGGGTACTCTGTATTGATAAAACCCTCTGGCTGACTCATGTAAACGTCCTCAGCCAACTTTCCATTAAGGAAAGCGGTTTTGACATCCATTTGCCATATTTCATAATCATGGAATGCAGCTATGGCTAACAGAACCCTAATAGACTTAATCTTGGCCATTGGAGAAAAAGTCTCATCATAATCAACTCCCAGAGTTTGGGAGAAACCCTTTGCAACCAGTCGTGCCTTATAAGTGTGTACATTACCATCCATGTCGGTCTTCTTCTGGAAGATCCATTTGCACCCTACAGTCTTACGACCTGGTACATTCTCAAGCAAGTTCCAAACTTGATTGTTATACATGGACTGTATCTCATTGTCCATTGCCTCTTTCCATTTGGCTGATTCAGGCCTGCCATGGCTTCTGTGTAACTGTTAGGTTTATCCAGACCAATCAGTGTCTCATCACTGATAAGCGTATCACCTTCCGCAGTAATATGGAATCCATTGTAATGCTCAAGTGCATTCCTAACCCTTGTGGAACGCCTCAGAGGTACAAACTTGTCGATTGGCTCAACAGGAGTTTCCTCCTCAAGTTGAGTGCTAGGGTTTGAAGTTCCTTCTCCACTTGACTCTTGAATTTCTTCATGGTCAACTTGCCTCGCACTGTTTCCTTGGCTTATCAACTCTCTCTCTCTCTCTCTCTCTCTCTCTCTCTTGAAAGATAGCCCTCCTAGCTACAAAGACCACATTTTCACTAGGTCTGTACAAGAGGTAACCAAAGGATTGCTGCGGGTAGCCGATGAAAATACACCTCTCGCTTCAAGGTTCAAGCTTATCATGAGTCTCGTGTCTCACGAAAGCCTCGCAACCCCAAATCTTGATGTGGTCTAGTTTGGGTACTTTACCAGTCCACATCTCATGAGGAGTCTTGGCAACTTTCTTTGTAGGGACCAGATTAAGGATATGGGCGGCAGTCTCTAAGGCATACCCCCAAAACGAGATTGGTAGCGAAGCTCGACTCATCATGGAACGAACCATGTCCAACAAGGTTCAATTACGCCTCTCAGCCACACCATTCAACTGCGGTGTCCTGGGAGGTGTCAATTGTGAGATAATCCCACATTCCTTAAGATAGTCGAGGAACTCTGAACTAAGATACTCACCACCTCGATCGGATCGAAGCATCTTAATGTTCCTGCCCAATTGATTCTCGACTTCCTGTTTAAACTCTTTAAACCTTTCAAAAGTCTCTGACTTATGCTTGATTAAGTAGACATATCCATATCTACTGTAATCATCAGTAAAAGTAAAATAATAACGATTAACATCCCTTGTGGCATGTTTGAAGGGTCCATACACATCCGTGTGTACGAGATCCAACAAACATTCACCCTTCTCACTAGAACTTGTGAAGGGTGACTTTGTCATTTTTTCCAAGTAAGCATGATTCGCAACTATCATCCGACCTTAGGTCAAATGACTCCAAGACTCCATCCTTTTGGAGTTGGCCTATGCGTTTCTTGCTTATATGTCCAAGACGACAATGCCATAATGACGCTTTATCCAAGTTATTATCATTAACAGAATCAATACACAATACATTATTTCCTAAGTTATCAACCACAGATACAGTTTCATACACACCATCACAAGGTAATGCTTTAAAATAAAGAACATTATTAAAGAAAGCATTAATCGAACCAACATCATTATCAAATGAAAAGGTAAAACCTTGTTTATACAATGCATAAAAGGAAATAATGTTTCTTGCCATTTCTGGTGAATAACAACATTTATTCAAATCTAAATTAAACCCACTACTTAGCGATAAAGTATAAACTCCAATCTTGGTGATAGGTAAAGCTTTCCTATTCCCCATGATTAAGATTATTCTTCCATGCTCCACATTCTCACTTATTCTTAGTCCATGCAAATCAGAACAGATATGAATACCACAACCGGTATCAAGGACCCAAGAGTTAGAATGGGGTGAGTTATTAGACAAGATAGTGTAAATACCTGCATGGTTGGGTTTAACTTTCCCATCCTTCACATCTTGCTGGTATTTTGGGCAGTTCCGCTTCCAATGTCATTTTTCATGGCAATAGAAGCATTCAGCCTCTTTTGGGTCAGAAGAATGAGTGACGAAACCTTTCTTGGTTCCACTTGAAGAAGAGCCATCAAGGGTCCTAGCCTTGGTACCCTTTGAATAGCTCTTACTCTTCTTCCCTCTACCTTTCCCGATTGCCAAGACAGGGGCGGAGTTTGGAGTAGGAGTGTTAACAACCGACTTACCATTAAGACCTGTTTCTGCGGTCTTGAGGAGTCCCTGAAGTTTGCTGAGTGTGACCTCTTCCTTATTCATGTGATATGTCATGCGGAATTGATCATAGCACGATGGTAAGGAGTGCAAAATAATATCTATTGTAATCTCCTCAAGGAAGTTCACATTAAGCTTCAACAACCGATTCACATACCTTTGCATTTTCTGCATGTGGCTCGTGATGGATTCCCCATCCTTCATCATGGTTGTTATCATGGAGCAAATGATTTCATACCTCTCTTGTCGTGCACTTTGATGGTATCTTTCCATCAGATCATGGTGCATTTCAAAAGGGTAGAAGTCCTCACAGGACTTTTGGAGTTCCGCTGTCATGGTGGCCAACATGATGCATGCCACTTTTGTAGCATCCCTTTCATGTGCCTGGAAGTCAGCGATCTCCTGGGGAGTTGTAGTGGTATCATCAATCTCCTTAAGCTCCTTGTCGAGGACATATTCTTTGTCCTCGTAGCGGGTAATCATCCTGATGTTTCTGATCCATTCATTGAAGTTGGATCCATCAAAAGTGACTTTCCCACACAAGTTCATAAGGGTAAAGGAGCCATTAGGATTAGAGCCAGAAGTAGCGTTGTTTGAAGACATCTGAATGAAGAGAACAAGATTAGATTAGATATTAAGAGAGTCCTTAATAAAACACCCAAATGTAATATTAAGGCTAGGATCCAATCGCAATATATTATAACTTAGAAGAAGTATGCCGTAATCCAAGCTATAACATATTTGAAAGGTAGGCAAATGACGATTCACTAATTTCCACCATGAAAAACGAAATATAATTATTAGGTTTTTAATTGGTTCTTAGAAATTCCTAGATTCTTTTGAGATTCAATGAACTTTTCAAAGGCATGTTTCAATCTCGAGTGTGTCCTCCAAGTTTTGTGACTAGGATACCGAGGATCACAAAACGAGGTGTGAAGTAACCATGCAAATTATTTGGTACCCTTAAAGTTTATCACTTAATCAATGTGCTGGTAAACCACACACGCTCCACCAATACTATGATAAACCTTAAGTCACCCTTTACCTACCTTGTTAAGTCCAAGTTAGTGTGCCGGTTAACCACACACGCTCCACCAACGACTTAAACAAAGTGTAAAGTGTAATTTCATGGATTAGCACCTTATTCACATTTTTCCTAAAGTAACTAAGATTGAGAATTTAATAAAAGCATTTAGTTACTTTATAATATTCATCATACTTTTAATGAGAATTTATAAGTCCTTGTCTTACCCGTTTGGCTAACGACCCTCCACCGATCAAGGAAGCGGTGGGTGAGAGTGGACACCCATTAAGCTGCCATTTTATAGGCAACAACCTTATACCCCCCTTATAGACCGACTTCGTGAATGAGGCGTAATAGCGGTAAGACGACTTGATCTTATATATATACATATATATATATATATATATATATATATATATATATATATATATATATATATATATATATATATATATATATATAAACTTATAATATTATAAAATATAAGGGTTGTATTTTAACTTTTAAAATTCTAAGGGTTGGAACTAAAGCTTTAATCAAGACTTTACTTGTTCCAAAACTTGAGGGCAAGTTTCGTAAACATTCAAAACTTTTCATTTCTTATAACTTATGAATTAATAAGACTCTTCATTTTTTTATAACTCTTGTGTTCTTTTAATGGCTTTAATAAAAGTGTGACTTTTGGTTTTCCATAACTTGAGGACAAGTTATGGACTCTATTAAAACACATTATGATAATGAATTAAACTACCATGAAGGTTACAAGCAATTCTTATGATCATCTAATCTTCATAAGTTCAAGAACATGAATATGAACATTTCAAGAATGAAAAAATTACACTTAAAAACTTGTAATTTTGATAATTGCCATTGTAAATGGATTAGCATAAACATTACACCATGTAAAACTAGTTTTCAAGTAGCAAAACAGTTTAGGGTAATGTTTCTAGTCCATTTCCAGCAACAAAAGTCAAAAACTGCTGTCAGGGCCTCCTACTCGTCGAGTGCATGAACCTACTCAACGAGTAGGATGAATATTCACTTGAACTCGTCGAGTCCCCCATGGACTCGGCGAGTTCACTGATCAGACAACAAGCAGTTTCGATTTTTTAACACAATTTTACACAAATAACAAACAAACAAGCCTAAGCTCTGATACCACTGATGGGTTTTGAGCATTCAAACACTTCCTAATTGTACATGCAACCCTAATAGCTTGGATCTATGTTTGTCTAATTATCATGCAAAGTTGAATTCCACTGTTATATTCCTATCTAGCATACATGGGGAACATTTTTAACTTGAATGAAAGATAAAATAACTTACCTTGTTGTTGATTATGATCCTTGAAACCTTGTGAGCCTAGCACCCAAAGTGTGATGCCTCAAATGCTTCACACAACAACAAATGCTTTTGGAATGACTTTTGAGAGAATACAAACACTCTAAAAATTGGCCTAGCCCTCTTGTTTCTTAGTGTAGCCAATTTTGGTGGAGAATGAGTTCCTTATATAGTGTTGACACATCTAGGGTTACACCATGTAAACCCTAATGTGTCATGGCTCTTCATTTCCATGACCCATGGGTTTGTAACTCCCATGGAGTATCCTATGGGTTTAACCAAACTTGATAATCCATAGAGCCTCTTAGCCCACTATACAAGTTATGGATGATTTACATAATCAACCCATATATTTAATTAGTTATCTTTTGATCACTTAATTAATTATAAATGAATTCTTGATCAAAATAATTAAATAATCCTATTAATATATTAGAACTTATAATATATTAATAAACCACAAGTGTTATTTCTCTCATTTAGTCTATCCAATTGCATGGTGCCATGCAACCCAAATGGACTATCCCGGGTCGGATCAAGTACATACCAGAAATACTTATGGACTTAGACACCTTAGCCAACAAAAGTCTCATCAAGCAATAGTCGAGACGTTAACCAAGGAGAATGACAAAGCACTTGCTGAATCCATAAAGGCAGTTGAAGCTTCTGAGAAAACTGTTCGGGAAACGGCTGCAAAAGTTGAAAAACTACATGATGAGGTTACCAAATTTATGGCTGAATTCTGAAGTTCTTCTGATCGGAATACCGAAGCAGCCAATAAAGTCATAACGAGTTTCGGTACCACTCTACAAACCGAGAGAGAAGCACTTTCTCGTGTTCATGGTGAAATCAAAGTTGACAACTCCGAGCTCAACACCTCTATTGTTTCGAAGATAAAGCAGCTTCAGAAAGATCTTGCTGCAGAGAACATTATCATGTATAAATTGGCTGAGAAGAATGAAAAAGCCAAGGTTCTGTCATTCAAGTTACACTATACCAAAAAACGTCTAGATGACTTGGAGTCTGAGAAAAAGGTGTTCAAGAGCTGCATTTCATAAATTAATCAGTATTTGCAAAGGCTGTTGGAAACTCATGATTCTATCCATGCTTACGTTCTTGGTTCGACAACATCTCTTGGAAAAACTCAAGCCTGTCTTTTCAAAGCTCAATCAACTAGAGGTGTTTCGGGTAGTGATGCTATCCCGAAGCAAGAGGGAGATAATGCAGATAAAGAAGAAACCCACAAAGAAGATCCACAACCTAAGAAAAATACCGATGAGCATCATGAACAAAAACCGAAGGTTGACCAGAAGGGTAATGAAGCTTTCGGGTCAAAAGGAAAAGAAAATATTGATGATGATGATGATGAAGAACTCTTTGAAGGTGAAAAACTTGTGACAAAGAAGCGAGACAAGGAACTTGATCATCTTTTATTTCTTCAGAAAGAGTTAGAAGAAAAGGAGGCTGAAGCTAAAGTCGCTAAGGTCACTCTAAAAACTTACAAATCGATTTTTCCACCGTGGACCATGGAAATAATTTAGAGTGAGGTTTTCGATGATCCAAGCATTCACTAGTTGGATCCATTGGTATCCTTTGAACTAGATAATACCGCTGACTCTCAATTTGATTTTCCAGTCACTCCCAGGGCATTTCTATTCCGATACTTTGAGAAAATTGAGAGAGCTCCAATTTCAGACTATGGCGTTAATCATATGCTCTTCTCATTCTATCTCAAGTATGGAAAGCCGCAATTCCAAACCTGGAACTTATAGAAGATGGTTGCTGTAAAGGTTTATGCACCGGTTCTGGTTGAAAACTTCATCAATGTCAAGTTAGAGGCTTTCGAGGAGCCAATCATACCGAAGTTGACTTTTCTCTTGCTGATCTGCCATGCATGAATCCGAACGACTATATTTCTTTATTTCTTATTTTGTCTAAGGATGAATAGAAGTATGAACCGATTGTTGAACATTTGAAGAGAATGCTTATTTGCTATATTCATGAAGTTGCAAAAATGGATATAGAAATAGCATCTGTTTTGAAGAAAAAGGCACTTGTGAAATTTGAAGAACAACCGAAGGATATCCGAAAGCTAAAGCTGGGTAAAATCAGAAAAGAAAATTGGAGTGTGGTGTACTAGCAAAAGGAAGGTTAAAATGTTTAGAATAGGATGTTTTTATTACTCGACAAGCACTTATACTCAACCACTGCTCTGAACAACATTATGGGTCTAACTGAAGCTTGCAAAGCAATCAATGCTGCTGATCTAAAATGCTTTACTGATATGATCAAGTGGTATATTATGGTCAGGAATACCCTTCTGAATCTGATGACACATTGTTTAAAGTTGAGAAGAGACAACCATGAAGCTACTCCTTCCTTATTTGACACAAAGGGGGAGATTGTTAGGCTTATAAGTGTTGTGTCAAATGTGTATTGTATATGTTTGTCTATATCAAGATGGGCTTGCCCATTCTCGTGTTTTGTGCTTATCCGTCTAGCCTATATATTGCATGCGTAGGGTTAACTATTTTTGTATTGCCCTACCTAGCTCTCACAGAGAAGTTTTCGTTGAACTCTTCTAGAGTTTTGATAATCTAAGCATTCGACACTATTTCGATCTTTGTTCTTGTTATTTGATTCACATTATTGTTTATAGAATCTGTCGATCTATTTATTGTTTCTACAACGATCCAACGATCAAGATCACGATTATGACAACCTTGGTTTCCAACTGTAATATTATTGACTTCATGGTTTAATGCATCCATTTTTCTACGCAACCTCTCCTGTAGCGGAAGCATGTTGAAAACAACATCCTCCATAGGATCTCGATCTTAACAAACTTGGTTTACCATTTATCATTTTGTGTTATGATTTATGACTAATGCTTTACCCGAAAACCAAGGTTGTTAAGATTGGGATCTTATGTAGGATCCCGATCTTACAAACCTAAAAACGATCCTACATAGGATCCCGATCTTAACAACCTTGGTTTACCGTTTATCATTTTATGTTATGAGTTGTAAATAATTTTGTTCTAGTTTGTGCGATCTTAGAATCCCGATCGTACAAACCCAAAATTGATCCTACATAGGATCTCAATCTTAACAACCTTGGTTTACAGTTTATCTTTTTAAAATTATAAGTTAAAATTATGTTCTAGTTTGTGTGATGTTAGGATCCCGGATCAACAACACTTCCAACTGAGTTTGGATTAAGGTACACAACATGTTCTGTGATTGGAATCCGATTGTGTTGGAATCATTTTCTTCTAGGAGGCGACGATTTTTGAATGACCAACTCTTTGCGGGAGACGAAACAGACTACATGTTTGAAGTGATTAGGGTATGAGGTTCTAGCCAAAATTGGGTAACAATGTTTGAGGTTTTTACCATTTTAGGGAACTGACGTGTACTTATGTATGGAGATTGGTATCCAAAAGTCCAAAACTTGGCCATGCTTAGAGACATTATTCCATCATTTCATAATAGTTAATCGATGACATGTCATGACTCATGTGAAAATCTTACAGATTTGGCACTGAAACTAGTTAAAATAAGTTTGAATGACCATAAAGACTAGTTGATTTTTACTTTATGCCCCCCAAAAGCAACAAAATAACTTTAGGGACCGAGTGAACCAACTTTTGAAACTTTGTGGGCTTTGTGTCATTTCCCTTTATTTAAACTAGTGGTTTCCTACATGACATTTAGAAATATATGTATTTAGGAAATTTTAAACATCATTTAAATAATTAACTGTCATCTATTATTGAAATGATGTTCCTCCTAATTATAGTTATATAATAATGGTAAGACTTGCATAAATGGTTCTTGATGTTTGCAAATTTCCTTGGTTAATGTCTAAAAAAATAGTTTAATCACACAAATGGTTCATTTTTTGTGGTTTAACTATAGTTTTGGTCCATAAATCTAGCTTCTTCGAGGTTTGTTTAGTTTGGTGAAATCATCATTTTTCCATTTATTTTATAAGTTTAGTCAATTTTATTTATATGTATTTATATTATATAGTGAGACCCATTTACACCCCATCCTTCATAAGGCACCACCTACTTCCTATTGTAACTATCAGGTTGCCTCTTTCGCCTTCTCCGACCACTCTCTTACTCTTCTCATGTCACACCACCATTTTTCCGAAAAAATAAAAACCAAAAGCTATAACGATAACTTAGAAACAAGAATAATTGCATAGTTTATACATACAATATGTAATTTTTTCTTTTTTGAAAGGGAACTTCCCTAACGAGGGTTCCAGACTAGCTTTCGCGCATCGACTAATCCATCGTTGCAAACATGAGACTATGATCAATGCCCTCGAGTCAATACAAATGAACCTCTATAGCACCAAAGGATGAGTAGTGCCATGATTTGAACATGAGTCAATATGTTATCTATCATATCTTCCAAACGCCTTACCAATTCACCATAACACAAATGGTTAACAATATGAAATTTTATCATATATTTCATGGATAACATAAACAAACAAATGTTGATGCAAGAAAATCACCTAAAAATCATCAGTGTCTTTACGTTCTTCAACTATGCATCAAATTATTTTAACCAATAATATAAATAACTATTAAATCCCAACTTCTTCATCTTCAATCCTTTATGCACAAACATGCCTAACAAATCCTTTTTGGTATGTATTTGAGTCATCCTTTTCTATCTGATTATGCCCCATAAGTAAAATTCAAGCAAAAGGAATAAACCTTCTGGGTAGAAGACAAATTTGAAAATGATTGGAAGTTATTCATCATTGATTCAGAAGACATTGGAAAATTCTAGTGCTTTCTACCTCCTCCAACAACCAATATCGCTACCTCACCCTCTCCTTTATGATTTTCTCTGATTTCCCTTCGGTCTCTTCATTGCTTACCCACAATCATGTGTGTGGGATCTGATTCTTAATCAAACACTAAAACTATTTTAATTTGAAGAAAATAGTGATAGAAACCATTTTTAATAGAGAGAGGTAATAAAAGGTAGGCAATTTATGGTAATCTGCTCTGATTTCCATTCCGCCTCTTTATTGTTCACCCACAAACTCGCCATTACTCCTACCAAAGCTGGTCCATATACATAATGACCCCAAGGCGAAAAGAATAAATGGACCCTCCAAAATCATAATATAATAAGGATTAATTTGAAAATAGACATGTCGTTATAAAATGAATTAATAATACTAAATAAGACAAATATGGCATACAACATTACAAAAACAACTAATTTAAAGATCAATTTCATCTACCATAGATGCAAAAGCAAAAAGAAGGGTTAATAAGATGATATAAATGCTTTTTAGGAAACATTATAGATTATCAATAACTAAACATTACTGCCTACTTAAAGGAAACGATTACACCCGATTTCTAATGTCTGTCTTAAACTTGTAGAATCCTAATATAAGATTCAAATCAAAGCAAGCAACAACTGGAAAAAAAATTATAAAAAAATATTAGAAAATTAGAACAAGATTAAAACATGTGAATCAGAAATATACAAGGATATTACCTTGTTAACTGTTAAATAAATAATATGATACGTAGAGGCTAGAAAATTTAACTCAATAAAGTCTTTAGAAATCTGATACATAAACAAAATCATAAAAAAAGCTTTGAGCATTTGATCGGATATCAGGAAGACTAGAATGTGAATACGAAATCAAATCAGAAACTGAGATAACTGAGAAAAAAAGCCATAAAAAACCAAAAATAATAAGTAGCTAACCTTATGTTGGACTGATGAACAATCGGGTACTCTGCATAATTTCTTTCGATCAACAAACAGACAGGATCGACCCAATCATTGACATGTATAAGGTACCGAATGTGAGTATAACTGGGATATTATAATTTAGAAATTAGAAAAGAGTATGTTGAACTAATGAATAATCGATAATTCAAGAGTGACTAAGTGGGAAGGGAAGAACTCAGACAATATAATTGATGTAACGTCCGGAGATTCGAGCTAGTCAATTTTGAGATAATAAGCGTTAAAAATGACTTTTTGGTAGAATATTATTTAGAGTATATGATATGTGCATATTTAGTTATATATTTTGTGTAGAATCTTAATACTTTTTGGCTATTTTATTGCAATTATCGAACAAAAGGTACTTAATTATGTTTAAATTGTATTTTCAGCCTAAAAGATGAGCTCGGAAGCAAAAGGAAGCGAGAATAGCAATCGGAAGCTCGGGAATTGAAGAAAGAAGAAAAAGAGTGAAAAACTTGAAGAAATCGGCGAGTTGGACACCTACTCGACGAGTAGACACAAACATTCACGAACCATCAAGTACCTTACCACGTATAGATTTTAAGTGAGGGACTCGGCGAGTCGGTCTATGGACTCGACGAGTCGCCCCTGCTTTCAAAAACTATATAAAGGGCATAAACTCATGAGACAAGGACTTTTCTCTGGAACCCTTGAAAACTGAATTGCGATTGAGAGTGCTGCTGGAGCTTTGGAAATTGAGGATCAACCTTAGCAATCAATTTCGAGGAGATCGAAAGGCACAACCTTATTCTATTTTCTTTATCTATTGTTTACATCATGTTTAAATCATTAGGTTTAGTTTGTGAGATATTTTCTGCTATGATTATGAGCTAAAACCTCGTTTCTTCTGTTTAGGGTAGACAAACTTATAATTATGGTTTGAATTTTATGGCTTGGATTATTTAATTTGGCGAATTTTGTTTTGTTAAGCTTGTTGAAGATCCTTATGTGTTGACAATAACTATTTTCTGTTAATTATCAAGTCTATTAAGTTGTATGAACATCTCTTAATTGCTTGTATCATATAATTTATGTGAAAACAATGTTATATGTCTAGGAATAGTGAACATGAAACTAGGGGTTAATTACAAAATAGGTAAGTCAATGTGTGAGCTTGTGTGACGAACCACCATACAAGAAGTTAATTGGATTAGTAATTTAATTAGCTAACTACAAGTTTTACTAAACCCGAATCAATAAAGTAGGAAATTTATTAGTTTGACCAATTGGCCACTGTTTGAATTGATTTATTTTCTAAGGCTTAGTAATAGTGAACATGAAGCTAATCACATTAATCAGTAGCCAATGACAAATTAGTCCATTGCACGTGCCATAAAATCAACCATAGGAATAAGTAAGTCAAACTTGAACAGAAGTCTCCTTTATTATTGAATTTAGTTGATTTTTATTTGCTTAGTTGTTAATTGTTTTGTTTGAGTGTTAGTTAAGTGCTTAAGTTTCTAGTCTTGCCAAACTTGAGAAAACCTCTTCTATTTGTTTTTTCAGATAATTCTAGTAGTTAGTTTACTTACCATTCCCTGTGTTCGATACCTTGGTGGCTTAACTATACCGCCAATTGACAGGTACACTGCCTTTTGTGTGTTTAAATTATATTTAAAAAGTAGGACTAAAATTAGTGCAATAATCACACACCAAGTTTTTGGCGCCGTTGCCGAGGAACGGTTCTAAAATATAAATTTTAATTGCTAGTGTTATCAATCCTTTGTGTGAGATCTATCTTTCACAAAGTTAATGTTTTAGTAAATTAGTTATTAGGTTTGATTTTTTTTTTTTTTTTTTTTTTTTTTTTTTTTTTTTTTTTTTCTGTTTTAGGATTTTAGCTCTAATTTTTTCTGTTTTAACTTTGAACTCGTCGAGTCCAGTCGCAACTACTCGACGAGTCCATCGCAATATTCCGGTTTCGTTTTTAGTTTAGTTTTGTTGTTTTTACGCATGTTTTTTTTGTTTCTTTCAAGTATTTTATGACCCGAGGATCGAACTCATCTTTGGTACCACCTCTTGAAAATCTGGGATCAGCTTTGAGGAAGGATAAGGAGAAGACCGTTGAAGAGACTAACCCGCCAAAGAAATCACCTTTCAAGGACCTTAAATCGGTCTTTGGAAAGAAGAAAAGCAAGAAAGTGGGTGAGTCTAGCAGCCAAACGAGTGAATAAAGCAAGATAGAAGGCTTTGGATTTAACCCCAATCCAAAAGAAACCGAATACAAAACCGAAACAGAAACTGAATAAGAAAGTGGCCTAGAAGGCGTGAAGAGTTCCTCGCGAGTCTGTTTTGCTTAGTAAGCAACCGAAGAAGCACATCGACGAGGTCAATGACATAGCCGACTATTTCAATCCCAAAAGTTCCTTGTGAGACTGTTTTGCTTAGTATGCTACCTGTCACATTTAAGGGGGCTGCGAAAGATTGGTTGAAATCACTTCCCCCAGGATCCATCACCACTTGGGCAAAAATGCGTGAAGAGTTCATTGACCAATTTTTCCCTCTTTCGAAAATAGAAAAATTGAAGAAAGCCATTGCCAATTTTGAGCAACAACCGGGCGAGTCACTATATGAGGCGTGGGAGATACAAAAGTTTGTTGAGGAATTGCCCCCACAATGACTTGAACGTTCAACAAGAAGTCTCCATTCTCTATGATGGAGTAAATGTTACCATTAGACAACTCCTTGAATCTCAAGGCCCATTAACAAAGAAAAATCCGGCAAAAGTTAGTGAACTCATTGAAGAATTCTCTAAGCACTCTAGAGAATATCATAACCCAATGAATGACTCAACTCGAGGGGTGGTGAACTCTATTTCCGATGACATGGCAGCAGTGATGGCAAAATTGGAGAGCATGGATTGAAGAATGACTAAAATGGACCAATCTATCCATGCCATTAGAGTTGGATGTGATAACTATAGAGGGCCTCACCTTACTAAAGACTGTGATATTGATGAGAACGAGAACCGGAAAGCCCAAGTTTGTTATTCAAGTGATGATAGGTATGATGATGATTGGCGAAAACCCAAGAAAGAATGACTACCTTACGATGAATACAAGAAGGCGAATGAGGAAAGGTTTAAGCAAAAATCAAGAGGTTTTTATCAAAAGGAGGAGCCGGTGCAAGAAAAGAAATCGGATTTGGAAGATATGCTTACAAGATTCGTAGCCGCATCCAAGAAAAGGCATAACGATACCGATGCTATAATAAAATATCAACAAAACATGTTGAGAGAGCATCAAATGTTTAATAAGTATTGCATACATATTTACTTATAAAATGGGGTTCTTACGGTTCTTAATATTTTGTGGTTCTCATTTGAACCACTCCATATATATATATATATATATATATATATATATATATATATATATATATATATATATATATATATATATTCCAAAACAACCTTAACCATTTATTAAACTAAATGTATGAAACTATATATGGAGACGGGACAAGTTAGACCATTAGTCATGGAGTAAATTCGTGTTACGAATGGTCTCTATGGTTTAGGGTAACTTGTACGTTTGATCCTAACTTATTTTTTTAATTCGGAAGGTTCCTACTTTCGTATTTTGTTATACGTTTGGTCTCTGTCTTACCTAAAAATACTATTTTGCCATTGATTTTTTAATTTATTTAAATAAATACACCCACAACGCCATCACCTTTCATCTTACATTACCTACCTCATAATTTTTCTCTATTTAAATAATAGTATTTTAAGGTAAGACATAGACCAAACGCATAACAAAACAAACAGTAGTGACCAAACGCGTAGAAAAATAAACAGTAAAGACCTTCCGAGTTAAAAATTAAATTACAGACCAAACATATAAATTAACTCAAACCATATGGACCATTAATGGGTAAGACCAAATAGTTGAAATTCTAACAATATGGACCATTCATGGGTAGGACCAAATAGTTGAAAATCTAGTTATCCAAGAAATAGTTTCCTCCATGACATGGTTTATCGGTCCAAGTCAAGTACCCAACTTGGCTTAGGTAGGAAAGCTAACGTCAAAAATTGAAAGTTTTGTTATTTTCTTAAATCCAGATTTCAATTGAAAAAAATGGATTAACTAATTAATAATTATTGATTAATTGTTTTTAGGCTTAATTATCTTGTTAATCAGTTAACTAGTTTTAGATAAACAAAAATATTTTTAAACTACCAAAATTCAAAATTAGTTTTCCATCATTTTTGAAAGTCCCAAAATAAAGAAGTTTGAAAGAAATAAACAAACTAAGACTATGTTTGTACTTATAAATAAAATATTATATCAAAAAACTACTTTATAGTCTATTTTATACGGTAAGATAAACTTTTTTTGTGGTCTTAGCAAACATTAAATCATAATATACTAGCTTATTATCGAGTTATATGGGTAAAAAATCCAAAAGCGACGTGCACTTTAAGAATCTTCTCGCTATAAGACCATTTTAATAGCCTAATATTATCGAGTTATATGGGTTAGTTATTAGTGATTTAGTGGGTTGGTAAAGTATTGCAAAGTAGACATAGATAAAAAAATGAAAATCCTTAAACTTTGATATTTTGATATGGTTCGACTGCTTTAAGGATAACCTAAAAATTGTCTACTTTTTTGTTTGGCTTTTATGGTCTTGGATATTTCGAATTCCCCATTTTGCCTCCCTTTATGTTTGAAAAAAGAAAAAAAGACTGCCATATTACCCTAACAACTTTGTTCAGGAGCAACAAATCTCATATATGCGTACATAATTCCTAGCTAGCAAGACATTTATCAGATAGAGCAACTAGATAAACACTACATTGAAACATTTAAATCGATTTACTTTTTTAATATTCCAAGTGATTTTACATTCAGATTTCAGATGTTACATCTTAACATTTTGGATTGGCTTTCGATTCAGACATTAAACACTTTGAAAACTACAATTACTAATACAATACCTTCTATAATTATTCTTAGTAGATTGATAAGAGTTTATATATTTATAAAAGTCACTTCCATCTACTTATCTACTAATAACAATAAACAACTGTGAATAGATCTTAAAGGATATAATTTATTCTTCTTTATATCGACACTTTTTGCTAGGATGAATTATAACAGAAATCCTCATATTTGTAATGTTTGAGATAAAATTTATATCAAAATTAGGAGATTGAGCACAAGGATATTCGGACTAACGTCTTGAGTTTAAAGTTTGGGAATCTAAGACTAAGAGAATAATGCCCAATATCTATGGCCGTGGCCATGTGGGTGACAGTTCTTGGGCACCTTAGCTTTCTCCCATATTTCAGACATCTTGTAAAAAGTAGTAGGGCATTTTCCAATTAACCTTCCTCAACCACACTAAGCATTTAAAGATTCTCTGATGGGACTCATCTTATATAATATATCATATTACTAACCATAAGCATTTTAAAGATACTTTGATGGGACTCATCTTATATCATGTATCATATTAACCATAAGCATCGTGATTTGAGGCACATGTGACAATGTTTCTTTAAGACGATCATCTTCAATCTTGATGCATGTTTGATGGCAAAAAACATAAGGGTATCATGATTTGATGTCCGTACATGACAATATTACCCACACCAAGCCTTATTGATGATAGTCATAATTAGTCATGTAGAACTTGATCATAATAATTTCATGATTTGATCTTCGTTTGTAAGGCCAAACTATTAGAATCCTAAGTCGAGTAGGACTTGGAAACCAAGTAAACTTGGAATTATGGCAAGGTGGACATAGTTTCCTAATCATATTCTAATACTAGTCGGTAATTAGAATATATATATATATATATATATATATATATATATATATATATATATATATATATATATATATATATATATATATATATATATATATATATATATAGATCGAGTATAGGATTATAGAAAATAGATTGTATCCAGTATTGGTTTTGAGTTATTTCCAATTAATCAAATAGTTGTTTTGATTAAATATTGTTTTGCTATTACATTTTCTAAGCTTGATTTGGTATCAGAGCCTGAGTCAAGAAGCTGTGAGATCGAAGCTTTTACCTGTTGACGAGCTAGGTCAATATGTCAAATACAGGGGGGCACGGAGGAGATGCTCCGATGAATGTGAAGGAGGTTGGGACAACCACAGTTGCTTGTCCGATGCTTTCTCCCACGAATTACACCATTTGGGCACTAAGGATGAAAGTAGTTCTCAGAATTCACAAGGTATGGACGACGACTGATCTAGGAACAGAAGATAATGATGAGAAAAAGTACCTGGTAATGGGGCTCTTATATCAGGCAATCCCCGAATCCCTAATTATGCAGATTGGTGATGTTGATACTTCGAAGGCTTTGTGGGAATCGATCAAGGCTCTTTATGTAGGGGCTGATAGGGGGAAAGAGGCAAGATTACAAACCCTAAATTCCGAATTCGATAGATTGACGATGTCTGAGAAGGAATCAATCGATACCTTTGCCGGGAAGCTGTCAGGAATCACCTCTACATCGGCATCGATGGGAGAAACCAGTGAAGAATTGAAGATGGTGAAGAAACTATTAAAATCTATACTGAGAAATTTTTTTTCGCATTGTGGCGTCGCTCAACCAGGTCCTCGATTTGAAGATAGTGGGGTTCGAGGATGTCGTCAGGTGGTTGAAAGCTTACGAGGAAAGGGTGAAGGAGGTGGGCGACGGCGAAGAAGGTTTGAGGGTGTTGTTTAAGAAGTCGTCCAATGGTGATGGTTCTAGTACTGGTGGTGTCGAGGTTTCACAGAGGAAGGAAGGGTAAATGGAAAGGAGTTGGTGGATCGGGTGGGTATAATCAGAATAATGGATCCGGATCTGGGTCAACTGGATCAAGTGGTTCAAATGGGCCCAAATCCAATCACAACTCATAAGGAAATAAATCCAATAATTCCAAACAAGCCCAAGGTGGGGAGCCCAATTCCAATTCTGATTAGAACCGTAAATCGAAAAAAGACCGGTCCAAAATTATTTGTTACCAGTGCGATAAACCAGGCCACTTCGTGTCTTAATGTCCAGACCGACTCCAAAAATTACAAGAAAGTAATTTTGCCGAATATGACGATACCGACGAGGTCGTATTTTTTCACGAGGCCATATTTTTAAACGAACAAAAGGTGATATCGTCTCAATAGGACTCACAAGACAATGATGTGTGGTATTTGGATAACAGGGTGAGCAATCACATGACAGGAAACCGGTCGTTTTTCTCCGAACTTGATAAAGGCATAACCGGGAGGGTTAAATTCGGAGATAATTTGTGTGTAAAAATCAAGGGAAAATGTGTTATACTTTTCCAAGGCAAGAGGGGTCAACAAAGACTGATGACGAAGATTTAGTACATACCGGATCTCAAGAACAATATTACAAGTCTTGGACAAGAAATCGAACTCGGGTGTGATATTCGAATGAAAGACAACTATTTGACCATGCATGATTTCGATAATTACTTATTAATGAAAGTACAAAGAACTCCAAACCGCCTTTATAAAATAAAATTATAAATTGGAGTACCTATTTTCCTTCATTCGAGATTAAGTGAAGACACGTGGCGATGGCATGCAAGACTTGGGCACATCAATTTCGAGTCAATGAAAAAGATGTCTAAGAAGGGTCTAGTCAAAGGGTTACCTCAATTTGATCATGAGAATCAGTTGTGTGAATCTTTCTTGGTGGGCAAGCAAACAAGAATGTCATTCCCGACTATGACAACATACAAAGCAAAACAACCATTGGAATTAGTACACGGTGATTTATGCCGTCCGATCACACCGGCAACCAAGGGTCAAAATTGTTATATTTTTAAACTAATTGATGATTTTTCACGATTTATGTGGATTTATTTCATGAAAGAAAAGAGTAAGGCGTTTACACACTTCAAAAAATTCAAAGCTTTGGTGGAGAATGAAATTGGAAAGCCTTTGAAGGTGCTTAGAAGTGATCGAGGAGGTGAGTTTCTTCTTTCGAATTTAATTCTTTTTATGATCAAAACGGAGTTAAATGCCATCTTACCACTCCATACTCTCCACAACAAAACGAAATTGTGGAAGGAAGAAACCAAACACTTATGGACATGACACGAAGTATAATGAAGGTAATGCATATTGTAAACTACTTATGGGGAGAATCGGTACTATACAAATCTAATCAATCGTGTTTAAACAAGAGTCCTTGGTGATACAACTCCATAAAGTTGTATAAAAGAAAACCGAATTTAGAAAATGGTCATATATTTGGGTGTCTAGCACATGCAAAAGTTGAACCGGTGAACCTAAAGAAGTTGGATGTAAGATCAAGACAACTATTGCATGTTGGTTCCGAACCGGGTACGAAAGCTTATCGGTTATTTAACCCGGTAACACAAAAAATAATCATGAGTTGAGACGTTATTTTTAATGAAACCAAAGGGTGGGATTGGATTAAAGAAGAAGGCACAACAATGAAGAACCGAGCTCATTCATAATACCATGGGACTACCCAGAAGACGAGGCGAACAACAATCAAGGAAATGATGTAAACAGTGATCCAATGGAACCGATTGAATCAAATCATGAGATTGGAGACAGAAGGGAAGTACAAGATAATGAACAACCAAGTCTGGTCAATAATAATGTTCAACAAGGAGCTGCAAACCAAAGGCCGTTGAAGAAGCAAATAAAGAACCAGAGTGGGTCAAATCCATGGAAGCGGAAATTAATTCGATAAAAGAGAATAATACTTGGACTCTCGAGAACAAGCCTATGGGGGTGAAGCCAATTGGACTCAAGTGGGTGTTCAAATTGAAGAAAAATGCAGACGACACCATTAATAAATATAAGGCAAGGTTGGTTGCTAAAGGTTACGTGTAACAACAGGTATTGATTTTCAAGAATTATTTTCTCCAGTAGCTTGAATCGAAACTATTTGATTTCTTATAGCCTTAGCTGCTACTCATGGGTGGGAGCTTCACCACTTAAATGTTAAAACAACGTTGTAACATGGAGAATTGAAAGAAATCGTTTATGTATCACAACCAGAAGGTTATATAAAGAAAGGCAACGAGCATAAAGTATATTGTCTTACAAAAGCAATATATGGTCTAAGACAAGCACCTCAAGCATGGAATACGAAGCTTAATGGGATTTTGAAGAGTATGAAATTTTCAAAAGTGCATGAAAGAACTATCAGTGTACCGAAAATGTCAAGGATCAAATGTTGGATTAGATGTCTAAGCCCATAACTATAATTGGTATGTACTTAACCCGATAGTAGCATGGTCCTTTTGCGTTGCCTTCACCAAAGCAACTTGACTGGAATTGCGGAGAAAGAGTTTGATTATGATTTATTAATATATTATTTGAATAATATATTAAAAGAGAAATCATATTAATTAATTGATATTGGTCAAGAATTAATTTTATGGTCAAAAGAGATTAATTAAATTAAGTGGACTGATATTGTAATTATAAGATAATTGAAAAATGGGATGTGGATCCCTAAGTTAAAGGATGGACAAAATTCTTGTGGAATCCCATATAGAATTCGTCCAGAGGGTGTTCTACAAGGATCCTATAGGCTGCTTAGGGCTTAAGAAACCAAATTATGTATTTGATTGAAACCCTAGTTCTTCAGCTATATAAGGAACCCTTGGGGCATCATATTTTTGGCTACATGAAACCCTAGAAGGATCTTAGAGCCGATTTTGAGCCTCCCCCTCTCTCTTATATTCTCCAACTTGCTTCTTGGTGTTTGTGATCGATTAGAGGTATTACACTTGTGATACTAAAGCTCTCAAAGGTGAAAGCTCAAGCTACTATTGAAAGGTAACATCCTAACTTTGTTTTTAGTTATGATTTTCGATTTTGTGTACGCTAGATTAGGGTTTACAAGATTTGGAATATTATTTCATGTACAATTAGAAAAATTAGATCCAAAGCTTTAGGGTTTACATGTGCACCATAGGATTGTTGTTATGCTCAAAACTCATCAGTGGTATCAGAGCCTAGACTGTTTTTATGTTGTATTTGATGCTATGCTTAATTATTTGAAGCATAAGTTTTTCGATTTTGCATCTGCATGATGACCACAACATGACATATCTTGCCATGACGTGGTAGCGGGTCAGAATGCATTTTCGGGGTTTTTGCCCTAATTTGATTTAGACAGTTACCATATGTTATTTTGCTAATAAAAATCCGATTCTTTATGGTAATTGATATCGTAATCAAATTAGAAGATAATTGTTAATACATAAGATAATCACAAGTTTATATGATAAAGTTAATTATTTTTATTTTTTATTTGAATTATCTTGCCATAAAGAAAGATTAGGTCAAAATTTGTGATAAATATTAATTATATGACTATTTAATTGTTTTTCATATTTGATCTAATATATATTTTGAAAAGTTTCAAAATTTGTCCTCAAGTATTGGAATTTAAATTTTAATTAAAAAGATTTAATTTTGAAAGATTTAAAGTCTATATCCTATAGTTTTAAAAGTTTAAAATTCTACCCTTAAACTATTATAATATTAAAGGATTATATATATATATATATATATATATATATATATATATATAATACGAGTCAGTCTTACCATTAGTAGGCCTCATTCACGAAGCCGATCTATAAGGGGGGTATAAGAAAACTGCCTATAAAATAGTGGTTGAATGGGTTTCCACTCTCACCTACAGCTTCCTTGATTGGTGGAGGGTCGTTAGCCGAACGGATAGGATAGGACAAACTAATTCCTAATTAATAAGTAGCGGGGTTTGATGATAGGACATTCCCCTGATACGGAGGCACTAGCCCCCATATGTACCTTTCGATCTTTTTCCCCTCAGTGGGAACCATATTGGGGCAGAGGGCCACCAGTTCGCTGAATCTGGCGGTATAAGCGACCACGTTGGTGCCCTTCATAGTCAAGTTCCAAAGTTCCTGCTCCAATTTCTGGATTTTGCCCCTCGGGCAGTATTCCTCAATCATGAGGTCTTTTAACGTGGCCGTTCCACCACGTCAGGGCCTTTCCCTCAAAGGTGCATGCGACATATTTGACTTTGCTCGCAGCAGGGCATGAACAGATTTCGAAGACTGATTCAGTCTTCTCGAACCATTGCGAGAGGGCAATGACTCCGTCGGTCCCATGAAAGGACTTCGGCTTGCAGTTGGTGAAATCTTTGTAGGAGCACTCTCTCGAGCGCACAGGGGTTTCAACCGGAATTGATTCAATATGGGTTCCACCTCTACTGGCATCAGAAGAGTGATACTGAGCCATGGCAGTTGCCACTGCTGCAGCTACGGCAGCATTCAGGGCAGCAGTATCGATGACCGGAGGCGGAGGAGGCGGTGGAGGTGCAGGGTTATTCCGGGGAGATTTGCGAGGAGGCATCTTTCAGCTATAAGTTTATAAAGATAAGCAAAGTGGTAAGAATCAATTTGTAAGTAAGGTGAGAGTGACACATGGACTAACTAACCATTGCCCCACAATTTGAATGGGTGTTTGAGATCACAACAAATAATATTAGTAGGAAAACACAAGTGTACAGATTTTTCCCACAGATTAGATAGACGTCAATAATACTGGTATTACCGATGTAATAAGTTCAGGGAAAATCGACCTAACAGTAGGTCTTACATCATACCATACAGAAAAGTTTGACAGTTCTTAGATTCCTAAATAGAGTACTGAAAGTTAGGAATGTTTACAGACAAGTGCTACTTAGAGCACAGATGTTAAAGGCTATTCCTTAACCAAAAGACAGAGATGTACTAGACATCATCTAACGGCGATGGGAATTCCTCGGGCGAGCCCTGAGGTCTGAAACTTGACGAAACACCTCTTGAAGGTGTCGCTCCTGAGCTCTCTGACGGGCTCGAAGTTCCAAGACTTCAGCTCGGGAGGAAGCTAGCTGTTGCTACAGGGTTTCATTGATTCTTCGGGTCCGTTCCATGTCTTCTTCAAGACGGCGGATGCGGACTGTGTTGACACCAGAGTTGGCATCAATCTCCATGACCCGGTCGATGGCTGCTCGACCTTGCTCAACATTACGAGCTATTCTGCGGATAATAATTGGCAGAGCTCGGTCAGCAAATAGGACAAACTAATTCCTAATTAATAAGTAGCGGGGTTTGATGCCAATCTTAGTTACTTTAGGAAAAATGTGAAAATGTATGCTATTCCATAAAAATGCACTTTGCACCTTGCCAAGTCGTTAGTGGAGTGTGTGTGGTTAACTGACACACTAATTCAGGACTAGCAAAAGTGGAAAAGGGTAGCTCGATGTTTATCATAGATCAATGGAGTATGTGTGGTTAACTAGCACATTGATTAGATGATAAATGACATCGAGAATACCAAGCACATTTGCATGGTTATTCACACCTTGTTTGTGATCCTCGGTATCCCAGTCACAAACTTGAGGGGCATAATCGAGATTTAAACATGACATCAAAGTGCTAGGCAGGAAAGGTACGAGATCATCGCTGCGATGATCACTACTAAAATGAAGGATAGAGAGTCAATCACGACCTACTTGTAGAGAATGCAAAGATTTGTGGACCGCTTGCTGAAGTTGAATGTCAACTTTGATGAGGAGCTGGCCATAGATATCATTCTACACTCGTTGCCTCCTTGTTACGACCGGTTTCGTATGACCTATCATATGAACAAGGATGAGGTCACTCTGAGCAAGCTTCAAGGCTTGCTAAGGACTGCTGATAGGAATCTAAAAGGCAAATCTGTTGCATCTACTCCTACTGTTGTTTCCCCTTTCTTGGCTATTGGGCAGGGAAAAGGAAAGAAGAGGAAGGCTCCTTCAAAGATCTACAAGGGAAAGTCCCACAATGGATCCTCTTCTAGTGGAACCAAAGGTGGTCCTGCTGCTCCCTCTTCCAACCTGAAGGATGTAGAGTGCTTCCACTGCCACGACAAATGGTATTGGAAACGAATCTGCCCAAAGTATATGCAAGACATCAAGGATGGGAAGATAAATCCCACCTTCGTAGGTATTTAAACTATTCAATCTAATAACTCATCACATATTATGTCTTGGGTCCTCGATATAGGATGTGGTTTTCACATTTGTTTTGATATGTAGGGCCTTAGAAGAAGTAGGGATGTGGAGCATGGGAAGATAAACTAGATCATGGGGAATAGGAAAGCATTGCCTGTCACCAAGATTGGAGTTTATTATTTAGTTCTTAGTAGTGAGTTAGGCTTAGATTTGAATAATTGTTGCTACTCGTCAGAAATAACATGAAACATTATTTCTTTTCATGGTTTATATAAACAAGGTTTTAGATTTTCGTTTAACAATGAAATTGGTTCTATTAATGCTTTCTTGAATGGTACTTTCTATTTTGAAGCATTGCCTTGTAATGGTATATATGAAACTGTGATGGTTGTAGACAACTTAGGAAATAATGTATTGCATATCGATTTGTCCAATGGTTTGGAAAAAGCATGCTTGTGGCATTGTCGTCTTGGACATGTCAACAAGAAGCGCATAGCCCAAATCCAAAAGGATGGAGTGTTGGAGTCATTCGACCTTAGGGACGATGATGCGTGTGAGTCTTGTTTACTTGGAAAGATGACCAAGCTACCTTTCACTGGTACTCATGAAAGGGATGAGGGTTTACTAGATCTCATACATACAAATGTATGTGGACCTTTTAGATCCACGACAAGGGATGCAAACCGCTTCTATGTGACTTTTACCGACGCGTATAGCAGATCTGGCTATATCTACTTAATTAAGCACAAGTCAGAAACTTTTGAAAAGTTCAAAGAGTTTAAACAAGAAGTAGAGAATCAGCTGGGCAGGAAAAGTAAGATGCTCCGATCCGATCGAGGTGGTGAGTACCTTAGTACTGAATTTCACCACTTCCTCAAGGAATGCAGAATTATTTCGCAATTGATGCCACCTAGGACACCGCAGTTGAATGCTATGGCTGAGAGGCGTAATCAAACCTTGTTGGACATGGTTCGTTCCATGATGAGTCGAGCTTTGTTACCTATCTCATTCTGGGGGTATGCCTCAGAGACTGTCGCTCATATCCTTAATCTAGTCACAACTAAGAAGGTTTCCAAAACACCTCACGAGATGTGTACAGGGAAGGTTCCCTCGTTGGCACATATCAAGATTTGTGGTTGTGAGGTTTTCATAAGACAAGAAACTCTCATCGGCTACCCGCAGAAGTCCTTTGGATATCTCTTGTATAGACCGAGTGATAATGTTGTCTTCGTTGCGAGGAGAGGGGTTTTCCGTGAGAGAGAACTCATATACCAATAGGACAGTGGGAGGCAATTTTATCTTGAAGAGATTCAAGAATCAAGCGATGAAGGAACCTCTAACACTTGCACTCAACCCGAAGGGGAAATTCCTGTTGAACCGATTGACGAGTCCTTACCTCTTAGACGTTCCAGTAGAGTTAGTGTTCCACCAGTATTATATGGTTTCCATATAACCGCTGAGGGTGATATGTTAATTAGTGATAGTATACTAATAAATTTGGATGAACCTAACACCTACAAGGAAACCATAGTAGGCCTGGAGTCTGCGAAATGGAAAGAGGCTATGGACAACGAGATTTAGTCCATGTATGACAATCAAGTTTGGAACTTGGTTGACAATGTACCAGGTCGTAAGACGGTCGGGTGCAAATGGATCTTCAAGAAGAAGACCGACATGGATGGGAAAGTATACACATATACGGCGCGATTGGTTGCGAAGGGATTTACTCAAACTCCAGGAGTTGATTATGATGAGACCTACTCACCATAGTGAAGATTAAATCTCTAAGTGTGACAACCCCAACCTTTTTCAGTCAACGAAAGTCAAATCCCGTTAAATAAAATTTTGAATTTTATTAGTTTCGTTAAATTCTTGTGGGTTCTTGTGGGTCAGAAAATCATTTAAATTATATAAATAAAATTTATATAAGAGTCGGAACCAAAAACACGCAAAAAACCGAGTTTTCCTTCAAAAATCAACAAAAATTCCATTAGCCTTGCATTTACGGCCGTAAACCCTGGGCGGTAAACCTGTTTATAGCCAAGAACCAAGCTCCGACCATAAACCCAACCGGTATAAAGGTTCTTCCCGGAAAGATTTCTCATTTTTCATCTTTTTCACCCAAAAACTCTCTCAACTGCTCCCAAGGACCTGTCAAGAACATTCATATCATCAAGATCAAACCTTCAAATCTTCATGTTTCTCACCAAGAACACCAAGAACAGCCTTCAAATCTTCAAGGGCTGCAAACTGTTCACAGCCGCAAACCGTGGCTGCCAACTCGTTCACGACCGTAAACCCGAGATTCCAACCACATACAGCTTTCAACCGTGAACCTTGGCTGAAAACCTAATTTTCCCATTTCAAACAAGTCTCGGTAACATTCCTAAACCAAAAGCAAGTGTTTTCCAACACTATAATGAATGGTTTCGCTAATTAAGATACAATTATGTGTTTATTTATCATTAGGAAACCGTTAATACCGCGTACTACAACTCGAGGGTCATCTTTCCGATTTTGCTATCGACCATGTGCACATAATCAATTGTGAGTTCATACCCCTACGCTTTTATTGTTTTTAATGTTTTTAGGGGAAATACAAGACAAATTCAAATATTTTTTTTGTTCTTATACAAAGGATTTCAACAGAATTAAAACTTATGCAATTAATACAACCAAGAGATCACTACATTTTATAAAATATTTAGATATTTATCCCTTTTGTAACGTGCTGAACATAAGGGAAGTTTTCAACTTACAACAATAATTGCAAAGTTTTTCAGAACAACACATGAACCGAGTACATAACATACATGCAAACTATAATAGGTATAGTTTGGGATTTCAATACACTGTTTTACCAATTCGGAGCTTATATATTAACAAACATATAAACTATGCTAGATATAGTTTATGGTATATATATTACTACTTTCTGAACACAAGAGTACAACACTAAATAATTATTTAAGTATAATTATTTATACTCTACAAGTATACATACGGTTTTAAGTACAAGAGAACAATACAACACTACATGTAAACTAGTTAATACAGGGTTGTGAGACACTATTTCAATTGTACCCTTTCGGGTACGGGCTAATTCCTACCATAGTATGACCAGAGTCTCCTGGAGGGAGAGCGTGAGATTTATGAATAGATCTATTCGAGACTGACAATCCCACACCTAAACTGCTAGCTACAGTTAGGCAGTCATGCCTAGGGTGCCAAATATCATACCATTCCGACGCCTGAAAAACGTCGCAGAGGTCACTAGCCATATCAAGCATGGTTATACCAAAATCACAACAGTATAATAACCTTTGTATACGGGATTTCATTCTTTATTAGTTTTATTTTAATTAATAAAACTACTATACACCACACAGGAGGATTCCAGGGGATACAATACATGGTTTTATTTTAAGTAATAAGACTACTATACATTACTGGTGGCAACCAGGGTTTTCATACAAGAGTTTTTCATACAAAACAACGTTATACAATACAACTGGTGGTAGCCAGGCATACAAACAATCACTTTCATATACTATTACAGAGCACAATAAACATTACAGTTTGGTCTTAGGGTTTAAGACTACTTTTTATTACTAAAGAAAATATTGGATTTTCTTGAGAAACATACAAACATTTTCACAGATTCAATGGCAGGTTTTCATTACAAAAACATTCTTATGAACTAACCTATTTAAATGTTGATGCACTTTCAAAATCGCTCGTATTCTCAGGAAATCAGTAGACATGTACTCCCGCGAGCTTTTGAGAAGACGGGGCACATAGAGTCACGTCTTTTACTCTTTTGTTATATTTTGTTGTATACAAACTATGTATCAAATATATATATATATATATATATATATATATATATATATATACCATATATATTCAATGTAATGGTTTTGTTTACTTTGATTACTATGATGCAATTGTTGTGATACTATACATGAGGTCCTCTACCCCCGAACGTTTCCGCCATTTCAGTTTGGGGGTGTAACAATAAGGGTTATGCTAGCCATAGTTGCGTTTCATGATTATGAAATATGGCAAGTGGATGTCAAAACCGCTTTCCTAAATGGGAAGTTGGCTAAAGATGTTTACATGAGTCAGCCAGAGGGTTTTGTCGATGCGAAGTACCCTAATAGAGTGTGTAAGCTTGAGAAATCCATCTATGGATTGAAGCAAGCGTCTCGCAGATAGAATATTTTTTTCGATGAGAAAGTCAAATTGTTCGGTTTTTCGAGAAGAAAGGATAAGTCGTGTGTATATGTCAAAGCCAGTAGGATTATAATTAGCTTTCTCGTATTGTATGTGGATGACATACTACTCATAGGAAACAACATCCCAACCGTGCAGGAGGTTAAGTCCTGGCTTGGGAAGTGCTTCGTGATGAAGGACCTCAGAGAAGCTGCTTATATTTTAGGGATAAGGATATTGAGAAATAGGAGTAAGAGACTAATAGGACTTAGTCAAAGTACTTACTTGGATAAAGTGTTGAAACGTTTCATCATGGAAAATTCCTAGAAAAGGGAGTTACCAATCCAAAGCAATACCAAGTTGAGTAAGACTCAAAGCCTAAGTACCGAAGCTGAGATAGAAGAAATGAGTCGAGTACCTTATACTTCCGCTGTTGGCTTGATCATGTATGCTATGACGTGTACCTACCCTGATGTGACTTTCACTTTAAGCATGGTCAACAGATATCAAGGGAACCCTGGTAGAGTACATCAGACCGCGGTAAAGAACATTCTTAAGTACCCACGAAGGACGAAGGAATGGGTTGTAACATCCTGAATTTAGAAGACCTAGAAAGGAAAGAAAACCTCAAGATAAGGGACTGACTCGGCGAGTTAGCCAGGTTTTGGGAAAACCCTAAATTGGGAGTTGGTGCCCTATTTAAGCATCTTATTCTCTTTCTATCAGCCTCATTTGTAGCATCCATTGTCCAGAACCTGTCCCACGAAACCCTAGTGTTCTCATTGAGTGTGTGAGCCTTAATGAAGGATTTAGAGTGATTCTTGAAGTCTAGAAGAAGAAGAAGGAGGTTGAAGGTCCAAGGAAAAGGTTGTAGATCCAGGAAGTTTGCTTCATCATCTTCATTTTTTGGTAATCAAGTTATCACATTGACTTCTAGTTTGATAGATCTCTTTATGTCCCTTTTTATGGAGTTTATGGTCCAAGAAGGATGTCTTGTGGGATTTGGATGTCCCTAAGCTAGATCCTTCCAGATTTAGAGGTGTTCAGAGTAGTAGAGGCATAAAGGTGGAAGCTTTATGCCATTATACCTCTCCATGCAAAGTTTAAGGAGTTGTTTTGGCCTTTTGAGCAAAAAGGGCCATGCATGGGTGCAAAGGTAGAGGCTTTGTGTGATATCACGACCCTAGGAGGCCAGATCTGGGTCTTTGATGCCTTACGCTAGTTGGAAATCGACTGAATAATGTTGGACATAGAGAGACTCGGCGATTCAGTTGTGGGACTCGGCGAGTCAGGCCAGTTCTTGCCCCAAAACCCTTGTGTTAAGGGTATGAATGAGCTTGGAAAGGGACTCAGTCGGCCCGAGTCCATAATGGACATGAAGTTCATCGCACTCGATGAGTTCAAGGAAGAACTCGGCGAGTCTAAGGCGATCTCCTTACTTATGAAGATGGACTCGACGAGTTGTTCATATAACTCGACGAGTCACAGACTAGACACATTCATATGTGGATGATGAACTCGACGAGTTCAAGGATGAACTCGGCGAGTCGGATGAAGTTGGTCTCGATTGTGTGGTTGAAGGAGAACCCGTTGAGTTATTGCTAGACTTGAAGAGTGGATTCGGGGTTGTATGGGGTTGGAGGAGTATGAACTCAACGAGTTGGTAGACCAACTCAGCGAGTCAGGTCAACTAGATGTCGACTTTGACCTAGTTTGACCAGGGTTGACTTTTGGATTATTATGGTCGAAATGTTGTTTTGGGTATTGATAGTTCGGGAAACCGAAGGGTCAATAGTTCAGAAGTGCCAGTTAGCATTCAAAAGTGTTCAATGAATCTTCGGCAGTGTGAGGTGAGTCTCCTCACTGTTTTTATGGGTCTATGGCCACAATGCCGACCCATTTTGTTTATGTATGATAGGAAGGCCCAGGGGTTAGCCCTAGGCATTATGCATGAAAGACCAGGAGATGAATCCTGGCACACAATATGTTATTATGTATGTTAGGAAGACCCAGGGGTTAAACCTAGGCAATATGTATGAAAGACTAGGAGGAGACTCCTAGAGCACTGTATGCTATTATGTATGAAAGACCAGGAGGTGGCTCCTGACATACTATATGTTGAGAAGCCTAGTAGAGTAGTATGTATAGTTGTCTTTGTGATGCTTGCATGGAAGACCAGGGGGTGGCCCTTGTCACTTGTCTGTAAGACCCAGGGAGTGGCCGCAGGCTTGGCAAGGAAGACCACGTGTGGCCCGTGGCATAACAACAAGACTATATATGGCACATAGCACCTTACTTGATTATGGATATGTTTGTTATGTATGGCTCATGATTATGTATGGCATGTTTAGATCGGTTGATATGTATGGTATGTGGTATCTGGGGAACTCACTAAGCTTCATGCTTACAATTTTCTGCTATTTGTTTTAGGTACTAATGTTTTTCCAAGGAAGGAGCTCGGGGCGATCGCAGCGCATCACACCATGTTTTCCGCACTAGATGATCTTTGTGATTTAAAACTCTGATAATTGTGATATTAAGAATGTTCGTAAATGATAAAGCAAAATTTATTAAGCGGTTTTTAATTAATCAAAACAAAATTTTTGGTCTCGAATTTTGGGAATGTTACATGGTTCCTTATCCTCAGTGGGAGTGATGACTTGAGAGTACAAGGATATAGTGATGCCAGTTTTCAGACCGACTGAGATAATTTCCGCTCTCATTTGGGTTGTGTCTTTACCTTGTATGGAGGAACAGTGACTTGAAAAGGTTCCAAGCAAGAGACCGTAACTGATTCAACGTACAAATCAGAGTACATTGCAGCGAGCGAAGCATCAAAGGAGGCAATATGGCTAAAGAACTTCATCAGAGACCTTGGAGTTGTACCGACCATAAAGGAGCCTATGGAAATTTTCTACGACAACGAGGGTGCAGTTGCCTTAGCCAAGGAACCGAGGGATCATGGTAGATCCAGGCACATCGACAAAAAATATCACTTTATTAGACATCGTGTAGAAGAGGGACTCCTCATAGTGAAGAGGGTATCGTCGGACGATAACCCAACATATCCCCTTACGAAGGGACTGAGTAGGGTTAAGCACTTGCTGCATGCTAGGAGCATTGGGCTGAAGGAGGATATTAGTTTTAGTGATTAGATAGCTTTTAGAAACTTTTAATAGATAAATTGTAATCAACATTTGATGATTAAATAAATGAGTATTCTTTATAAGAAAAGTTATTGTCTTGTGTTAATTATTTACTATTGTTTCACCTTGCATGTTTTGACTTCCTAAATAATAATATTATTTAAATTATCCACAGTCGATCATACGTTGGAAGTAAGTATGAAAGAAGATTGTCATGAATTAGCTTGTGGACTGATTAAAGCGTTTAGACATAGCAATGGTTTGCTGCAACGTTCATGAGTGCTCTTGAAATAAGATTTGAGTATTGGATTAAACCCACACTCAAATGAATCACTTCATGGAATTTAATCACGAGTGATTGTGAGACGATAATATGATATAGTCTTTAAACCTAGATATACGAGTTGTTGTTTACGAGTTGGTTGTGCATTGATAATGCGTAAACGCATCAGTAACTTGATGTTATAAAACGCATTGTTATGTATGATTTGATGAGTTAATAGTACAAGCATATAAGTCTAAATTTATCTGTTCCTTTTATCCTAAGAGGTTAAAAGCGATATATTGGGCCCCTCGATGATATGGTTTGACTTATGTGCTGGGCCCGGTAAGGACTAAGTTGATATGTTCAATTAAGTTCTATGTCAGACAAATCGGAAATCAGGAAACAAACTGTTGGACAATAAGTATGACTATGTTCCATGTAATTTCCACACGATATCTTGAGAACGGAGGACTATACGATCCTTTATCTAAAGGATGTGTCAGAGTTCGACATCGGATTTTGAGAGCTACGATTGCTATTCGGATTTTAAAGACATACAAGCACTTATAGTTATTAGAATTATCCAAGTGGGAGACTGTTGGATTAGGTGTCTAAGCCCATAACTATAATTGGTATGTACTTGAACCAATAGTAGCATGGTCCTTTTGGGTTTCCTTCACCAAAGCAACTTGACTGGATGAATTATGGAGAAAGAGGTAGATTATGATTTATTAATATATTATGTGAATAATATTTTAAAAGAGAAATCATATTATTTAATTGATATTGGTCAAGAACTAATTTAGAATTAATTTTGTGGTCAAAAGAGATTAATTAAATTAAGGGGAATGATATTGTAGTTATAAGATGAATTCAAAATGGACTGTGGATCCCTAAGTTAAGGGATGGACGAAATTCTAGTGGAAGCTCACATAGAATTCGTCCATATGGTGTTATAGAAGCATCCTATGGGCTGCTTAGGGCTTAAGCAACCAGTTTAGGTATTTGACTAAAACCCTAATTTTTCAGTGTAACAACGTGAATTTTCAAAACAATTTTTCATTTTTAAAACATACATTTATTCATAAGATAATATCAAAACATAATGTATCCAATGTTATCATGATAAAACATATCCCAGAATCTCAAAACATAAACTCCATGAGTGTGTACGGATCATGTCGGCGCCTTCCTACGATCCTCGCTAGAACTTGAAACACATAACACAACAACTGTAAGCATAAATGCTTAGTGAGTTCCCCAAAATACCAAATACAACACATACGCCACTCGAGGCTATAGTACGACCATCCGGTCGATGTGTCTCAGTGGGACCCTCTAACCCCGTAGCTTATTGGACCCTCTGGTCCGGTCATAGCTCGTTGGACCCTTCAGTCTGATCTGTATCGTTGGACCCTTCGGTCCGGTCAATACAACTCATATCATACATATATCAAAATGCACACAATCTCATACATACACATAGCACACAAGACCCTCCGGTCTACACATAGATACCACTCTAGGTAATGTATAGTGAGAAGACTCACCTCAGATATCTTGGATAATCTCGCACACGTATATACTGATCTAGCCTACGCCTAAACACATAAACAATTATATTAAATCAATAACGGCCCTCCAGGCTAGACTAGTCTCTTTAATGTCCTCTTAGAAGGCTAAAAGACCATTTTACCTTTCAAATGGTCCAAAAGTCCAAGTGTTGACCAAACCCTAAAAGTCAATGAAAGTCAACGGTCAAACTTTGACCAGACTCGTCCGGTACACCCGTGTGACTCGGTGAGTCCAATTCGTGTCCTCTTTGTCCTCATGAACCTCACTCGACTCGTTGAGTTAACCTTTCACTCAACAGGTTACCAATGGATGCGAATCGTGGGGCAACCCGACTCGACTCGTCGAGTCCCCTTATGGACTCGGCGAGTTCCTTCCATGGCAACACTCAAAAGACCTTCTGAGGTTAGTTCTGTTTCTCTAACTAGTAGATCTAACCTTCTAGCACCCAAAAGTCACGTAAAGGTTCAAACTTTACGTTCATGCAACGCATATAAGGCCATAAATGGATAAATAACCTTTAAAATGGCAACCTACTCTCAAAACTCTCATGAAACAGCAAAAAACTGGAAGGTGGGACCTTTTGGACCTCTCATGGTCCAGATCTAACATTTACACCACCTTGGGACATCTCATGCTTCAAGATCCAACTCAAAATGATGCAAAGAAACCCTAGATTTAAGAAATCTATCAAATACACGAAATAAGAAAGGATTTGTACCTCGAAACACGAATCTCCGTAGGAACAACACAGATCCAAGCTCCGCAATCGATCTAGCCTGGACTGTCCCACTCCTTCTTGCAAGATCACACCAAAAGGATGATGAATTAGCCTTTTCCTTGCTCACTAAGCTCTCTAGGGTTTCTCAGGGGAGTAAGTGGGCACAAATGAAGGCCATAAGGACCTTTAAATGGGTCCCAAACCCGATAAATTAGGGTTTTCCTCGTCAGCACCGACTCGTCGAGTCAGATACCCGACTCGGCGAGTCCAATCGCTAAAACACGTCAAAATTCACGACTCTACTCAACAAGTTGAGGCACCAACTCGTTGAGTCCATCCAATAACTCCAAAAAAATTAAATGATTAAATAATCAAAATAGCATACCCGCAATTCCGGATGTTACATTCAGCTATATAAGGAATCCTTGGGGCATCATATTTTCGGCTACATGAAACCCTAGAAGGATCTTAGAGCCGATTTTGAGCCTCCCCCTCTCTCTCATATTCTCAAAATTGTTTCTTGGTGTTTGTGATCGATTATAGGTATTACACTTGTGATACTAAAGCTCTCAAAGGTTAAAGATCAAGCTACAATTGAAAGGTAGCATCCTAACTTTGTTTTTAGTTATGATTTTCGATTTTGTGTATGCTAGATTAGGGTTTACAAGCTTTGGATGATTGTTGCATGTATAATTAGAAAAACTAGATCCAAAGCTTTAGGGTTTGCATGTGTACCATAGGATTGTTGTTATGCTCAAAATCCATCATCAAACTTACTAATTATAGCAATTTATGTTGATGATTTAGTTGTAACAGGTATAGATTTGAGCATGATCAAGAGGTTCAAATTAGAGATGTCCAAGAACTTTGAGATGTTAGACCTTGGAAGATTAACTTATTACCTTGGAATTGAATTTAAGCAAGAGGAATCGGGGATTACTATAAACCAAGAAGCGTATGCTCAACACATTTTAAAAGAATCCGGTTTACATGATTGCAATCCGACCCACATTCCAATGGAATCGGTAAATAAATTATCAAAGGATAAAGATGAAACTGAAATCGAACCGACACAATATCGAAAGGTGGTTGGATGCCTTAGATATCTCTTGCAAACAAGAACCGATATGGCATATGCGGTTGGAGTTGTTAGCCGATACATACAAAGTCCAAGAGATTCACATGGTGTTGCGATCAAAGCATATCCTACGGTACTTACGAGGAACAACGGGATACGGTATCAAGTACGAGAGGATGGGACAAAACCGAATCATTGGTTATAGTGATAGTAGTCACAATGTTGACCCAGATGACAGAAAAAGCACAACCGGTCACATTTTCTACTATGGGTCATCTCCAATTACATGGTTTTCACAAAAACAAGATACCGTTGCTTTGTTATCTTGCGAGTCGGAGTTCATGGCAGCCACAACAACCGCATGTTAAGCAATATGGATTCAAGATTTGATTGAAGAAATCATGAAGTAAGCTTAAAAGAAAGCGGTTCTTAGATTTGATAACAAGTCGGCTATCGAACTAACGAAGAATCCCGTTTTTCATGGAAGGAGTAAACACATTCACATGAGGTTTCACTTTATTCGTAATTGTGTTGAAAACAATCAAGTGGGGGTGGTATACATTCCCGTTGAAGAGCAAAGGGTGAATATTCTTACAAAACCGCTAGCTCTAACCAAGTTCAACGAAATGCGGAGCTTGATTGGGATCGAAGATGTCTCTAGAAGGACTTAGAGATTTGGTGGGTGATTGTTGGAATCCTAAGTCAAGTAGGACTTGGAAACCAAGTAAACTTGGAATTATGGCAGGTTGGACATAGTTTCCTAATCATATTCTAGTACAAGTCGATAATTAGAATTTATATATATACATGTCTAGATTGAGTATAGTATTATAGAAATCAGATTGTATCCAATATTGGTTTTGAAATATTTTCCAATTAATCAAAGAGTTGCTTTGATTAAATATTGTTTTGCAATTACGTTTTCAAAGCTTGATAGACGGTGTGCTTGAACATCACACATCAGTTTGGTGAGATGGACTAAAACCCACAAGGGAATACTACACCCTAGGTGCAGTTTAGGTGATGAGTTTCCTCAGGATAGCCTCCCTAAACTCTCTCTCTCTCTCTCTCTCTCTCTCTCTCTCTCTCTCTCTCCCTCCTCCTCTCTCTCATTTGCTGTAACACTCGTGTTTCTAGCCTAGGCATTTATATTGAGTTGATAGTCTAGGTTAACCTTTGTAACTCATTTTGAAGAAATAAAAAGGAATTATGTGAATATTATGTGAATTATGTGTTTTATGCTTAATTATTAGGGCTTAATTAATTAAGAATAAAAATAAGCGTCAAAATTAAAGTGTGAGATAAGCCCGATATCTTTACATAAAGTTTTAGTGGTCGAAACAAGGATTTCGGGGATATAAAGAATACCAAAATCCGAGTTATAACGAAGAAGTTATGACCTGTCGAAGTTTCGCGACAAAACCGGCACGGTGTTGAATGTCGTAAAAAGTGAGTTTTTGATAAACTACTTTTTAGCCTTAGTAATCTAAGCAAAAGTCGTAGTATTCATCAAACCGAGAAGTTCGATAAAAAGAACGCCCAAATCTAACTTCGTATGAGGAAGTTATGATTTTTCGAAGTTTCAGCTTAGCAGTAGACAGCTAAAAACTCGAATTTTAGATCGAGCAATTTTTAGCCGGCACAACCTAAACGAGAATTGAAGGTCTCGTCATTAGTAGCACAATGGTAAAAAGTCTGACAAAGGACGTCGGATGAAGAAGTTATGAATTTTTAACGGATTTCCTGTCCCGGTCTGTTAAAAATAACAATATAAAATTTAAATTCAAAATTAGCCGACGAAGTCTAAACGGATGTTGTAGAGCGTAATTTTAGCTACGCGTGCATATAAAGAACGTAAAAACTGGAGCTCGTATGTGAAAGTTATGGATTTTAGAAGTTTTGGCGCAAAAACCGAGAAAATTCGCGTAGTCACATTTTGCCACGTCACCTTCGCTGAAAGAGTGCCACGTGTCCTGCTGAGTCACCGAAGCTGCTGAGTCATGCGAAGCCACGTGTTAGATTCTGATTTGACCGAAGGGAGGTCCAATCCGAGGCTCACATATGGACCAAACCTCACACCCCTAGCTCCGAGCCTCGCACATGGGTTACGACTCCGCGGTCCAATCAGCGAGTGCCACTGAGGCCCTCGCATGTGCTGACCACTTGCGCACCGGAGCCGACTTCGGACACACGCTTCGGAGCAATCACAAGAAGCCAGCAGCCCCTTCGCACATGCTACCCTCATGCGAGCCTTCCCTGCGAGCCCTCGGATTTGCGAGGTGTGGCTTCTTCTCAACCGTCCGATCAGAAGCTTCCCCCTATAAATAGAAGGGTGCGAATCCTCCCAGCTAGAATTTAGAAATTGCCACTTTTAACCCCTTTTTCACTATTTTGGCTATTTTCACATCCCCCGAAGCCCCGGTACTTATTCAAAAGCCCGGAATACTCCACGAAGTGCCCGAGAAGCCCAGAAAATTTTTCTTTTCGGTTTCGAAGCCCGACTTTTGCAAAGCCCGGTTTCTCAATAAAACTCCTGAATTTATTAGAAATGATCGTTTTAAGAAACGAATTGTTGCCCGATTATCATCATAGCAAGTGAGTGTATAGTCACTTTCATTTTACACATAGATATGAAGTATTTACCATATAATACATGATATGTGTAAATATATTAATTGTTTATTTGAGGTGACTATTGAGTTGATGTTTTATACAAGTTTTAAACTGTATAAGTATTTTTGTCTACAAATATGTTGGGTAGAACATGGTAGATAGTGATGTGTGATAAAATAAAAATTGATGAGAGGCCTCGATGTGTTTTGAGATCCAGTCATCTAGCGGAGTTTGGATGACGACCACGGACTTTCTAGACAGTCCAGTGGGAAACATTAGCAGGTCCGCAACCTGTAGGTGTTAATGAATTGAGAGTGTTCATTCGATGTACTCCATCCCCCTCATGGTTGCCTTTAAAACATGTATGGCTGAGGAAACCCCTTGGCAGTAGTGTCCATCCCGATGATATTCTTTAAGCTAGGTCCCTTGTGATAAGTGTTTAGGGACGTAAAGTGAGGATAACTGGAACGGGTAATCAGGGTTATTGTTGATTGATGAACTTAGTAAGTTTATTATTATTGTGGGTTGAAAACCCTATATACTCACCAGGCTCCCAAGCCTGACCCACTCAACTTTTTATGTTACAGGTAGTGGACCCCGAGCATAGTCGGAGGACGACGAGAGATTTTTGGATTATAGGCCAGTAGTTGTAAATAACCGTTGAAAGGCTTATAATGTCTTGTTTATGCTTTTGATCTGTATCGGAACATGACATTCCCGAGGTTTTGATATATATATGGAAAACATATACCTTCTCAATGAAGGGTTTTGATAAACTTTTATCATATGTTGTTTGGGGACCAATTCCGCAACATCTTTTAAAAAGATTTCTCTGATTTTATTTTAAAAAACATAAATTAAATCGGTCTTTTTTGGCCGTGAAATTAGGGGATGTCACATTAGCCACACTAGAAAATGTTATTTCTTTCTTTTTCAGTTTTTATAATATTTAATTAATGTAACACCGTGAATTTCAAAATAATTTTTCGCAATATAAAAAGAACATCTCCCCTTTAATTTCATAAAAACATTAAGTTTCAAATTCCAATCTGTATCATACAAATCCCAAGATCACATAAACATAGCAATAGTCCCCTGCATGTGTACAGATCAAGCCGGCGCCTTCCCACGGTCATCGCTAGTACCTGAAACCACAACAATAACACTGTAAGCATGAAGCTTAGTGAGTTCCCCAAAATACCACACATAAAACACATATTAGCCACTCGAGGCTATAACTCTATGGGTCCGTGCACCCAACTCTGTGAACCCTCAGGTTCTGACTCTAGGAACCTTCCGGTTCCAACTCTGTAATCATGCACAGCATAATTCTCATAGAAATAATGCAGTATAACACGTAGCATACACATAGCATACATACACTAACACATAACTCTGATTACCTACTCAAGGTAAAGTATAGTGAGAAGACTCACCTCGCGAATATCAAAAGCTAGCAAATCCCGAAGTCACTCGTGCTCGATCCGCCGAGCTAGAATCTCCCTATAACATCGTACATCTCTTATTAACACTTTATCTTCTAAGTTTGACTATCCCTAAGAAGTCAAACATAGGTCAACTCTGGTCAACGGTCAACGGTCAACTTGACCGGACTCGGCGAGTCCACAAGGGCAACTCGGCGAGTCTGGACGTATTCGCCGACTCCATAGGATTCCCTTCTTACTCGTCGAGTGCTTCCCCGGACTCGACGAGTTCCACCTGGGAGAGTCGCGGGGCCACCCCGACTCAACTCGCCGAGTTTCAAGAACAACTCGGCGAGTCCCAGCTTGACTCGACCACCTGCCAAAACCTTTCCAACTCTCTGCGACTCACTGAGTCGCCCACAACTCGATCAGGACTACACACTGGGTGTCCTCAAGGACAATCTTCAAGCGACTCGTCGAGTCTGTTCATCAGACTCGGCGAGTCCATGCCATGCACCAGCTAAAACTGGCCTTAGCGGTCAGATCCGTTCCATCCATTCATAGATCTGGCCTTCCCAAGCTTATTTGTCACGTAAAGTCTCAGTCTTGGTTGCCATGCAATGCGTACAAGGCTTATTTTGGGGAAACAACCTCTAATATGACCACCCTAGCTTCTAACTCAAAAGGATGGACATAAAGCTAGTCATATGGGGTCTCCTGGACCTGCTAAAGCCCAGATCTAGGTTCCATATCTCCATGGAACCTTTCATACTTCCAATTTAAGCCAAGAAATACAAGAAGAAACCCTAGATTTGACACATCAACACAAAACACGAAGTTTGGCTCTGAAAGTTACCTCAAGAAGGCTCCCTTGACGAATTAGCAACAGATCCACGCTCCCCAACTCCTCAAGTTTGATCCTCTCCCTCCTTTCTTGCAATAACACACAAAATGGTGAACAAATGGCCTCCAAATACACTCACAAGGGCTCACAGACGAATGGGGGCTCTTAGGGTTCAAGGTGGCCGCAAATGAGGGCCATAAGGTCCTTTAAATAGGGCTTAGGACCGGGAAATTAGGGTTTCATTAAACAGCGCAGACTCGCCGAGTCCATATCCTGGACTCGCCGAGTCCCGACGAATCCCGCGTCCAAAAATCGCGACCCTACTCGGCGAGTCTGGGCTCCAACTCGCCGAGTCCCCTCTCAAAACACAAAATAATCAAATCAATAAAGATACCTGGAAATCCGGGCTGTAACAATTAAATTATATATACTAAAAAATTATAAAAAAGTATATTAAAATATGTAGTTTTTTATTTCTATAAAAATATAATATTGATATAAAATATATATTTAAATAATAAAAAGTATGTAGAAATGAAAGGTGATAATTTCTTGGATTTTGAAGAACAATGGAGTAATAAAATAACATTGAGATGGCATAGAAAAAAAAAAGACAAAATTGCACAAATAGTCCCTATGGTTAGTTGAAAATTGCAACTTTTGGTCCAAAAAGGTTTGGACTAGCACCACAGGTCCAAAATTTTCATTTTGTTGCGAGTTTGGTCAAATTTGCTTTGAACTTTTTTAAAATGACAATTTTGCCCTTACTTTTTTCTTTTTCAATTTTTTTATTAAATTTTATTAGTTTTTTTATTAAAATAAATAAAAAGCAAATTGAAAACTAATCTCTCTCTCTCTCTCTCTCTCTCTCTCTTTTTCTCTAAGACACACACACGATTCCAATCATCTTCCTTCTTTCACTCAAACTTTTTCCTAGAAATTAAAACACATGCACATAAACACTTCACAAAAACCTACATACCTTCAAAACCTCAACATTTTCAAAGAGATCAAATGAAATCTAGTAACATATGAGCTTTGATTCCTTTTTATAGAAGAAGGTGAATAACAAAGATGGAACTTATGGGTTCAACTTGTGTTCCATTTTCCCCACAAGTATCCTCCTTATCTCTCTCTCTCTCTCTCTCACACACACACACACACATACATACACAATAAACAATACTAAAGAAGAAAACCTACCTTCCATTACCCGATGTTCTTCTTCATCACCTCACCTGAAAAATGGTCTTTCTCCCCCCCCCCCCTTTTTTTCTCTCTCTCTTTTTTGGACTTCATTTTTCCGGAGTCACAGTTTTCTTCACTGGAATGGAGAAAATGAATTCATTTTGAAAGTATATTTAATGTGGCTTAAAGGTTCTTTACATCTATTTATTTTGCCTCAAATTTCATCTCCTTCCAACTGCTTTCAAAATGATCAGCTTCCTCGATTCCAAAATATGCTTCATATATTTCATTAAAAAATCATCAGCTTACTAAACCAGAAAAAGAAAACAGGTTTAACACCAAGCCAAAAATCAAACACGAATAGATCATTAGATTCAAAACAGAAGAAGAAAACCATGTGATTCATCGATTCCATAAATTAAAATTCATGTATTGATCCAGGAGGTGTAACCCGATAAAGAAAATGGGACTTAGTAGATCAGAGAAGGAGCAGTAGCCGGTATTGTGGATCAGAGGTCTAAAGCGGAGATCAGAGATCGGAGAAGAGGCACCGATATGGAGATGGTTTCCAAAGAAGAGAGAGAGAGAGAGAGAGAGAGAGAGAGAGAGAGAGAGAGAGAGAGAGAGAGAGAGAGAGAAGAGAGAGAGAAAGAGGGTGTTTGCGAATCCTTTTAACATGACTTTTAGGACTTTAGTTTTTTCAAAAAGCTAAAGGTCAAAAAAGATGTTTAGCATTTTAAGAAGTTCTTTTAGAATAATTTTTTGACAAGAACAAAAATAAGGTGTTTGAAAAGTCATGAAGTTGTGACTTTTTGTAACTTTTGGGTTTTTAGCTTTTGAAAAATCAAAAGATAAACCAAATACATTTTAAAACTATTTTTTTGTAAAAAGCCAAAAAATCAAAAAGGACTTTTGTCAAAAGAACTTTTTAACCTGAAAAGCAATCCCAAACACCCAAAGATATATATATATATATATATATATATATATATATATATATATATATATATATATATATATATAGAGAGAGAGAGAGAGAGAGAGAGAGAGGGAGAGAGAGAGAGAGAAAGAGAGGTTTGGTGGGTTATTAGTTGTAGATTTTTTTTTTAATTTGAGAATAAGAAAAAAAAATCATATTAATGTAGTGGACTAAAAACACAACAAAATGACTAGTCCAAATTTTTTTGACCAAAGTTGCAATTTGAAATAAACCACAGTGACCATTTGTGTAGTTTAGTAAAAAAAAAAAGTGAAAGATGAATACACCTTAGATATAGGGGAGTTGTTCTAAAAATAAATCATTAACAAGTTAATATAACCGCTATAGATTATAACTATTAGAAGTCCCTCGTTTATTGAACTCTTCAGTGTTGGCTCATCAAATCGACATCCAAGCACTTATCATTGGGATGTGCATGTTAAGTAACTTTTCAAAACTCGCTTTGTAGGGAACACCTTTGGAAAGATAAAAGTGATATAGTCGATACCAACTGGGGGAAACACGACTTTACAATCAATATCATGATAATAGTACTAGACCCCATAATCCTCCATGTAAAAAAAGAAAGTTTAATATCGCGTCCACAATATTGATAAAATGGAATATTATTGGGCAAAAACAAATAAATCACATACACAACTCATGTTTTGCTAATCACCTCGTTTTGATTGGTTATCTTCGCACCTCTGTTCTTAGTTTTAAGATATTACTATTTGTTTGAGATAATTTATACATAACATAATATTTCATTAATCAACAATATCTATAATTATAATGCGCTATCATCATTAGACGAGCTATACAATGGGTAATATATAACAAACTAATATTATAGTATACAATACATATACTAATACGCCCCCATAGTTTGAGCGGGAGGTTGAGAGCACACATTCAAACCGGAACAAAAATCGGTGACAAGAGAAGTCAGTAGCTCTTTTGTGAAGATATATGCATATTGAAGTGAGGAGGGAACATGAAGAACTCTGGTATGTTCAGTTGCAACTTTATCTCAAATAAAATGAATGTCAATCTCAATATGCTTAGTGTGTTGATGTTGCACTGGATTAGTAGACAAATAAACCGCACTGACATTATCATAATACACTATAGTAGTTTGCCAAGTGGTGAGAGAAGTCCCTGCAAAATATTCTGAATCCACCAAGTTTCTACAACCATATTAGCTATGCCTCTGTATTCTACATTGGTATTTGATCTCGCTATTGTGGGTGGTCGCTTTGATGACCATGAAAGAAGGTTGTTACCCAAAAATACACAGTAACCACTAATGGAGGGACATGTAGATGGATACCCTCCTTAATCTACATCAGAATAAGCAATGAGGTCCGTAGTTGAGAAGTCGTGTAACTGAAGCCTATGATCCTGTGTGTCATTAACATATCATAAAAATCATTTGAGGGCATTTATATGCGAGTCACGATGATCATATGCATAAATAAGTAAATTTTTTTTCAACGGAATGTAAAAGATTTGGTACCATGAAGGTGAGATACTGAAGACCACCAACAAGGCTTCTGTATAACATGGGATCGACAATGGGAGCACCTAAGATATCGAGTTTAGACCATGTGTCTGCAGGAGTAAAACAAGGATTTCAGATAGTCATAATTGCATGCTTAAGTAGTTCTATCTCATATGTTCGTTGGGAGATTAATTGGCTATTAGTATCCCGAGTTACGACAATGCCCAAAAAATATGATAAGTCACCTAATTCAGTCACAAAAAACTTGGTATCCAGTAGAGAAATGGTGCACCTAAGGAGTTATGATGATAAAGCTGTCAAGATGATGTCATCAACAAATAAGAGTAAGCACACTAAATCCTACTCTAATGAAAAATAAAAGGTGAGGAATCAGAGCAATTATGTACAAAACCAACAAAGGTTATGAACACCACAAAACGATGGAAGCATGCTTAGGTGTCCTGTTTTAGGCCATAAAGAGACTTATGCAGATGGCAAATATAACTCGGATGTTGAGTATCATGAAAACTGGGAGGCTAATGTATGTAGATTATTTCATTCATTTTACCGTGCAAGAATGTGTTCTTTATGTCAAGCTAATGAATGGTAAAGTTGCGATATGTCGCAAGGCTAAGGACAATATATATGGTGGCCGATTTGACAACTTGGCTAAAGGTCTCGTCATAGTTAATTCTGGGTCTTTGGTTTTATCTATTTGTTACTAAACAAGCCTTGTAGTGATCAAGTGATCCACCACCTTATACTTGCTTCTAAATAACAACATAGACCCAAATTCTATTAAAATCAAGAGCATTATATTCATCTTTCATGGCGTTAGTCCAGTTAGGGTCTTGAAAGGCTTGAATATGAGAACGGGGTAATGGGGATTCAATGGTGGTGTGTAGATTGAGGCGTTGGTTGGGTTTTGAGATGCAATGTTTGGCACGTGTTGTCATTGGGTATGTGAAGGTGTTTAGAGGGGCTTGAGGAGGAATATGAGGAGAACCGATAAGGGTTGGGTGCTCTTAATTAACCTTGGCTTAAGTGATAAGAGAGGATGGAGTATGAATTTGATCGGCCGCGGTGTTGGGAATGGGAGATTGTAAAAAATCTAAATAGATGGGTGACATTTTGGGGAAGGAGTCAAGGAAGGTATAAGAAGGTGATTCGTTTAGTGTCATTAGCGGATAGGAAAAATGGTTTTATCAAAATGCACGTGGAGGGAGATGATGTTTTTGTCAGTAGCAAGATCGAAGAAACAAATGCCTCGGTGGTTTGAGGGGTAACCAAAGAACAAACAAGGTGTGGAATAAGGAGCAAATTTATGTTGAGTGGGAATAAGGGGGTAACATAGGAAACCGAATACTCAAGGATGTGTGAATGTTGGTTGTTTTTTATAAAGTTTTGTGAAGCGCATTTTATTTTTAATGGAAATGGAAGGTGTGGGATTTAGGAGACGAGTGGCTATGTGTAAAACTTTGACCCAAAAGATGGGATTAAAAGAGAAGAGTATGGATGATATTGTTGATGGTACGAATAATTTATTACGATTTCCCATTTTGTTGGGAAGTTTGGGGACAAGAGAAATGATATATAATGTTGTTTTGATAAAAAAACAAAGGGTTGTGGAATTGGTGATTGTCAAATCGTCCATGTGATCACATTAAAATATTTTTATATTAGTTTTAAACTGATTTTGAACAAACACACGAAAATGTAAAATTTTGCAATACTGAATGACACTAGTACTTGGAATATGAGATTGCTATAAATCATAGTGAATAATGTCAAATGCACTAGAAACAATAGATAAGGAACTAGAAAAAGGTAACCAAATTGTAACGACCCAGATTTTCTATACATCTAATATTTGGGAAAATATCAGACTTTTTCTTACAATGCAGATTTCTAAACAAATTAAAACACTTCACTTCCTATGACAAATCATGAGTTTACAATAAAAAACTAGTACATAAATGAAACAACAATGAAATACACAAATAACATCTTACTATCTATATATTCCTCTTGCTCTTGTCTTCTCTTATAGTACCACGACTGCTACTACTTGAACATGTAAAACATAAACATCTGCATCATCAGATACAACGTGTATGGTGAGTTATTCTTCTAACTTTTCTTGTCTATCTTTCCTCCTCTTTTTCATACTCCATCATCTAACTCTTTTTCTAATAGCATACATTATTATTCTTTTCTATTCTTTCATTTATCTTGTCTACTCATCTCTTCTATCTCTTTCTCTGTCATCTACTCTGTTTCTCATACTCTTCTCTTAGCCTCTTCTCATACTCTGCTCATACGCTATCTCTATCGTCTTTAACTTTGTCTCTTCTCTGCTGTAACTCTTACTCTGTTCATTATTCTATCTATTCTCTAGTCTTTCTCTAGTGTCTCAACATTATGCTCTCATCTATACCTAATGGTCACGTCTCATACTCTAATACTCTCATCCGATCTTACCTCTATTTCTCTTTCTCTTTCTCTTTGTCTCTCTCTCTCTCTCTCTCTCTCTCTCTTATTATCCCTCATAGATCCTTATTCTTTCTTCTTACTTTTGAATCCCTCGTAGATTCCATACTTTTAATCCCTTGTAGATTACATCTAAGTTCTCAAAAGAACTCTTTTATATTGTTCCTCTCAAAGAACCTTTCTTTATCTTCTCTAAACATAAACAATCTGGATTTCCATAGGAATCATCTATCTACATCCCAAAATGGATCATCATATATTTCCCTGTTCGAACATAATCTTATTCGTGAAGGAGTCATACTCTTTGTCCTCGAAGGAACTATATTATTGTCCCCATAAGAACCATACTCTCGTCCCAGTGGGAACCATACTCTTATTCCCAGAAGAATCACACTCTTGTTACCGTAGGAACCATACTCTTATCCCCATAAGAATCTTCTGTCTCTTGTCCTCTTCGGAGACCCAAAGGATTTACCAGAACCACCACCATCTATACCTTATAACCCCAATCGCTAGCTTGATTCATGTGTTCTCTCCATCAAACCATAACTAAAGCTCACCCACTGTGTTCTCTTCAAATTGAACCATCATGAAGCTCGACTCCTTTCTAGATCAAACCATTGAAAGCCTACGACCTTATCTTCTCCGATGAACTGTCACTGATGCAAACCCTAGTTGCCACCGTTGTAAATTTCGAGATTTACTGGTGTGTGTCTGTGTTGATTTTCATGTTGTATGTGTGGATTTTCAGATCTATTGTATGTGCCGATATTCATATGTGGTGGTGGCGAACACTGGTAACAGAGAGTGGTGCGTGTCTTCATATAGATGTTTTTAGTGTGTGTTTGTTTATCAGAGATAGGTGGTGAAGCTTGGGAGAGAGGGAGAGGGAGAGACATATTATGTTCTTTTATTTTTAATTTTTTTAATTGAAAAAAATAAATAATATATAAAAAATATATATATAAATCATTTTATATGCATAAAGATGAATCACGTAAAAAATAAAACCACAAAGACCAACACATGAACAATTTAATAGCTATTCTGTATCATTGTGTTTTGAAAAACCATATCTATGAAATATTTATATATAATTGTCGACCTAAATTTTGTTTGGATATGATTTTTTGTATGAAATTACTTTATTACCATAGTTGGGGGATGCCTGGCCGGTGGTGCAAAATACAAGTGGCAGATGACTTTCCCTATCTCACATCCACCTTCAAGATTCCAACAAGTGTACAGTGAGGATCTTAGAGCCATTCACGGGTACTCATGAACACCGTATGTCAAGTTACAAAATACCCCCCTCATGCACCATAATCATCACCGATCATCATTATATAATCCAACAAAGTCCACATTTTATAAATCACTAAAAAAAAACTTTAGAAATTATGATCAAGATGCACTTGAAAACATATCATATCGCTGTCATTGTTCTCTTCATCGGCATGTCTAGTGCTACTTTAGCATACGATCCTAAAGGTGGAAGAAAGACCCTTGTGAACCAAGTGTCCAATTCGAACCCAACCGGGGCTTCTGGTTCAGCCCATGGTCCGAACTGGGACTATAGCTGGGGCTATGGGTCAAGCCCTGGGAGCGGTTGGGGTTACGGGTCAGGGTCAGGCCGGTCTGCTAATGGGTTTGGTAAGGGTTACGGGTTTGGTTATGGTTCTGGTAGTGGGAGTGGGAGTGGTTCAGGCTCTGGTTATGGCTATGGGTCTGGTAGTGGTGGAGCTCATGCCGGAGGGTCTGGTTATGGCTATGGGTCTAGTGGTGGTGGAGCTCATGGAGGAGGGCATGGTGGTGGTGGAGGAAGTGTCCCCGCCGGCCATGGATAATTAAAGTGGCTGCAGCTTTCTGTCAAGCAATCTATGTATGGTTTAATATTATAATAACGTGATGCTTGAACAAGTTACGTGTTTACTGGTATGTGTTGTGGTGTGAATGTGTATGTTTATATGTGATGTAGAGATGGTCAATAGATATATAGGTATGATCGATCATCCTAAGTTATAGTTTCGAGTGTTTTTAATATATTATTGTAATCTCTCTTTTCAAACTTGGCAAATTGTGAATTTTATATCTTTTTTTTTTTTGGTTGTAAAATAAAGATTAGAATTGCCGTGCATTCAATAACCAAAGTTAGAAGGAGCCATATATAGGTTGATATGTATGGTCCAATATCTATTCATGAAAATTCCACCACCTTTGTTTCCGTGTTATTTCCATACTAACTCAAATGTTACTTTTGGTAGAAACAGATATGTTTCTCTTGCTATCACTACAAACTGTTTATGGTATTGATGTTGGTCCATGCATGTCAAGGTAATTAAAAAAAAAGTATGTATTGTCACTGTAGCAGGCATAAATTGAAATTTGAAAATTGGTCATTATGACCTAATATATCCCATGCAATGGGTTATATACCCTTTATGTGGTGTTGATGAGCCATACATGTAAGCCTAAATTAAAGATGAAAGATGATGAAATTTTTTTGGGTTTGAATTCTATGTCGTTCGGTTATATATAAGTATCATCTGAGAACAATCAAATTTTGTGTTTGTTTCTTGAACTTGATTTCAAAGATAAAAGGATTAGATACAGGTAACAAGAACCAAAACAATCAAAATCAAACGTTCGTTGTTGATGTTTCCGATGCAAGAACTCGAAATCATCTGGAATAGAAGTCGTTTGTAAAAATTCAAATTAAATCGGAAACCCTTAGCCACTATCACAAACCTTCTAAACATATAAAATATTTTTATATAACTTTGAAGAAAATGAATAAAATGGAGTAATTGTCATATTATTGAGGGTAAATTACGGCAATCGTCTCATGTGTATATATCAAAATGCAATCGTCTCATGTGTATATATCAAAATGTACGTTCAGTCTCTATTTTAAAAAATTAACTCAAATCATCCCTCATATATTTAAAAGTTGCACATTTGGTCACTGCTCTTAATGGTGTTAAGTTTTGGCTTTTAAACCATGACATGTTTACACTTATTTTTACAATTATAATTATTTAAAAATACAAACTAATTTCAATGTTAAAAAAACCGGTCGGTCGAACCGGTTGTACCGGAAACCAGGGGAGGGAGCGTTTCATTTATCACTGGTTTTCAGAAAAAAAAAAAAAAAAAAAAAAAAAAAAAAAAAAAAAAAAAAAAAAACTGATTGAACCGGTTAAACCAAATAAAAACATATGGACAAGAATTATTTGCATAATAAACTTTGGTGATTTTTTTCAAAACTATTTAATTTTTTCAAAATAAAAACATATGGTAAATGTTATAAAGTTTTTTGATGTGTTTGTATCCATCTAAAACTATATTTTATTTCGATATTATATTTTATTTTTCTTTTTGATGTATATGAATTGATATAAAATATTAAAACTTATTGTTATATGTTATTTTAATGTATTTCGATTGATCTATTACTTATTTTTATGTATATTTTTAATGTTTTAACTTGTAAACGTCAAATTCATGATTTATATATGTATGTATATATGAGTAGGAAAATAGGAAAAAAATGAAAATTATAGAAACCGATTTACCTACCGGTCGAACCAGAAACCGGTCACCATACCGGTTCAATTAAAAAACCAGTTTTTAAAATATTGACTAATATAAACCTTAACCCTCACCCCACAGCCCAAAGCAACAAATCTTCTTACAAACCCAGCTCGTTTAATTTCTATTTCTTCATGTTTGGTTTTTGACGAAATTCAGATTTTACTCAATTTTCATTCCTAACAAACCATCAATTTTATTCGATGTCTAATAAGAAAATAAGAAATTTTCTAGATTTGATTAATACCTACAAGAAACCAAATGATATCAAAATCCTAATAAAGTTCAATAGCCATAAATTGTTGGAAGAAAACACAGGTTCATAAAGAAAAACACGAGTAGGTTTTGATTTTCGAAAACCACCCAACTAAAACTAAAAACCCAGATTCCACCATTGAAGCTTAAACTGAAACCAAGGAGTAAAAGTGGTGCTGTTTATGTGTAATAAGACATAGAGAATTAGGGGGTTTGATTTTGAGAGTATTTGGGGGTTTGATTTTGAGAGAATCATCATATCCCTAACATGTGAATGTGTGTGAGTGTCAAGGTTGCACCATCAACTTCAATGGAAGCACCACTTCATAACCTTCACATACACACACACACAAACACATAACTTTCACACACACACATACACACAAACACTCACCCTACTTCATATCAAAGCAAATACAATTTGACCCCAATTTCATTTTCAAAATAGAAATTGAACCCCAATTTAAGAATGAATATGGATTAGAGTTTCGTTTATCGGAAATAGCCAAGGTTGTGGTAGTTGAGAAATGGGCAGAGGAGACAATTAACGGTAGGCCAAAAATGGGTGGCAATCAGTTAAAAACCGAGATACTTTTTGGTCCCCCCCCCCCCCGGGCCTCTTCTTCGACATTCTTACTAGTGTTCTTCGACTTGCCCCCACCACTTCCTCCCTTCTAATTTTTAGCGAGATTACCAGATGGGACTCTACGAATTAAGGTCGTTGCGGTGCACCTCTTGCTATGTAACTATTTGATAGAAAGATTACATCTACGGAGGGTTGCTGACGTGAGAAAACGGGAAGAAGAACGAGGGCATCGTTTTTGATGAGAGAGAGGTCAACATGAGAGGGGGAACATAGTAAATAGAGGTAGGTTTTAGGTTTTTTTTGTTTTGTTTCTTTTTAAGTTAAAAACTAAAATATCCAAGGCACATGTGTCCCTTTACGGAAAAAGAAACGGCTGATAGTATTAGGAACGAAACACATAACTTTTAAACAAGGGACGGAAAAACAAACGACTAATAAGGAACGTAACACACAACTTTTAAACAAGGGAAAGGAAAACAAACGGCTAATAGTATTAGGAATGGAACACACAACTTTTAAACAAATGACACTCCAAATTAATGTTTGAAAATATGAACTGAACACACAACTTTTAAACAAAGGACACTCCAAATTAATGTTTGAAAATATGAACTAAATATACGTTTTGGAATATGCACAAGCAACGATTGATGTAATTTATCCTATTATTTATATAATTAATTATTATAGCAGGTATGGCAGCGTAGTTAAATATTAGCTAACAAGTTTTTTTTTTTTAATTTTGCATTGAAAAGTTTATGTCTTTATTAAGGAATATATTCAAAATTTAATCAAACTAAACAAGTTTTTAAATTTTAATATCAAAAATTTATATTATTTACTATACATAAATAACACATGAGAAGGACACGACAAAGGTGTCGTGTAAAAATTAAAAATTTAATATCAAAAATTTATATTGTTTACTATATGTCATGTAAAAATTAAAAATTAATAAAATGACATTTTTATACATCAATTTGTTTAGATAAATAATAGAAAACCAAAGTATGTCCTCGACAAAGAGCTAAAGGAGATTAATGAAGAAACTGCTACTCCTAAAGAAATCGTCGAGTATAGGGCGCATGAGAAGGACGCGATAAAAGTGTCGTGTATCATGCTTGTCAATATGACTGTTGAACTCCAAAAGTCCTATGAGGACTACTATCCTTTAGAAATACACTAAGACTTGATGGAAAAGTACCATCAAAGTGCTCGACAGGAAAGGTACGAAATCATTTCCTCCATGATAACAACAAAGATGAAGGATGGAGAGTCTATCACGGCCCACTTGCAAAAGATGCAAAGGTTTGTAGACCGCTTGCTGAAGTTAAATGTTAACTTCGACGAAGAGTTGGCTATTGACATTATCCTACACTTTTTGCCTCCCTGTTATGATCAGTTCAAAATGACTTATCATATGAACAAGGAGGAAGTCACTCCAAGCAAGCTTTAAGGCCTACTAAGAACTGCTGAAAGTAGTTTAAAAGGCAAGTCTATTTATACTTACTCCTACCGCTGCTTCCCCTGTCTTGGAAATTAGACAAGGGAAAGGAAAGAAGAGGAAAGCTCCTTCTAAGAACCACAAGGGAAAGTCCCATGATTGATCCTCTTCTAGTAGGACCAAAGGTGGTTCTGCTGCTCCTTCTTCAAATCCAAACGATGCAAAGTGGTTCCACTGTCACGATAAAGGGCATTGTTAATGAAGCTGCCCTAAATACTTACAGGACATCAAGGATGGGAAGATAAATCCCACCTTCGCAAGTATTTGCACTATTCAATCTAACAACTCATCACATGTTAATTCTTGGGTCCTTGATACAGGATGTGGTTTTCACATTTGTTATGATTTGCAGGGTCTAAGAAGAAGTTGGGATGTGGAGCACGAGAATATGAGCTTGATCATGGGGAATTGGAAAGTGTCGCCTATCACAAAGATTAGATTTCATTCTTTATTGCTTAGTAGTGGGTTAGGGTTAGATTTAAATGATTGTTGCTACTCGTCGGAAATGGCAAAAAACATTATTTCTTTTCATGGTTTGACAGATAAGGTTTTAGATTTTTATTTAAGAATGAAATTGGTTCTATAAATGCTTTCTATAATGGTACTTTTTATTTTCAATCATTGCCTTGTAATGGAGTATATCAAACTGTGATGGTTGTAGATAACTTAGGATATAATGTGTTTCATATTGATTCATCCAGTGGTTTAGACAAAGCATGCTTGTGGCATTGTCGTCTTGGACATATCAACAAGAAACACATAGCCCAACTCTAAAAGGATGGAGTGTTGGAGTCATTTGACCTTAGGGCTGATGACACGTGTGAGTCTTGTTTGCTTGGAAAGATGACTAACTCACCCTTCATCGGTACTTGTGAAAGGGGTGAAGGATTATTGGATCTCATACACATTGATGTGTTGGCCCGTTAGATCTACCATAAGAGATGCAAACCACTTCTATGTGACTTTTACCGATGATTATAGCAGATATGGGTATATTTACTTAATTAAGTATAAGTCGGAAACTTTTGAAAAGTTCAAAGAGTTTAAGCAAGAAATGGAGAATCAATTGAGCAGGAAGACAAAGATGCTCTGATTCGATCGAGGTGGTGAGTATCTTAGTATCGAGTTCCATGACTATCTTAAGGAATGTGGAATTGTTTCACAATTGACGCCGCCTAGGACACCGCATCCGAATGGTGTAGCTGAGAGGCATAATCGAACCTTGTTGGACAGGGTTCGTTCCATGATGAGTTGAGCATCATTACCTATCTCATTTTGGGGGTATGCCTTAGAGACTTCCACCCATATCCTTAATCTAGTCCCAACTAAGTTTTGGGTTTTGAGCACTATAACACTTCCTAAGTGTACATGCAACCCTAAATGATTTGGATCTATGTTTTCTCTAATTATACATGCATTTTGTTTTTCCAAAGAATTCACCATATCTTGCATACAATTGAAGCTATACATAATTAAAACATAGTTAGGATGCATACCTCTTGAGTAAGGTAGAGTTCTTGACCTTTGGAAACTTAAGCACCTCTAGTGTGATGCCTCTAATGGTTCACAAACACCAATATGCAAAGGAGGTTCTAAGAGAATAACTTACTTGTCTCTCTTAAAGATGCAGCCAATTTTGGTGCATGGAGGGGGCTATTTATAGTTGTGACAAGTGTTAGGGTTACACTTTGCAAACCCTAATGAACCATGACTTTCCACATTCCTATGATCCATGAGTTTAACCTCCATGGACTATCCATTGGTTATATTATTGGTTTAACCCACTTACATAATCATGGATCACTTAGCCCAAACTATAAGTATCATTGATTTACATAATCAATCCCTCCATATTTAATTAGTCTCTTTTGACCACAAAATTAACTCCAAATTAATTCTTGGACAATACTAATTAAATAACCATATTAATATATCGTACTTATAATATATTAATAAATTGTAAATAACCTTATTCTCAAAAAACCATCCTATCAAATTGCACTGGTGAAGGCAACCTAAAAGGACCATGCTACTATCGGGTTAAGTACATACCAGTTATAGTTATGGGCTTAGACATCAAATCCAACACTAAGAAGGTTGCCAAAACACCTCACGAGATGTGGACAGGGAAGGTTCCCTTGTTAGCACATATCAAGGTTGTGGTTACGAGGCTTGCGTAAGACGAGAGACTCATGACAAGCTCGAACCTCGTAGTGAGAGTTGTATTTTCATCGGCTACCCACATAAGTCATTTGTATATCTCTTCTATAAACCGAGTGACAATGTTGTATTCGTTACGAGGAGAGGGGTTTTTCAAGAGAGAGAACTCATATGCCAAGAGGACAGTGGGAGGCAAATTGATCTTGAAGAGCTTCAAAAATCAAGTGATGAAGGAACATCAAACACAAGCGCTCAACCCGAGGAGGAAACTCATGTTGAACCAATTGACGAGTCCTTACCACTAAGACGTTCCAGTAGAGTTAGCATTCCACCTGAGTTCTACGGTTTCCATATTACTACTAAAGGTTATACGTTCATTAGTGATAGTACACTAATAAATTTGGATGAACCTAACAACTACAAGGAATCCATGGCAGGCCAAGAGTCTACAAACTGGAAAGAGGTGATGGACAGCGAGATTCAGTCCATGTATGACAATCAAGATTAGAACCTGGTTGACAATGTACCAAGTCGTAAGATGGTCCGGTGCAAATGGATCTTCAAGAAGAAGACCGACATGGATGAGAAAGTACACACTTATAAGGCACGATTGGTTGCGAAGAGATTTACTCAAACTCCTGGAGTTGACTATGACGAGACCTTCTCACCTGTAGCGAAGATCAAGTCTATAAGGGTTATGCTAGCCATAGCTGCATTTCATGATTATGAAATACGGCAGATGGATGTCAAAACCGATTTCCTAAATGGGAAGTTGGTTGAGGATGTTTACATGAGTCGGACAGAGGGTTTTGTAGATGCAAAGTACCATAATAGAGTGTGTAAGCTTGAGAAATCCATTTATGGATTGAAGCAAGCGTCTCGTAGATGGAATCTTTGTTTCGATGAGAAAGTCAAAGAGTTTGGTTTTTCAAGAAGCGAGGATGAGTCCTGCGTATATGTCAAAGCTAGTGGGAGTATAGTTAGCTTCTTGGTATTGTATGTGGATGACATACTACTCATAGGAAATGATGTCTCAACTTTACAGGAGGTTAAGTCCTGGCTTGGGAAGTGTTTCGTTGTGAAGGAACTCGGAGAGTCTGCTTATATTCTCGGGATAAGGATATTGAGAAATAGGAGTAAAAGACTAATAGGACTTAGTCAAAGTACCTACTTGGACAAAGTGATGAAACGTTTCAATATTGAGAATTCCAGGAAATGAGAATTGCCTATCCAGAGCAATACCAAAATGAGTAAGACTCAAAGTCCGAGTACTAATGCCAAAATGGCATAAATGAGTCAAGTATCATATGCTTCCGCAATTGGCTCAATTATGTATGCCATGACATGTACTTGCCCTGATGTGGCTTTTGCTTTGAGCATGGTTAGTCGATATCAAGGGAATCCTGGTAGAGCTCACTGGATAGTAGTAAAGAACATTCTTAAGTACCTACGAAGGACTAAGGACTGGGTCCTTACCCTCGGTGGGAGCGATGACTTGAGAGTGATAGGGTATAGTGATGCCAGTTTTCAGACAAACCGAGATAATTTCTGCTCTTAGTCGGGCTGGGTAGTTTTCTTGAATGAAGGAGCAGTGACTTGGAAAAGTTCCAAGAAGGAGACCATAGTTGATTGAACATGCGAATCAGAGTATATAGCAGCGAGCGAAGCATCAAATGAGGCAATATGGCTAAAGAACTTCATGTTGGATTTAGTATCTAAGCCCATAACTATAATTGGTATATACTTGACCCGAGAGTAGCATGGTCCATGTGGGTTGCATGGCACCGGAACAATTTATAAGGTTGGACTTTTAAGAAGTGGATATACATAATTTATTAATATATTATAAGTTCTAATATATTAATATGAAATCATATTATTTAATTAGTATTGATCAAGAATTAATTTGGAATTAATTTTGTGAACAAAAGGGACTAATTAAATATAAGGGGTTGATTTGGTAAATCATTCATTCTTATGGTGTGGGCCAATGATCCATGATTCCTTATGTTAGGTTAAACCCATGTGACAACCCATGGATGATCCATGGAGGTTTAAACCCATGGAGCATGAGGAATATGGAAGGTCATGCACATTAAGGTTTACATGGTGTAACCCTAGTTTTGCCACACTATATAAGAGACTCTATGGCTACCAAAATCGGCACCTAAGTGAGCTTAGAAGAGTGCTAGCCAAATTTTTGAAGCGAGTAATCCTCTCTCAAGTCCACCATTGTTGGTGGTGTTGTGTTAAGCATTTGAGGCGTTACATTTGGGGTGCTAGGCTCTTAAAGGCCCAAGGAATCAAGGTACAAGAAAAGGAATGTGTTTAAACTATATTTTGTTATACTAGTACCCATGTTTGTATGCTAGTTAGGGAAATGCTTTGGAAAATCATTTTGCATGTATAATTAGAGAAAACATAGATCCAAAGCATTTAGGGTTGTACGTGCACCTTAAGGTTGTTAGGATGCTCAAAACCCTTCAGTGGTATCAGAGCCTAGACTTGTTTTCTATTATACTTGATGTTATATTGATTTTCAAAGTGTAAAAAATTGAATTTCTGCCTTCTGCCTAGTGAACTCGCCGAGTCCACTGGGTGACTCGCCAAGTCCCTTTGTTAAATGACCAACTCGACGAGTCCAGTTCATGTAGTCGCCGAGTTGGTGCTCCTGGGGGCAGATTTTCAACTTTTGGCCAGAAATTGGATTATGACCATTGCCCCAAACTGGTTTTGAACCATTGAAACCTGTTTTTCAATAGGGTAATGATCATGCTTATCCAATTAGAAGATAATTTTTAAAGTTTCAAAATTTATATTAGTTTATATGATTTCTTGAAAATTGTTGATGTGAATTATCTTTGCTTATGAGTTTTGCTAGATCATAGATATTATTTGACATTTCTTGTTAGTTTAATTGTTGATCTAAATGCATGTCTTTTAATGGAATCCATAACTTGTTCTCAAGTTATGGAACTCCAAAAGTATTTTCATAAAAGCCATTAAAACTCATAAGTTATAGAAAATGAAAAGTTTTGAATAGTTTCAAAACTTGTCCTCAAGTTTTGGAATTTGTAAAGTCACATTTAAGATACATTAATTCCAAACCCTAGAATTTTAAAGTTTAAAATTCAACCCTTATACTTTATAGTATTATAAGTTTAATTATATATATATATATATATATATATATATATATATATATATATATATATATATATATATAAGAGCAAGTCAGTCTTATCGTTAGTAGGCCTTGTTCACGAAGACGATATATAAGGGGGTATAAGGTTACTGCCTATAAAATGGATGTTTAATGGGTGTCCACTCTCACCCACCGCTTACTTGACTGGTGGAGGGTCGTTAGCTAAACGGATAGGATAGGACTATAATTCTCATTAAAAGTATAATGACAATAATAAAGTATCTAAATGTTTTATTAAATTCTTAATCTTAGTTTCTTTAGGAAAATGTGAAATTGATGCTAATCCATGAAAATTGCACTTTGCACCATGCCAAGTTGTTAATGGAGTGTGTGTGGTTAACCGACACATTAACTTGGACTAGGAAGGGTGGCAAAGGGTGGCTTGATGTTTATCATAAGATCAATGGAGCGTGTGTGGTTAACCGGTACATTGATTGGGTGATAAATAACATCGAGAGTACCAAGCACATTTTGCAAAGTTATTCACACCTTGTTTGTGATCCTCGGTATCCCAGTCACAAACCTGAAGGGCATAATCGAGATCTAAACATGTCATTGAATTGTTCAATGAATCTCAAAGGATCTAGGATTTTCAATCCAATTAAAACTTAATAATCAATTTCATTTTTCATGGTGGAAATTGGTAAATTGTCATTTACCTACCTTCAAATATTTTGCAAGTTGGATTACGGCATCCCTCTTCCAATTTGTAAGATATTGTGTTGGGTCCTAGCCTTAATATTTCATTTGGGTGTTATATTAAGGACTCTTCATCTAATCTAAACTTTTTCTTTCTTTCTTTTCAGATGTCTTCCAACACTGCTTTTGGCTCAAACCCTACTGGCTCCTTCTCTCTCATGAACCTTTATGGGAGAGTCATCTTTGATGGGTCCAACTTCAATGACTGGATGAGGAACATCAGGATGGTCACTCGCTATGAGGACTAGGAATATGTCCTAGACAAGGAGCTTATGGAAATTGATGAGTCTTGTGCTACTCCTGAGGAGATCGCTGAGTTTAGGACTCATGAGAAGGATGCCACTAAGGTGTCTTGTATCATGTTGGCCACCATGACAGTTGAACTCCAAAAGTCCTATGAGGACTTCTACCCTTTTAAGATGCACCAGGACCTGATGGAAAGATACCATTAAGAGTGCTCGTCAAGAGTGGTATGAAATCATCTCTTCCATGATAAGAACCCTGATGAAGGATGGTAAACCCATCACGAGCCACTTGCATAAAATGCAAAGGTTTGTGGACCGGTTGCTAAAGTTGAATGTGAACTTCCCTGAGGAGCTGGCTATAGATATCATTATACACTCCTTACCTCCATGTTATGATCAGTTCCGCATGACCTATCATATGAACAAGGAGGAGGTCAGACTTAGCAAACTTCAAGGGATTTTGATGACTGTTGAAAGTGGTCTCAAAGGTAAAAATGTTGTTTCTAATCCTACCGCAACTGCCCCTGTTCTGGCAATTGGACAAGGGATAGGGAAGAAGAGGAAGGCTCCCTCAAAGAGCCGCAAGGGAATGTCTCTTGATGGATCCTCTTCAAGTAGGACCAAGGCTGGTTCATGTGCTCCCTCTTCCATTCCTAAGGAAGCTGAGTGTTTCTACTGTTACGAGAAAGGGCACTGGAAGCGAAGCTTCCCCAAATACTTGCAGGATGTCAAGGATGGGAAGGTTAAACCCACCCACGAAAGTATTTATACTATTTTATCTAAAAACTGATCACATTCTAACTCTTGGGTTCTTTACACAGGTTGTGGATTTCACATTTGTTCTGATGTGCAGGGCCTAAAAACAAGTAAGGATGTGGAGCACGGGAAGATAAAATTGATCATGGGGGATAGGAAGGTTTCACCTGTCACCAATATTGGAGTTTACTCTTTATTGCTTAGTAGTGGGTTAGAAATAGATTTGAATAGTTGTTTCTACTCGTCTGAAATGGCGAGAAATATTATTTCCTTCCATGGTTTGTACAAACAAGGCTATAGTTTTTCATTTGATAATAAAATTGGTGCTATTAACGCTTTTTACAATGGTGTATTTTATTTTAAAGCATTACCTTGTAATGGTGTATATGAAACTGTGAATGTTGTAGACAACTTAGGAAGTAATGTGTTGCATATCGATTCTTCCAATGAATTGGATAATGCATGCTTGTGGCATTGTCGTCTTGGACATGTCAGCATGGAGCGCATAGGCCAACTCCAAAAGGCTTATGTTTTGGAGTCATTCAACTTAAGGTCGAATGACACTTGAGAATCTTGTTTGCTTGCAAAAAGATAACTAAATCACCCTTCACTGGTACTTATGAGAGGGTTGAAGGTTTGTTGGATCTCATACACACCGATGTGTGTGGGCCCTTCAGAACCGTCACAAGGGATGCTAACCGCTTCTATGTGACTTTTACTGATGATTACAATAGATATGGCTATGTCTACTTAACCAAGCATATGTCAGAAACCTATAAAAAATTCAAAGAGATTAAACAGGAAGTGGAGAATCAGCTGGGCAGGAAGATAAAGATGCCCCGATCCGATCGGGGTAGTGAGTATCTTAGTATCGATTTCCTTGAGTATCTTAAGTAATGTGGAATTGTTTCACAGTTGACACCACCTAGGACACCACAGCTTAATGGTGTGGCTAAGAGGCGCAATCGAACCTTGTTGGACATGGTTCGTTCCATGATGAGTCGAGCTTCATTACCTATCTCATTTTATGGGTATGCCTTAGAGACTGTCGCTCATATCCTTAATCTAGTCCCTACCAAGAAGGTTACCAAAACACCTCACGAGATGTAGATTGGGAAGGTTCCCACATTAGACCACATCAAGGTTTGGGGTTGCGAGGCATTCGTGAGACACGAGACTCACGACAAGCTCGAACCTCGTGGTGAGCAATGTATTTTCATTTGCTACCCACAGAAATCCTTTGGTTATCTTTTCTACAGACTGCGTGACAATGTTGTCTTCGTTGCGAGGAGAGGAGTCTTTCACGAGAGATAGCTCATAGGCCAAGGAGACAGTGGGAGGAAAATTGACCTTGAAGAATTTCAAGAGTCAAGCAGTGAAAGAACCTCAAACACAAGCGATCAACCTGAGGAAGAAACTCATGTTGAGCCGATTGACGAGTTTGTACCTCTGAGGCGTTCCAGTAGAGTTAGAGTTCCACCTGAGTTTTATGGTTTCCATATTATTGCAGAGGGTGATGCATTTATCAGTGATAGCACACTGGTAAATCTAGATGAACCTAACAACTACAAGGAAGCCATGGCAGGCCCCGAGTTTGCTAAATGGAAAGAGGCGATGGACAGTGAGATTCTGTCCATGTAATACAATCAAGTTTGGAACTTGGTTGACAATGTACCGAATCGTAAGACAGTCGGGTGCAAATGGATCTTCAAGAAGAAGACCGACATGGATGGGAAAGTACACACTTATAAGGCGTGACTTGTTACGAAGGGTTTTACTCAAACTCCGTGAGTTGACTATGATGAGACCTTCTCACCAGTAACGATGATTAAGTCTATTTGGGTTATGCTAGCCATATTTGCATTTCATGATTATGAAATATGGCAAATGGATGTCAAAACTACTTTCTTTAATGGAAAGTTTGTTGAGGATGTTTACATGAGTCAGCTAGAGGGTTTTGTCGATGCAAAGTACCCTAATAGAGTGTGTAAGCTTGAGAAATCCATTTATGGATTGAAACAAGAATCTCGCTAATGGAATCTTTGTTTCGATGAGAAAGTCAAAGAGTTTGGCTTTTCGAGAAGCGAGGATGAGTCATGTGTATATGTCAAAGCAAGTGGGAGCATAGTTATCTTTCTGATATTGTATGTGGATGACATACTACTCATAGGAAATGACATCCCAAACTTGCTGGAGGTTAAGTCCTGGCTTGGGAAGTGTTTCACTATGAAGGACCTCGGAGAAGCTGCCTATATTATTGGGATAAGGATATTAAGAGACAGGAGTAAGAGACTAATTGGACTTCGTCAAAGTACCTACTTGGATAAGTTGTTGAAAAGATTCAGCATGCAGGATTCCAAGATAGGTGACTTACCGATGCAAAGCAATGCCAAACTAAGTAAATCTCAGAGTCCGAGTACAAAGGTTGAGATAGCTGAGATGAGTTGAATACCATATGCTTCCGCTGTTGGCTCGATCATGTATGATATGACTTGTACTCGCCCTGATGTGGCCTTTGCCTTGAGCATGGTTAGCAGATATCAAGGGAATCCGGGCAAGGCTCACTGGATTGCGGTAAAGAACATTCTTAAGTACCTGCGAAGGACTAAGGACTAGCTCCTTACCCTCGGTAGGACTGATGACTTGAGAGTGGTGGGGTATAGCGACGCCAGCTTTTAGACCGATAAGGATAATTTCCGCTCTCAGTCAGGCTGGATCTTTACCCTGAATGGAGGAGCAATAACTTGTAAAAGTTCCAAGAAGGAGACAATAGCTGATTCAACTTGCGAATCAGAGTACAAAGCAGCAAGCGAGGCGGAAAAGGAGGCAATATGGCTGAAGAACTTCATCGGAGACCTTGGAGTTGTACCAGCTATAAAGGAGCCTATGGAGATTTTCTGTGAACGCGAGAGTGCAGTTGCCTTAGCGAAGGAACCAATGGATCATGGCAGATGCAGGCACATCAACAGAAAATACCACTTCATTAGACATCAAATAGAAGAAGGACTCCTCATGGCAAAGAGGGTATTGTCTGACGAGAACCCGACTGATCCCCTCATGAAGGGACCGAGTAGGGTTAAGCACTTACAGCATGTGAGGCGCATCAGGCTGAAGGACGATATTAGTTTTAATGATTAGATAGCTTTCGAAACTTGTAATAGTTGAAATGTAATTGACATTTGATGCTTAAATAAAAGGTGATTTTTATTTACTAGTATGGTACTGTCTTATGTCAATCATTTACTATTGTTTCACTTTGCATGTTTTGACTTCCAGAATAATTATATTATTCATACTATCCATAGTCGATCATACATTGGAAGTAGGTATTGAATCAAGACTGTCATGAATTTGGTTTGTAGATTTGTCTGAATTGTATTAGACATAGCAAAGTTTGCTACAACATTCATGAGTGCTCATAAGGTCTGAGTATTGGATTAAACCCATGCTCACTTGTATCACTTCATGGAATTTATCTCAAGTGATCATGAGAAGATAATATCATATAAGTCTTCAAACCAATAGATATGAGTTTTTGACTATGAGTTGGTTGTGCATTGATAGTATGAAATTGCTTCAGTAACTTGATGCTATAAAACGTGCTATTGTATACAATTTGATGAGTAGTTAGTACAAACATATGAGTCGAAGTTTATCTGTTCCTTTTAGTCCTTGGAGGATTGAAAGCGACATCTTGGGCCCCTCGATGATTTTGTTTTGACTTATGTTTTGGGGATTGGTCAGAACTAAATTGAAGTGTTCGATTAAGTTCTATGTTAAACAAATCGGAGATCGTGAAACAAACTGCTAGACAATAAGTATGACGTTGTACCATGTATTTTTCTGGCTGATATCTTAAGAATAGAGGATTATATGATTAATTATCTAAAATGGAGCGTCTCAATTCGACATAGGCTTTTAAGAGCTACGATTGCTTGTCGGTGTTTTAAGTCGTATTTGTAGCTATAGTTATTAGACTTATCCAAGTGGGAGACTGTTGGATTTAGTGTCTAAGCCCATAACTATAATTGGTATATACTTAACCCGAGAGTAGCATGGTCTATTTGGGTTGCATGGCACCGGAACAATTTGTAAGGATGGACTTTTGAGAAGAGGATATACATGATTTATTAATATATTATAAGTTCTAATATATTAATATGAAATCATATTATTTAATTAGTATTGATCAAGAATTAGTTTGGAATTAATTTTGTGATCAAAAGAGACTAATTAAATATAAGGGGTTGATTTGGTAAATAATTCATTCTTATGGTGTGGGCCAATGATCCATGATTCCTTATGTTGGGCTAAACCAATGTGACAACCTATGAATGATCCATGGAGGTTTAAACCCATGAAGCATGAGGAATATGGAAGTTCATGCACATTAGGGTTTACATGGTGTAACCCTAGTTTTGCCACACTATATAAGAGACCCTAATGCTACCAAAATCGGCACCTAAGTGAGCTTAGAAGAGTGCTAGCCGAATTTTTGAAGCAAGTAATCCTCTCTCAAGTCTTCCATTGTTGGTGGTGTTGTGTGAAGCATTTGAGGCATCACATTTGGGGTGCTAGGCTCTTAAAGGTCCAAGAAATCAAGCTACAAGAAAAGGTATGTTTTCTAACTATATTTTGTTATACTAGTACCCATGTTTGTACGCTAGTTAGGGAAATGCTTTGGAAAATCATTTTGCATGTATAATTAGAGAAAGCATAGATCCAAAGCATTCAGGGTTGTATGTGCGCCTTAAGGTTGTTAGGATGCTCAAAACCCTTCACTTCATTGGAGACCCTGGAGTTGTACCTGCCATAAAGGAGCCTATGGAGATTTTCTGTGATAACGAGGGTACGATCACCTTAACCAAGGAACCAAGGGATCATGGCAGATCCATGCATACCGACAGAAAATATCAAACCATTAGACATCGAGTAGAAGAGGGACTCCTCGTAGTGAAGAGGGTATCGTCAGAGGATAACCCAGCAGATCCACTTACGAAGGGATTGAGTAGGGTTAAGCACTTGCAGCATGCTAGAAGTATTGGGTTGAATGATGATATTAGTTTTAGTGATTAGATAGCTATTTAGAAATTTGTAATATATAAAATGTAATTGACATTTGATGATTAAATAAAGGAGTTTTATTTATTAGTAATCTTACTATCTTGTGCCAATTGTTTATTATTGTTTCACTTTTGCATGTTTTGACTTCCAGAATAATAATATTATTCAAACTATCCACAGTCGATCATACTTTGGAAGTAGGTATTGAGGCGAGACTATCATGAATTGGCGTGTAGATTGTCTAAGCGTTTAGACATAGAAAAAGTGTGATGCAACGTTCATGAGTGCTCCTGAAATAAGATTTGAGTATTGGATTAAACCCACACTCACATGAACCACTTCATGGAATTTATCATAAGTTATTGTGAGACGATAATATTGTATAGTTTTCAAACCGAGATATAGGAGTTGTTGTTTACGAGTTGGTTGTGCATTGATAATGCGTAAACACATTAATAACTTGATGTTATAAAATGTGTTGTTGTGTATGATTTAATGAGTAAATAGTACAAGCATATAAGTCAAAGTTTATCTGTTCCTTTTATCCTAAGAGGATTAAAAACAATATCTTGGGCCCCTCGATGATTTTGGGTTGACGTATGTGTCGGGGTGGCGGTCAGGACTAAATTGATGTGTTCAATTCAGTTTTATGTCAAACTAATCAAAAATCGGGAATCAAACAGTTAGACAATTAGTATGAATCCATTCCATGTCTTTGTCCACATGATATCTTGAAGAACAGAGGACTGTATGATCTATTATCTATAGGACGTGTCATTGACTAGGTTAGAGTTCGACAGCGGCTATTGAGAGATACGATTGCTAATCGGATCTTGAAGTTAAATTAGCATTTATAGTTATTAGACTTATCCAAGTGGGAGATTTTTGGGTTAGGTGTCTAAGCCCATAACTATAATTGGGATGTACTTGACCCGATAGTAGCATGGTCCTTTTTGGTTACCTTCACAATGGTGACTAGACAGGACGACTGTTAAGGAGAGAGGTTGATTTATAGTTAAGAATAATAAATTGGGGCATAAATATGATTTATTAATATATTATAAGAATAATATGTTAATTAGAAATCATATTATTAATTATTATTTAATCAGAAATTAATTTAGAATTAATTTTGGGATTAAAGAAACTGATTAAAAGTATAGGGGATGTTTTGTATTTATTTGATAGTTGAGGCTTTGGGCCAATGGACAACCTTATTAAGCAAGGTTCGAAAATCCCTATAAGGATCTAGCAATTTTCCTCCAAGGCTAAAGGGTAGGAGGTCCATGGACTTGCTTAGGCCTTAAGTTAAGGAATTAGGGTTTCCACCCTGAAACCCTAACTAGCCTCAAGTATAAATAGATCCCCTAAGCATTGGATTTTCGGCCAACCCTTGGAGAAACCCTAAGAGTTCCGGTTTCTGGAGCAAGCCAATCTCTATCCTTTCTCTCATATTCAACCTTTCACCTAGTGTGTTTGTGAGCCATTAGAGCTACTACATTTGTGGTACTTGTTCTCAAGAGCAAAGGAAATTCAAGGAACTAGTTGTTATTACTATATAGAAACGTAACAAAGGTATGTATTCTAATCTTTTGTTTGTGTATTTCGAAATTTTAGATGCATGATAGGGTTTTCTTTTGTGTTCATTTGTTGTATGTCTAATAGTGAAAACATATATCCAAATTTTAGGGTTGCATGCACACATAGGATTGTTTGTATAAAACCCATCATAAAGAACTTCGGGGCTCCATATGCCCGGAACTCACGAAAAGTCAAAGTGTGATCTCCCATCATCGCCACCATCTCAGAACGAAAAGCACCCATGCAATCATCTAGAATCTTCATGATACCCTCCTTGATCGTACCAAAGAGCATAGGAGTCTGCTCTAGAATGTTGTGGGTAATCTCTGATGAAATGAACTCTCGTATCTAATCATCCAAATGCCCGAACCCAGAGCCCGGACCCTCAACCTCACTGACACCAAAACCACTACCAAATCCTCCTCAAGTGACCACCATACCAAAAATAGACCATTCAAACCATCAGAACACACACACACACACACACACACACACACACACATATATATATATATATATATATATATATATATATATATATATATATATATATATATATATATATATATATACACACACACACACATCAAGATATCCCATACTCTACAAGCTTTTTGGTATCATCGCCGCTTTCCTTGACTCGATTACGGATCCTCTGCTTCCGATAGTATGGGCCTATACTGTGACAATCCGATATTTTTCAAATCAATGTAATGTTCACAAAGTCAAATATAACGAACTATTTGAAATCAACGAAATTAGCGTCAAAAATGAAGTGTTCAAAAATCTTAATTAGTATGCATAAAGTGCTAGATATCGTGCCAAGGTTTCCAAAAACATAAAGAACACTCAAATCCGAGTTGTAAAGAATGAGTTATGACCAATCGAAAATCCACGACACACCCAGTAAAACATTATTAAACGTAAAAAGTAAAATTCCAATAAAATTCATTTTAGCCTTAGGTATCTAAAAAAAAGTCATAGACTACATTAAACCGTGAACGTGCATAAAAGGATCGGCCAAATTGGACCTCGTATGAAGAAGTTACGAATTTTCTAAGTTTCGTAACAGCAGTAGAGAGCTAAAAACTCGAATTAAAGATCGATCGTTTTTTAGCTAACACAACCTAAACGAGAATTTAAGGTCTCCACAACAGGAGTAAGAGGGTAAAAAGACAGACAAAAACAGACGTCAGATAAAGAAGTTATGAATTTTTAATGAACTTTAGCAGTCCCGGCCTACTAAAAACATAATATTAAAAATAAAGTCAAAGCTAGCCGACAGAGTCTAAATGAAAGTCGTATAGTATAGTCTCACCTACGCGTGGATATAAAGAACGCGAAAAACGGAGCCCGTACGCGAAAGTTATGGAATTTAGAAGTTTGAAACCCGAATTACGCCCAACGTAAATTAAGAGTATGTCCAGCGTACTCAGGTGCAGTGTTGAGTCCCATCGACTAGCAGACTCTACGTTTAGCTAGACTCAAGTCGTAAGCCATGACGCATATGAACGCCCAGCGTAACCGAAGTACGCCCAGCGTAACGCGTACGCCCAGCGTACTCCGATATTACGCCTAACGTACTCCCACTTTCAACCCTATAAATAGAGGGCATGGGCTCCGGGTTTTGGCACACTTTTCTCAAACTCTCTCTCACTTTCACTCACTTGTGAGCTCCAGAGGACATCCCGACACCCTCGGTTCCATACCCAAGCCCCAACGAAGGTTCTACGCTACCGAGATCCCCGAGAAGTTCGAAGACGCAACTTTCCGCAGTTGAAGTTCTGCTCGATTCTAGTCTCACTCTCTCCAAACCAAACAAGTGAGTTCATACCCCTACTTTTCACGTCTTTTCATGTTTTAGGGGGGAAATACAAGTGCAATACAAGAAAACATATCGCTTTGCATAGATTTAAATACAACTTCTATATTATTGTTACTCGAAATCAACATTATACTTTACATGCAAAGTTAGTATTACGTTGAGTTTTTATCATCAAATGGAACACACTTCGGGAAAACTATAATAGGTATAGTTTGCCAATTATTCATTACATCTTTACGTAACATTGTGAAAATGAAATATTTTCATCTACATGAAATAAAGACTTTCTTTTTCGTAAATCTATTAATACTAAGAGTTGTGAGACATTCAAATTCAACGTACTCACAAGTACGCATTTCAAGTCCTGTATTATAAACCATAATCTCTTGGAGGGAGAGCGTGATACTTGTGTATAGATCTATACAGAATTGACAATCCCGCACCTAAACTGTTAGCTACAGTTAGACCGGCAGGTCTAGGGTGACAAACGTCATAACACTACAACGCCTGAAGAACGTTGTTGCAGGCAGTCTGGGTCAATAGCATGGTTATAAAACTCACACGAAAGTATTAAAATAAGTTTGATTTACGAGACTCTTGAATGCATTCAGTAAATACGTTATTTGGATATAGCTACACTTTCACCATTTTAGCACGAAAAATACTATTACACGTCAGCCTTTGACACTTTTTAAACTATATGTGGAAAATGTTGGATTTTCTGGAAAACACGTTCGGTTATTCTTTTACTAAAGGAAATACAAATTTCATTACCAAAAACGCATTATGAACTCACCAACTTAATTGTTGACAGTTTTTCGAAACTACTTGTATTTTCTCAGGGAATCAGTAATACATGTAACCATCAACTTTTGGAGAAGGAACGCTAAGGCGTCTATTATTAAAACATTTTGAATCATCATATTTGTAATATTCTTTTGAAACTTGTAATACACGCAACAATGTAAGTTTTTATTATATTTATGGTGGTTGTGTTACTTTCTTTACAATATTCAATTGTTATGGTACTACGTGAAGTCACCCACCCCCAAATGTTTCCGCCATTTAGGTTTAGGGGTGTGACATATACTACCTTCCCCATATATTCGTACTTTCCTCATTGATCACCCTGAGTCCTCCAAGTCAATTCCTTATAAAACCAAAAATTCTCAATATGACAAGACTCTCATCACTGAATCTCCTCCTAGGTCTTCCTAGGGCAACCACCTCACCACTCTCCACCATCAGCTGCAAAAAGAACTCCCCTTGATTCTTCGAATGAAAGGTCTCACACTACAACGGCTGGACTCAAACAAGAGTTGTGTAATAGAGTTAAAACCTAACCTTCTAAAATTAGCTAGTCTCAATAATATGTAACTTAGCATATTCGCTCACTAGTTAGTTGATGTTAATGGGAACTCCTAAAAGCATAAAGCAAGCAGCATTCGAGCATCAAGTAATCGGAATCAAGCATTACCTAATCAGGACATCCTATCACTAACTGATTACTACTAGCATGCAAGTCTACAAGCTCATAAAGCAGGCATACAAATACATCCCTCCAAGTATTCTATCGTACAATCCTGAGTAGATCCTTAGCCCTAATCTAGCATGTGATTCACATATTCACAATTCAATGTAACACATAAAACATGTAAGGGTATTTTGGGAAAACTTACTTGAGTTTGGTCGATTGCATGTACCACACCTCTTTCTTTTGTTAGAAAACTCTTCTTATAAAACACTCCTTTTATGAAAATTGACAAAATCCTCAGTTTGAGTTCAGACACACCCGAGAGTGTGTCTGATCCCTCAAACCAAGGCTCTGATACCAACTTGTAACGTCCCAAAATTTAAGACCTAAAATTTCATTTTGATAATAATAAAACGATCATCCAAAACGTTTTCCTAAACCATAAAAGAAAATCATAGTATATCAATCAATCATCTCAATACATTAGAGTCAAATAAATGATAGTCGTGGTGTGTGCGATGTGATCATCCAGAGCTCTTCCCCCTTCAATCCGGAAGTACCTGAAGCATAAACTGAAAATCGTAAGCACGATGCTTAGTGAGTTCCCTAAAATACCTCATACCATACATCTCAAACATACAATGGGCCATGCCCAACAACCACCGGGCCCTGCTCGGAATAAATTTGTCAGTAACATGAGATGGCCCAGCCCCATCACAATCATCAGGCCCCGCCCGACATGCATACAGATACATAAAATACATGCAAGAATCACTAAGATAAATAGCATACAATACACTCATCAAGCCCCTCCTGGTATCTGACCCTGCCTGGTATACATATCACATATTATTCATCTAAGAGTCAGACAGACAACTAGCATCCTAATCATAATAAATCATGGGCCATCATTGGTGCCTTCGACCACCAAGCATAATGAGGAGACTCACAACTACTGAAAATCAGATAAATGCTCGGCCTGCTGATCCAAAAATTCTCTGTTCTAATTAATCAAATAAAACCCCAATTAATAATTAGGCCATACTATAACTAGGAATTTATTTCATTTTTCCAGATCCTAGGGTAAAAGACCATTTTACCCCTTCCTTACTTGCGCCCAATAACTGAGCCCCAATCTAATGGCTCCAAAATCCTAATATGGCCCAAAATCCTAAATGATGACCAAAACCCATTATGGGCCCAAATCCAGAAAGGCCCAAAGCCTAACAATGGCCCAAAGTCAGAAAGGCTAGTGGTCCAACAAGGCCCACAACCCTCAATAGCCTAAAAATGGCCTAAACCACAAAGCCCAAAGACGAGGCCTAGTACGCTACGCGTACCAGACATACGCCCGACGTACTAGGTCGTGTGCTGGATCAGGACTCGGCAGCATATGTGCAACGTACACTTACGTATGCCCAGCGTACGCGCCCATTAAATACTTTTTCCATTAAGTGCTTAGTTCTTGAAACCAAATGTCCAAACTTCATATTTACGCCTTGTGAAATGTTTTAATTCATGAACTTGGAGCCTTTGCATGGCTCAAAGAAACCCAAACCCTACATTTGGCATTCTACTTTCACCAAATGGACATAAACACATTCATTGTGAATCCACAACCATCAAGATGCTAACTTTATGGACTAGGGACCTCAGAAACATCAAGAGAAGCAACTCCTAACTTCTAGACTGGAAGAAACCCACTACGTCGCATCATAGGACCAAAAAGGGACCAAAACTTCATAAAGACTAGATCTAAGCATACAAGGAGCAAGTTCCAAGCTTAATACCTCAATGAAGCTGGATATGATGTGTGAAATCTAGATCTACAAGTTCACCTTTGATCAAGGCTCTTTCTTCCAAGTTTCCTCATATCTCACCAACACACACTAAAAACACACACAAGAGGATCAAATCTCCCCAAGAGGGCAAGGGTTTTGAAATGGGAATCAAAGGGCAATGGAGGATAAGAAATGAGAGGATTATGGGTCATAATGTTGTTTAAATAGGGTCCAAACCCTAAAATTTAGGGTTTGTCCCCTAGGTGCATACACCCAACGTACAAGAAGATGCCCAGCGTACTCCTAAATTTCCACAAATGGCAAAACTGCCCCCTAGGGACCAAATCTACAAAATATTTACACACCAAGGGTCAAAAAATGAAAAGTACCTTGAATCGGATGTTACAATGAAAAGCAAAATGGAATGATGGTAAGGAAAATTTTACCTTTTCACTTCTTATCAGAATGTAATCAAGCTCTTGTACTTGTTTTTTGTATCAATCATATAGTACAAAAGGGTAACAAAGTCATTTGGTCATGATAAAACTATGACCGTCACAAAAAAAAATGAGAAATAGTTGATTTTCTTTTCCACCACCGAGAGATTGACAAATATTGTTAGGTTCTAATAAAGATTTTTGCATAAACAGAGAGAATTACATTGATAATCGTTGCATCCTTTGATGGGAAATGACGATTCCGTCCCTCCATGGAGCAGGAAAAGTAGTAGTACATCACCTGTTAAAGTCTCAAGGGGATCTAATTCGATTGTCAGGTCCATCTATTGACTATGTAGCCTTCTAGTGAACATATCAAATAAAAGTTTTCTTCATTCACAATACCAGTAGGGAAGAAAAAACTTACAAAAAACAATGATTGTAACACCAAAATCTATATATGAAATTAAAAGGTATCAGCTTCTATAGGACTCTAGGAAATTGAGTACCTTTTTCGTCGATCCTTACTTCTTATTAACTCATAATTTCCATGATGACTTCTTGAGGAAAGAGTCTGAATCAATACTCCATGTTACTACATAACAATCAGAACTAAAACTTTGATTAATTATTTCAAGATCCACAACAACATAAATCATAAAATGAAAAATAAAAGATGAATAAATAAGAAGTCAGTTATTTCTAGAATAGGGTTAAAACAGGAAACAAAGAGGAGTCGTCATTGATTTCTAAGTGTTAGATAGAGAAAAATAGGGAAAAGGAGAGAGAGAAAAAAACAGAGAAAATAGATTTGTATCAGAGATGGAAGAAGAAGAAAGGACCCTGAAACGTCTTTGATGGTGGTGAATGTCCACTGACGACATCCAGAAGTTAGAAAGCACAGGTTTAATAACTATATGATGTATTCAAAGTAGCAAAAGTAGGAAATCGTTATCTTCATCTTTGGAAAATCCTACACTTAAAGATAAAAACTTAACCTGGGAAAGAGGTGGAGAAGGAAGAGACCTTATAAGGTTCCTTCGAGGTATATGTCAATTCAAATGAATCCATACTCTATCTGATTCAGATTTAAAGATGATTTGATTCCTGATTTCTTATTGTTTACCTATTGATTTCTTCATAAATATTGTTGAATTTATGGGATGAGGCTTTTCAAAAAGAATGGAAGTCAATTATAAGAAACGAACTTTTCAGATTTAATGGCCATATACATTAACGCGAGATATAATTTGTGAATTTAAATTGGGTTATTCAGTGTAAAGTTTGTGAGCAAGGTTTTGATGTGTGGTCTTGAAGTAGAATCATAATATTAATTAGTTTTGCTTGAGGACAATCAAAAGATAAGTGTGGGGTATTTGATATCGTCATATTTACTCATACATTTTAGGTGATATTTCATCGTATGTTGCAACACTTAGACTCGGGTCTCTTAGAGTCAAATTCCAAAATAGACTATACCTTCCTTCATATTCTAATGTGATATAATCACATATTAAAAGGTAACATTTCTAGCTACAAGCAACTATCGCGATACCTTTACTGGTCGCTTTGATTATCTCTTATTCCAGTCTTCCGGCTTAAGTCATATGCTACATCTAACTTGGTTCTCTGAACCACGTAACATACTTATCGTAGTCAGACTCAATTTGATATGACCACTAGGGTCAGAATAACAACAATCTTCTTAGTCATTACTGAAACGAGGGTAACGACATGCTTGAATAAAACAGAATCAATTACTAACTTCTTGGTAACTTTGTGACTTTCCCTGATCCAAGCGTGAGTCATGTGCTTCCGGTAGTATATGCATCTACTACCTTTCACACCTACTCATACTCGTCCCAAGTATTGTCTCGCAGTCCCCAAGTCACCATACAAGAAGATCACATAACAGTTTAACACATCAGATAACAAAACGAAGGCTTTATTATTGCTTAAAATGATTACATAGGTGTTCAAGTTCATCCTAGACTATGCCTCTAATAGGCTACATCATATGGTTCTATCTCTTTGGCTACCTCATAACTCGATCCTCGGGTATGAATTCCTCATCCTTGATTCCTCGCATGGTTTTCTGCTTCGTCGAGGATCATGTGGAATGCCCTTGGCCTTGGTGGCGTGTTTGGCCTTGTTGCCTCGTTTTTCTTTGGGCAGTCCGTAGCCCTACTTTGTTACATCCATAGCACACCTTCTTGTTGGACGCACACTTGCTGGCGTAATGCCCTGTCTTTCCACAATTGTAGCAAGTCACCTCTTCACTACATTTCCCGAAGTGCTTCTTTTTACACTTCTCGCACCACTTGGCTTCACCTCCTCCTCCTTCTTCAGTCTTTGAGAATTTCCTTTCTTTATTGGATTTTGAAGATCCTTCATGCATCCTTTTTTCTACTGCCTTGACTTTTTCTAGACCCTTTTCTCTTATCTGGGTCTCTACATTCTTAGCTGCTCTAACAGTTGTTTTCAAGGTAGTTGCCATTTTAACCATTGGGCCGAAGTCTGTGGGCATTCCGTTAGAAAACCTATCAATCTTGGAGAGTTCAGTAGGAACCAAGTAGGGAAATAGCTTCATCCTCTCGGTGAATGTGGTGGCATACTCATCAACATTCATCTTCCCTTTCTTCAGGTTCTGAAACTCGTTGTTTAGGTCTATCAGATTTATCTCTAAGTAGTATTGCATTTTCAACTGTTCCAAGAACTCTTCCCATGACATCCTTAGGGATTCTCCTCGTGGAATCGTATCTTCCAATAGCATCCACCATCTCAAGACTCTAGTTTTCAGCTGTCTTACTGCGAAGACGGTCTTCTGTTTCTCGCTACAGTTGCAGCTCTCAAACACCATCTCCATCTCGGAGATCCAATCCATAATCTCAACCGGCTTCGGGCTTCCAGAAAGACTTGGTGGCTTGGCACTCAATAAATTCTTATACATTTGCCCATCCTTATCGTTTCCCTTTTCCGAGTCATTCCTTCGTTCTCCTTGAGTCCCAACTTGACTCACTTGGCGGCTATAGGTTCGTCCGTATTCAACATCCGCCTCATTTCTTCCCTTTGTTCAGCTAACATGGCCCGAATCATGGCTTGTACTCTAACCATGGTGATTGGCTCGGGTACAACTTATACTACAACAGGTATTTGCTGAATCACCGGGGGTTGATTCCTATTCCCATTTGCATTCCCAGTTCCACTGCGGGTTCTTTCCATTTTGATCTATACACCGAATAAGGTGAATCTAGATCTTGATTTAGGATTTACGTTTTAAATCATCTTTATCACTCTGAAATGTTTATATGCTAGTTCTAATATCGTATTCATACATTTAGAATCCTAAACACATAAGGTTTCCAGATCCGGTCGGCAACAGACCATAGATCTGATCAAACGATAGCATAACAAATCATTTAGCACGTAAAAGCAACTTAGGCATCATTCCTAAAATAAGCTAGTGCTTGTGTCTATTCAGGTGTATTACCTAAATCTATTAGACACACTCCTCACAATAATTGCTTAGCATTCTAAGTGTAAGTCTAGAAATAAATCCATATTCCTAGTTCGCTTAAACTAATGCTCTGATACCAACTGTGACATCCCTATTTTCACGGCCATAAAAGACCGATTTTGTTTATGCTTTATAAAAATCAGAGTACCTGTTTTAATAAAAATATTGCGGGATTTATTCCCAGTAAAACATGATAAATACGTTATCAAAGCATTTCTGAAGAAAAGTATTTTTATTCATTTTAAAACATTTGGGATGTCATCGTCAATACAGAAACATAAGCATAAACAGAACTTACATTCATTATCACTAGTGATTTACATCTTCTTAATCTCTCAGTGTAATGTGACATCATAACAACACATGTGATATAAATAAACTGAGTGGGTCAAGTTGGGAAACCTGGTGAGTACATAGGGTTTTCAACCCATAATAATATAATTATCATGTTTAAACATCAAACAATCAATCCAATTACACATCCCCATTATCTTCTTTACTCTTAAGGATCTACCCTAAGAATCAACTATTCCTCGTTCATTCATTCCTAAGGATCATCCTAAGGAATCGGCACGAAGTCCATCGTTGCCACGGTTTACACAACGGGCACTAAGTCTACATAGTCGCCAGGGTCTAGGCATCAAGTTTGCATGATCACCAAGGTTTAGGTATCAAGTCTGCATGATCGCCAAGGTTTAGGCATCAAGTCTGCATGATCACCAAGGTTTAGGCATCAAGTCTGCATGATCACCAAGGTTTGGGCATCAAGTCTGCATGATCACCTAGGTTTAGAGTACACCGGGTGAACACATTTCACAACACTTACAGGTTGCAAGCCTGCTAGTGTTCTACTGGACTATCTAGAATAGTCTGTGGTTGTCATCCATACTCTGCTGAATGACGGGGCCATCGTTTAGGAAAAGGCTTCTCACATCGTCCACCTCTCACCCTCACCTCACGATCTAAATCATCCCTCATCTCATCATCCAACTCATATTTCATCTACCCATGTTTTACCCCAACATTATCGTAGATATAAAATACATATACAGTTTAAATCATTTAAAACATGTATAAAAATGTTCATCCAACATAGATAGCAAGTATACAAATAATATGCACACACAGCACGTAATTTATATAGAATACTTCATATCTATGTGTAAGCTGAAAGTAACTATGCACTCACATGATAAGGTGGTGACTCGGCACTCGGACAGCACTTCGTTATCTCAAAACAATTTTCCTCGACAAAACCTAGTATCATTACCACTAGGATTTAGTCTTACGTTAACCACGACTAATTAATAGTCAAGCTATTATTATTATTATATACACGTTAAACAACATTATATAACTCATAATAATAGCCCAAATAATTATTTTAAGGACCTAATAACATTACTATAATTATTTGAAAGCTATATTAAAAATTGCATAAGCGTAGCTCACTTAAAGCGGGTTTTAAAGAAAATCAGGCTTCGCTTGGAGCAGCATTTTGAAACCAAAAGACCCTTTTTCTCGGGACTCCGGGAGCCTCGGGTGCTAGGGGTTTTATCTAGGGTTTAGGGGTGGTTTGGGGAGCTAGAGAGAGAATGAAGAAAGGTGTGAAAAACTCGGAAAGGCTCGCATTCTATTTATAGCCTCAGCAGCCCCGGACTACATTGCGCGTCCAGTAGCTACGCTGGGCGTAGTCTCAGATAGGCTTGCTAGGCGTGTTCCAGCTGGCTCGCATTCGGGCAGGACCCGGATAAGACCGAGAGTACGCGGGGCATACCAGACATCGTACGCGGGGCGTAATCCGAGGGGCTACGTGGCATGATCCGAAGCAAGGTCTGATCAGCGATGGACGGTCCAGATGTTGCCACGTCATCTCAGTTTCGTATTTTTCCTTCTCGATTTCTAAAAATCATAACTTTTGCATATGAACTCCGTTTTTGATGTTCTTTATATCCACGCAAAGGAGTGAACGTACTCTATAACTTTCGTTTAGACTTTGTCGGCTAATTCTGACATTATTTTAAAATTTATATTATTAACAGGCCGGGACAGGATTGGTCCGTTAAAAATTTATATAACTTCTTCATCCGACGTCCGTTTTCGTCTGTCGTTTTATCGTTATGCTAAAAATAACGAGATCTTCGATTCTCGCTTAGGTTGTGTCGGCTAAAAACCGCTCGATCTAATATTCGAACTTCGGGTTGTACACTGCTAAGCCAAAACTTCGAAAAATCATAACTTCCTCATACGAAGTCAGATTTGGGCATTCTTTTCATGGACGCTCTCAGTTTAACGTATTTTACGACTTTGTTTAGATCACTAAGGTTGAATATCGCTCTATCATAAATTCACTATTTACGTTTCCCAGTATTGTGTCGGTTCCACCGCGAAACTTCGTCGGGTCATAACTTCTTCGTTATAACTCGTATTTCGGCGTTCTTTATATGTACGGAAACCTTGTAACATATACTACAACTTGGTTAAGATTATTTATTCTAAATAATATTTTGTCGAAAAGTCTTTTTTGACACTTATTGCCTTTACATTGACTAGCCTGGATCTACGGGCGTTACATATTAGTACTAGGAAATCCGATCAAAATAACTAGTCATCATATAATTTGGTAATCAACTAAATAATCCATTGCATTGTTAAATAAATCAACCATAGGAGAGAGGTGAATCGAATATAAACGGAATGCTCTATAAATCTCTATCCAAAAGGGTTTTTGTTTTTGTTTGCTTAGTTTATGTGATCGTTTGCTAAATTCATAATTATGTTGACATCAAGTAGTAGTAGTTATTTTCTAGTTTAATTAGTTGTAGTTATTTTTACTAGAAGCATACTCGTTCCTTTAGTGTTCCAAAACTCATTTATATAAATATTAATTATAAGGACCCTTAGTGAACCGTACATGGATCCTATTGGTTGTTTTTTTTTTCTAATTCTGCTTTAACTAATGGATGCTATATATTAATTCTAAACCCCATTGATGGATGTTGGCAACATGTCCTATGCTTTCCACCTAATCCGCTCCTTATCCTTACACGTCTCATTCACCGCTCAAACCAATCCACATATGTTTCATTCACTGCTCAAGCCAATCCACAGTTGGCCTCCTCGAACCTTCTTCTACCTTTCTTCAGTATACCACCACTTCTATTGCTCCAATATGCATTCCACCGACTCTTTCTATGATGCAACTCACCACCACAATCAATTTATACGCCTATCGGAAACATCCTAAACCCCTCATATCAATCACTCCAAAGTGAAAACCCTTTTTCTTTTTCCAGTATAAAGTCTTAGGTCTCTCTTTTGCGTTCTATGCTTTTTCATGTATTAACGTATAAAGTCTTTATACTTCTCCAAATCTTGGGTCCCACTTTTGCTTTCTATGCCTTTTCATGTATTAATGTTATGCATTCAAAATTCAAGATCATTGATGCACTCTCTTGAAGTGAATAATATGAAAGTGGAAGTTCGTATCTGATTTTAAATTTTTTTCAGGATAATTTACACTTTACAGATTCTCTTGGATATGACAATAAACATTTTTATTTTAGCAAGAAACACATATAAAGGAAACTCTCATCTTTTATGGGCTGAAGTTTGTTTAGAAAGATATAGCATAAAAGACTTTCTTGCCCTTCCTTTTTGTAACTGATATGTTGTATTTTTCAATTATAGATTCCAATTTTTTTATGTTTCAGGCACCAGATTTTCCATTTCGTATCAACATTGCAGCAATATGTTCAGTCTCAGTTATCACATGTATCCTGGTGTAGATTTCTACTATCTCTTAAGCATAAGGTTCTCGCAAATCTATAGATACCTTAAATTAAAGTGTTAATCAATTTAATGCAATTACTTTTGTTGGGTAATACAGTGAATTCAGAGTTTTACCTTGATGTTGAAGACTATCTTACCGATGAGTGACTGATGTTATTGTTCTATATAAAATCATATGTATTCATGTTCATATCTGTTGCAATTTTAGTAATGTAATTTCTTATTGAAGGAATTCGCTTTATGTCAAATGAATTGGAAAGAAATTAAGAATCCTTTCGTACTATATTTTGCTATGTTTTTTTAAACAAATATAATAGAGTAGTTATGTTTTTGCAGCCTAGGTATGTGGTGAATCAAGTGACAACTAGGGATTATGATTTCCCTAGAAAGGTGTTAAAGTTTTTAAGTGATCTTCATGCTTTATTTTGCATGCTTAATCTCAGAAATGATTTCTTGCAAAAAAAGTTCGATGATATGTTTTCATTTTTCAATTATCCCCAGATTGCCCGTAACATGGCAGATTGTCCGTTAAGTTATTAACTGTTTTTTTAATCTTATTTTGCAGGAATGAAGTACGATTTAAGGAAAGTTAAGGAGGTTTATTATGATGTGAAGATCCGAGGGTTGGGATCTAAGGGTGATGTGGAAAGTGATAAAACCATACAAGAAAGTTAAGATCTTTCTGTAATATGTAAAGGATGTGCTAAACATGCGGATTGTTTCCTTGTTTATATTTCTTCAGCGTTTTCATCCCTGCAAAGCGGGGATTCTTCCCTAGTTCTTACCATTTCTATACTACCAACCGAATAAGTATACTTACTTAATTAGTTGTGTAGGAGTCTAGTTGTGATTAAGTGCAAATATAAATTTAAAACTAGTAGCAGTAAATTACACATCAGGAAGTTTCCAATGGCATCGTGCCCCCTCCCGGTGAAATCGGTTCTACTGATGTCTCCTTTATTGGACTGTAAAATCAAACACCAAATTAAAAAAAAAAAAAAAAAAAAAACTATAAGTGTATAAGAAAACCACAAATATAGTGGTATTTTTAAGTTGAATTATGTATGTATGTGTAGTTTGATTACATGTACAGAGGGAGAAGGAGAGTGAGAGGGAGCATCTTTTTTCTAATTAATAATTAATAAATATTAAAATTTGTATAATGAAGCATAAATAATAGTTTTTTTAGTTTAGACATATATATATATATATATATATATATATATATATATATATATATATATATATATATATATATATATATATATATATATATATATATATATATATATATGGATAGGTTCAATGGAAAATGATTAATTAGGGCAACATATGTTGGAACCAATGATCAACTGACACGTGTCCATTTCTTTATTCGTAAGCAATGTACTATGAAAGTTATTTATGTAGTTATTCCAAAGTGATGTGTTCTCATGCTTATATTGGTTCTAACATGTGTTGCCCTAATTCTTTATTTTCCATATAACCTTTCCCTCTATATATATATATATATATATATATATATATATATATATATATATATATATATATATATATATATATATAATTTTTAAGGGTTTGAACAGGTTTTCTGTAAAAGGAGACCAATTTTATAGTTTTGTTTAAATATTAAATATAGAGTATTATTATTCGAAGAGTAAACCAAAATTTTTCCTTGCATTATATTGTTTTCTTTAATTTACGTCCACCAAATCCTTTTGACAAAAAGATCATCCTTTCTCTAAGGATTTATTGGGGTTTTGTTCGTTGTCATTAACTATTTTTTTTCCATATAGATATAGTTTTTATGTTGATGCTATTTTTATCCATATAGATATAGTTTTTATGACGATGCTAATGTGATGTTGATGCCCCTCTTCATTGTCAAAGAAAGACTAAGTTGTTTTTATTGGAATCTACAATCTTGATTTTTACTACAAACTTTGTTGCAATTATTGTTGCTTCTACAGAACATGCTTATATTTACAATTTGACAGACATTTTTCTATCATATCAGCTCACTGCTTCATACCTGAAGGTCTTTGCACTACTTTCCAGTCATTAGCATTCTCAGTCTTTTTCGTGCTACTTTGAAATCCGATGGTGTTTTTCGTAGCAGTCCGAGGGGTTGGTTTACTTTTGGACATGCTTCATTTGCTTTGCTCTTCTTCTTCGGACACATTTGGCATGGTGCCCGAACCTTGTTTAGAGATGTTTTTGCTGGTATTGACCCAGATTTGGATGCTCAAGTGGAATTTGGAGCATTCCAAAAACTTGGAGATCCAACTACAAGAAGACAAATAGGCTGATATAACATTTCTTTGGTGTCTTTCGAATCTATTTTATTTTTTTGATATAGGGTAACAATCTTGATTTGCATCGTCAAAGTTTTGCCGGCTTTATAATTTCATTTTTTTTGTACCGTATATTGTCCAGCATCCCATTCATGTTAATGTTGGTTCTTTTCCTTCATAAATTTTCTATTTCCCTTAAAAAAACATTTTGTATTTAATTTAATATTTTGCTTATAATATTTAATAATAAAAGGTCTACATTCCACCCATCCCCCCATACCTCTGGCGCCTCCTGTCCCTACCTACTAATCCATTCACAATGACTCCCTCCACTTCCATCCATCTATCTCCACCGAGTCCCACCTTCTTTTTCATACATCCTCCTTACTACACTGCCATCTCTAACTTCGGCCACCAAGCAGAAATTGATTTATAACTCCATATGATATGGTCCAGGCTTTACTTTTGAGATTATAGATATGTGGCTTTGGTTGTTTGAGATATATCATGTGCCTTCGTGGATGTCAATTTTTGAACTCGCATTTGAAACACTAAAAGTGTTCAATAATATTTGTCATTATTAATATACCTAATAAAGCTTGCTTCAAATAGTGGAGATGAACGACAACACATAAGAGACAAAGGTCTTCGCATACATCAAGCTCAACTATTTTTTGTCTTCATCAAGCTTCGAATAGGTTTTGTTGACCGGGTCGTTTTAGATATTTTTTACAATGTATAAGCCTATAAGGATAAGGAATATGTTAACTAGTATATGTATACTAAAAAAGGGATCATCATAGTCACATCACATTCAAAACATGCTTACAACCACACCACACAAAACATGCTAAAAAAATTATTTCATCCGTCCCAAAAATATAGTTACGGACAAAAAAACATACAGATTAAAAAAAAGAACATTAATTACTACTAACTTTATTAAATTAAATGACAGACTTATCTTTTGTTGTATTTAATTCCTCTGTAGTTGCATTTAATTGTATGGTAGTTTAACTAATAATAAGAAATATTGTGGTAAACTGTGTTACTTATTTTTAGAAATAAGTTATTATTAGGGGACAAACAGAAAAATAAACATGAACTATTAATATGGGATGGAGAGAATATGTTTTTGTATCACATTAAATAAAAAAACATAATTTTCAAAACCAAATAAACATTTTACTAATAAAAGTTATATATATATATATATATATATATATATATATATATATATATATATATATATATATATATATATATAAAGAGAGAGAGAGAGGGGGGGGTTAGGTTCAAGTATTCTAACTAATTATTGTGCGGATGTTTAGACAATGTTATTCTATGAGAATTACTAAGAGAATAAGTTGTTTAGCAAATACGAATATGTTCACCTTACAAAAATAGCGTCATTTTTTCATGCATTCTCATTAATTATTATTTATTTTTGTTCTCACACATATTTTTTCACTCATTTTCATTCTGACAGAATATCACTCAATAAACATTCTGACAGAAATGAGAATAATAATAAGTGTATAATAACCTTATAGACGATTTAATTAGTGAGAATGTATGTTAATGACAATAGTTATATAAAATTGAACATATTTATATTATCAAACAACATATTTTCTTTATCATTCTCAAAGAATAAAACTGTCCATACGTCCGCACAATAATTAGTTAGAATAGAATAACCTAAGTCTATATATATATATATATATATATATATATATATATATATATATATATATATATATATATATATATATATATATATATATATATACATATATATATAGGGTTAGGTTATTTTGTTTTCACTATCTATTGTGTGCCCGTATGACTGATTCTGGACCAATCATTTTAGTTATTTTAAGAAAGTAATTAATGCATATTACATGTTGAAGATATAATAGGTATTAATTACATCTTCAGCATTTAATATGCATTAATTACTTTCTTAAAATAACTAAAATGATTGGTTCATAATCAATCATATGGACACACAATAGATAGTGAAAACATTTGAGTCTAACTCTATATATATATATATATATATATATATATATATATATATATATATATATATATATATTAAAAAACCTACATTACAAATCAAAAAATACATAAAAATTAAAACATAGAAATTAAAACGTACATAGATATATCAAAAACATAGAAACTAATCGTCGTATTTTTCGTAGGCCATTCGTTAATGTTTTAAAAATGTTGCTACATTTTCTGGCACGATATCCAGTTTGGGGCGTTGTGTTCAAAATTTTAAGATTGGTAAGTTTTTTTTTTCTTTTGACGACGAGTTTCCTTCGTTTTTCCGAGAAAATGTAGATATTTGTTTATCTTTTTCTAAAAGTACGTCATCGGTCCTCTTACTTGCGGATGAGGATGTCGTCCGTTTAACTTTGTCCCTTCCCGTCGTTTGACGAAGGATGACTTTTGATGGATCCTCACCCTCCGTGGTGTCGTCGATGTCATTATTTAACCATTTTTACATCTATATAACGTCTTTTATTTAATTAACTCATTTGTCAAACCTACAAAATTTAGTCTTTGAGGGAGGAGGTTGGCAATGTTTGGCCATGTTTTGGACAAACATCAACCTCGATCAATCGAGTTACATAATTGAGTTACGTGGGTTGGTTGAATGACATGTAATGCGCAATTAGTCAATTCTTGGAACCCCTCTAGTTTCTTTTATGCTTTCTACACTATTTATGACATTCACATCATTTGAGGTGGATGTGTCTAGTGGTTAAGTATTCCAGATGCAATAGCGGTTAGTTATTGTTGGAATGTGACGGCATCCATTGACCATTCTAGACTGGTCTTTGGACATGGAAGAGTTAACTACCTGGATATGCACTTTTGGCATCCATAACACACGTTCACCAAGGTGATTGTAAAACATATTGAATTGCTCTCAAGGTTACTTCATCTTTCCTTTTGCTATTTCTTGCAATTCTTGAGTTTTGTGGTTATGAGGGGGATAGTTTGGTTTCATTATGTTAGCATCACTAGCAAGTTAGATTATATACGGTTTTCCGCCAGTTCCAAAAAAAGATTATATACGGTTTAATCATATGCACTTAACTTGTGGTTATTATTATACAATTGTTAATTGTAATTCGACATGCCTAATTAAAAATTGAGACACCCCTCATGATTTTTTTTACACTTCATAGTTCCTTATATGTTTAAGAAAAAACATCATAAATGATCCCTGTGGTTTTTCAAAATCTGAAGTTTAGTTCTTGTGGTTTAGAAACGTCATGGTTGGTCCCTGTGCTTTCAAAACTTTTGACGATTGGTCCTTATTGCTAACTCCGTTAAGTTTTGTCCATTAACTAAAGTGCATTTTCATCATTTCACTACCACAGGGACCATTTATGATGTTTTCTCTTATTATTATTATTTTTAAAATTAAATATAATTATTTAATTTAATATATAAAAGGTCTCTCTCTCTCTCTCTCTCTCTCTCTCTCTCTCTCTCTCTCTCTCTCTCTCTCTCTCTTAAGCAATAAAGACACACCTTTGTTTTCCTCCCTCACCTCCAAAAACTTTGAACCCCATCTGTATTATAACCGGAAGCGACCATCACCACCTTCCGCCACCACCACCATCGGATGTCGCTGACCAAGGTAAGTGATTTCCTGCCCCTACCCTGATTAAAACCAACAGATCTACCGACATCCCTTCCTATCAGTAACCGTAAATTAGTGTCACACCCCAAAACCGAGAATGGCGGAATACGTTATGGGATGGAGGACGTCATGTACAGTATCATAACAATGCATAATAGTAAAAACAAGCAACAACATCCAATGCATTAATATAGTAATTGTAATACAAGCGTGTTCTGTACAATTTGTTAGACTCCAAAAGTATAATACAAAAATAAAGAGGAGTCTTGTATGCGCTCTGTTTTCTCAAAAACAGCATCTGTACCTGTCTATTACCGACCTGAGAATACAAGTTATTTTGAAAAAAAGTATCAACATAAAGCTGGTGAGTTCATAAGAATTCAGTGTCATTGCTTGTATGAAAATGTTTACAATCGTATAACATGAAAGTTATTATTATTTTTGAAAATAGTGTGAATTTCTAGAAAATCCTATATTTTCTAATAAAAGTAGTCTTCTGCCAAGACTTGGTTACTGGTAAGTTTGATCCTTTGAGCATGTAAAAGTTTTTCCCAATTAGACTCATAATTATAAAAATATAATTTGGACTTCATTTGAACAAAATAAATGGGAAAATAATGTATTATTCTAGCAGTGATACTGCCGACTAGATGGTAATTAACCGCAGACTCTAGGTAGCGATATGTATTTATTACACCTCGGGGAGTCTACTTTACCTTAAATTCGTAATTTGTTAGATTAGGGTTCCGAATATGAATATGTATGTAACCATGCGGATAAGCGATTGAATGTATCATGACCCTCCAGGTCATATGTAGTGTGGTAGCATGTTATCATCCCTGGGCCTAGTCGGCTCGGACTGTAGCTAGCAGTCGGGATGTATGAGTATCCGCCCGGTATAGATCTATACACGTAGAGCCCACTCTCCCTCCAGGAGACTAAGGTTACACGGTGAAGGCGCAGTAAAGTGTCGTATGGAGAAATAGTGTATCACATTCTGTTTTAGTATGTTCTCTGGTATTAGTGTATAGTGTGCTTCTAGGTACAATGTATTTAATGTTCTTTGTATAGTTTATAGTATTCTTCTTGTGTATTACTTAACATGTAAGGACTCATAATAGTACTAACCGTGGTAAGTATCATAGTAATGATAGTGGGGAGTGGTAAACCTTAACTATACCTATTATAATTAACTTGTATTTTGCAGTCATTCTTGGATACTCGTAAGTAGTAAACTGAGTGAAGGTATTCATATCCAACACAAATATATGCAATATATAACTAAGAATTCAATGACAGTCGGACAGATAACAATATACCCTAAGACCCCAATCAAATAAGAGCAGGTAATAAGGCGAGCTATCAGTCCTAAGTCCTTCAAGTCCTACTTATATAAATATATTGGTGTGGATATGTTTTAGAAACATAAGAAGTTTTAAAAGAGTTTGAAAATAGTTTTTAAAACAATTTAATATGAAAATGAGTTTGAAAGCATTGAATTCAGTTTTGATGGCAAACCGGTTAAAAGTATAGAAATCCTTTATGATTGTAAACTACAAATCACATGTGATTGATACTATAAATTGTTGGATTCAACTTGTATTCCCCCCATAAAAGCATTTAAAAGCATTTGAAAGGTTAATTAAGGGGTGTGAACTCACCTGCAGCGAGTGGAGTGGATGAAATGTCGTGTAGGATGCTACGTGTCAAGTGAAGACTTGAACACACACTATGACCCTAGAAACATATGAAGACATATGTTTACATATAATTAGTGACTAAACACTTAATTAAACATGTATAGACATCCTAATGTGAAGAAAAACGCTTTGGTCAAGTGCTAGGAGGCTATTGGGTTGCAAGGAAGGAGTATAAGGCCTCACTGTGGAGTTTACTCCTCAAATACTCACCCTAGGTGAGTTCACGGCTGAGGAACCAATTCCTCCATGAGTTTACGGCTGTAAACTCATGGGAGGTGGGTATTTGAGTGCTTTAAAGTCTCTTGTATCATTAGAAAGGGTTCTAAGATCAAATCCATGGCTTGAGAAGTGATTAGGGTTCAAAAGGGGCACTCCCTTGGAGTTTGCGGTCCTTGGACCACTCCTTGGGAGTTTACAGTCGTGAACCCTATGGTTTACGGCCGTAAACCCTTGGTCACTACACTTCCTTTGTATTTTGTGGTCCTAGGCTCATTCATACAAGTTTCTAGTCCATTAAACATGCTAAGGAAGGAGTTAGGGACACCAAAACACCCTTCTTGGTGTTTACGGTTTTGGTGTTTACGGTTCATGAATGTTCATGGACCGTAAACTCATTTTTACTCCCTTAAAGGCACGATTTTGGGTTTCTAACTTCATGCATGCAAGTTTCTAAGTCATAGATAAGCATTAGGAAGGTTTTGGAGGGATTTTGGGGCTTCAAAACCCCTTTATAGGAGTTTACGGTTTTGGGAGGTTTTCCCCAACCGTAAACTCTAGTTTTTAAGGTATTTTGGGTGGTTAAATCCCGAATTTTCATGTACACAAAGCAAAACGGCAAGCTAGGAAGGATTACTTACTGTTTTGGAGCTTGAATGAGGTGTTTCTTGGCTAACCCACTTGTAGAGAGAGAGTAGAGAGAGAAAGCTTCTAGGAGTGAGAAAAGGTTCAAGTGAAAGCCACTCAACCCTTATATAGGGCTTGAGTTGGAGGCCAGGTGGGGATCCGCCCCATACCGACGTTAAACGGAATTTATAATTTTACCCGATTAAATTGTCGTAACCCGGCTTAGTCGTAAACTAAAATTTTTCTCAAATAACTTTGAGGGTATCACACGTGTTTTTATTTATTTCATTTTGACACTAAAAATAAAATAAAATAAAACATTAATTGATTTGTCTAACCCAAATGTTAACGGAAATTTTAATAACAATAATAATAAAATATTCTATTAACGGAAATGGGTTACAGCGACGGAATAAATTTCGGGTTGTCACAATTAAATTTGTGGAATGAACCCCTACACCTCCATTTTTTTCCAGCAATACCATAACCACCACCGGTTATCACTTCCCGTCTATTTCCTCCCTATTTAGCCTCTCTCGTGATCTCCAGCTCATCCCCAACCGCAAGTAATTTCTCCAATGGTTGTTTCTTTCCCACAACCGATGGTTGTTGAACCTTCGCAAGGATCATCATCATCGGACCTTGAAATCCACCACTTCTCACTGAATATGAAATCAATCCTCACCACCCACCTATCCATCTTCCTTTCATCCCATACGAACATACCCATCTTCTTCCTTCTTCCTGTAGAAAATCAAACATATGAACATACACACTCTCTCAAAGTTAAACCCTCTGCAAATATATGATATTTGATATAACATATAGAGGAAGAAGAATAAACTAGGGTTCTTGAACCCATTGAAAATCCCCATAGAAAAGACCCAAAACACCATTCCCTTATTAAAAATCCCCATACCTTCTTCTTTGATTATGATTTCAACTTTCTTCCCTGTTTTGGAACTACTACGATACCTAGTTACAATAAAATCGTTACTCACTCGATCAATCATCCAGGTGTGCGTGAAGATCTTGATGCTAAAGGATTTGGGACAGTTTCTCATTTTTTCACTCTGAATCAATCACATGTGTTGATTGGTGATAAAAAGTCATGAAGAACAATGAATTTAGGTGTAAGCCATTGAACTGGGTATTCTAATGTAAGCTTCAATTTTGAATGTAAGCTTCAAAATCTTCATAAGCTCTAGCAGAAACAAGACGAGATGGATTGCAAGCTTTAACTTCAGCTTGAGTTCTGATTTATGTGGTGTTTATGTGTGTTAGATTAGCATAAAGATGGTTCTAGTTTACAGTGGTTCATTCAAAATGAGTATAAGAGAGAGACCTTTTATATATTAAATTAAATAATTATATTTAATTCAAAACAAATAAGAGAAAATATCATAAATAGTCCCTCTGGCAGTGAAATGACGAAAATATCCTTCAGTTAACGAACAAAACTTAACGGAGTTAGCAATAAGAACCAATCGTCAAAAGTTTTGAAAGCACAGGGACCAACTATGACGTATCTAAACCACGGGGACTAAACTTCAGATTTTGAGAAACCACAGGGACATTTATGATGTTTTTTCTATGTTTAAATAAGTTATTTGAGATTTTCTGTTAGAATATATTAAAAATGATGTTTTAAAAGCATAATGAGTTTTTTTAGATTGGACATGTTTTAATGGATGTCACAAAGATGGTTCATAAAGCTTAAATATTGAATTGCTTCATGTAAATAGAATCAGCTTTGTAACATCTCTTAAAACATGCTCAATTTATTAAAAAAAATCAGTATGTTTTTAAAACATCATTTTTATTGATTGGATTCAGATAACATTGTCCCTCTCCTTTTTCTCCCTTTCAATTTTGATTTGGGCTTTTTGAATCCAAAATCAATGCACATTGGCCCTCTGCTTTTTGTACCATAGTAGAACTTATATTATAAAGAAGATCTAGTTGGCTTAAGAGGTTATATGACTTATGTCTTCGTATTCAGTACTTCCCCCTTAACAATAACGAAAAAAATTACAGGGTAGCGCTGTAATATGTGACATTGATTGTGGCGAATCAATGGTTGCTATGACATTGTACAATACAGATGGTGTTCTGCTTTATCTGAAACACTTAAAATCATCATATACGAAGACATTAAGCAGGAGGGAGATGCCGAATATTGTGATGAATAAGGGTGGGGTCAATGTGGTATTGTTTGGCCCTTTTGTATTTAATAATAATAATAATAATCGATTGTACTATATATATATATATATATATATATAATATATATCCAAAGTTAAAATAGTCGTTTATATATGGCATGATCATAATTGAAACCATATCATAAGATCATCCACAATCATTGATATCTCCTAAAGCTTATTTGTTTTGTCATATCATATTTTTGTTGAAATTATATAACAAAACCTTTTATCATAACCCTTTTTCAATTATTTACCATTTTAAAAGCTTTTTTTAATTAATTTATCCCTATTATTGTGAAATGTTTTAGAGAGCCCTCTCATTTTCTTTTTATTTTTTTACATGGGCATAATCACTTTAAAAATAAATATTATGTGTACAATAATAATTAGTTTAATAATTATATTATAATACGGAAAATTAGAAATATAACTATATCCGGTCTTTTTTCGAAAATACAAAAGATGATAAGAGTATTATATATATAGTTATAAAAATAAGAAAAAAAAATTTAAATGTCGATTATGAATTTAAGATATAAAAATTAATCAAAGAACGATGAAGATTCGATAGCTAAATATAATTTGGAAATGGGATAAAATGATATTGAATGAATAGGCTGAATTGTAAAAAAATCAAAACTTAAAAAACATTTACTAAAATCTATATAGTTGGTTATATTAACCAAAAAATATATCTTGAATGGTAAAACCCAATTTTTAGGATTGATTCTAAGAAATTGAGTAATCTAATGAAACACCTTTTTGACAAATATGACCATAATTTTTTATTTTTTTTTTTTAAAGTAACAACATTCTTCGAAACAAATTGTTTCAGAGAGGTATCTGGAATTCCGGAGTATGATTCTGGACCATGGTTACGGAATAGATTTGATTTTTTTTTTTTGCATGTAAGTTTTGCTTTCATAAAATATATAAGTTTTGTTTTCATAAAATGTATAATTTTTGGTTTGATAAAATATAAAATGCTATTAAAATGAACAAATAACTAATAAATACATAAAATAAATAAAGGATGTGTCTGTAAGTTATATTATAAATACGATGTTCAAATTATCTTTGTTCTTGTACCCAAAAATATTTCCGCTAGTCGTTTTCTATAACGCACAACCTATGGACCGGTGGTTTTACCCTCTATAGAAATCGATGTCTTGGTGATCAACGCCTCCATGAATCAACACAAAAACACCACATAATCCCCTCTGCTGTCAATCTGTTGTGGTACGTTTGGGGGCCTTTTCGAGGGTCGACTTGAAGCTCTTAAGTGAGATTGAATCAGTTGATATGGTACCCCAGTAGTTGGCTCCCACTAGCATTTTGTGGATATGTGCTCTCAGACCTATACACCAATCCTTATTTTCAAAACAGTAGCCGCCCTTCCAATAACTATCGCATATAGTCATTTGCAGTGTCTTCAAATCCAAAGCACCCAAAAACCAATGAGCTTGTGGTATGTTGATTGAGATGTAAAGCTACAAAAAAAAAGTTCGAAATAATAAATTAGTATGTAAATACTTAGGTAATGTAATCCAAACAATATTATATAGTATCACACTCTGCCCAAGCTGGGTAAACGGATCCGCCAGTCATGTCACTCTAGTCATATGTATCAATGTTGAAAGTTGTCGGCGCAACTGTGCACCGAGCATCATCCGCTCTACGCTCTAGCAGCAATGAGATCCACATCATGATGTGTTGACAATTAATTTGTTTGTAGTAAAGTAAGTATTGATATTAGAAGTGTATTATGTAATAAGCAAATAATTATATTATATACATCACATGACAACCATCCTCCATGACTATCCGCATATAACCGTTTCCAAAACTCAATGGTAGCAAAACCGGTCAAATAATTGTGACCAAACAACAACGATCCATCCTGTTCTTTATAAACAGTGTGTACAATAGGATCTAAGAGATTTTCTAACGGTGTTGGTTGTTTTCATGTAACATCTTTCCTGTCCATTTGTATCCATGACGACTTATACCATATGGTCATAACTTTTTAGCGTTTAGAACACCTAAGAGGTGTTGGCGGCGGTGTTTTGTATTCATCCTGCGGAACCTCTATTACATCCGACGGGTGAATAACCGGAGATGGTTGCTCAGGGCCGACATTCAGCAGTTGTTCATGGTCAACATTGAGCGGCTTTTTGGGGCTGTTTATGATATAATCATGCTCTCATAACTCATTATCATTGTAATATCCATATACGGTTCAATAATGTATACTTGTAAACGATGCAAAAACATAACGACCATAAACGATGAAATAATTAAAAAATGTACCTACATCCATTTCGAGCTACCCACATCATCTCCGGGAGTCTTACTGATAAGTTTTAGAACCATGGCTAAAGTAGCCTCATGCTCTGCTAAGTGCTCCTCCTGATATCGCAACTGCTCGCGAAGTTCATGGACCTCATTTTTCACTTGACTGACCTCGTTCTACAACTCACTAATAATTTCGTCCTTGTCAATTGATGGGTCAGCAGCCGACGGTGGTTGTGGTGGCGAATGAGATGGATCATCTATCCATGACTTCTTTTATCGAGGCTCATGGATAGGGGAGTTTTTGGGTGATTTTGTTAGGGAAGGTGCCTTGTGAACTTCAGGGTCAAGAAAATCATGACGATAAATCCATGCCAAGCTAACAATCCACCATTCAACACGCATCTCATCTTCCATCGGCTCCAACTTCGAAACGAGTCTATTACCCTGCTAACAAAATTATAATATTATAAATAAACATAAATTATAAAGTAAATAAATATTTTGTAACGCCCGTGTTTCAAGGCTACGCATTAATGCTGATGTAATAGTCTAGGTTAGCCTTTGTAACCTATTTTGAAATAATAATAATGTATTATTTGAGTATTATGTGATTTATGCCTAATTGTTGTGACTTAATTGAATTAAGGATAATTTAAGTATTAAAAATAAAATGTTAGATAAACCCGATATTGATACATGAAGTTGTAGTGGTCGTGTCAAGGTTTCCGAATATATAAAGAATGTCGAAATTCGAGTTATAACGAAGAAGTTATGACCTGTCGAAGTTTCGCGACAGAACCGACACAATGTTGAATGACATAAATAGTGAATTTACGATAGAGTGATATTTAGACTTACTGATCTAAACGAAAATTGTAGAATACGTTAAACAGAGAGCGTGCATAAAAAGAACATCTAAATATGACTTCGTATGAGAAAGTTATGATTTTTCTAAGTTTCGACTTAGCGGTATGCAGCCCGAAGTTCGGATTTGAGATCGAGGGATTTCTAGCCGAAACAATCTAAATGAGAATCGAGGATCTTGTCGATAGTAGTCCAACGGAAGAAAGACAGACGAAAACAAACGTCAGATGAAGAAGTTATGAATTTCTAATAGACAAGTGGAGTTCATAATAGACTTGTTACCAGGGACGACGCCAATAGCAAAAGTACTTTACCGACTAGCACCGACGGAGATGAAGGAGCTAATGATGCAACTTCAGGAGTTATTGGACAAAGGTTTCATAAGACCTAGTTCATCACCCTGGGGAGCTCCGATGTTATTCGTGAAGAAGAAAGATGGAAGTATGAGAATGTGCATCGATTACAGAGAGCTGAACAAGGAAACAATAAAGAATAGATATTCGTTGCTGAGGATTGATGACCTGTTCGATCAACTACAAGGTTCAAGTTATTATTCAAAGATAGACCTAAGGTCAGGATATCATCAGCTGAAGGTGAGAGAGCAGGATATCGAAAAGACTGCATTCAGAACACGATATGGACATTACGAGTTTTTGGTTATGTCGTTTGGACTAACCAATGCTCCAGCAGCATTCATGGATTTAATGAACAGGGTTTGTAATCCGTTCCTTGATAAATCTTTGACAGTGTTCATAGACGACATTCTGATTTACTCGAAAAGCCAAGAGGAGCATGGCCAACACTTGCGAGAAGTGTTAGAAGTCTTGAAGAATGAGAAGTTGTATGCCAAGTTCTCCAAATGTGATTTTTGGTTTCGAGAAGTCCAATTCTTGGGTCACGTGGTCAACCAAGAAGGGATAATGGTTGATCCAGCAAAAATTGAAGTTGTGATGAAGTGGGAACAACCGAAAAGTCCCACGGAGATCCGAAGCTTTTTGGGATTGGCCGGATATTACCAAAGGTTTATCCAAGGCTTTTCTTCGATCGTTACTCCACTAACAGTTTTGACCCACAAAGGAGCTACTTATACTTGGAGTGATAATCACAAAGAAGCATTCAAGCTGCTAAAGAAGAAGCTATGTGAGGCACCGATTCTTTCTTTACCCGATAGAGTTGAAGACTTCGATGTCTATAACGATGCGTCTGGTGTTGGGTTGGGTTGTGTTTTGACCCAAAGAGAAAAGATGATAGCATATGCGTCTCGACAACTGAAAGAGCATGAAAAGAACTACCTCACTCATGATTTGGAGCTGGCAGCGGTAGTTTTCGCTCTGAAGATATGGAGGCGTTACCTCTATGGCACGAAGTGAAAACTTTTCACTGATCATAAGAGTCTTCAATATCTCTTTAGTCAGAAAGAATTGAATATGATGCAGCGACGTTGGCTAGAACTACTTAAGGACTACGACTGTGAGATACTTTACAATCCCGGTAAAGCAAATGTTGTCGCTGATGCTCTCACTCGGAGAGTCAATCTTGTGAGAAAAAAGCCAAGAGTTTTGAGGATAGAAGTTTTCTCAACCATTAGGGAAAGTATAAAGAAAGCTCAAAAGGAAGCTTCTGAAAAGAATGACCAGAAGGAGGAACGTTTGGGCAAAACGCTAGTGTTTGGTACAAACGGTCATGGACTAAAGGTATTCCAAGATCGTATTTGGGTACGTAGGTCAGGAGGAATAAGAGATCTTCTGGCGGAAGAAGCTCACAAAACCATGTACTCAATTCATCATGGCAGCACTAAAACGTATAGGGACCTGAAACCCTATTACTGGTGACCGACGAGAAGCTTGATATTGCAAAGTACGTGGTGGAGTGTGTGACATGTGCGCGGGTCAAGGCATAACATCAACAACCATACAGGAGTTTAGAACCTTTACCTGTGCCTATGGGTAAATGGGAAGACATTGTTATGGATTTTGTCACTAAACTGACTGGAACAAAGAATGTTCACGACATGATTTGGGTGGTCGTTGATCGCTTCACTAAGAGTGCGCATTTCATAGCAGCCAATGAGAAATGGTCTATGAATAAGCTTGCGAATTCTTACGTGAAGGAAATTGTGAGGCTTCACGGTGTTCAGTTAATGATTGTGTCAGATCGTGACAACCGTTTCACCTCGCGATTTTGGAGAAGTCTACAAGAGGAATTGGGTACCAAGTTGTGTTTGAGTACAACTTACCATACACAGACTAATGGGCAGAGCGAACGAACGATACAAACGCTTGAAGATATGCTGAGAGCATGTACCCTGGAATTCCAAGGTAACTGGGATGAACATTTACCTTCGGTAGAATTCTCCTACAATATTAGTTTCCACTCGAGCATAAAGATGGCACCTTATCAAGCTTTGTACGGACAGAAGCGTCGTACGCCGTCTTGTTGGCTTGAGGCTAGGGAAAAGCAGTTTATGGGACCTGAGATAGTCCATCAAACTGCTGAAAAGCTGAAAATAATCAGGGAGAGAATGTTAGCAGCTCAGGATCATCAAAAGAGCTATGCTGACAAGAAAAGAAGACCGATGAATTTTGAAGTTGGGGATTCGTTTTTTCTTAAAGTCTCGCCGTGGAAGGCACTTATACGATTTGGTAAAAGGGGAAAGTTAAGTCAAAGATTTATTGGACCGTTTAAACTTCTTCAGAGGGTTGGGAACCAAGTTTACTAGCTCGAATTACCCGAAGAACCGAATGGAATTCATAACACTTTCCATGTGTGTTATTTGAGGAAGTTCACGGGAGAAGTTCCCGACATGATTCCACTTTCGGAGTTGAGAATTGATGAGAACAAGAGGTTAATTGAAGAACCAGAGGCAATCGTTGACCGAAAGACTAAGAAGTTGAGACGCAAGATGGTCGAGTTAGTGCTTGTCCGTTGGAAACATACGAATGGGCCAAATCTCACTTGGGAGACGAAGAATGACATGATGAGTCGCTTTCCGCATTTGTTTGTTGATGTGTAATTCCGGGGACGGAAGCATCCTAAGGTGGAGAGAATTGCAATGCTTGTGTTTCTAGGCTAGACATTAATGTTGATGTAATAGTCTTGGTTAGCCTTTGTAACCCATTTTGAAATAATAAGAATGTATTATTTGAGTATTATGTGATTTATGCATAATTGTTTTGACTTAACTGAATTAAGGATAATTTAAGCGTTAAAAATAAAATGTTAGATAAACCCGATATCGATACATGAAGTTGTAGTGGTCGTGACAAGGTTTCTGAATATATAAAGAATGCTGGAATCCGAGTTATAACGAAGAAGTTATGACCTATCGAAGTTTCGCGACAGAACCGGCTCAACGCTGAATGACGTAAATAGTCAATTTATGATAGAGCGATATTTAGCCTTAGTGGTCTAAAAGAAAATTGTAGAATACGTTAAACCGAGAGCGTGCATAAAAAGAACGTCTAAATCTGACTTCGTATGAGGAAGTTATGATTTTTCTAAGTTTCGACTTAGCGGTATGCAGCCCGAAGTTAGGATTTGAGATCGAGGGATTTCTAGCCGAAACAATCTAAACGAGAATCGAATATCTCGTCGGTAGTAGTCCAACGGAAGAAAGACAGACGACGACGGACATCAGATGAAGAAGTTATGAATTTCTAACGAAGTTTTCCTGTCCCGGCCTACTAAAAATAATATAATAAAAATAAAAGTCAAATTAAGCCGACGGAGTCTAAACGAGAGTTGTAGATCATAGTCGCACCTACGCATGAATATAAAGAACGTCAAAAACAGAGCTCGTATGCGAAAGATACGAATTTTTGAAGTTTGAGAAAAAAGAGTACGCCCAGCGTACCCGTATGCATGAACTGAAGTGGGCCACGTCGACCTGACCCAATACTCGAGTGCATGAGTCTGTAAGCCATGACGCATTAGGCTTGATCTAAAGCGTACGCCCAGCGTACCCGATGTATGCCCAGCGTACTACTTGTAGAGGGAGTACGCCCAGCGTACTCTGAGATTACGCCCACCGTAATCCAATGTTCAACCCCCTATAAATAGAGGTCGTGGGCAACCGAGTTTTGTTACTCATTTCTTTCTCTCTCTCCCGTTTTACCTCGTTTTACATGCAAGCTTTCCCCCCGAAGCCCCGGTAACATTCCTGAGACCCGAAGCAAGTCCCGAAGCCCCGAGGATCCCCAGGAGTAAAGTTTCCGAGCTGAAACTTTGCCCGCGTAAAGCCCGGTTTTAGAGAAAACGTCCCAGTTTTATCAGATAAGAGACAAGGTGTTGTCCGATCATCGTCTTATCAAGTGAGTGTATATTCCCTTTCTTCTAACACATAGATATTAAGTATCTACTTTAAAATATGTGTTACGTGTGTATAAATATATGTGTGTGTATATATATATATATATATATATATATATATATATATATATATATATATATATATATATGTTATCTGTTTATTTGGAAGGAGTATTCAATGAGTATCTTATCAGTTTTTAAGTTGCATATGAATGCATATGTATATTGTTATCTACAAAAATGTTGGGTAGAACTTGGGTAGATAGTTGATGTGTGATAAACTGATGAGAGGCCTCGATGTGATTGTGATCTAGTCAATCAGCATAATATGGATTACGACCTCAGACTTTTCTAGACAATTCTGTGGAATGTTGGTAGGCTCATAACCTGTAGGTGTTGGTGAACTTGGGTGTTCATTCGCTGTATTCTATCCCCCCTCATGGTTGCCTTAGGACATTAATTGTTGAGGAAACTCCTCTGCAGTAGTGTCCGTCCCGATGAAAATCCTAGATTAGGTCCCTTGTAATAGTTGTTGTCATAGGGACGTAAAGTGAGGATAATGAGAATGGGTAATCGGGTTATTGTTGGTTGGTAAAATTAAATATAATTATTTATTGTTTCTTTGTATTACAGGTAGTGGCGCAAAAGCGTAAGTTGGAGAACTTGTGAAGATGTTTTTGTTTATAGACCAGTAGTTGTATATAACTATGTAAGATCTATGTTTTATTGTTTATGCTTTTGTGTCTGTATCGGAACATGACATCCCGAGTTTTGATATATAATGAATATACAATTCTTTAAGAAATGCTTTGATAAATCTTATTTTATCATGTAATGTTTTGGGGACAAATTCCGCAACTCTTTTTAAATCAATTGATTTATTCTGAAATTATTTTAAAAGCATAAATGAAACCGGTCTTTTCTGGCTGTGATTTTGGAGACGTCACATATTTAAAAAATAAAGTAACCATATGTCGTCTATTTGTAAAAACTGGTTGCAGTGAGTCTTTTGTAACGCCCTCAGTTTTGACCATGAAACAGCCCGAGGGATCACATTCTGTTGTCGAGTACCAAATAAAGTGCTCACCGGAAAAGTCTCAAAAATTCATATATGAATGTTAGCAAACAAATAAATAAAAAATAGTTAGAATGTTAGCAAACAAAAAGAAATAATAAAATTTTCATTATATACTTACCTTAAAAGCGTATAAAAACCACTGTAGGGTGTAGGTCAGTTTTTGAGGTTCGTTCTCTTTCGGTTCTTCTGAATCTATAAGCTTCTCAACCTTATTGAATATAGTATGTAGTTGTTTGTACAATTGATCCCAAATTATTATCCTTCCCCATGGATATCTGCTACATAAAAAATTAGTTAACAATTTAATTTCTAAAACATATTAGTAACGGTTGGTAATTTAATTAATCAGTAATTATAAAATAGATGACATTATGTATGTTGAATTCATCAAGGTTGGATAGCAAAGCGAAATACTCTTCTGTAACAAGCTGTTTAGCCAACCGGACATTGAAACTCTTCCCCAACAGGTATAGAAGATATACACGGACTGCATCCTCATCTGATAACTCATTAAATGAATTTTTAAACACCTTCATAACATGGTTTAGTTTGATCGAGACATTCGTCGAGACCATAGAAAAGGCACGAGAACGGAGGTGGTGCCGGATGCAGAAGCAGGAAAATAGTCACCAAACCGGAAGCCGGTGATGAGACAAAATCCTTTATTCCGAAAAGACAACTTGTAACCCTAATCTCAAAAACCATTTCATTTACTTGGCTTCGGGGGTCGGTAACAACTTCGTGGGAAAAGACGTAATGTAGAAGTAAAGGATTCTATCTATATTAGGAATGTTTAACCACCTCCCGAAACATGTATTCCGGAACATAGTCTCACATGCGGGTCTGTTTCTAAATGTCGTAAGGATTTGCCCGCCGATTTTGGGTTTACACAACTGTAATTGATGCATCAACAATCATATCGTGCTGCACAAATAAAAAAAGGTGTTAGCACTTCATTCTAAAAAGCAAATGACCAATATTCCAGACCAGTTCCGGGTGCGTTCATCGTGTTCCAGAATGGTTCTTTGCGTTCCGCAATGACATATTAAAATCTGGAAGACATTTCGATGTAAATTAACAATAACTAAACATCTAAATTATTTTTCAATTGATCCTACAACAATAACATCTTTAATTTAATCTCTGAAACATTTTCAGTTTATTCCAGAGATGGTCTACTACATCTGGAACAATAAGTAACAATAGAAAACGAAGAACATACCCGTAAAATAACAGGGTCGTGGTGCTCATCTTCCATGTCGGAGATGGGTGTCGATACGTGTTGGAGATAGAAGTTGCATGTTGGAAACGAGTCGGAACGTCATAATTTTATCGGATCGTCGGAACATCGGAATTGGAATGCGTCTTTCCGGAATGAAGTTGCCGCCTCAAATTATATTCCAGATTTTGAAATTCAAAATCACAATCCAGAACATATGTAGTTACTCCAGAATAGGCATCCAGATCCATCATAATGGGTCGGATCACCCAAATAATAATCCGGAATTCATTCTGGAACGACCCTTCCGGAATATGTAGTTATTTTGCAATATATATATATATATATATATATATATATATATATATATATATATATATATATATATATATATATATATATATATACCCAAAAAAGAATGGTTAGATTTACTGATTCTATATTATATAACTCTCAAAGATCTTTTATAGGAGCTGTTCTAAATATGTTTCCAAAAAGATTAACTTTTGGACCCAAACCAAAGAAAACCACATACTAGAATAACCATTTTAGCAATTTACTATAATACAAACAATAAACTAAAAATGAATTGAGTTGGAAATCGAACTACATTTGATATTTTGCTATTCATCAACACCAAATTAGGTGCAACTGTACACCAAAAATGATGTAAAAACAAGTTTTATTGTTGGATTGGATTGTAGATGCCCTGATGTGTTTAATATTTCAAATTTTATGTCAAATCCAATAATTACAAACTCTCAACACAAAATATCCACAACATTATAAGAGAGCTCAGGCAAACAAACAGTTATATAAAAATTCTTAGCTCGAAAAAAAAGGCAGTTGCACTTGTTACAATTTTAATTCCAACTTTCAATCAAATATCAATGACCACCTAACAAAAGATAACATGTTTTTTTAACACAAAACTCATCTCATACAAACTTCAATCACATTAAACATCAATTTCCCCAAATCTAACAAACACCTTCAAACATTCCATCACTCTTTTCCTTATATTGGCTTGATCTTGAAGTGGAGTGATATCAGTGAAAACACAAAACATTTCAAATCCTGCATTTTTCAAACATTCATCAGCAAAAATACTCTCATGTGATCATGAGAATAAACTCAAAAGATAGTTAAAATGGTTAAATGATTAATGACATAAGACATGACAAAAGAGATTGTATTGTGTTTAGCATAGATAAAAATGCTATTTTTAAATTATTGAGGAGTTTGAAAAAAACTTCTGTTAAATGATTAATGACATACCACATAACATTATAATATCATCATCACCAAAGAATGACAAGTGATCATGAGAATAAACTCAAAAGATAGTTAAAATGGTTTACATACCTGAACAAGATAATAGAAGATTCGAAGGCCTTCAGGGTCCTTACTGGTTTGCACATCCATGAGTGAACCAATCTTTGAAGTAGTGAAAGAGATGTGCTCGTTCCCCATCACAATCTCCAGTTCTTGCCTTCCTACACGATCTGGTTCTGGCCAGTTGTTATCATCTTCCTTCATAATCTACCAGACAAACCCTAAAAGCTGTTAAAACCCTAACATTTGCAAACTAAACCCCAGATAAAATTGTTCATAAATCAAACAATGTCGAAAACCCTAGAAGAATAAGAACAGAACCCTAAATCTGTTAAACCCCTGACGATTGCAAATTAAACAAAGGTAAAAGGGGGAAAAACTAACCTCGGAATCGGAGACGATACGACGACATTCCTTGAGAACTGAAGGCGTGAGGAACACCTCTTTACGGATCATAGTATCGTTCTTGTAGTTGGAGTTATTGGCATAACGGAGTTTACCATCTGGTCGGAACTCGAACTCCAAGAACTCGTGGCCAAACTTCCCCTTATGGCCTACGTAATACCTCAGGTAAAACTCTCCGCCGCCGGCCGCCCCATTCTCTTCTTCCGCCATCTCTCTCTACCTAGAATGTGAATGTGAAACAAACAAAGGTACTTGCTCCGGTTTAACTGCGGTTCAAACGGGGTCAAGTAAATCCGGATGTCCTCGCGACCCATCCTGCCCCGAAGGCCCGAAACATATATGATAAACTAAGGAAATAATTTTATAATGGGTCCTTATGGTTTGCATAATATTGTATTTTGAGGACTTTTATGAAAATTATGCTCGTGGTCTTTATAGTTTTGAAAATTGTATTAATAGTCCTTTAATGTTAACTTTAACTTTTAAATAATTAGTTTTTTTCAAAATAACCAAAATGTTTTTGGACCAAATCTAAAAATTATGTATACCTTAATTATCAATTATGAAAATTTAAAATTATATATATATATATATATATATATATATATATATATATATATATATATATATATATATATATATATATATAGGCTTAAGGAATATGTGGTTGTCATGTACCTAATGTTAGATATAAAACCATAAAAAAACTACACAATTTTAACAGAATGCAATCAAATCTCTCATCCATCTTTTTTGTGTCATCTCTTAGAGCTTATGCTAAGCTTTTTATATATTTTTATGAAATTATATAAGTTTAATATTGCACCACAAACCATGTATAAAAATATTTTACCAACTACTTATAGGTCTCCAAATTGAAATTTAATAAAGAAAACTATATTGAAAGATTGAAATTGTTCATTAAAAAACTCACTAAAACTCTTTCCATAAGCCACCATAGAAAAATCGTACAAGTATACATAAGATAGGTGTTGAAGGAGTTATGAAACCTACTAGAGGTCTAATAAAAAACACATTCGAAATAGATAGATATTTGAAATGAATCATGAAATCAAATATAATATGAGTTCAAAGACAATAGGCATAAGCTAATAATGAAAGAAAAATGTGTTTTTTAATCAAAATAAAATCAGTTTTGATGGTTCTATACCTAACATTACATACATGACAGCCACATATTCACTTTTCTCATATATATATATATATATATATATATATATATATATATATATATATATATATATATATAGATAGATAGATCCGGTAAGAAATTTTTTATGGTAAGAAAGTAAGAAAAAAAATTTCGACTTATTTTTTTGGCGAAAAAAACAAATGAATCAATAATAACATGATTCATCAAAAAAATCCCAAAAAAACATTTGGATGATTCATTTTTATGATGATTTTATTGATATTCACTAAAATTGTCATAAAAGTGATTTCTTCTCTTGATTTACCTAAAAATGAATCATGAAGGTGTTTTTTTCGGAATTTTTTCTTGTGAATCATCCTACTTTTGAATCATCTAATGATTCATTTCATTTTTTGCTAAGAAAATATGCATATAAAAAAATTTCTTACCTTCCTACCAAAAATTTCCTTCTTATTTGATCTTGACTCTCTCTCTCTCTATCTCTCTCTCTCTCTCTCTCTCTCTCTCTCTATATATATATATATATATATATATATATATATATATATATATATATATATATGGCTTAATAATATGTAACTGTTATGTAACTAAGCTTACATATAGAACCCTTTAAACTATGTAGTTTTGATCTATATATATCCAAACGAATCATGATATCTCGTTTACTATTCTTCCTTAATCATGTGAGTTACTAAACCGATCGATTTTATGTTTTTTTATTCATTGTGTCTAAGAACTTAAAGCAAAGTCATGATTATTTAATCAGCCATACTAAATTTTAAATGAAACTACAAGAATAAAAGATAAAAGAAGATCATGCAATAACTCAATCAAGTTTTTCACAAATCATTCGATATAGTTTTTCAATTGAAAAACAAAACGTTTGAGTTAAATTCATTAAATAATATTGATCTTTTACTTTACCTATATACTTGAATGACGTTTTTCAATAAAAATATATATAATTAATCTTTTTCATTCTAGAATTAACTCAATTCAATGGTATTGTATTAAAACAAAATTAAGAGAAAATAAAAATTGTATTTGTTATGTTTAAAATTACGTCATTTAAAAGATTTTATACCTAAGCATAGGTACATAACAACCACATATTCACTTTTCCAATATATATATATATATATATATATATATATATATATATATATATATATATATATATATATATATATATATATATATATATATATATATATATATAACATTTTGTTTTCTATTTTCTTTTATAGTTTTCTTTATTTAGGAAATATATATATATATATATATATATATATATATATATAACATTTTGTTTTCTATTTTCTTTTATAGTTTTCTTTATTTATGAATTTCCTAATGTTTTTATTTATTTTAATTCAAGTAAATGAAGTTAAATGCGATAAACCATGTTGTAACCATTTTTTCTTTAATTTTTCTTATTTTTGAATTGAACCGTTGACAATTTTTTTTTTAATTTTATGTTGTATGTGTCATCAATAATTCAAATTAAATCTTATTTCTATATGTGATATCAATAGTTCAAAATTCAAGATAATATTTTTCAATTTGATAATGGACTAAAATAAAGAATAAAATAAATAAGAAGAGTAAGGCTCTATGATTAGTTTAATTATATTTTTCAGTAGTTCAACTTCAGATCCGGACAAAATTGGACCAAGAACCAAAGAATCGGGAAACGATTTAATAGGAAATAAAAAAAAATGCTAGATAGTGATAATGATAACTGTAAACTTAAAATTACTAATGATAATAACTGTAAACTTAAAATTACTAATGATAATAACTATGGAAAATTTTAAAACACATAATTCAATATAACTTTTAACTTAATTATTATTTTAAATAAATAAAAATAAGAACTTCGGTTATTTGGTGAAGCATCTAAGTGAAAAAAAACATGAACCGTAGCAGCATAAAATTAAAAAAACATTATCGGTTTTAATTAACAAATAAGAAAAATTAAAGAAAAAAATGGTTTTGACATGGTTTATCGAATTTATGTTTATTTACTTGAATTTAAATTAAAAAAATATATTATAATAAATAACTAAAATTATAAAAATATATATATATATATATATATATATAGAAAACAAAAGGTGAAAAAAGTATATATATATATATATATATATATATATATATATATATATATATATATATATATATATATATATATATCAAATTGTTAGAAAATATAGTAGATATATATATATATATATATATATATATATATATATATATATATACTTTAAAATTTTCATAATTGATCCTTGAGGTATACATAATTTTCAAATTTGGTCCAAGGGCATTTTGGTCATTTAGAAACAACTAACTAATCAAAAGTCAAATTTAACACCATAATAACCATTCATGTAGTTTTTGAAACCACAGGGACCAGCGGTGTGACTTTTTCATAGAAGTCCTCAAAGAGCAATATTTTGCAATCCACGGGGACCAATTATGAAAGTTTATTTAAAATAAATTACATGCTTAGTCATCGGCTTTAATAAACATTTTTGGTATTTGTCCCAAAAGTAATCGATTATGCCCTTGTTCCTAAGGATGTAAACAACCTGAGCTACTCGCGAGCTACTCGGGATTTGATCGTTAAAAACTTGAAACGAACCGAGTCTTAACGATCCCAAGTCTCAGTTTGAGCTTATAATAAAGCACATTTAACAAACAAGCCTAATCTCAAGTCTACACTTACAGGCCCGTTTAAGCTTACGAGCTTAAACAAGCTTTTGTAAAATATACTTTTATTTTATATATTATAATTTATTTGTAACACCTCAAATTCTAGGCCAAATTTTTTATTTTTAATTTACCAAAAATAATGTTTCACAAACCAAGTTATCAAACACATAATTATCCAAAACAAACATTATCACAAAATATCATGGTTCTCAATCAGACTTTTGCCTTCCCACGGTCCTCAGAAGTACTTGAAACACATAATCAACAACTGTAAGCACAGAGCTTAGTGAGTTCCCCAAGATACCACATACATCACAACATAACTAAACAACTATGGGTTATCAGCAACCATGGGGACTATCACCAGTCCTAGTGGCCAATAGCACGCCCTATGGGTTATAAGCAACCCTGGAGACTATCCGCAGTCTACCTAACACATAACAACATAATACAAAATAACAGTAGACCCAGTTAGTCATCACAAATACAGTTACTCTACCACACCAGTAAGAATAAGTGAGGAGACTCACCTGATACGGACTACAAGTAAATCTCACACCCGAACAACCGGAACTAGACAACGAAAAATAAGGACTTAAAAATAACAACAAATTTTAAATTTTAAAAACAACCCGTAGTCATAAAATGTTTATAAAATCATTGTTTCCAAATTGTTTATCCATATCAGAGTAACGTAAAATCATAAAGCCATAAACAAAGGATGCGTACGGTCACGTCTTTGCCTTCCCGCGATCATCAGAAGTGTTGGATCTATATATCAAAGATTCATTATAGTGATATTGCTAATAATATATAATCCTATAGGGTCTCACATTTATTAAGTTGGCACATTTTATATATTTATTATTAATATGATTATTAATAAATAATATCGATTCCTGTATTTTTATTAGGGAATAATTATTGTTTCGTGAAAATAATAAGTATAAGAGAGTATTACTGGTTATTATTTCATATGGTATAAATTAATAAGTCAAGCACAACATTTTGGACCAGTTGGATTCTTTTGTCTTTTACCTAAAGACAATGTTTATAATTTATAAACTTGGAGTTTATAAAAAATAAAGAATCTTACCTTTTAAAAGGCATAATGATGGTGTAGGAGGTTGCTTTTTCAACCTTCCACATTTTGTCTCTCCTGCTTCTAAAGGCTACCATTACTTTAGATTATTTTAATGGCTAGACCTTACTTTTCATGAGCTATATAAGAGATGCATGAGGTATAACGCCATGTTCCGAATCAATTCCTAATTTGAGGTTGTGGCCCGAAGAGCGGTCATCATAAGGATTAGGGCCTTTAAAAGGTAAGATTTAGGCCCATTTGGATGTGGTTAATGTAGATATGTGATCTAATAGTTCGGTTTTCCCTTTGGAGTCAAAGGGTAAAATGGGAATGTAGTGTTTCAGACTTCTTTTATGAATTATGGATTTTAGTTCAATGTGTTTTAAGTTAAAAGTAATTATATAGGATTGTAGAGCTCCTCAATACCTTTCGGTAGATATAAAGAACATCGAAAACGGAGTTAGAGCGAAGAAACTATGATCGTTTGAAGTTTGGGTGGTTTTGGGCCAAGCTGGTACGATGGGCGTACAAAAATGTGTACGATGGGCGTACTAATGGAATCCTAAGTATGCTTGGTGTACCAAGAGTATGTTGGGCGTACGCAATCACTGCCCAAACCCTATTTTCATTGTTTAACCCCTATTTAAGCTCCTTAACTCCCCCAAACCCACTCCATTCTCAGCATCCACCCCTCCAACACCCCTTTCATGAACCCTAACCTTAAATGAGCCTTTTAAGCTAAAAGAAGGTGATTTTGAGTGTTTTGGAGTACACATGGTGCACCTTCGACAAGAAGGAACTTCTTGTAGAAGTGTTGGTTGCATTGGAGCTTGTAGATCTGGACTTTGTTCACCTTGATCTATCTTCTAAAGGTATAAAGTTTGAATCTTGATGATGCATCTCTTGGATCTAGCTAGTTTTGGATGTTATGAGATTTTGGTCATTTTAGTGCATAAAGTTTAGATCTTGAAAGTTTGTGACCTTGTTATAGACAAAGTTGAAAACTTTATCCATCTAAACATCATTGTGATTCAGATTTGAAGGTTGGAGACCTGGACTTAATGGATTAAGTTGAAAAAGATGCACTTTTGGTCCCATTTGATGCTTAAAGGCTAGATCTTGGTGGCTTGGACCATTCTAATGGATAAAGTTGGAAACTTTATCAATTATGGAGCTTTTAGGATCCATAAAAATGTAATCTTGATCCTTTTATACCTTCCATGAGAGTGTCATGATGTCTTAATGGATTGATAAGTTAAGGTTTTATATTTTGGACCTTTTCTAGACATGGAAAGTCATAAAGGTGAAAACTTTATGACTTAGAATGATGTTGTGGGACTAGATCTGAGTGTTGGATGAAAGGACTTAAGAGATTAAGCACTTAATGGAAAAGTGCCATTTGGCCGAGTACGTCGAGCGTTCCTTCGAGTACGCTGCGCGTACTCGTAGGGGGTCCCGATTCTTGTTAGTAAGCACGCCATGCGTACGAGTTGAGTACGTTGGGCGTACTCAGCCTGAAGTTTGACCTCTTGACTTTAACTTTCGTTGACCATTAACTTTTGACCAAGTTTGACCTTGGGCCAAACTTTAGGGTTTTGGCCTATTAACTAAGATTTTATCTGGTTCTGGTATTGATAGCTCAGGAAGTCGGTGGGGCAGCAGCTAGGGATTATTCCAGGAAGTTTCTGCAATCGAGGTGAGTCTCTTTACTGTTTATATGGGTCGAAGGTACCAATACCAGCCCATTTGGTTTATGTATTGTAGGAAGACCCGGGGGTTAGCCCTAGGCATTATGTATGAAAGACCAGGAGGCGGCTCCTGGCATACTGTATGCTATTATGTAATGTAGGTTGACCCGGGGGTTAGCCCTAGGCATTATGTACGAAAGACCAAGAGGTGGCTCTTGGCACAATGTATGCTAATTGGCTAAGTAGAGTAGTATGTATGCTAGTTGTCTTCGTGATGCTTGCATGGAATACCAAGAGGTGGCTCTTGGCACTTGTCTATAAGACAAAGGGGGTGGCCACCGGCTTGGCAAGAAAGACCACAAGGTGGCCCATGTCGTAATGGCAAGATTATGTGCGACACATAGCACCTTTATTGATTATGATATATGTATTGTTCATGGTTATGTATGGCATGTATGGTGTCAGTTGATATGTATGGTATGTGGTATTTAGGTAACTCACTAAGCTTCGTGCTTATGGTTTTCAGTTTTGGTTTTAGGTACCTCCAGTTTTCAAATAAGGGAGCATTGGGATGATCGCAACGCATACACCTATGTTTTCCACAATATGTGATTTCTGGGAATAAACCCTGATAAATGTTTTCTTTGAAATTCTTTTCAATGTGTGAACCAAGTTACAAATGTGTTTTAGTTATATTAAAAATGAAATTTTCAGTCATGAATTTTGGGATGTTACAAGTTGGTATCAGAGCCTTGGTTTGAGGGATTCAGGCATACTCTCGAGTGTCCCTAAACTCAAACTGAGGGCTATATGAAATTTTTATAAAATAAACATTTAATTACAAAAGAATTTCTAAGAAAAGGAAGGGGTGTGATGCGTGCAATCGACCGAGCTCAAGTAAGTGGTTCCCATAATACCAATACATGTTTGTTATGTGATATGATATGATTATGTGATTCACATGCTAGATTAGAGCTAAGGAACTAGGAGAGATGCCTTTGTATGCTTATATGAGCTTGTATATTTGCATGCTAGAACTGATCAGCCAGTGGGTGGATGGCCTATTTAGGTTATGTCTGATTGTATTAGCCTTCGAATTGCATGCTAGTATAGATTCCAGATTATAGTATATAATGGTTTGATTGGAGTATGTTGGTTAGTTTTTCTATTGTCTGAATGCTTCTTGCTTTGTTCTTTGTGGGACTCTTAGCAATGTAAGTTAGCTACTAAGTGAATATGCTAAGTCATATGTGGCACAGGCTGGATAATCTCAGAGTGATGGATTTGACCCTATTACGCAACTCTCGTCTGAGTCCAACCATTCTAGGGTTGAGTCTTTTACTCGAAGGATTATCTGATCTCTATTGCATGTGGCTATATTCATGAGGTATCTAGTTGACATTAATGGTAATCCTTCAGTAGTGAGGACTAGGTGGGTTCGGGAACCTCGGAAAGCCTAGGATATAATGCAGTGGGTTAGTAGTATGGTTCCGTGAGTACTTGTATAATGGTTTGAAGAAGTGACTTAAGAGGATTCAGGAGGATTGCTAAGAAAAGTATGGATAGACGTAGAAGGTAATATTGGGCCCGTACTACTGAAAGCACATGATCCATACTCGAATCGGTGAGATTCTTAGAGAATCTAAGAAGCTTATGAGAGGTGGATTCTTGAGTATGTTCTGATTGTTGGCTTGACTGTATTTCAGTTTGGAGATGAGCTCTCAGGGAGATGGTTCGGTTTCAGGTTCCATCTCAGGTGCAGGTGCTGAGCCGATTAACGAGAAGTTGTGGGTGTTCATTTCATTGGAGATCTCTCGTTGTGTTTCAGAGATAGTGGATGAGCACTTAGGCACATTCCGTACGGAGATTATGGCTATCATTGGAGTTCGCACACTGACTTTTTGGGAGTTTCGTGCTTGTGGAGCTCCTACGTTCCATAGGGAGAGGGACCCCATCAATAGTAGGAGGTGGTTAGAAGATATGGCTAACGCGTTCAGGACGAGTTTCTGCCCCAAGGAGGCGAAGGTCAGATATGTTTCCTACCTGTTGAAGGATCGGGCACATGATTGGTGGGAGGAGATCAGTAGTGAGTTGGGTTATGATGCAGTTGATGCTATGTCATGGGATGACTTATCGACTAGGTTCTGAGCTAAGTTTTCACCGACGATTGAGGTGCATCAATTGGCACGAGAGTTCCTGGATCTCCGCCAGACTATTGAGATGGTGGCAGAGATCACTGCCAAGTTTCGGGAGAGGGCTGTATTGGTACCGCAATATGTAGCAAACAAGGAGATGAAGAATGTAAGGTATCACGATATGCTGCAAGATGACATCAAGAAATTCATGAATATTTCAGGGTGCGAGACCCTGAATGATATGGTCTCTAGATCCCGAGAGCGGGAGATTGATTTGGAGCACACTGAGAAAAGGAGATCAGATCAGGTGCATACTTTGGAGGGTTTCGGGAAGAGACCCAACACTTATGACCAGTATTCAAGAGGCCAGCATGACCGGAGTCAGTGCAACACGTGTGGGAAACTGCATGATGGGGCTTGTCGTTCCATGGGTTTGGGCTGCTACAAGTGTGGTTGGGTTGGCCACGTCAGCAAGGACTGTCCTCAGAGAACAAGTCCGTTATGCTTTCACTGTGATTGGGTGGGCCACAAGAAGGCCGGTTTTCTGACATTGAGGGGAGGAGCAGTGAGCATGCCTGCTCCGACTTCTTTGAGGATCACCGATGGATGAGAAGGTAGGACAGGAGTCCCAGCAGAGAGGAGTTGAGTTCTGCAAGTGTGTATCTTTTGCCTTCTTTCAGGTTATTTATATATGTGTTTATGGTAGGGATTAAAGTGGTTCCAAACCCAGACCGGATGGACCCGAACCCGGAAAACCCGGAACCGGTTAACGGAATTTTGTAGAACCAGAAATCGGACCAGTATATAGGGACCGGTTTCGGTTCGGTTCTGGGTACGGTACCGGGTAAAGTGGGTCTAGAACCGAAAAACCCGGAAACATCAAAGTAGGTAGGTTGTAACCGGATAAAGTGGGTTTAGAACCGAAAAACCTGAAAAAACCAGATTTTTTTGGTAATTACTTACTACCTAGTGGTTTGAACTTTGAAAATTTTCATATTGATATCCCGATTATGAGGAACTGTAACTCATTGAATATAAAACCAAAATTGACATAATTATAGTCTAAAATCGTGTATAAACTCTAAACTACACTCTGAAAAAAAGTTGCATGTCAATCCGACTTTAAACGAATGAGATATGCATGTGTTAACAATTTTATAGAATACAAAGTACAAAAACATATAGCTAAAAAGTTGAAACTTTTCAGTTTTGATATTCCTACTTCGGAGGACTGTAAATCATTGAATATTAAACTAAAAATGACAAAATTATAGTCTAAACTTGTCTACAAACTCCAAACTATAAGTTGGAAAAAAACCACATGTCAATCTGGCTTCAAATGAATTAGATATGCATGTTTTAAAACTTTCACAGAATACAAAAAAACTGAAAAACTAAAAACTTTCAGCTTTGATATCTCGACTTTGGGGGACTGTAATTCAATGAATATAAAACAAAAAATGGAAAATTTATAGTCTAAAATTATGTATAAACTCTAAACTACATGTTGGAAAAAAAAAACTGCATGTCAATCGGAGTTGAAACGAATGAAATATGCATATTTTAAACGTTTCACAAAAACCGGTTCCGGTTCCAAACATCGGTTTCGGTTTTAAGACCCGGTTTACCCGGACCCGATGGACCCAAACCCGGATTACCCAGAACCTGGATAAAGCAAATTTTTAAACTCGGAACTGGAAACGGTTCTATATATTCCGGTTCTAACAGTTCCGGTTCCGATTTTCCGGTTCTAAATCGCATCCCTAGTTTACGGTTGTTGGAATCTTGCATCAGTTTGGGTAAAGCATATATCCGGTTTGTTTCTTTGCTCATATATGAGTTACATCCTCAAGTAGTGTCATATGCCATTTACATACCGTGAATTTCAAAGTGGTTAGGGAAGGGTTGTTTCCTTTTTGCTTGTTCGGAGTGTTCAATGTCATCTTGGTTTATGGTCGAGATCGATTCAGGGGCATTATGTGGAAGGTCTACGGTCAGGGTTTAGTAAGGTGGTTACCCACCTTCGTCAAGATTTGGAGTGTTCAGTCATTGTGCTCAGGTTGACTCATGGGGTTGCCAAGGGAAGTGGTTTACTACCGACGTTTTGCTCTGAGCACCGGTTAATTGGACTTTAAGATCTGAGTACGGTATCCTTTCAATGCATCTGGAGTTATCAGTTCTACTGGGATTCAGAAAGTGTTCATCTAGTCTTCAGAGGTTGTATGGTCTTGTAATTTCAGGTAGTAATGAATCGCTAGCATTAGTAGGCGCTAGTTGTCAGCAGATCGATCATTAAAGGTAGGAAGGATCGAAAATCCTTCCATTTCTCATATGCCGTGGAGACTTAGTCGGATCGAAGTGGAGGAGAACTGTTTAAGTATCCAGGATAGAAGCAAGCGTGAAATTGGGATGAGCTCGTATCCCCATCAGGAAAGGAAAGGTGGCCCAAGTGGCTGCCTGAATGGGGGATAATGTGAATTGGAAGTTCGAGAAACTTCTCGACTTTGGAACCATATCTGATTGATGTGTAACAGACTATGGCAAACCAGGTTGAGGATCCCAGTCAAAAAAATAAGTTCAGTGTGGGATGTTAGACCGCGTGTGTGCTTGACTTTGGGTGTGCTCGGATTGTTAATCAGCGGTAAGACCATGGTCAGCGGTTGAGGTAGCATGGAGAGTGATGTAAGATTGCGGTATAGCCGTAGCATTCACCAACAGCCAGATAGCATGCAAGGTGTTGTAAGACTGCGGGATAGCCGTAGCATTCACCAGCGGCTAGGTAGCATGGGGAATGTGGTAAGACTGTGGGGTGGCCCGTAGCATTAGTCATCAGACAACATAGAAGTGTTGTAAGACTGTGGGGTGGCCTGTAGCATTCACTAGTTAGCAGGTAGTGTAGAAGTGTTGTAAGACTGCAGGGTGGCCCATAAAATTCATTAGTTAGCAGGTAGTGTGGAAGTGTTGTAAGACTGTGTTGTGGCCCGTATCATTCACTAGTTGGCAGATAGAGTAGAGGTGTTGTAAGACTACGAGGTGGCCCGTAACATTCACTAGTTGACACATAGAGTATAAATGTTATAAGTGTTGGGTTTTGAGCACTATAACAACCTTAAGCTGCACATACAACCCTAATGCTTTGGCTCTATGTTTTCTCTATTTATACATGCAAAATTGTTTTGCAAAGCATGAAGCCTAAACTAGCATACAAAATTTGTTAATTGAATCATAAGAATACTTAGATTGTTTACCTCTTGTTGTAGCTTGTTGTCTTTAGCCTTTAAGAACTTAGCACCTCAAATGTGATGCCTCTAATAAGTCACAAACACCACCAACAATTGGATGACTTGATATAGAGAGAGGTTCCAATGCACTAAAATCGGCTATAGTATCTCTAAGACAACTAGTCCCAAATTTTAGGCTAAGGGGTGTCATATATATAGTGTAAGAATCCAAGAGTCATGGGTAAACTCTAATACATACACTTGGGTTATGATCCATATCTCATATGGACTAACTCTTCATGGAAACTTACATAAACTTAGCCCATCATGGATCAATAGCCCAAACCATATATATATATATATATATATATATATATATATATATATATATATATATATATATATATATATCATTGATTTGCATAATCAGTCCCCGTTAATTTAATTAGTCTCTTTTGAATTCTAAATTAATTCCAAATTAATTCTTGATCAATACTAATTAAATAACATGATTTCATATTAATATATTATACTTGTAATATATTAATAAATCATAAATAACCTCTTTCTCAAATGTCCATCCTATCGGATTGTTATGATGAAGGCAATCCAAAAGGACCATGCTACTCTCGGGTCATGTACATACCAATTATAGTTATGGGCTTAGACACCTAATCCAATAGTCTCCCACTTGGATAAGTCTAATAACTATAACTGCAAGTACGAATTAAAAACCGACTAGCAATCGTAGCTCTTAAAAGTCGATGTCGAAATCTGACCTAATCAATGATGCGTCCTTTAGATAAGGGATCATGTATTCCTCCATTCTAGATAACGTATGGACTGAGACATGGATTATAGTCATTCTCTCTGTCCATGTGTTGTTTCACATTTTCCGATGTAACATCCTGTTCCGAATCGATTCCTAGTCTGAGGCTGTCTCCCAAAGATCGGTCATCATAAGGATTAGGGCTTTCGAAAAGGTAAGATCTAGGCCTATTTGGGTACGGGTGATGTATTAGAAGTGATCCGGGTGTTCGGTTCGTGTTTTGGAGCCTAGGGGTATTTTGGTAAAGTGTCACTTGGGCTTTTGTGGAAAATGGATTTTTTTGGAAGGTCTTAAGAAAGGTATGAGCTGATAGAAGCGTAGGGTTCTCGTTACCTTTCCGTTGATATAAGGATCGTCGGAATCGAGCTTATAACGAAGAAGTTATGGCCTTCGGAGGTTGTGTGGTTTCAAGCTTAGCCAAGTACACGAGGTGTACACAGAGCGTATGCAGGGCGTACTGGTGAATAAGGTAGTACGTGGGGCGTACCTTGGAGTATATTGGGCGTACTGACCAAGATGGTCGCGAATGTTCCTCGGAGTACGCTGGGCGTACGCTAGTCAGATCAGAACCCTATTTTAGGGTATTAGACCCTATTTAAGCTCCTTATCTCATAACCTAACCCTAATATCTTCAGCCCCCACCCTATAAAACCCTAGAACTCATCTCTAATCATTCATGGTGGCATTTTGAGCTTATGGAGTCCATTTTTGGAGTTTTTGGTCCATTTCCAATAAGGTGGAGTTTGATGCAAAGATGGGGATCAAGAAAAAGCTTATAGATCTGGATTTTATGACTCATTGTCAGCTTGATGAAGGTATAAAGCTTTGAACTTGACCATTGATATCTTAGATCTCTTATTTGTGAGTTTTAGTTCATTTTGGTCCCAAGGAGGAAGCTCTATGGTTCCAAATCTGTTTTTAGGCTTAGGCTTGCCACCCTTGGTGCTAACTGAGTCCTTAAGGCAGAAAGTTGCAATCTTAGAGGTCTTAATGGGTTCATGCAAGAGTTATGGTCATTTTCATGGAAGTAGATTGCTATATTTCGAGTTTGGGTTTATGTGGGTCATATAAAGTCACCAAGTCAGTGACTTTATGGATTAACATGTTAATTAGAGCTCAGATATGTAATTTGGTCCCTTGGTTTGAAGCATCAAGTGCTTTAGCAAAAAGGACTTAATAGAGGAGTACGCTAGGCGTACAAGCTGGTACGCGCAGCGTACAAGTCACGAACCTAGTGTGTACTGCGTACAACTGAGTACACCCTGCGTACTCTGTTAGAATGGGTTTTGCTTATTGGGCTTCAGTATGGGCCAACTATTGGGCTTGTTTATCTTGGGCCCATTGGGCCATCAGGTTGTGGGCTGTTAGTGATGTTGGAAAAAGGCCCCGGAAGGATTTGGGCTCAATTTGGAAAGTTGGGCCATGGTTTGGGTCACGAGTGTTTTTAGCATTTTAGGCTTAAGTGTATGGATTATTATTGGGCCATCAGAATATAGAGTGTGTTGGACGGAAAAGAAGGATTTGGGCCTCATGGCAAGACCCATGTAGAGGTTTGGGCCTAATTTTCCATTGATGGATTTATACACATTATAGTGTTGGGCTTTTTTTGGGATTGGGCCGTAGTTTTGGATCATATTAGGCCAGGGGGTAGAATGGTCATTGTACCCCATGCATGGATTAAGGATTATAGTATAGGAATCAATTGCTAATTGGGTATATTGATCGGTATTGATAGCTCAGGATGGGGACAAAGCAGCAGCTAAGGATTTCTTTCAGGAAGCTTCTGCATTCGATGTGAGTCTCCTCACCATACCAATGGGTCTAAGGCACCAAGTTTGGCCTATTTATTCAGTTGTAATGATTATTGGGAATGTGTTATTGATACATTATGTATTTATGTGAAGACCATGCGGGGGTACCCATGGCAATTAGTTATATGTTGTATGCTAGTTGATTGGGTGATATTTGGTATGCTAGTTGTTTTTGTGATACTCACATGGAAGACCTTGGGGGGTTCCCGGGGCACCTAGGTATAAGACCTTGGAGGGTTTCCACGACATCCTAGGTAAAGACCTTGGGGGGTTCCCGAGGCACTAGGGTTTAAGACCATGGAGGTTTTCCATGGCATCCTTAGTTAAGACCATGTGGGGGTTCCCATGGCATTGGGCTAAGACCCTGTAGGGTTTCCAGGGCACCCGAAGTAAGACCTTAGAGGGTTTCCACGACATCCCTATATGTTGTATGCATGGATTATATGGTTTACATATCTTTTATAGCTAATATGGATTATGTGATTATGTGCACTGTGTGGGGTATGCTCTGCGGAACTCACTAAGCTTCATGCTTACAGTTTTGTTTTTGGTTACATGTATCATTGTTTTGGAAAGGAAGGGCTCAGCTTGATCGCAACGCACACAACCGTGTTTTCCGCATTATGTGATTTTGGGATGAACTCTGATAAATGTTTTAATTAGCAATGTTTTGGAATACTTGGATTTAAAGATATCTGTGTTTTGACTATAATAAAAATGAAAATTTTACCCTCAATTTTTGGGTCGTTACAAGTTGGTATCAGAGCCTTGGTTTGAGAGATTCGGGTATACCTTCGGGTGTGTCTGAACTCAAATTGAGGATCTGTGAAGTTTTCAAAAAATTTCGAAAGAAAATTGTTTTCAAGGAAAAGGTTTTCCTAAGACCAGAAAGGGTGTGGTGCATGCAATCAACCGAGCTCAAGTAAGTTTCCCCAGAATACCCATATATGTTATCTGTTATGACTTGAATTTGAGAATCGCATGCTAGTTAGGGCTAGGAGAGATGCCTTTATATGTTGTATGAGCTGGTAGACTTGCATGCTAGTGTTGAGTTTTCAACAATAGATTGGCCCGATATGTGATACTTGTAGCCTTGGAGATACTATATGCTATCCTAGAATGGGAATTATTATTGGTATTAGTAACTGCTACATGTATGCTTTTAAAATTATATATAGTTAGGATCTTATAGTCTTAGAATGATTGACTTGGCCTTAATTTATGTTCCTTGTCTGGTTGTGGTCCTAGGGTAGGGTCTATTATTTGACAGTCTATTAGATCCTGTTATGTGTATAATTTGCATGCATAAGGCAGCTGACAACGAGTATGGATGGATGTGGACAACATGAGTTGTGGTATGTGGGCTGAATGTTCTATGATAGTTTGTGGGTCGGAGATTTCCCTAGGGTGAGCCTAGGATAAGATTTGTGATAGGAGTCATCTGTTTGTGAATTATATGTATAGATAGAATTGTTTGATTGGAATATGTTAGTTAGTTTTACGTTGTCCGAATGCTGTTTTCTTTGTGCTTTGTGGGACTTCTAGCAATATGAGATAGCTACTAAGTGAATATGCTAGGTCACATGTGGTATAGGTTGGATAATCTTAGAGTGATGGATTTGGCCCTATTGCGCAACTCTTTTTTGAGTCTAACCGTTCTAGGATTGAGTCTGTTACTCGAAGGATTATCCGATCTTTGTTTCATGTGGCTATATTCATAAAGTAGCTAGTTGACATTACTGTGAATCTTTCAGGAGCTAAGGACTAGGTGGGTTGGGAACCTATGAGAGCCTAGGATATGCTTCAGTGAGTTAGTGGGGCGATTCAGTGAGGTTGGGAACCTAAGGAGAGCCTAGGAGGTGCTTCGATGGATGTTGTGCTACTGTTTAGCAGATATTTGGTGCATCAGTGGAGTAGGTGACTTAGAGGATTTGGGAGGATTGCTGAGGGAAGTATAGATAGGTTTGGAAGGTAGTATTGGGCTCGTACTACTGAAAGCACAAGATCCATACTCGAATTGGTGAGAATCTTGGAGAATCTAAGAAGCTTATGGGAAGGAGAATTCTTGGTTATGCTTGGACCGTGTGAATAGATGTTATGCAGAATGAGGACGAGCACATATGGGGAAGACCAGGGTTGGACCCGGCTCCGATGGTGAGCCAGTTAGTTGAAGGGTTGTCAGAATTTTGAGTCCGCTTAGGTTCTCTTGTATCAGGCAGAAAGGATTGATTGTGCGGTCTATTGCACTTTCGGGATTGGAGACTATGTCTTGGCAGTAGATTGTAGCCCGGTTAGGGCAGAGGTTGCTTCAGCTACTGCAGTTCGGCTGTGAATGATTGAGCTGATGAATGTATCAGTGTGCGAGACCCTGAATGATATGATTTCTAGAGCTCGAGAATGGGGGACTGATTTGGAGCACATTTGGAAGAGGGGACCAGATCAGGTGTATATATTGGAGGGTCCCGAGAAGAGACCCAAGATTTCGGGTTAGCTTTCGAGAGGCTAGCAGTGCCGGATACAGTACAACACGAGTGGGAAATCGTACGATGGAGTTATCGCTCCAGGACTATGGGTCGCTACAAGCGTAGCGGGATTTATTGTCTCATCAGGTGAAATTATGAGTAGGTACTCGATTTAGGGTGTGTCCGATCCGATGGATCGGCGGTGAGGTTTTGGACCGTTGTGATGAGGCAAGAGTGTTGTGAGACTGCGGGATAGCCCGTAGCATTTACAAATCCATAGGCAGCGATAAGATGGGGGTAAATTTGTTTTTAACTTCGAAATTCTTTGGAGAAAGGTCGCCTTAGGGGGGTGATTAGATAATCCAATTAGTTAAGAATACAAGAGTATTCTTCAGTATTTCCAAAGCTGAGTGTCATTGTGTTGGGATAACTATGGGGAGCTTGTGTTGTTAGCACAGGATTTGGGCAGGTCATGCATATTGATGAAAATGGATCGAAGATCCATAAGGCAGAAGAGGTGAAAGAGCATCGTCTAGTCCAAGTGGGGGAGAAACACGTGGCTGTTTAGACTTAGGTTGTGTTGATGGGAGTTTAGGAAACTCCCAATCGCCGGTTGGTATCACCTTGATTATGCATAGTGAGCAGTGGGAATCAATAGGTGCGACCTAAACTCCTGATGGGATATAGGATTCAGCTCAAGAGGTGCGAAGATGTGATAGTGGAGTGTGGAAAGGCCATGGGTGGTAAGCATGATTGGAGGGAAGTAGTGTTAGGATGGAATAGGATCGTAATATTCGTCAGTTCGAAGTAGACTATTTATGATATGGTCGTAAGCATGGAAAGGGGATCAGCTCGTGCTTTGGGCACGTCGGCCAAAGAATTATTCTCTATTTTTGGATTGAGGATCTTCAGTGTCCGTAGGCGAGCTTGGTTGATTATGGAAACTCATGTTGGAACTGATAGAGACTGTTGAGTCAAGGGTTGGATCTTGAGTTGCAAGACATGAGGATACCCAGTGTGTGATGCAGAGGGGTTCAGGATGGTAGCCTACTGGTTGACTCTTGGGAACTTGGTGGTTGGACCAGGTCCGAGATTGGAAGTCTCGAAGACAGATTGGGTATACCAACTTATCAGTTAGGTAAAGGGGTTAGTAATCAGGAGGGTGTGGGGTGAGATGCAGGTGCAGATTCATAGATATTGGGTCATGAGTGAGTATCAAATTGTTTTGGGTAAGATCTCGAGTCGGGTATCGCACATGTTTAGTACATGATTTTCGTACCAACGGAATAAGGACTGAGATTTTTACACGTTGAGGGCACCAATCGCCAGGTTCAAGGGTTATGGATGGGTTTAGTTGATGGCAGTTTGATTTATCGGGTAGGAGGTGAGTCTGCAGTGGGTCATGTAGCATTCATTCTGTTAGCAAAAGTTTGATGTCAAGGAGTGGAAGCAAGTCCTGCCAGAGGGTTTTCTTTTAAGGAGATGCGTAGGACTGCTGTGTGTGTGTCTATTGGATCAGCAATCGGTGAGGTGTCCGGTGTTTTGGGTAGTGGGCAGACAAGTTGGGACTAGGGAGGTCTCGGCTACATCTGAGAAGCAGCAGATGGTAGCAGGAAGACTCTAAGTGGGTTTAGCGAATGGGATTCGTGTGTGGAGTTGCTTGTTATTCGGTAGCCGCAGTTGGCCGGTGATTTTGTTCTTTTGGAAGCCTCAAGGTATTACGAGTGAAAAGTATTCTATTTAGGCTGGTTTTCTTATGGAATAAATTCAATGATGGTTCATGCGGGCAGTTTTCGGGAATCTAGGTCAATTTGAAGTTTCGAGTTTCGGAAGGATAGAGGTGGTTTTATTCTAGAGGGTTTCAGGTTCGTTCCTTTTCAGGTTGGTAAGTTCTTTTTAGGGTTGGTATCGGTTTCTTTGGGGAGGCTGTATTTATTCCGGATTGAGGAGGTATAGACCAGATGGTTGAATGTGTTGGGAAGGAAGGACGGATTTCGAGGATGAAAACTAATTCAAGTGGGGGAGAGTTGCAACATCTTGTTCCGAATCGATTCCTATTCTGAGGCTGTGGCCCGAAGATCGGTCATCATAAGGATTAGGGCTTTTGAAAAGGTAAGATCTAGGCCCATTAGGGTGTGGGTGATGTATTAGAAGTGATTCGAGTGTTCGGATCGTGTTTTGGAGCCTAGGGTATTTCGGTAAAGTGTCACTTGGGCTTTTGTGGAAATGGATTTCTTTTGGAAGTTCTTAAGAAAGGTATGATCTGATAGAAGCGTAGGGCTTCTCGTTACCTTTCCGTTGATATAAGGATCGTCGAAATCGGGCTTATAATGAAGAAATTATGGCCTTCGGAAGTTGCGTGGTTTCAGGATTAGCCGAGTACACGGGGCGTACACAAAGCATACGCGGGCCGTACGGGTGAATAAGGTATTACGCGAGGCGTACCTTGGAGTGTTAGGCTTTTGTTTTCGGCTTGGGCCTTAGTTTTGGATCATATTGGGCCAGGGGTAGAATGGTCATTTTACCCCATGCATGGATTAAGGATTATAGTATGGGACCCAATTGCTAATTGGGTATATTAATCGATATTGATAGCTCAGGAAGGGGACAGAGCAGCAACTAAGGATTTCTTTCACGAAACTTCTGCATTCGAGGTGAGTCTCCTCACCATACCAATGGGACTAAGGCACCAAGGTCGGCCCATTTATTTAGTTGTGATCATTATTGGGAATGTGCTATCGATACATTATGTATTTATGAGAAGACCATGAGGGGGTTCCCATGGCAATTAGTTATGTGCTGTATGCTAGTTGATTGTGTGATATTTGGTATGCTAGTTGTCTTTATGATACTTGCATGGAAGACCTCGGGGGGTTCCTGGGGCACCTAGGTATAAAACCTTGGAGGGTTTCCACGGCATCCTATGTAAGACCTCGGGAGGGTTCCCGAGGCACTAGGGTTTAAGACCATGGAGGCTTTCCATGGCATCCTTAGTTAAGACCGTGTGGGGGTTCCCATGGAATTGGGCTAAGAACCTAGAGGGTTTCCAAGGCACCCGGAGTATGACCCTGGAGGGTTTCCACGACATCCCTATATGTTGTATGCATGGCTTATATTGTTTACATAGCTTTTATAGCTAATATGGATAATATGATTATGTGGACTGTCTGGGGTATGCTTTAGGGAACTCACTAAGCTTCATGCTTATAGTTTTGTTTATGGTTTCAGTATCATTTTTTTTGGAAAGGAAGGGTTCAGCTTGATCGCAACGGACACACCTGTGTTTTCCGCATTATGTGATGTTGGGATGAACTCTGATAAATGTTTTAATTAGCAATGTTTTGGAATACTTGGATTTAAAGATATTTGTGTTTTGACTATAATAAAAATGAAATTTTTACCCTTGATTTTTGGGTCGTTACATCCGATTTATGATGACCGACTAATTGAACAAATCAAATCAGTCCAGGCTTGGCTAAGTGCTTAGGGTTGTCATCACTAAATCATCAAGGGGCCATAAATATTGCTTTTATCCCACATTGGGTAAAAGGAACGGATAAACTTCGACTCATATGCTTTCTCTAGTTACTCATCAAATCACACACAACAATACATTTTATATCACCAAGTTACTGGTGCATTTACGTATCATTAATGGGCAACCGAATTGTAAAATAAAACTCACACGTCTTGGTTTCAAGAATATAAGATATTATCGTCTCACAATCACTTGTGATAAAATCCATGAAGTGATTCAGATGAGCGTGGGTTTAATCCAATACTCTAATCCTGTTACAGGAGTACTCATGAATACTGCAACAAACTTGTGCTATGTATAACACATTAGACAATCCTACAGTCTGATTCATGACAGTCCTACCTCATTACTTACTTCCAAAGTATGATTGACTGTGGATGTTTGAATAACCTAGTTATTCGAGAAGTGAAATATGCAAAGTGATACACAAGAATGATCGAATCCAATATGGTATCAACACTTGTGAATATAGATAAAACAACTTATATTTAATCACCATATTGATTACACATTATTCATTGTATAATGTTCCGACTAATCAACTTAATACTTGAATTAAAACAATAGTTGTCCCATGCTCCAAGCATGCACACTATGTTTACCTATGTTCCTTACTTTATGAAATAGATCAATTTTAAGCATTTCCAATGATACTCTTTTCACAATCCAAATCCTTATAGTAAGTGTAAGAATACCAAATTCTTTCCATTACTATAATCTGTTACATTCGGAACTTAAATGCAATAATCCTTTCGTAATGTCAATGCACAAAAATCATCGAGACTTTGTCAAAAGATATTACAAAAGTATTCCAATGGATAGCAATTACATGGAAACAAAGTCTCATATTCAAAGTACATTCCTTTAGACATCCTTTTTGCATCAAGGTTTCTAATCTTACATAGATTTTATGATTAAATTCCACTTATGGAACATTTCCATATTTCCATGTTGACTATCACTTCTGAACAAGAGTTACCTCTTCTCAGAACTTGTCAATGTGGACCTTCCAAAACTTATACTATACTTCCAACTGTCCATAAGCAACCAATCTTTGGTAAACCTCAGATTATCCTCGACAATTGCTTAACCATTTTAGTCATATCTTGTTCTAGTCCATTTCCCCTCTTAATGCCCTAGGCATTTGGAAAATTTGAACAGATTAATATTATAGCATATGTAATCGATCCTATATCTGAAGCATATGGGATACGATTCATAATTTCTTACATAAAGACATGATACTTGACCAATATTTTTCTATAACATTTCCATATATGGAATTTCCTTATGTTGAATCATTTCAACATAACATTCATATATGTTCCTGACTAAATTTGATTAAAATCTCTATCTAAGCTTTTAGATTTGAAATGAAGTATGAATTCCTCTCCCTTAATTATCAAAACAACTTTTCAACCCTGCAACTTTGTGAATTGAAACTTTTGATTTCTATAATTAACATTGCTAACTCGCAATACCTAACGTAATTATTGTGCTCCCACTAGCATAATAATTATACTCTTCTTAGCATAACACTTATGCTCCCACCAGCTTTGACATGTACTCAGAAATCAGCTGGACTTCTAAAAATCAATACTTATTGACTTTCTTACCAAAGTTCAGATTTCTGATACTTGGTGCTTCGATAAGTCTTTTCCAGATTTCTCAAGCTCATACATCTTTCAGATTAAATAGCACAAGTGTGTGTTTGAACCTTTCAGAACTTAAACTAATAAGTCCCGAACGTTCAAACTATTTTCCATTTCTCACAATTCGAACTATGAAGAGGGATTCCGTAATCATAATCGAATTTGAAAATGCAACTATCACAACTTCTAACTCTAATCCTTTAAAATCTACTTAGTGAAAGTGTTTCTTCAAAATCATTTTCATGAAATGTAGAGAAACCTTATGCCACTTATATTTTATAGTGTATGTGTTCCTATCCATATGAATTTGTCAATTCCAACCACTATCAAAAGACAAGGTTTATGACAAATCCAAACTCATATGGACTGAAATTGCTTAATCTTAATTTCTTTTCATCTGGTAGCACAAGGCCCTACCATGTCTTCCAAGTTGTTTAGCATCTCACCCCTAAAGATCAATGTACTTTCCATTGATCAAGGTGCTTTACCTTATGCATTCAAATGAGAACTCATAGAACTCACATGCATAATCAACTTAACTCGAATAGGCACATAAATAAGAATATGTCAAACACAATAGGCTGTAAACCTCAAGTCGTGTGCTAGTGATAAACAATAGGTTTATTCTTGATTAGTTCTTGAAACTTTTTCAAGACCACTTCAGACTCCCACTGACCTCTTGACATATAAGATTCTCTTGTCCTTGAAAAACAAATATTCAATAGTTAGTGCGGGTTCTTATCAAGAAAAACATTTCAAAAGATATGTCACTCAAGGTACAATCTTGGAGTATGACTCTAAGACTTAATATTGGAACGAAGTATGATTCATCTATTTGATTTGACCATTTCAATAATTTCTGATTCCTCTTCTTAGCCATACAAGTGTACTAAGGTGTCCTTAGAGGATCAATTGTGATATGGTTTTCATAATCATTAAGATGATCATAAAACATGATACTAAAGTACTTTCCTTTCCTTTCATATTGGAGAAACTTTTTATCTTTCTGCCTAATTTGATTCTTCTTATTTGTTCTGCTATACATTGAAACTTTTTCAATGATTCAGATTCATACTTAATTTTGTAAGCATAACCATATTTACTAAGCTTTTAGTAAATCATGACGAATAGTATTATCGTTCTTAGTGGCGGAATTGACCAGTGCACAACCAAGTGTACCCGATCCCCTAGTACTTCACTTGATTCACTTGTGTATGTGAACAAGGAATTAGTCTTAATTTCCAAAGATGAAAGCTCACATTCATCACACAATACCAGTCGCATGTTTCCAAGCTTCTATCTAATTGAAACTTGGGTGATGAGAATATTTCCTTATTTGGTAAATTTTGACACTACCACAAACGAAAGAATCAAATCCACTGCTTAAGAGTAGAAACATACAACATAAATTTTCACAAAATCCATTGCAAGGAAATACAAAACAAGAAAAATCAAAATTTTTCTTTATTTATAAAATTGCGGAAAAACTTTTCCTTACAATGCTATTACAAATGAAAACTATGTTTCTAAATATTTCTAAGCAAACTATCATAACTCCTAAGTAGTAGCTCAAAAATCCGATCATCGAATCATATGATCGAAATCTATCTTTTCACGATCAGATTCAGCTTACTCTTCCTTTAAGCTTCCTTTCTTTTCTTTGATCTTACAAAACATCAAAATGTAAATACATTACATCATCTATTAAGAATCTCCAAATAGGAACTTAATATAGTTAGCTAGTGGACTTACCTGAAGCAGAGTCAAACATTTTGACTTTACCATCTCTTAGATCTCTCAGGTAGTCAGGGCAGCTTCGCTTCCAATGTCCTTTTTCTTGGAAATAGAAACAAATGGCTTCTTTTTCATTGGCACATGAGACAATCCCAAAACCGGCCATTCTCTCAAGTTCAAAATTTTTTACTTTAGCCAATTTCTCTCTCCTAGGAGAAGAATGTTGGGTTTTGAGCATTCTAACACTTCCTAAGTGTACATGCAACCCTAATAAACCTTGGATCTATGTTTGTCTAAATACATGGGTTTATAACTTATCTAGCATGGCATGGGGAACTTTTAAACATAAAAGAAACTAGATGAATTACATACCTTTTGATGAGTGTTGATTCCTTGGAGTTTGAGAGCCAAGCACCAATAATGTGAATGCCTCAAATGGAAATCACAAATCACCACAAACTTGGAAAACTTTATGAGAGAGTATACACACTCTAGAAATCGGCCACACCTTACACACACACACACACTAGGGTGCTATTTCATGCAACATAAGCTTGTTTATATAGTGTGCATGGTTAGGGTGAAACCCTAATAACCCATGTCTTTTCCTTTCCAAGGATCCATGGGTTAAAAGCTCCATGGATCATCCATGGACTTCCATATAAGCTTAGCCCATTAACAAATGAGTATTAGCCCACACCATATAAATATAATAGCCCATGATTTAATTAGTCTTCCTTTTAATCACTAAATTAATTCATAATTAATTCAAGATTAAAACTAATTAAATAGCATGACTTTATATTAATATATTATGACTTATAATATATTAATAAGTCGTAAATATACAATTCTCATAAAATTATCGATAAATAGTTTGGGTGAAGTGCAACCCAAATGGACCATGCCGGGTCAGGTCAAGTCTATACCAAATAAGTTATGGACTTAGACACCTTATCCAACAGACTCCCACTTGGATAAGTCTAATAACTGTATTTGCCTATATTACTTCAGGAACCAACCGGCAATCGTAGCTCTCGAAAACTCTGTTGAACTATGAAGCACCATTTTAGATAAGTGATCATATAATCCTCTGTTCTCATGATATCAGTCGGACAAATACATGGAACAATGTCTTACTTATTGTCTGGCAGTTGTTTCTCGATTTCCGATTTGTTTGACAAAGAACTTAATTGAACACATCAATTTAGTTCTGATCGGCCCAGTACATGGGTCAACACAAAATCATCGAGGGGCCCAGATATCGCTTCTATTTCTAGAAGGAACAGATAGAATTCGACTCATATGCTTGTTCTACTACTTGTTGAATTGTACACAAAGGCACGTTTTATAACATCAAGTTACTGATTCGTTTACGTGCAATCAATGTACAACCAACTCATAGGTAACTACTCATATCTCTAAGTTTGAATACATATATGATATTATCGTCTCACAATCACTCGAGATAAATTCCATGAAGTGATACAAGTGAGCGTGGGTTTATTCTAATACTCATAACTTATGAGCACTCATGAACGTTGTAGAAACCATTGCTATGTCTAAACACCTTTATCCATCTACAAACCCAATTCATGACAATCTTGATTCATACCTACTTCTGACGTATGACCGATTGTGGAGGTTTGAATAAATTAATTATTCTGGAAGTCAAAACATGCAAAACTGAAACAATAGTAAATAATTGACAATGATAGAAACACTTTACTCATAAATAAAGCACAAATTTTATTCATCATCAAACGTCGATTACATTTTACAAGTTTCATCAAAGGCTATCTAATATGTAAAACTAATATCGTCCCTCAGCCCGATGTGCCTCCCATGCTGCAAATGCTTAACCCTCATCAGTCCCTTCGTAAGGGGATCTGCAGGGTTCTCATCTGACAATAACCTCTTTGCCACAAGGAGTCCTTCTTCTATATTGTGTCTTATCAAGTGATATTTTCTGTCAATGTGACGAGATCTGCCTTGATCTCTCGGTTCCTTGGCTAAGGCAACTGCACTATTGCTGTCATAGAAAATCTCCATAGGCTCCTTAATAGCTGGTACAAATCCAAGGTCTCCGATGAAGTTCTTCAGCCATATCGCCTCCTTCGCTGCTTCACTCGCTGCTATATGCTCTGATTCACAAGTCGAATCAGCCACCGTCTCCTGCTTGGAACTCTTCCAAGAGATTGCCCCTCCATTTAGGGTAAAGACCCAGCCCGACTGAGAGCGGAAGTTATCCCTATCAATCTGAAAACTAGCATCACTATAACCTAATACTCTCAAGTCATCACTCCCACCAAGGGTAAGGATATAATCCTTTGTCCTCCACAGGTACTTGAGAATGTTCTTTACCGCGGTCCAATGAGCCTTGCCAGGGTTCCCCTGATATCTGCTGACCTTCCTCAAAGCAAAGGCAACATCTGGGCGGGTACAAGTCATAGCATACATGATCGAGCCCACAGCGAAAGCATACAGTAAGCGACTCATCTCTGCTAACTCGGCCTATGTACTCGGACTCTGAGTCTTACTCAGTTTGACATTGCTTTGGATCGGTAAATCTCCTTTCTTGGAATTCTGCATGTTGACCTTTTCAACACCTTATCCAAGTAGGTACTCTGACTAAGTCTAATTAGTCTTTTACTCCTTTCTCTTAATATCCTTATCCCTAGGATATAGGCAGCTTCCCCTAGGTCCTTCATAGAAAAGCACTTCCCAAGCCAAGACTTAACCTCCTACAAGGTTGGGATGTCATTTCCTATAAGTAGTATGTCATCTACATATAGTACCAAGAAGCTAACTATACTCCCACTAGCTCTGACATACACCCAAGACTCATCTTCACTTCTCAAGAAGCCAAACTCTTTGACCTTCTCATTGAAACAAAGATTCCAGCTATGAGATGCTTCTTTTAATCCGTAAATGGATTCTCAAGGTTGCACACTCTATTAGGGTATTCTGCACTGACAAAACCCTCTGGCTGATTCATGTACACATCCTCAGCCAACTTTCCATTAAGAAAAGCGATTTTGACATCCATTTTCCATATTTCATAATCATGAAATGCAACAATGGCTAGCATGACCCTAATAGACTTAATCTTTGCTATCGGTGAGAAGGTTTCATCATAATCAATACCCTGAGTCTGAGTAAAACCCTTCGCAACCAGTCGAGCCTTATAAGTGTGCACTTTTCCTTCCATGTCGGTCTTCTTCTTGAAGATCCATTTGCACCCGACTGTTTTACGACCTGGTACATTGTCAACCAAGTTCCAAACTTGATTGTCATACATGGACTGTATCTCGCTGTCCATAGCCTCCTTCCATTAAGCAGACTCCGGGCCTACCATGGCTTCCTTAACACTGTTAGGTTCATCCAAATTTACCAGTGTACTATCGCTGATAAATATATCACCTTCCGTAGTAATATGAAAACCATAATAAAACATAGGTGTGTTCCTAACCAGTGTGGAATGCCTCGAGGTACAGACTCGTCAGCTGGCTCAACAGGATTTTCCTCCTCAGGTTGATTGCTAGTGTCTGAGGTTCCTTCACCAATTGATTCTTGAATTTCTTCAAGGTCAATTTGCCTCCCACTGTCTCCTTGGCTCATAAACTCTCTCTCATGAAAGACCCCTCTTCTTGCTACAAAGACCACATTCTCATTGGGTCTGTAGAAGAGGTAACCGAAGGATTTCTGTGGGTAGCCGATGAAAATACACCTTTCACTTCGGGGTTTGAGCTTATCATGAGTCTCACGCCTCACAAAAGCCTTGCAACCCCAAATCTTGATGTGGTCCAAGTTGGGAACCTTCCCAGTCCACATCTCATGAGGTCTTTTGGTAACCTTCTTTGTAGGGACTAGATTAAGGATATGGGTGGCAGTCTCTAAGGCATACCCCCAAAAAGAGATTGGTAGCGAAGCTCGACTCATCATAGAGCGAACCATGTCTAACAAAGTTCGATTACGCCTCTCAGCTACACCATTTACCTGTGGTGTCCTGGGAGGAGTCAATTGTGAGACAATCCCACACTCCTTAAGATAGTCAAGGAACTCGGTACTAAGATACTCACCACCTCGATCGGATCGAAGCATCTTAATGTTCCTGCCCAATTGATTTTCTACTTCCTGTTTGAATTCTTTAAACCTTTCAAAGGTTTCTGACTTATGTTTGATCAAGTAGACATAACTATATCTACTAAAATCATCAATAAAAGTCACATAATACCGATTAGCATCCCTTATGGCAGTTTTGAATGGTCCACATACATCAGTATGTATTAGGTCCAACAAACCCTCACCCCTTTCACAAGTACCAGTGAAGGGTGATTTTATCATCTTTCCAAGTAGACAAGATTCACAACTATCATCCGATTTAAGGTCGAATGATTCCAAGGCTCCATTCATTTGGAGTTGGCCTATGCGTTTCTTGTTTACATGTCCAAGACGACAATGCCACAATGATGCTTTATCTAGGCTAGAAGAAGAATCAATATAGAATACATTATTTCCTTAGTTGTCTACAACCGACACAGCTTCATACACACCATCACAAGGTAATGCTTTAAAATAAAACACATTATTAAAGAAAGCATTAATACCACCACATTCATTATCAAACGAAAAGGTAAAACCTTGTTTGTACAAGCCATGAAAAGAAATAATATTTCTCGCCATTTCAGATGAGTACACACATTTATTTAAATCGAATTTTAACCCATTATTCAACAACAAAATATAAACTCCAATCTTGGAAATAGGTAAAGCCTTCCTATTCCTCATGATCAAGTTTATCTTTCCATGCTCCACATCCTCACTTCTTCTTAGGCCCTGCAAATTTGAACATATGTGAATACCACATCGTGTAACAAGCACCCAAGAGTTAGAATATGGTGAGTTATTAGACAATATTGTGTAAATACCTGCGTGGGTGGGTTTCACTCTCCCATCCTTTAGATCCTGCAAGTACTTAGGGCAGTTTCGCTTCCAGTGCCCCTTGTCCTGGCAATAGTAGCAATCAGCATCCTTGGGAATGGCAGAAGGAGTGACATAACCGCTTTTGGTCCTTGATGAGGAGCCTTCAAGATACTTTCCCTTGGTACCCTTCGAAGGGGACTTCCTCTTTTTCCCTTTGCCTTGACCGATAGCCTAAATAGGGGTAGATGTTGGAGTAGGAGTAGTAGAGGTAACAACCGACTTACCCTTAAGACCGGTTTCAGCGGTCTGCAAGAGTCCTTGAGGTTTGCTAAGAGTAACTTCCTCCTTGTTCATATGATATGTCATATGAAATTGGTCATAACAAGAAGGTAAGGAGTGCAAAATGATGTCAATTGCCAACTCCTCAAGGAAGTTCACATTCAGCTTGAGCAAATGGTCCACATACCTCTGCATCTTTTGCATGTTGCCTATGATGGATTCACCATCCTCCATGCGGGTTGTTATCATGGAGGAGATTATTTCATACCGCTCCTGACGAGCACTCTAATGGTACCTTTCGATCAGATCTTGGTGCATCTCAAAAGCATAGAAGTCCTCATAGGGGTTTTTGGAGCTCGGCTGTCATCGTGGCCATCATGATGCATGCTACCTTAGTAGCATCTCTCTCATGTGTCCTGAATTCAGCGATCTCCTCAGGAGTTGCAGTGGACTCATCAAGCTCCTTTAACTCCTTATTGAGGACATATTCCTTGTCCTCATAACGAGCAACCATCCTGATGTTCCTGATCCAGTCCATGAATTTGGAACCATCAAAGATGACTCTCCCACAAAGATTCATGAGAGAGAAAGAGCCAGTTGGGTTAGAGCCCGAAGCATTGGTGTTGGAAGACATCTGAAAGAAGAAAGCAAGTTTAAATTAGATATATAGAGTCCTTAATAAGACACCCAAATGTAATATTAAGGCTAGGATCCAATCACAATATATTATACTTAGAAGACGGATGTCGTAATCTAAGTAATAACATATTTGAAAGGTAGGTGAATGACGATTCACCAATTTCCACCATGAAAAACGAAATGAATTATTAGGTTTTAATTGGATTTGAAATTCCTAGATTCTTTTGAGATTCATTGAACTTTTCAATGGCATGTTTCAATCTCGATTGTGCCCTTCAACTTGTGTGACTGGGATGCCGAGGATCACAAAACAAGGTGTGAATAACCACACTAATTCACTTGGTACCCTTAATATTATCACCTAATCAATGTGCCGGTTAACCACACACGCTCCATTGATCTATGACAAACATTAAGTCGCATTTCGTGATCCTTACTAGTCCAAGTTATTGTGCCGGTTAACCGCACACGCTCCACCAACGACTTGGTAAGGTACAAAGTGTGAATTCCATGGACTAGCACCATGTTCACATTTTTCCTAAAGTAACTAAAATTGGGAATTAAAATATTTAGTTACTTTATAATAATCATTATACTTTTAATGATGATTTAAAGTCATTGTCCTACCCGTTCGGCTAACGACCCTCCACCGATCAAGGAAGCGGTGGGTGAGAGTGGACACTCATTAAGCTGCCATTTTACAGGCAACAACCTTATACCCCCCCTTATAGACCGACTTCGTGAATGAGGCCTACTAATGGTAGAACGACTTATTCTTATACATATATAATAATTAACCATTAATGTTATAAATAGTATAAGTGTTGAACTTTAACTATTAAAACTCTAAGGATTGGAATTAAAGTTTATTAAAGTGTGTGAAACTTTACAAATTCCAAAACTTGAGGGCAAGTTTTGTAACTATCCAAAACTTTTCATTTCATAAATTATGAATTAAAGGTTCATAAAAATGAAGACTCTTCATTTTCATGTAACTTATGTGTTTAAATGTGTGTTTAAAAGAAGTGACCTTTGGATATCCATAACTTGAGGACAAGTTATGGACTCCATTAAAACACATAAATGATCAAGAATTAATCCTAAACAATTCAGCAAATAATTCCTATCATCTTTTAAATTCATAAGAACATGAACATGATCATCAAAGCTTCAAGAATTACATGGACACATACAAAGCTTGAAATTTTGATATAAGCAATTATAAATGGATTAGAACAACCATTACACCAACTAAAACAAGTTTTAAAAAACCAAAACAGTTTAGGGTAATGTTTCTAGTGTTTTTTACCAGCAACAAAAGTCGAAAATCTGCATTCTGAGGCTCCTACTCGTCGAGTGCACTAAACTACTCGGCGAGTAGGATGAGTTTACACATGAACTCGGAGAGTCCCCCCATGGACTCGGCGAGTTCATCAGGCAGACAACAAAAAATCGATTTTTTTTTCATTATTTTGCATTAAGTATCAAACAAACAAGCCTAGGCTCTGATACCACTGTTGGGTTTTAAGCATTCTAACACTTCCTAAGTGTACATGCCACCCTAATAAACCTTGGATCTATGTTTGTCTAAATACATGCAAAATATGTTTTCCAAGGTTTATAACTTATCTAGCATGGCATGAGGAACTTTTAAACATAAAAGAAACTAGATGAATTACATACCTTTTGATGAGTGTTGATTCCTTGGAGTTTGAGATCCAAGCACCAATAATGTGAATGCCTCAAATGGAAATCACAAATTAGCACAAACTTGGAAAACTTTATCAGAGAGTATACACACTCTAGAAATCGGCCACACCTTACACACACACTAGGGTGTTATTTCATGCAACATAAGCTTGTTTATATAGTGTGCATGGTAAGGGTGAAACCCTAATAACCCATGTCTTTTCCTTTCCAAGGATACATGGGTTAAAAGCTCCATGGACTTCCATATAAGCTTAGCCCATTAACAAATGAGTATTAGCCCACACCATATAGATATAATTGCCCATGATTTAATTAGTCTTCCTTTTAGTCACTAAATTAATTCATAATTAATTCAAGATTAAAACTAATTAAATAACATGACTTTATATTAATATATTATAACTTATAATATATTAATAAATCGTAAGTATACAATTCTCATAAAATTATCCATAAATAGTTTGGGTGAAGTGCAACCCAAATGGACCATGTCGGGTCGGGTCAAGTATATACCAAATAAGTTATGGACTTAGACACCTTATCCAACAAAGAAATCATTTTTGGATTGTCATGGTTGTCCATGGAAACTTGGGAAGTAGATCTTCCAATCAACTTAGCTTTACTAGTGCGCTAAATCTTTTCTGATTCAGCAACAATAAGCAAATAGGCAAGATCAATATGGTTCATGTCGTGGTCTGTCATATAGTATTCCTTAATGAACCCACTATATCACCCAGGAAGTGATTGAAGAACCAAGTCAACAACCAACTTCCTCGAGACTTCGACACCCCATATTCCCACCCTGTCAATATGTAGCTTCATCTCCAAGATGTAAGCACATACAGGATTTCCATCTTTGTGTTTGCTGGCCAATAGGGCTTTCACGTCATTGAACTTGTGGGTCAGGGAGAATTATTAGAGGAGGTGGAGGAAGAGAAGTTCCACTATAGCACGAAGAGGGTATTAATCTTTCACCTCGATCGTCTTGTGGAATATCATCTTTATAAGGAAATTTATTTCCAAAAGATTCGGGAAGACCATGGTTGTCAGAACTAGACATCTACAAGGGAGAAATTAGAGTTAGTTGATTTAAGTCCTTAATATAACACCCAAAATGAAATATTAAGGTTAGGACCCATCACAATATTCTACAATTCAAAAGAGGGATGTCGTAATCCAATTGCAAAATATTTAAAGGTAGGTAAATGACGATTTACCAATTTCCACCATGAAAAACGAAATTGATTATTAAGTTTTAAATGAAGTGAAATTCCTAGATTCTTTTGAGATTCATTGAAATTTTCAACGGCATGTTTAATCTCAATTATTCCCTTCAAGTTTGTGACTAGAATACCAAGGATCACAAACAAGGTGTGAATAACCATGCAAATTGGCTTGGTACTCTCGAAGTCATTTATCACCTAATTAATGTGCCGGTTAACCACACACACTCCATTAATCTATGATAAACATCGAGCTACCCTTTGCCACCCTTACTAGTACAAGTTAGTGTGTCGGTTAACCACACACACTCCAATAACGACTTCACAAGGTGTAAAGTGCAATTTCATGGGTCAGCATCAAATGCACATTTTCCTAAAGTATCTAAGATTGAGAATTTATAAGGGTTTAGTCACTTTATAATTCATTATAATTTTAATGAGGGTTTAGTGTCTTGTGCTAGCCGTTCGGCTAACGACCCTCCACTAGTCAAGGAAGCGGTGGGTGAGAGTGGATACCCATTAAACCACCATTTTATAGGCAGTAGCCTTATACAACCCCCCCCCCCCCCCTTATAGATTGACTTTATGAATGAGGCCTACTAACGTTAAGACTGACCTTTTACTTATACATATATAATATATTAAACTTTTAATTTTATATAGTATAAGGGTGCATATTTAAACTTTTAAAATACTTAATGGTTTAATCTATTAATTAAACTATATTCTTAAATTAATTAAACTTGAATCATGTGGTTATGGATTTATTAATTCTCTTTTAAATAAAGACTTTACTTAATTTAATAAATTCCATAAGGTGTAATTGAACTATTCAAATAAACATCAAGGTTCTAAATATAAAAATTCAAAACTAAAAACTATTTAATTAATTTTTAGGTTATAAACCCAAGAGTTGCACCTTTTAATTACAAGAGTTTTAGAAATCAATGTTTCATAATTTGAGACTTTTCAAATACCAAAACTTGAGGGCAAGTTTTGTAACTTGAAAACTTTTCATTTCCATAACTTATGAGTTTAATGTCATTTTAATGGATGAGACTTTTCATGTTCCATAACTTGAGGACAAGTTATGGAAGTTATTAAAAAACATTTAGATCAATTTTAATAAATAAGATTATCATATAAACTAGGATTGATCTAACCAAACTCATAAAGCAAGATAATATCAAATCAACAATTTACAAGTAATTTTGTTTATCATATAAACCAACAATTATCTTAAAATTTTGACAATTATCTTTTGATTGGATGAGTATAATCACTACCATATCAGAAAAACAAATTTTATGATGCAAAACAGTTTGTGGTAGTGATCTCAGTCCAATCCAAGCCAAAATCCCGAAAATCTGCCAACAGACTGTCCGACTCGTCGAGTCAGTTTATGGACTCATCGAGATCATCATGAACTCGTCGAGTTCATACATGAACTCGGCGAGTCTAGTCTGTCAGAATTCAATTTTCAGTTTACTTCAACCTTTAACAATTAGCAATGTAAAAATATAACAGAAAACAACCCTAGGCTCTGATACCACTGTTGGGTTTTGAGCACTATAACAACCTTAAGGTGCACATACAACCCTAATGCTTTGGATCTATGTTTTCTCTAGTTATAGATGCAAAATTGTTTTCCAAAGCATGAAGCCTAAACTAGCATACAAAATTTGATAATTGAATCATAAGACTCATTAGATTGTTTACCTCTTGTTGTAGCTTGTTGTCTTTGGCATTTAAGAGCTTAGCACATCAAATGTGATGCCTCTAATAAGTCACAAACACCACCAACAATTGGATGACTTGAGAGATAGAGAAAGAGAGGTTCCAATGCACTAAAATCGGCTATAGTATCTCTAAGACAACTAGTCTCCAATTTTAGGCTAAGGGGTGTCATATATATAGTGTACGAATCCAAGAGTCATGAGTAAACCCTAATCCATACACTTGGGTTATGATCCATATCTCATGTAGGGTAACTCTTCATGGAAACTTACGTAAACTTAGCCCATCATGGATCAATAGCCCAAACCATATATATATATATATATATATATATATATATATATATATATATATATATATATATATATATATATAGGGAAAGGTTATATTGAATATAAAGAATTAGGGCAACACATATTGGAACCAATAAAAGAATGACAACACATCACTTTGGAATAACTACATAAATAACTTTCATAGTACATTGCTTATGAATAAAGAAATGGACACGTGTCACTTGATCATTGGTTCCAGCATATGTTGCCCTAATTAATAATTTTCCATTGAACCTAGACCTATATATATATATATATATATATATATATATATATATATATATATATATATGTCTTGGATATAGATCCGCTAAGAATTGTTTTTTTGGTAGGAAGGTAAGAAATTTTTTTTCGACTTACTTTTTTGACGAACAAAACAAATGAATCAATAATAACATGATTCACCAAAAAAAATCCCGAAAAAACATTTCGATGATTCATTTTTATGATGATTTTGCTGATATTCACTAAAATTGTCATAAAAGTGAATTTTTTTTGTTGATTTACCTAAAAATGAATCATCCAAGTGTTTTTTTCGGAAATTTTCTTTTGAATCATCTTACTTTTGAATCATCTAATGATTCATTTCATTTTTTTGCTAAGAAAATATGCATATAAAAAATTTCTTACCTTCATACCAAAAATTTCCTTCTTATTTGATCTTGACTCTCTCTCTCTCTCTCTCTCTCTCTCTATATATATATATATATATATATATATATATATATATATATATATATATATATATATATATATATATATATATATATATATATATATATCATTGATTTACATAATCAATCCCCGCTAATTTAATTAGTCTTTTTCGATCACTAAATTAATTCCTGATCAATACTAATTAAATAACATGATTTCATATTAATATATTATACTTGCAATATATTAATAAATCATAAATAACCTCTTTCTCAAATGTCCATCCTATCAGATTGTTCTGGTAAAGGCAACCCAAAAGGATCATGCTACTCTCGAGTTAAATACATACCAATTATAGTTATGGGCTTAGACACCTAATTTAACAGTAATATTGTGTGGGTGGCCCGTAGCATTCGTTAGTATAGTGATATAGTAAGACTGTGGGGGTAGTGTCACACCCCCAAACCAAGGATGACGGAAACGTCCGGGGTGGAGGACTTCATGTATAGTATCACAGCAACGAGTATAATAGTGCTCAAAGTAAATACAACCATCATAAATATAATTGAAAAAGTTACATCATAGTAAGTTTACATGTTTCAAAATCAATTACATTATGATGACAAAATGAACTGTTTGACGATTTAACGTCCCATCCTCAAAATATTGTTGTTTTCCTGTTTCACTGATTTCCTGATAATACAAGTAGTTTTGAAAAGTGTCAACAATTAAGTTGGTGATCTCATAAGTGTTTTGTTTGAGAAAGAAACCATTTTCTTTGTAAAAGCGACAAAGTATGTTTCCAGAAAACCCAATATTTTCTTTGTTAAGTGTGAAATGAATGCTTCTATGTTATGCAATAATGAACCCTAGAAAGACCCGTAAATTCCTTCTATAATCACCCGGTGTATATAAGTTATATAAAATTTAAATTAAATAAATCGTCGAATATAATGGGTCTGCCCTAGGTCCACAACCAAACAAGGAACAGGAAGAAAGGCGGGCCCACCAATTCTAAATCGATTATGAATAGATTCTTATATAACTCTAACATATACACTTAGCAATTATAGCCGAAGCCTAACAATTCTAGATGAAAGTAGTTTTAACAGAAATATGTTTCCAAAGAAAATCCAATATTTTCCTTATAAGAGTTAGGTAGTCCTAAATCCCAGGACCGAAAATAAACAAGTATTTTTCCATACTTAAAGATATAAAAGTGATTTTAAATCGGCATAAAATCCTTTTTTATATAAAAGTGTACATGTATTTTTCCATACTTAAAGTAATTTATGTGAGTTAAATCAACATAACTCGCTAATTTGAAAGTAGAACCCGTAAATCTTATGATTTGTTAATACCACATGTGAGCTATTATAACCATGCTAAGACTCAGACGGTCTCGTAATACGACGTTCTTCAGGCGTCGCACGTTAAATGACACTTGTCACCTCAGAACTGTTGGTCTAGCTGTTGCAAGCAGCTTAGGTGCGGGCTTGTCAGACCCAATATATATCTATACACAACTATCACGCTATCCCTACAAGAGACTCTGGTTACAATTTACCGGACTTTTGACTTTGTTACCATGAAGGTAACACGAAGCGAATGTCTCACAAATTTATTCATTAACAGATTTACGTGAACTGAACTGAAAACATTTGGTAAATAAGTTTGAAATGTAAATGATACATAAACTATTACTATTATGTAGTATATGAAAAACCCATTTGGTTTGAGAGTAAAACCTTTCTCATGTAGTAAAAATCCATAAACTATGCTTATTATAGCTTATTATATGTGTTCGAATGAATGAAGAATCCTTATCATGAATGACAAAATTTCAGTTTATGATGTTAAACTAACAAGAAAATACATTCAATATTTAGAACTTATTGTTATACACTTTTCTCAACATAATACAAAGTGTTATGAAAGTTATAAGTTGTTACTAGTTTTTAACCGTTCTGCACTGTTTTAGAAAAATCACACAAAAATCTTACGAAGGCGAAAACTGAATCCGTAAAATCTGAGAGTTCATAAAATGTATCTAGTTTATTCATAATTTTTATTATGATTTTTGGAAGTCTTTAACTTGTGTTAAAATGTTCATATTCATAGACTGGTCCAAATTCATTTACGAAATGATAAGCAGTTTTGTAAAAATCACCATAAATTGTAGAAAAATCGTATGGAGATGTGCAAATAGTCATTTTAAAGGTATGAACCTTAACTATTTGAACCTAATACAGTTTTGAAAGATATTAAGTTTATAGTCAAAACAGTCCGTGAATAAGACTCAACTTTTCTGATGAAAGCTGTTCTTTGAGTTTAGTTGTGTTCTTGGTGTTTTAACTTGTATTCCCCCCCCCCCCCCCCCTCCTTTAAAACTTAAGAAAAACATGAAAAGTTAGGGGTATGAACTCAACCTGAGTGATTTCAGTAGATGGATGATGAAGTAAAGAAGTGTTCAACTCAAGAACACTTAGATAATGCTTGAAGATTTCGAAGATCTAAGAACAAAAATGACGATATTTGTGTAAGGAACTCATGATTTGAGTGAAGAAGTGTAATAATCATATGAAAGATGATGATACTTACCAAATGAAGAAGAAAAGTCTTGGAAAAAGCCTTGAAAATCTCGGAATTGAAAGAGAGAAGTTGAGAGAAAAGTGTTTGCTCTTTGGGTGGAAATGAGAGAAATGAGTGAGAATGAGGAGAGAGGGTGAGTTATCCAGCTCTTAGGATGTGGGAATGGCTGGAGATTGATGGAAAAGTACAAGGAAGTGACTTGGTATGGTGGGGAGGGGTGTGGGTTGGTCATAGAGTGGGTATGGGTGGTTGCTTGTGTCATAAATCAAAGAAAAGTCAACACTCCACCCCCTTGTACTTCAACCACTAAATATTGGATGTGATTAGCACTAAACACGTGGGGATTAATGAAATTTGAGGCTTTAATTGTTAAAATAAAGTTTTGGGTGAAAATCTCGCGTTAAACTGATGAAAAACGGGCCTAAAACAAAGTCGTAGTCAAAAACCGGGAAGAAATAGCCTTTCTGTGAGGCTTCTCGCATGGGGGGACCGAAGGTGGTCAGGTTCAGTCCTTAGAAGACTAGGACCGAAGGCGAAGGTGGGTCAGGAAGCGAAATGGTGCGAAACCTATCGGAAGCGAAATGGACCGAAGGGTTCGGTTCGCATGCGAGGTTCGGGCCCGAAAGGAGGCTTCGGGTTCGGTCCACTAGGGCTTCGGGTCTCAGCAGTTCGGTTCCTTAAGAGGACTTTCGGCCCTATGAAGGTTTGGCCCTATAGAGTGGGTTTCAGGTCCTTAAGGGTATTTTGCCCGTTTTTACCCCGTTTTAAGCGGTTTTTGACCCGGTTAAGGGTTGGGATGGCCCGAAAGACTATAAAAAGTTAAAGGAACTTTTGAGAGTGATTTGGGAGACATTTGGGAGAGATTTCACATACTTGGAGAGATTTGGGAGAGATTTTAAATAGAGAGAGATAGAGTGAAAGAGATTGGGAGAGGCTTCTTTTGTGACCTTTTTGAGTGTTTGGCTTCGCAACGCAAGGTTCGTAAACCCCGTTAAGCCATGTTTAAGGATCTTACGCACTCCCGATGAGTATGCAACATTGTTTTGTCAATTTGGTTCATTACTTACCACAGTTTTAGGTTAAGGAAATCTAGATATACGAACTTTTCAATTGATGATTTCTCATTAGAATAGTGAGTTGTATAGTAATTACCTAACGTAAGCCCTAATACACAAGGGTTAATTGAGTTGACCGGTTTGACTTGTTGACTTTAGTTGACTTTGACTTGACTGGAAGTTGACGATTAGGTAACCCGTAGCGTTCACTAGTGGTCAGTTAGTAGAGGAGTGTTGTAAGACTGTAGGGTGGCCCGTAGCATTCATCGGTCCCTATTCGATAGTGAGAATGTGATAGATTTGTGGTTCACTCACATATTCCTTCGGATGATTTAGGCCGGGGCGGGTCAGCCGCACGAATGTGAGTAGGCCATAGTAAAATCGGATTCGGGAAACAGTAGGTCATTGGAGACCAGGGGTGATGTAAGACTACATAGTACTGGTAGCATTCACCTTTTTGCGTCGGATTTAGTGGCGACATGTTGTCAACCTATCATGATCGGATGGATCAAAAGGATTGAAGGAGCCATGAGTGGTGGTATAGATAGGGCAGTTATTGTCAGACGAGGTATCCTTCGGAGGTCGCATGGGGCGAATGTAAGGTTGCTTGGTGGCTCAGCAACCGGGCAGGAATATGATATTTTGGATAGTGACAGACAAGATTGGAATCCACGAAAGTCATGGTTTCTATGGAAACCAGCTAGACGACGATATGGTGTTTCGAGTAGCGACAATGATTGGGATCCTTATGTGGAATATTCATTGATTGGGAGATGCTAAGCCACTTGTAGTGGGATTAAATAATCTCAGAGTAATCGATTTGACTCCGCTGTGCAGCTCTCGTCTGAATCTAACTGTCGCAGAGATGGATCCTCTACTTGAAGGATTATTTGGACTATCTATTAAGACGGGCGTTCGGCATCTGGACATGGTAAGTGAATTCATTCGGTTGGTAACACCGAGATAATCAGGACCAGAAGTGGTTGTTCGATCAGTTATCCGTGAAGGAAAATTGTACGGTACGGTTCCAGTGTGGGAGGTCTGTCGAAGAGTCAGACCAATGTGAGGTCTAAGGATCTGGGGAGGCAGGAGTAGTTTCCTGCACCAAATGAAGGATTTATCCTTCGCCAAGATTATAGAGAGTCTGGTTTGGTTGGTTTCGGTTACCTTGGTAAGGTTGTGGTATTCACGGGTTTGTGGCCATGTTGCTCAGGTTTCCTGGTATGCTGGGGATGGTAGTGAATGATTTCGAGGACGAAATCTAATTTAAGCAAGGGAGAGTTGAAACCCCATGTTCCGAGTCAGTTCCTAATTCGAGGATGTGACCTGAGGAACGGTCATCATAAGGATTGGGGCATTTAAAAAGGTGATATTTAGGTCCATTTGGATGTGGGTAATGTAGATATGTGATCCAAAAGTTTGGTTTTCACTTTGGAGTCAAAGGGTAAAATGGGAATGTAGTGTTTCAGACTTATTTTATGAATTATGGATTTTAGTTTTATGTGTTTTAAGTTAAAAGTAATTAGATAGGGTTGTAGAGCTCCTCAATACCTTTCGGTGGATATAAAGAACGTCGAAAACGGAGTTAGAACGAAGAAGCTATAACCGTTTGAAGTTTGGGTGGTTTTAGGCCAAGCTGAGTACGTTGGGCATACAAAAAGGTGTACGTTGGATGTACTAATGGAATCCTGAGTACGCTTGGCATACCAGGAGTACATTGGGGATACACAATCAGTGTCCAAACCCTATTTTCGTGGTTTAACCCCTATTTAAGCTCCTTAACTCCCCCAAACCCACTCCATTCTCAGCCTCCACCCCTCCAACACCCCTTTCATGAAACCCTAACCTTAGATGAGCCTTTTCAGCTAAAAGAAGGTGATTTTTGAGTGCTTTGGAGTATGCATGGTTCACCTTGGAGAAGAAGGAACTTCTTGTAGACGTGTTGGTTGCATTAGAGCTTATAGATCTGGACTTTGTTCACCTTGATCTATCTTTTAGAGGTATAAAGTTTGAATCTTGATGATGCATCTATTAGATCTAGCTAGTTTTTGATGTTATGAGCTTTTGGTCATTTTAGTTCATAAATTTTAGATCTTGAAAGTTTGTGACCTTGTTATAGATAAAGTTGGAAACTTTATCCATCTAAACATCATCGTGATTCAAATATGAAGGTTTGAGACTTGGACTTAATAGATTAAGTTGAAAAAGATGCACTTTTGGTCTCATTTGATGCTCAAAGGCTAGATCTTGGTGGTTTGGACCATTCTAATGGATAAAGATGGAAACTTTATCCATTATGGAGCTTTTAGGATCCATAAAAATATAATATTGATCCTTCTATACCTTCCATGAGAGTGTAATGATGTCTTAATGGATTAATAAGTTAAGGTTTTAGATTTTGGACCTTTTCTAGACATGGAGAGTCATATAGGTGGAAACTTTATGACTTAGAATGATTTTATGGGACTAGACCTGAGTGTTGGATGAAAGGACTTAAGAGATTAATCACTTAACGGAAAAGTTCCATTTGGTCGGGTACGCCGGGCGTACCTTTAAGTACGTTGTGCGTACTCGTATGGGGTCCCGATTTTGGTTGGTAAGTACGCCATGCATACGAGCTGAGTATGTTGAGCGTACTCAGCTTGAAGTTTGACTTATTGAATTTGACTTCCGTTGACCGTTGTCTTTTGACCAAGTTTGACCTTGGGCCAAACTTGAGGGTTTTGGCCTATTAACTAAGATTTTATTTGGTTCTGTTATTGATAGCTTGGGAAGTCGGTGGGGCAGTAGCTAGGGATTCTTCCAGGAATCTTCTGCAATGGAGGTGAGTCTCCTCACTATTTGTATGGGTCGAAGGCATCAATGCCGACCCATTTGGTTTATGTATTGTAGGAAGACCCGGGGGTTAGCCCTAGGCATTATGTATGAAAGACTAGGAGGCGGCTCCAGGCACACTGTATGCTATTATGTAATGTAGGAAGACCTGAGGGTTAGCCTTAGGAATTATATACTAAAGACCAGGAGATGGCTCCTGGCACATTGTATGCTAATTGGCTAAGTAGAGTAGTATGTATCCTAGTTGTCTTTGTGATGCTTGCATGGAAGACCAGGAGGTGGCTCTTGGCACCTGTTTGTAAGACCCAAGGGGTGGCCCCTGGCTTGGCAAGAAAGACTACGAGGCGGCCTGTAGCATAATGGCAAGATTATGTGTGGAACATAGCACCTTTATTGATTATGATATATTTATGGCTCACGGTTGTGTATGGCATGTATGGTTCAGTTGATATGTATGGTATGTGGTATTTTGGGAACTCACTAAGGTTCTTGCTTACGGTTTTCAATTTTGGTTTCAGGTACCTCCAGTTTTCAAATAAGGAAGCTCGGGACGATCGCAACGCATACATCTATGTCTTCCGCAATATGTGATTTCTAATAATGAACTTTGATAAATGTTTTGTTTGAAATGCTTTTTAATTTTTGAACCAAGTTACAAATGTGTTTTAGTTATACTAAAAATGAAATATTTGGTCATGAATTTTGGGACGTTACATGAGGCTTGCATTTTTGCAAGAGTGATGCTCTTCTTCTTCATCTCTTTTCTCTGTGGAACCGTGGTTTATTCTTCTCTTCTTCCTATCTCTCTCTTTTGAAGTTAGTTTGGTGTTTAGAAGGCATCTTGTGCTATTCTCTTTAGTGCTTAATTGAGTTGAGCACTTAAAGGCTGTAGACATTCAAGAATTCAAGAAGAAACTAGCATTCCAAGTGTGCCCAGATGATGAGCTTCTGTCCCAAAGGGTCGAAGGTGAGGTTCGATGTAAGGTGTTTGAGGGAGAGGGCTCTTGATTGGTAGGATGAGGTTGGTTATGCTCTGGGAGCACCAACTATTGAGGCTAAGAGCTGGCCTGATTCTGTGACCAGATTTTGAGTTAGCAAGTAACTAAATTTGTTTGTGTAACACATTTAGAGAACTATCAAAGTTAACAAGTAACTAAATTCCATACGAGTTAGCAAGTAACTAAATTTTTTCATGTAACACATTTAGAGAACTATCAAAGTTTATTTAGTATTTGTAAAAACCTACACATGTTACTAAGAAACACATTTGATAGTTCTATACATCTATATTTTTAAGTAAAAAAAATTGTTGCTAAGACATTTAGTTTTAATATAACCTTATAGGTACATCATAAGAGAACATATTAAGACATTTACATATAGTTTTAGTATAACATGATTGATAAATCTTATAGATAACATGACATGTGAAGTGACTTCTTGTCTGGTGTAGCGGAGAATAAAAATATAAAAGATTTATAAACATAAGATTTTCGTACGAATTTTATTTTATGTTAATCTGAAAACCTATGATAGTAAGTAAAAAAAATTCGGCTTTAACACACCAAAAAATAATACCACTGTAAAACCATATTTAAAAATAATAAACAAACTTAGGAGTTTTTATGTCAATATTCCTACATAATAATAATCCTTTAAACAAATAATCAAAATATAGTGATTGTTTATGCCCAAAATGGAACCTGAATGGGTTTATACTTTTATTAACCAAAGTGAAATAAAATTTACATCAAATAAAATGGTTTTATATTTTTATATATCTACTCTCCTAATAAATGAATCTTAAAAATGCCACTTGTCCATTTTCTAGGATCCTTCTTTGCCAACTGGCACACTTCTAAAGCATCTTCTAATATCTTACCGCTCATATTAATTAAAATTAAATAATTAAAATTAAATTAAAATCCACTTATTTAGGTAAGTCGTTCAAATTTTAAAACAAAAATCTCATGCTAATTTGAGAATTGTAATTAAACTGACAAGACATTATGGGATCCTAAACAACTATTGTTTAACTTTGGTGATGATAATTATGTTTTAAATCTCATTTAGCATGCATAAAACATAATATCAACATGTTGCATTATGTTTAAATCACCAATATCACATATTAATTTTCGGCGCAAAAAATAATCACTAGTTTTATTATTTGCCGTTATAACGCTATAAACCAATTTTAGTCTTTTTAATAAAAACTCCTTATTTATTATAAAGACATGGAGTTTATATAAAGGTTAAACATCTTTAAACCATTTCAAATATTTTAAAGTTGGGTATTTATAAGTTTTACAATAAAACTATCTTCAACAAAAATTGAGTTTTAACCGGTAAACCGGTAACCAGTAATGGGTAAAACGTTTTTATAAATATTCATTTATAAACATCTTATGTTATCTTTTAAATATTTTTTACTCAAACTCCAAGTGATATTATCTTATAAAAAATGTTAATGGACATGTAAAAACTATTTTCAAACATAAAACATAACATACATTTAACATAAAATAAATATCACAAATATGCATTATAATGTGTATAAACCAAGTCATCTCTATTAATAATTTTTGTAAGTTATCACAAGAATTATTAAGTCTATCCTAAAGGACTTAAGGGATACTTCGAAAGGTCTTTCAGGTGGTAATTTCTTCATCTTGTTACATTTAAAGTAAATACAACTAGTCTAACTAATTTATTACATCAAATCAACAAATGAAAAATACCTATTTATCTATTACATCTTATAAATAAATAAATATCAACCAAACAAAAAGGTCCAAATGGCTTGTTTATACACAAAAACATATCAAATATTATAACAAACAATTCCTTATTTTTTCCAATGCAACTTTTATATAACCAAAATGTATGAAAAATTGTTATATCTAAAAATAAACAATTTTAACCAAGAAGTTGTCAAAGAAGATAAATATGGATTTTTCTTAACAAAAAGAAATTCATGCTTGTTTTCCAAAAACCAAAGATTATCAAACATAAAAAAAATCATTTTAACATATAAAAGATGGCTCTGATACCACTGTTGGGTTTTGACATGATATAAAAGTTTGTTTTTCTATTGAACTTATATAGTCGAATAAAGATCATATACGAAAATTTATTATTTTAAATGTTGTGGTGTATTATTATTTAATATATTGAAGCTTTTTTTAAACAACCATATATTAGAAAAAGACCCTTGCAAGATTTTAGAGAAAGAAAAAACCAATTACAAAATGTCTAATGGTTGTTTGTAACATATTGATTTTTAACAGGTATGGGTTATCAGCAACCCTGTAGATTAACAATACATTTAAAAGGTTATCAACAATCATGGGGATTATCAGCAATCCCGTGGACTCACAATTGTCCAAGAGATATCAGCAACATAGTTTCACAATTCACATCAATCAATTAGAAAGACCCAGTTGGTCAGCATGCAAACAATATTACACGGGTAATATAGAGAGAAGACTCACCCCGCAAATAACAATCAGAATTACAACAACTCTCCCACACACATAGACAAGAGCAACACTACACCAAATAATAGTAAAGACATACCCTTTCAGCCTATATCCTTAAAACCCTAGCTTGACCCAAAAAGTCAACCATGGTCAAAATTCAACCATGGTTAACTTTAGCCAACGGCCACGTCGTGACCACCCATAGTTCATGTCATGACTGGATATAGACAATACAATCGCGAATACTCCATTCTCATGACGTGACATGTTATTCCTCACGTCGTGAGATTCGTTCTGGACAACTTTGAGAATTAAGCTTTAAATACTTTAATCTACTCTGTGAGACTTTCCAGAGGGTCATACCCAACACTAAGCACCATAAAAATCATAGTATTTTAGTCATGCATGTCGAATGCATGACTTAGACACTAACTGGGTCAATAAGAAGGAAATGGGATCAAGACTCGTGCTTGGAGTCTAAAACCAACACTAAACCTTAGATCTGAACTTATACTAAAGAAAATGTCTCAATGATCCATAAAGTTTCTAACTTATGGATCCCGTGCATGCTACCCAAACCAACCATGAAAAGAGAATCATAAATCTTAGATCTAGCATGCATACGAGATAAATGCAAGACCTTTAGGACTTACAAAGGTCTAAAAACACTTCAAGATGAGGAGGTAGGAGCTTGATTGCCAAAAGTATGCACCCAAGGAGTCTTCGTCTTCTTCAAAGAGCCAAAAATCACCACATGAGTGTTGGGCTTTTATTTAAAAACTAGTTTCAAAAACATGATTTTTAGCGACGAAAGACTTATAATATTTTGAATAACATAAACAAGTTAAACCCACCAAGGATCATCTTACAAAGTTTGGAAAGAAAACACACAACCAAATAAGAAGAAGAACAATAACAAATAACAACCTCTGTAGTTCTTTAGATCCTATTGGGAGGCTTGGAAGTTGATGAAGAATGATGAACTTTAGAGACACCAACAAGAACCCAACTTGATGTAGATGCTAGTCTAAAACTCTTAACTCTTAAGCTTGAATTTCATAACCAATATGAACTTCATGAGAGAATCAAAATCAAGTAAGTTATTCAAGAGATGAATCAAGAGTTAGAGAACATGCATCATAAGATGCATGTTATGGTTTTGTGCCCTAGAGAGTGTGAGAGATGAAAGCCTTCACTCTCATGTATATAGCATACACAATATACATGGGTGTTTAACCGATAAGCACCTGAATTAAAGCAGTCTAGTATCAAATTCAGCATGCTAGGTTTAAACAATCAAACACAAGCCATTAACCAACTAGAAAAATCCATACTAACATAACTAAACCATGAGTCCCAACTTCATCTAGCTAACAGAAGCAACTAGATTTAGCTACTCGTAGTAACAATCTAACAAGAAATCTTCATAATCAAAAGCATAAAAATGTACCAAACTAAGAATTAAGTATGATCTTCTTCTTCTTCCTTGGTTGAAATTAATAGATTTCTATCTTCTTTTTCTATGAAAAACGACTTTTGGAAACTCTTTTCTCTCCAGCCAACCTCTAAAATACGTTAGCATCAAGACTATTTATAGATTTCGATTTTACCCTCCTCACATTGTGAGAAAAGGATTATCACATCGTGAGCTTAGTATTTATCTGTATTTAACAAAGATTCTTGCCTCCGGATGTTTATATTCTAAAATTTTAATACTCACATCGTGAGGCTTGATTCCTCACGTTGTGAGGTCGTCTTTTTGTTGAATTCTTCATCTTTTAAGCTTTAAACCTCCAAAGTTCCAATCCTTGTCGCCTTTAGTCCTTATTCTTCAAGATGACTTCTTTTGGTTGCAAAATACATTACATATTATAAGTACCACTTATCTATGCAAATAACCAAAATATTAATCAAAATGTATTTAAATATTGCCCAAAAATATGTGTAAATATGGCAATATCAAATACCCCACACTTATCTTTTGTTTGCCCTCAAGTAAATCTAATTATTTTTAAGTTAAACTTTCATTACCAACATCACATAGAACAATCCATTTTGAATTCAACCATTATACCAAGACCTCAATGCGTATATTTGTATCTAAATCTCCTAATAACTTCCCAATCCTAGCTACTCACAATCCTTATGAACCTTCACCCCTTAGCTTATATGATACTCATTTCTTCAACCCTCCAAATCAATTCTCATAAATCTTTCTTAACCTCTAGGTATTTTCGGTTAAGCTACCCAAGCATACATAATCTAGAAATTACAACTTTTGATACCATAATGGAGCTCTTTGGAATTCTTCACTTCTTTGAATAATTGATCTTTGATTTCTTTGAATTCACCATCTTTTTGTTTGATTTTTTGTATCTTCAGCTTTTTTTTTATTTTTTTCAGAATTTTGATCTTTTGATCTACATACTTTGATAGCTCCAAAATTCTTACAACTTTTTGGTAATTTATCTATCTCTCTCTCTCTCTCTCTCTCTCTCTCTCTCTTTCTCTCTCTCTCTCTCTCTCTCTCTCTCTCTCTCTCTCTTCTTTTTTTAAATATTTCACTTTTTTCACTCAATTCCTACATGCTTAGGCAAGGGAGCTTAACTTCAACCTTTATTTGTTAGAGGTATTAGTCTAAGTGCAATGACTACATAAGCTCTCCTGGATAGATTTCAGGTACAAGCTGCAAAACTTATTATACCATATAAACTATCAGATTACCTTTCATATCTCATGGCTTTTAACTAAAACTTGGAAAGCCACAAATATAATATAACATGTGTTGGCTCAATTAAACATTTGAGCTCCTATTGGATCATCCCATATAATACTAGCAACTTAAGTTTAAATATTATCACTAGATTCAATTTTTTTGATTATTATCTCAAACCTATTTTAAATTTTCAAAATTTTAAAATTTTAAAAATTTCTAGCAATTTACTTTTTCGACCCCCTACCCCACACTTATTACATATAATGCCCTCATTGTATGCAAAAAAAATAATATAAAATAATAAAAAGGAGAAAAAGGAACAAACTCCCCTTGGTAGTAGTGAAGAGATCTATTTCGTCACGTGTGGAAAATATTGAACATCTTGAATATGGAACTTGGATCTTCAGAAGTATGTAAATGTGTCGTCAAAATGTAAAATGAGACTTAAATCTTCAATATATGTGACGTAGAAAGTCTTCAAAGTATCAATATGGGAAAGCATACGCAACATTGCATGGGTGAGAAAAAGAGTAACAACCAAGCCTATGATAGATCCTGTAATGATAAAAATGGCCCATTAAATGAATTTGTAGTAAACAACGCTTGATTTTGTATAATATCAAAACTCACGGCGTGGGGTATAAGGCCCACGACGTGACATCGTGTGAATTGCGCTTGGGAATACTACTGAAAAGGGGCTCACGACATGAGATATGGACCTTCACATCGTGAGAACTGGGCCTCTGTGACATCACCAATTCCTCGGCCAGAAAAGACCGATTTGTTTATGCTTGGTTTTTAAAATCAGAGTAATCTTTTAAAGAAAACAGTTGCAGAATTTGTTCCCAAAATATAATAAAGATTTATCAAAGCATTTCTGTAAAGAAATGTATTTTTATTATATAACAAAATCTCGGGATGTCATGTTCCGATACAGACACATAAGCATAAACGGAACTTACATTATTTACACTAAAGATTTTACATCTCCTTTAATCTCTCCGTGAAATATATCTTCGTATCGATACCTGTGATACAAAGAAAACAGAGTGGGTCAGGCTTGGGAGCCTGGTGAGCATATAGGGTTTTCAACCCACAATAATATAATTATTATATTCAACCATCAAACAATCAACCCAATTACCCATCCCCATTATCTTCTTTATTTCTTAGGATTTTACCCTAAGAATTCAACTACCCGTCATTCATTCATTCCTAGGATTGACCTAAGGAATTAGCACAAAATCTATTGCTACATGAGGCGCATCTACCAACATCATCCTTTAAGCGCCTCTGCCAGGATTACGTCATACACTATGAGGCGCGACTGCCAGGTTTATGACATTCTCTTTTAGGCGCATCTGCCGACATTATCTTATAAGCGCATCTGCCAAGATTATACTATATGTGACATCCCCATTTTTCACGGCCAGAAAAGACCGATTTTGTTTATGCTTTGTTTTATAAAATCAGAGTAATCTTTTTAAGATAACGGTTGCGGAATTTGTTCCCAAAACAAGACATGATAATAACTTATCAAAACATTTCTCAAAGGGAATGTATTTTTCATTTAATAATAAAACCTCGAGATGTCATGTTCCGATACAGACATATAAGCATAAACAGAACTTACATTTAATTACACAATTGATTTATATCTCCTTTAAATCTCTCTGTGAAATATGTCTTCGTATTAGTACCTGTGATACAAAGAAAACTGAGTGGGTTAGGCTTGGGAGCCAGGTGAGCATATAGGGTTTTCATCCCACAATGTTATATCATATATTTATAAATATAGAACATTCAAACTTGCACAATTTCACCATATAAAGGCAACTCTTATCCCACCCCATCGATCCTCACAAAGACACGATCTAAACTCTCGTATCTAATATTTTCCTCTTTACCTGATCCCTACTCATGGATCTAAAACTATCCTCTTCACCTGATCCATACTCACGGATCTAAAACTGACCTTCTGATCTGATCCATACTCTCGGATCAATAATTGTACCCAATCCATACTCCCGGAATAAGGACAATTATCTATACCCTAATCCTGATCTGATCCATACACCCGGATCAATAACTGTGCCCAATCCATACTCTCGGACTAAGGACAATTATCTATACCCTAATCCTGATCTGATCCATACTCCCGGATCAATAATTGTGCCCAATCCATACTCCCGGACTAAGGACAATTAACTTAGTCTTAATCCATACTCCCGGACTAATAACAAGTTTTATCTCTTTACCTGATCCATATTCCCGGATCTACAATTAACCTCTTGGTCTAATCCATACTCGCTGAATAACTAGATCAACAACAACAACATCGGGGCCTCTCATCTGTTTATCACACATCAACTATCTATCCATGTTCTACCCAACAAATTAGTAGATAAAAATATATATTTTTATACATAGTTTAAAACCTGTATAACATTCTCATTCAATACCTATTCCACATAACAGATGAAGCACGCCCACATAACACATATTTCATAGAGAATAAATCCGATCTATGAGATAGAAGAAAGTGAATATACATTCACACATATAACAACAAAATTATACACATAACACGTATTTCGTGTAAAATACTTCATAATTATGCGTTAGAAGAAAGTAACCACACACTCACTTGATTAGAAGATGATCAGACAGTACTACGGCTTGTAGAAGTAGTAATCCTCAGCAGATCTGGAAGATCTCTACAAAAATCGAACTTCTCGCGGGCAGAGCTTCGGCTCGGGAATCGCACTTCTCGGGATCTTCGGGGCCTCGGGACTTGCTTCGGGGCTCGGGAATGATACCGGGGCTTCGGGATAATTTTTGCACGAAAAACGATGCAAAAACGCAAGAAAAAGGGAAGAAATGAGCAAATGAATCGGCTGCACTCAACTCCCTTTTATAGGGTCTGGATCTGCGATTTACGAGGGGCGTACTCTTAGGTTACGCGGGGCGTAACCTGGATAAGGTCGCTGACTCCCCCCACGGATAATACCGGCCAATATATATTTAAATTTAATTTCGAAAATATTTAATAAACTTCAAAATTTCATATTTTCCTCATACGAACTCCGTTTTCGACGTTCTTTGTATCCCCGCGTAGGTGAGACTACGCTCTACAACTTTCCTTTAGACGCCGTCGGAAAATTTTGACTTTATTTTTATTATTTATTTTTAGTAGGCCGGGACAGGAAAACTCCGTTATGAAATCATAACTTCTTCATCCGACGTCCGTTTTCGCCTATCTTTTTATCGTTTTACTACAATTAATGAGATCTTCAATTCTCATTTAGATTGTTTCGGATAAAAACCGCTCGGTCTCAAATCGAGTATTCGGGCTGCATACCGCTAAGTCGAAACTTCGAAAAATCATAACTTCCTCATACGAAGTCAGATTTGGGCGTTCTTTTTATGCACGCTCATGGTTTAACGTATTCTACGACTTCCATTTAGATTGCTAAGGCTAAATATCACTCTAACGTAAATTCACTTTTTACGTCGCGCTGTTTCGTGCCGGTTCTGTCGCGAAACTTCGACAGGTCAAAACTTCTTCGTTATAACTCGGATTTCGGCGTTCTTTATATGTACGGAATCCTTGTAACATATACTACAACTTAGTTAAGATTATTCATTCTAAATAATCTTTCATCAAAAATTCATTTTTGACGTCTATCGTCTCTAAATTGACTAGCCCTGATCTACGGGCGTTACACTATAAGCGCATCTGCTAGTATTATGACATTCTCTATTTGGCGCATCTGCCGATATTATTCTCCAAGGAATCTGCTAGTTTTATGACGTTCTTTAATTGGTGCATCTACCAATATCATTCATAATCATCTTTCATACCTCATCATTTTATCACATACCAACTATCTCATCTACCCATGTTCTACCCAACATATTTGTAGATATAAAATACATATACAGTTTAACTCATTTAAAAACTATATAAAACATTCATTCCATACTCATCTCAAATAAACAACAATATATAAACACATAGCACGTATTTTATAACAAATACTTCATATTTATGTGTTAGAAGAAAGTAACCACACACTCTCCCAAACATATACTTAATACATTCAAACAATACTTGTATTATACCCGTGTTTATGAAAGGGACTATACACCCACACATATAAACAACTTTATATTATACACATAGCATATATGTTATAGAAAATACTTAATATTTATGTGTTAGAAGAAACTAACTACACACTCACTTGATCAGAAGATGATCGGACAACACTACGGTTTGTAGAAGTAGTATTCTTCGGCAGATCTTCACAAAAACCGGACTCCTCGCGGGCAGAGCTTCGGCTCGGGAATTTCACTTCTCGGGATCTTCGGAGCCTCGGGACTTGCTTCGGGGCTCGGGAATGATACCGGGGCTTCGGGATAATTCTTGCACGAAAAACGATGCAAAAACGCGAGAAAAAGGGAAGAAATGAGCAAACTACTCGGCTGCCCTCGACACCCTTTTATAGGGGCTGGAAGGTCGATTTACGCAGGGCGTAAATCCTAGTTACGCGGGGCGTAACGACGATAAGATCGCTGACTCCCCCCATGGATAATATCGGCCAATATATATTTAAATTAAATATCGAAAATATTTAATAAACTTCAAAAATTCATATCTTCCTCATACGAACTCCGTTTTCGACGTTCTTTATATCCTCGTGTAGGAGAGGCTACGCTCTACAACTTTCCTTTAGACTCCGTCGGCTAATTTTGAATTTATTTTTATTATTTATTTTTAGTAGGCCGGGACAGGAAAACTCCGTTATAAAATCATAACTTCTTCATCCGATGTCCGTTTTCGCCTATCTTTTTATTGTTTTACTATAATTAAAGAGATCTTCGATTCTCATTTAGATTGTTTCGGCTAAAAACCGCTCGGTCTCAAATCGAGTATTCGGGCTGCATACCGCTAAGTCGAAACTTCGAAAAATCATAACTTCCTCATACGAAGTCAGATTTGGGCGTTCTTTTTATGCACGCTCATGGTTTAACGTATTATACGATTTTCATTTAGATTGATAAGGCTAAATATCACTCTAACATAAATTCACTTTTTACGTCACGCTGTGTCGTGCCGGTTCTGTCGCGAAACTTCGACAGGTCATAACTTTTTCGTTATAACTCGGATTTCGGCGTTCTTTATATGTACGGAATCCTTGTAACATATACTAAAACTTAGTTAAGATTGTTACAATTATCTCCCCCTTAGGATGATTATGTCCCGGAATCATCAACGAAAATAGAACTTGTACAATGATTCCGTACGCTATCTCTTCATCCTAGGTAATAACCTTAAATTCTATGTTTCCTCGAAAGAGTATTTAACTTCATGGCTTTCTTGACCGCAGACGATGCCCAATCTTGCATCTGCTTATCGTACTATGTTGTACTTTCAATCGTAACCCTCGAGTTACCAAATAAGTCGTTATTATGGACTCCTTCTTCTTCTCAGGATAAATACTTTCCTTTATCTATTGTAACAAACCGATGGGTCGTGCTCTACTGACCTCTCATCGAATGATGCAATGCTTAGACTCAGGTCTCTTAGAGTTAAATTCCAAAATGGAATATACCTTCCTTCATATTCTAATGTGATATAATCACGTTTCAGCATGTAGCGTTTTTACTTACAAACTTCTTTTAACAACAAGCGCGACACTATCAATCGCATTAACTTCAACCTTCTGACTTAAGTCAGATGTTACATCTAACTTGGTCCTCTAGACCACATAACATACTCCTCGTAGTCGAACTCAAATTTAAACATGACCACTAGGGTCGGAACACGAACCATACTACTAGTCATTACCGAAACAATGGTAATGACATACCAGAATAAAATGGAATCAGTTACTAGCTTCTTGGTAACCTTGTGACTTTCCCTGATCCAAGTGCGAGTCCTGTGCTTCCGGTAATATATGCATCTACTACCTTTCACACCTACTCATACTCGTCCCAAGTATTGTCCCGCAGTTGACCAAGTCACCATACAAGAAAATCAGACAATCATTCAACACATCAGTTATCAAAACTAAGGTTTATATTAATTCCTTGAAACGATTACACAAAAGTTCAAGTTCACCCTATACTATGCCTTTAATAGGCTACATACATGATACTTTTCATATCGCTACTTTATAACTTGATCTTTAGATATAAGATCTTTATTCCTGATTCCTTGCATTGCCATCTGCTTCATCAAGGATCATTTGAAATGCTCTTGCCTTTAGCTTTGGCGGCGCCTCTAGCCTTGCTGCTTGATTTTTCCTTGGGCAGTCTTGCTTGAAGTGCCCCTCTTCGTTACATTCGTAACACACCTTTTTGTTGAAAATACATTCATCGGCGTAGTGCCCATGCTTTCCACACTTGAAACATGTCACCTCCACGCCACATTTTCCTGAGTGCTTCTTCTTGCACTTATCGCACCACCTTGCCTCATCCCTTCCTCCTCCTTCAGACTTCGAGAATTTTCTTTTCTCATTAGAACCTGAAGTTCCTTCTAACTTTCTCTTCTCGCCAACTTCAACCTTACTGTCATTCCTCCCCTTGATCATATTCTCAACAGACTTGGCAGCCCAAATAGATGCCTCTAGAGTAGGTGCCTGATGCACTGGCACCGCATACTCCCAAGGGAGTCCCTTTGCGTACCGGTCGACTTTTGTCAGTTCGTCTGGGACGATGCGCAAAGCAAACTCCATCTTGTCTGTGAAGCCATCCCAATCTATTACTATACCAGTTGTACACTTCTCGGAATATGTTATTTAGGAAGGCATAAAATAGGTGTAGGATGGAAACACCACCTTGTGCTTCTTCAACATTCCTCCTCGGACCCATATTTCTTCAAAAATAGAAAAATAACAAAACCAAAAACCAACAACCATTAAATATTAATCAGAAAACAAAGCATTTATGTTCTTCAGTTTTCACGTCGTGAGGGTCAAACTCACGGTGTGAGTTTGGTGCAAAGGTAGTTCGTAATTTGGTCTAAAATCGAATCAATTCTGGGAAAAATAAGTGCAATTTTCACATAGGGTTTTGTCTACTATGAATTCTAAGTACAAATCAGGGACATGCAAGATGGATTTCACACATAATCATAGGTATTTGCAAATCTTGAACATATTAGCATAAACCCTAACCCCTAATTATAAAATTGGTAAAAATAAAGAATAAAAAACATGAATTGCTTACCTTATGTGAAGATTACGTAAGAGAGAAGGTAGTTTTTAGCCGAAATCGGGTGTGGGGGGACCAAAGATTCGAGTTCACTTTGTGAGTAATGAAAAGTGGTAGTCAAATGTTCATCTGATTAATTTAAGTTGTGGTCCCGTGTCTGTGAAGCTCACATCGTGAGCTTAAGGGCTCACGTCGTGAGTTATGTCTGGGCTAAAAAATTGACGGGCCATTTTAATTGAACACGAAGTGGGCCTTGGACCACAACGTGTTTTTGAATTTTTCATTAAAAATCCATTTTTTTTAAAAAAAAAATCAAATAAAATTACCACTCAACATCAAGGACCCCACACTTGATTTTTACTATAAATTAGAAGACTAGATGATTAATATCTTTAAATTTACCTAAAAATGCAAAAACTAAAAGAAAATGCAAAACGAAAAGAAAATCGCAAACCAAGCTCGAGTTACCTCCCGAGAAGTGCTTCTTTTTGTTGGAGTCATGAGTCGGACTCCGTGCCGCCTCACGTTGAATTTTTCGAAGTGTCCATCACCAATTGTATTTTCTACTCCTTCCAACTTCTTTTGTAAGCTTGAACTCGTCTAAGATAGGCACTTTTAGAATTTTCTTTTTTAACCTTTGCATCATTCTCTTCAAGCTTTCTCTTAATTCCCTTATTTACCACAACTTGAGGTTTTGCTCCTTCTTCCTTTTTCAACTCTATTGATTTAACTTCCTCATCCATGGTTAGTGGTTTAAATTCTGAAGTAACTTCATCATCGTCACTAGATAGTAGTGTAATGACGTAAATTCCCAAAACAATTTTTTCATTTTTAAAACATCTCACATCACATAATAGATTTCAAAACTCAATGTATTAAATGTCATCACAATAAAAAAACATCCCAGAATCTCAAATACATAATACTCCGTTAGTGTGTACAGATCATGTCGGCGCCTTCCTGCGATCCTCGCTAGCACCTGAAACACATATCACATAACACGGTAAGCATAAATGCTTAGTGAGTTCCCCAAAACACCACATACAACACATAAGCCACTCGAGGCTATAAGTCGGTATGACCCTCCAGTCAATGTGTCTCAGCGGGACCCTCCAGTCCCGTAGCTCGTTGGACCCTCCGGTCCGGTCTAGCTCGTTGGAACCTGCAGTCCGGTCTGATCGAGGACCCTCTGGCCTCATGAGCCGTTGGACCCTCTGGTCCGGTCTATATAACACATAACATACATATAACACAATGCACATAAATCTCAGACATACACATACACATAACACATAAGATCCTGCGGTCTGCACATAGGTACGGCTCTAGGTAATGTATACTGAGAAGACTCACCTCGGATAACTCGGATAAGTCTCAAATCTCGAATACTGATCTAGCCTCCGCCTAATCACATAAAATTTTCATCTAATTAACAACGACTCTCAAAGGCTAGATTAATCCCCCTTATAATTCCTTAGAAGGGTAAATGATCATTTTACCCCTTCAAGACCCAAAAGCCCAAATGTTGACCAACCCTAAAAGTCAACGAAAGTCAACTCAGTCAACGGTCCAACTTTGACCAGACTCGTCGAGTGCACTCGTGGGACTCAAAGAGTTCATGCACATCTTCTGAATCCTTCTAAGGCCTCACTCGACTCGTCGAGTTAACCTTTCACTCGATGGGTTACTGCTGATTATGAATCGTGGGGCAACCCGACTCGACTCGGCGAGTTTCCTCCATGGCAACTCCCAAATAACCTTCTGAGGTCAGATATGTTTCTCTAACTTATAGATCTGACCTTTAAACACTCAAAAGTCACGTAAAGGTCCAATCTTTATGCTCATGCAACACTCATATGGCTCTATTTGATGATTTAGCTCCTAATATGACAACCAAGCTCCAAAACCCAAAAGGGACCTCATGAAGCTGGATGATTGGGAATCTCTGGACCTCTCAGGGTCCAGATCTAAGGTCTATTTCTCATCGGGACTTCTCATGCTTCTTATTCCAACTAAAGAAAGGGTAAAGAAACCCTTGACTCAATAGACCTACATAATAAAGAAGAAAAGGTCTGAATTGCTACCTCAAAGTGAAGCCTCCTTGCTTAAAAGTCTCAAAACAACAACCTTGTTTGGTCCTTCTTGCTGGATCACTTCTCCTCCTTAGCAAAATCACAACAAAATGGCTCAAGATGGCTCTCTCTCTCTCTCTCTCTCTCTCTCTCTCTCTCTCACTTCACATGCTCAAATGTGCTAGGGTTCTTTTCACTGGAAGGGTGGTCGTAAATGATGTCCATAAGGACCTTTAAGTAGGACACAGGCCCAAGGATTCAGGTTTTCTACCAACAGAACAGACTCGTCGAGTCCACTCATTAATCTGAGTCATCATTCACGATCCTACTCGACGAGTTAGGGCATCAACTTGTCGAGTCACTCCTCATATCTCAAAATAAATAATCAAATGACCATACCTGGGAATCCGGATGTTACAATTCTCCCCCACTAGAATCAGACTTCACCCTCGAAGTCGTACTCGAACAACTCCGGATGCTACTCCCACATCTCCGACTCTGTTTCCCAGATCACCTCGGACCCTCTCCGATGTTTCCACTGGACCTGAACCAGGGGCACCTCTTGCTCCTCAGAACCGTGATCTTCCTATCCAAGATCACGACCATCCTCTCAATGTAGTTCATGCCCACATCCACCTGAATATCCTCTAGCGGCACTACCGCCGTCTCATCGGCTATACACTTCCTCAACTGGGATACGTGGAAGGTATCATGAATCTGACCCAACTCCTCGGGTAACTCTAAACGGTATGCTACCTTGCCCACCCTGGAAATCACTCTGAAAGGACCAATGTATCGAGGCCCCAACTTTCCCCTTCTCCTGAATCGGATCACTCCTTTCCAAGGAGATACTTTCAGGAGTACGAAATCTCCAACTTGGAACTCGAGCTCGGATTGCCGCCTATCTGCGTAACTCTTCAGGCGGCTCTGGGATGTCATCAACTTCTGCCTAACCTGATGTATCTGCTCAGTCGTCTTAAAAACTATCTCAATGTTACCCATCACTCGCTGCCCCACCTCGCCCCAACAGATAGGGGTCCTACACCTCCTCCCATACAATAGCTCAAATGGAGGCATACCAATACTCGAATGATGGTTGTTGTTGTAAGAAAGCTCGACTAAAGGTAGGTATGAATCCTAACTCCCACCGAAGTCCATGACACATGCTTGAAGCATGTCCTCAAGCGTCTGTATCATCCGCTCACTCTGGCCATCCGTCTGGGGGTGGTAAGCAGTACTGAAGTGCAATCTCGTACCCAACTCCTCATGGAACTTCTTCCAGAACCAGGAAGTGAAACGTACATCGCGGTCTGACACAATCGAAATTGGCACTCCATGCCACACCACCACCTCTCTCACATATATCTCTACCAGCCTCTCTACAGAAGAGCTCTCACTGATCGCAAGGAAGTGAACGCTCTTCGTCAACCGGTCCACAATCACCCAAATTGTATCAACACCACACGTGGTACTCGGTAATTTGGTGATGAAATCCAGAGAAATTTGTTCCCACTTCCACTGGGGAACCTCTAGTGGCTGCAACTTGCCATGTAGACGCTGGTGCTCGGCCTTAACTCGACGACAGGTCAAGCACCTCTCCACTACCCAAGCAACATCCCTCTTCATACAAGACCACCATTAATCTCTTTTTAGGTCCAAATACATCTTAGTGGCCCCGGGATGGATCGATAATCTCGACCTGTGCGCCTCCTCCATTAGTATGCTATGTGTCCCGCCCATAAACAACACCTAAACTCGACCATGAAAGGTCATAATCCCTCGACTATCGGTAACAAACTCAGATACCTGCCCAATCACCCATTCTCTCTTTCGGTTCTCCGGTCTCACCGCCTCTGCTTGGGACTCTCGGATGGTATCCAATACCGGAGTCATCATTGTCATCCTCATGCATATATCTCAAATCGGGGCACTCTCCGTCCTGCAGCTCAAAGCATCAGATACCACTTTAGCCTTGCCCGGGTGGGACAGGATCTCACAATCATAATCCTTTATCACATCCAACCATCTCCTCTGGTGCATGTTCAGATTGGGCTGATCCATCAGATACTTCAAGCTCTTGTGGTCCGTGTATATGGTACACTGAACCCCATATAAATAATGGCGCCATATCTTGAGGGCGAACACTACTGCTCCCAACTCCAAATCGTGGGTGGGATACCTCGTCTCATGTGGCTTCAGTTGCCTCAATGTGTATGCTATCACATGCCCTCTCTGCATGAGCACTACTCACAACCCTGATATAGACGCATCATAGTATACCACAAAATCCTCCATTCCCTCTGGAAGGGATAATATCGGGGCTCCGCATAATGTCTGGCAAAGAGTCTCAAACCAGGTCTCCTGCTCGGGACCCCAAGTAAAAGCAATGCCCTTCCGGGTTAATCTGGTGAGCGAAATGGCAATCTTGGAGAACTCCCTGACAAATCTCTGGTAATAGTCGCCCAATCCTAGAAAACTCCTGATCTCGATGGGGGATCTCGGCACCTCCCAACTCATAACCGCCTCAATCTTGGCCGGATCGACCAATATCCCATTCTGATTAACGAGGTGTCCCAAGAACTGGACCTCCCATAACCAGAAATCACACTTGGAGAAGTTGGCATAAAGCCTCTCCGATATCAACACTCTAAGGATCTCTCTCAAACGCTCCTCATGCTGCTCTCTGGATCTCGAATACACTAGAATGTCGTCGATGAACACAATCACCAAAGAATCCAACATCGGCCTGCACACCCGGTTCATGAGATCCATGAACGATGCGGGTGCATTGGTGAGCCCAAAAGGCATCACCACGAACTCTTAATGCCCATAACGAGTCCTGAACTCCTTCTTCGGGATATCCTCATCCCGTACCCTCATCTGATGATAACCCGAACTCAAGTCAATCTTGGAGAACCAAGATGCACCCTGCAACTGATCGAACAGATCGTCGATCCTCATTAGTGGATAATGATTCTTGACCGTCAACTTGTTTAACTCCCGGTAATCAATGCACATCCGGTGTGAACCATCCTTTTTCTTGACAAAAAGGATCGGTGCTCCCCACGGTGAGCTACTCGGTCGAATGAATCCCTTCCCCAGCAACTCCTGAAGCTGTAAGGATAACTCCTATATCTCTAGTGGCGCAAGGTGATAGGGTGCCTTGGCAATAGGCGCAGCGCCCGGAACCAAATCAATATGAAACTCCACCTGCCTCTCCGGAGGCACACCCGGCAACTCCTCGGGGAAAACATTCGGGAAATCACACACTATCGGGACCTCATCGACTGAACTCGGCCTCTCGGCAGCAACTCGTGTATCCATCACGTAGGCTACAAACCCTCTGCAGCCCTGCCGTAGACTCTGCCTCGCTCTGGCAGCCGAGCAAAATGATGACCCAGATCGGGTACCCTCGCCATACACCGTAAGTACTCCCCCACTAGGTTCTCATATGGTCACCAACTGATGCTCGCAATCGATAACAGCTCCGAATCGACTCAACCAGTCCATGCCCATGATGACACAGACATCCCCCATCGCAATCGGTACCAGATCTATCGGGAACTCAACACTGAAAATCTCGAGCACACATCCTAGAATCACATCGGTAACAAAAACTGCTCACTCGTTAGCTATAGAAACTCGTAGAGGTCGACTCAACACCTCTCGTCAAATACTGATGTGCTGACTGCACGCTAATGACACGAAAGATCGACTCGCACCCGAGTCAAATAACACCAAAGCAGGTACAGAATTCACAAGAAAAGTACCTAAGCATACCACAATATAAGCACAAAATCTCAAACTCAACAATAGAAGATAAAAGGGTACATACCAGCCACGACGTCGGGCGCTGCGCGGACCTCCTCTGCTGTCAACTGGAAGGCTCTCCTTGAAACATCCCAAAAATACGACCCGAAAATTTCATTTTTAATATAACAAAGATCATAAAACTGAGTATCACATAATAAAACCATACGTAGCGTATCTCAAAACCATAATAAAATACTGTGAGAAAAACTGTGTCACAACTGTATCAAAACATATCGAAGAAACTGAATCAACTCCCAGGACAAAAACCGAAGTTGTGGTGTGTGCGATGCCATCATCCCGAGCTCTTCCCTTTACTTGCAGAAGCACCTGAAACCAAAACTGAAACTGTAAGCACGAAGCTTAGTGAGCTCCTCCAAATTACCACATACCATACAAACATATAACAACTACTGGGCCTTGCCCACTACATCGGACCGAAGTCCGGAAACTGCATCAGACCGAAGTCCGGAACTAACCAGGGCCTTGCCCTCTGCATCGGACCGAAGTCCGGGAACTGCATCGGACTGAAGTCTGGAACTAACCAGGGCCTTGCCCTCTGCATCGGACCGAAGTCCGGAACTACTGAGGCCTTGCCTCCTGCATCGGACCGAAATCCGGAACTAACTGCATCGGACCGAAGTCCGGAACTAACTGCATCGGACAGAAGTCTGGAACTACTGAACATAGCATAACATAAACATATCAACTAACTCAACAAAACATACTACATACTACTTTGGGCCATAACCCGGAACACATAACACGCAAACCTGTCTGAGCCACGAAGGCGTCAAACATACTAACTACTGCATCGGACCGAGGTCCAGAAACTACTGCTAGCTAAACAGGCCGGCATTGTGGCCTTAGACCCGTTCCTACTGGAAGGAAACTCACCTCATGAACTGGCTGCTGAGTGTATGGCTCTGGAAGCTATCTACTGCTGCTCCGGTATCTCCCCGGCTACAATTCCACAAACACACTCAATCAAATACTAATAACTGCTTTGGGGTAAAACGACTCTTTTACCCCTGGCTAAAGTCAACTCTCCCGGTCAAAGTCAACTTACAGTTGACCTGACTCGCCGAGTTGGGCCGCCAACTCGCCGAGTCCCTACTCTCACTTCTCAACCCTGTTCGCTGCTACTTGTCAAGTATGGCATCAACTCGACGAGTTCCCTTTCGATTCTAGAACTCAGGCTATTTGCATCCGACTCGCCGATTTGTATGAACAACTCGACGAGTTGTTCTTGAATCTATGAAGATTGCCTTGGACTCGCCGAGTTGTATGAACAACTCGTCGAGTCCCTCCATTACTGAGTCTGACCTCCGGCTCACTGAGTCCATTCTACTACTCACTGGTCCACACTCGGAATCACTCAAAAGGGGAAAAATCGGGGACTCGCGGCTCGACTCGCCGAGTCCGAAGAACGACTCGCTGAGTCGCATGCATGCATTTACTAAAAACTCGATTCTGCTTGAATCCAGCGCATATAACTTGTAGATCTGGGCTTCTTATGCTCGATTAACACGTAAAGATTCTATCTTTACGTGCCCATAAGCATCCATGAAGATTAAAAGGCTCAAAAGGCATAATAAGGCTAGATCTAGGGTTCTCATGCAAGGCAACTTCGAAAAAGGCAATAGATCAGGGCTCTAAAACTCCTAAATGAACAGATCTGGGGATATCTCGACCCAACAAGGCATCCATACAACTAATAAGTTTGGAAAATACATTAAACTAGCCTTAGAGGTGTTCTAATGGAGATTTTAAGCACAAAACAGAATAATTCCGAGACACACCTCAATGAACTCTGACTTGGCCTTGGATCTTTGCTCTACACTTCCTCTTTTGGGTCCTTTCTTCTTTCTCCTCTTCAATCCTTCAAGAATCCACACAAAAACACTTTAATCACACAAGGAATGATTTAGGGTTTCTCACAAGCTCTCTGAGGGTGAAGGAGGCGAGTTGGGGCACATAACATTGCTTAAATAGTGAGCAAACACGGGGATTTAGGGTTTCTTCCTGGCAGGCGGACTCACCGAGTCCCGAATATGGACTCGTCGAGTCGCCGACTTACACGTGCTCGAAATCCCGTCTCTACTCGACGAGTCGGGCTATAGACTCGCCGAGTCCCTCTTGAAAACTTCTAAATAAATAACATGGAAACAACATACCAGAGACGGGTCGTTACACTCCTGCGAGCCTTCGGTGCCTCTGCCTTCGCTGGCCGGACCTCAGTACCTCTAGAAGCAGGTGCAGATCCCTGTGCTGATCCCTGAAGAAGCTGTGGGCACTCCGCCTTTCAATGGCTGGTTTGATTGCAGTGAAAACAAACTGCAAACCCCTTGGGGCAATCCCTTGTGAAATGCCCCTCCTTGCCACACTTGTAGCACACCCCTGGTCTACATACTCCCTCATGGCTCTTGCCGCACTTCCCACAAGTGCAGCCCTTTTGACCCCCAAATCTCGCGTCAGCAGGCTTTGCCCGCTTGGCTGCCGGATGAGACTGCACCAGTCTCCTGTCCCTCCTCTAAGACTCGGCCTCCTCCCTGGCCTGAGTCTCTAGCTTAATCTCCCTCTTTCGGGCATTTTGCTGGAGCTCGGCAAATGTTCGGTATGTCGAGTTCGCCATGAACTCCCGGATGTCCCTCCTCAGTATGCTCAGATATCGGCTCATACGTGCCTGCTCAGTAGACACGTGCTCAGGGCAAAACAACGCCCTCTCATGAAACATCTGTGTAATCGTAGTCACGGACTCCGTCCCCTGATTGAGGGACAAGAACTCATGGGCTAAACATTCCCTATCCATATGGGGAACATACTCATCTCGGAACATGGTGGTGAACCTCTCCCAGGTCACCGTTGTAATCTCTGCAGGAGTGAAGTCAACCATCACAAACTTCCACCAATCCTTCGCTCCCAAGCAAAGCTGGTTCAGCGCGAACCGTATCCTCAGATGCTCCGGAAAAGAACAGGTGTAGAAGCATCCCTCAATGTCAGAGATCCACCTCATCACTACTATCAGATCCTGAGTCCCATCAAACTCTGGTGGCTTCGTGTTGTTGAACTCCCGGTATAGCAACGAGTCACCACCTGCGGCCAAGCAGCGCTGACGGCTGCGGTGGCCGTAGCAACAGCAGCATCAGTAAGAGCAGCGTACCGCTCGTCAAAGGTCTCAATCATCATGGTCTTGATAGTAGGGATGAGATTTAGAACCGGAAAACCGGACCGGAACCGGAACCGAACCGGAACCGGACCCGTTAGAACCGGAATATATAGAACCGGGTCCGGTTCCGGGTTTAAAAATTGGCTTTATCCGGGTTCCGGGTAATCCGGGTTTGGGTCCATTGGGTCCGGGTAAACCGGGTCTAAAATCCGGAACCGGTTTTTGGAACCGGAACCACTTTTAGGGCCGGAACCACTTTTTGTGAAACATTTACAAGATGCATATCTTATTCGTTTTAACTCCAATTGACATACGGTTTTTCCCAACATGTAGTTTAGAGTTTGTACATGATTCTAGACTATAAATTTTTCATTTTTAGTTTTATATTCATTGACTTACAATCCTCAAAAGTTGAGATACCAAAGCTGAAAGTTTTTAGTTTTTTAGTTTTTTTGTATTCGGTGAAAGTTTTAAAGCATGCATATCTAATTCGTTTGAAGTCGGATTGACATGTGGTTTTTTCCAACTTCTAGTCTACAGTTTGTACATGAGTTTAGACTATAATTTTGTCATTTTTGGTTTAACATTCAATGATTTACAGTCCTCCGAAGTCGGGATATCAAAACTGAAAATTTTCAACTTTTCAGCTATTTGTTTTTGTACTTTGTATTATGTGAAAATATTAACACAAGTATATCTCATTCGTTTAAATTCGGATTGACATGCGGGTTTTTACAGAGTGTATTTTAGATTTTGTACATGATTTTAGACTCTAATTTTGTTAATTGTGGTTTCATATCAATAAGTTACAGCCCCCCAAAGTGGGGATATCAATATGAAAATTTTTAAAGTTCGATCCACTAAGTTCTAAGTAATTACCAAAAAATTCCGGTTTTTTCGGGTTTTCCGGGTCTAAACCCACTTTATCCGGTTCCAACCTACCCACTTTGATGTTTCCGGGTTTTCCGGTTCTAGACCCACTTTACCCGGAACCATACCCGGAACCGAACCGGAACCGGTTCCTATATACTGGTCCGGTTTCCGGTTCTATAAAATCCCGTTAACCGGTTCCGGGTTTTCCGGGTCCGGGTCCATCGGGTCCGGGTTTGGACCCACTTTCATCCCTACTTGATAGACCCAAACATCTCTGGTATCTCAGCTCGAATGTCCGCAACCACCTCCTCATGAATCATCATGCAAATCTCCTCATCGCTGGCACCACTGCTCTCTGGAGCGTGGCGCGTACTCACCATGATGTCTCTGAAACACAACATAAAAGAGATCAAAGACTCGCTCGAGTATTCTCGCACCCGATCACTCAACCCTACAAGAATCCTTAGTACCCTAAGGATTCTTACTTGGACTCCCCACTGATCCGGTGTTTCCAATAGTACAAGCCCTATACTACCTTCCACAACGTATCAGCATTCACTCCAAGTCCTCGTCCTAGGATCCCAGATCACAAGTACTCTATATCTCGCTACGCACAGGCTACCCTCCAGTAGACCACTCGTAAGTTCCTCACTGCTACCTACTCACTCTCAAAGAGCTCATAGTAGCAGTACTCTCCTAGGATAAGGCATCACAAAACAGGTCACTCTAGTCCTAGATATGAATACCTAGCCTACTCAAGCATGCATAGAATATCACATAATATCTCATAACACATAGGGTAAGGGTATTATGGGAAATGACCGTTCGGGCGTTGGATGATCATACACACTGCTCCGTTATGTTTTTCTCAAAATCTTTTACTTTCTTAGAAAAATTGTTTCTTTTATGAAAAACTTTCTCAAATCCTCAGTTTGAGTTCAGATACGCCCGAAGGTGCAACCGAATCCCTCAAACCAAGGCTCTAATACCAACTTGTAACGACATAAATTCGAAAAACAATTTTTTCATTTTTAAAACATCTCACATCACATAAGAGATTTCAAAACTCAATGTATTAAATGTCATCACAATAAAAAAAACATCCTAGAATCTCAAATACAAAAGACTCCATTAGTGTATACAGATCAGGCGTGCGCCTTCCCGCGATCCTCGCTAGCACCTAAAACACATATCACATAACACGGTAAGCATAAATGCTTAGTGAGTTCCCCAAAACACCACATATAGCACATAAGTCACTTGAGGCTATAAGTCGGTATGACCCCCCAGTCAATGTGTCTCAGCGGGACCCTCCAGTCCCGTAGCTCGTTGGACCCTCCGATCCGGTCTAACTCGTTGGACCCTCAAGTCCGGTCTGATCGAAGACTCACCTTGGATAACTCGGATAAATCTTGAATCTCGAATACTGATCTAGCCTCTGCCTAATCACATAAAAATTTCATATAATTAAGAACGACTCTCAAAGGATAAGATAATCCACCTTTTAATTCCTTAGAAGGGTAAAAGACCATTTTACCCCTTCAAGACCCAAAAGCCCAAATGTTGACCAACCCTAAAAGTCAACGAAAGTCAATTGTCCAACTTTGACCAGACTCATTGAGTGCACTCATGGGACTCGGAGAGTTCATGCACATCTTCTGAATCCTTCTAAGGCCTCACTCGACTCGACGGGTTACTGTTGATTATGAATCGCGGGGCAACCCGACTCGACTCGTCGAGTTCTCTCATGGACTCGGCGAGTTTCCTCCATGGCAACTCCCAAATGACCTTCTAAGGTCAGATATGTTTCTCTAACTTATAGATCTGACCTTTAAACACTCAAAAGTCACGTAAAGGTCCAATCTTTATGCTCATGCAACACTCATATGGATCTATTTGATGATTTAGCTCTTAATATGACAACCAAGGTCCAAAACCCAAAAGGGACTCCATAAAGTTGGATGATTGGGACTCTCTGGACCTCTCAAGGTCCAGATCTAAGGTCTATTTCTCATTGGGACTTCTCATGCTTCTTATTCCAACTGAAGAAAGGGTAAAGAAACCCTTGACTCAATATACCTACATAATAAAGAAGAAAAGGTCCGAATTGCTACCTCAAAGTGAAGCCTCCTTGCTTGAAAGTCTCAGAACAACAACCTCCTTTGGTCCTTCTTGCTGGATCACTTCTCCTCCTTAACAAAATCACAACAAAATGGCTCAAGATGGCTCTCTCTCACTTCACATGCTCCAATGTGCTAGGGTTCTTTTCTCTGGAAGGGTAGCTGTAAATGAAGGCCATAAGGAACTTTAAATAGGGCACAGGCCCAAGGATTTAGGGTTTCTGCCAATAGCATGGACTCGTCGAGTCCATTCACTGACTCGTCGAGTCCACTCATTAATCCGAGTCATCATTCACGATCCTACTCGACGAGTTAGGGCATCAACTCGTCGAATCACTCCTCATATCTCAAAATAAAAAATCAAATGACCATACCAGGGAATCCGGATGTTACAACTAGATGGTCTTCACTTTCCTTACTCACCCAAGATGTTGGAGCTTTATATGCAATCACTTCTATAACCATATGAATCGATGTGCGTGGCTTTGTACGTGTCACGTGTTGAATCTCATCTTCCATTAACTTCTCCAACTCTTCAAGCTCATTTCCTTCTCCTGTGTTGAAGACTTCATATTGAGCATCACCATTTTGAAACCGGTCTTTGTGACATCCCCTTTTTCACGGCCAGAAAAAACCGATTTGTTTATGCTTTGTTTTATAAATCAGAGTAATCTTTTAAAGAAAACAGTTGCGGAATTTGTTCCCAAACAACATATCATAAAACTTTATCAAAACATTTCTCAAAGAGAATGTACTTTTCATTAAATAATAAAATCTTGAGATGTCATGTTCCGATACAGACCAAAAGCATAAACAGTATAAAATAGACCTTACAACAGTTATTTATAACTACTGATCTATAATCCAAAATCTCTCGATAAGTCCACCAACTTATACTCTTGTGCCATTATCTGTAATGCAAAGAAAACTGAGTGGGTCAGGCTTGGGAGCCTGGTGAGCATATTTGGTTTTCAACCCACAATAATATAATTATTATATTTAATCATCAGACAATCAACCCAATTACCCATCCCCATTATCTTCTTTATTTCTTAAGGTTTTAACCTAAAAATCAACTATCCTTCCATCATTCATTCCTAAGGATTGACCTAAGGAATTGGCACAAAGTCCATTGCTTCTCGAGGTTCATCTACACAGTACTAAATCCATAGCTACCAAGGTTCATCTACACAATACTAAATCCATAGCTACCAAGGTTCATCTACACAGTACTAAATCCATAGCTACCAAGGTTCATCTACACAGTAATAAATCCATAGCTACCATTGTATTAATATAAGGCACTAAATCTATAGCTGCCAGGGTTTTTAGAGTACACCGGTGAACACATCGTTCGCAACACCTACAGGTTATGAACCTTCCAGCATTCCACTCGACTGTCCAGAATCGTTCGTGGGTGTCATCCCTACTCTGCTGAATGACAGGGCCATCGTTTGGGTAAAGGTTTCACTCATATTCACCTATCACCCTCATCTCATGATCTATATCATCTTATGTCTTATCCTCAAACTCATCTTTCATCACACACCAACTATTTCGTCTACCCATGCTCTACCCAACATATTTGTAGATATAAATTACATATATAGTTTAAATCGTATACAAACCTGTATAAAACATTCATCCAACATCCATCTCAAATAAACAAACAATATATAAACACATAACACGTATTTCATAGCAAATACTTCATATCTATGTGTTAGAAGAAAGTAACTACACACTCACACATAACATAGATGTAATACATTCAACCGATACTTGTATTAAAATCGTGTTAATGAAAGCGACTATACACTCACACATAACATAGATGTAATACATTCAAGCGATACTTGTATTAAAATCGTGTTTATGAAAGGGACTATACACTCACTTGTTTAGACAATGCTCGGTCAGCACTACGACTCTTCGAGTAGCAATTCTCCGGTGAAACCGGGATATCTTCGCACACTGGGCTTCTCGCGGGCAGAGCTTCGGCTTGAAACTCTTTTCTTTTCTGGATCTTCGGACTTCGGGACTTGCTTCGGGTCTCGGGATGATACCAGGGCTTCAGGGGTATTTCTTTGCACGTAAATCGATGTAATGCAGGTGAGAGAAAAGAGATTTGGCAACCACAAACGACTGCCCCTTCAAATCTATTTATAGGGCTGTTTTCTCGATTTTCAAGCCATGAACAGTGCTCTCACATCGTGAGAATAAACGTCATTGAATGCGTCATCATCCACTTGCTCTGTCAGGCTCCAGAAGGCGTCAGAAGCCAGTCCACATTGTGAAAACTGTTTTCATGTCGTGGTCTCTGACAGTTTTGGGGTTTCGCGCCCCAAACTTCAAAAATTCATAACTTTCGTATACGAACTCCGTTTTCGACATTATTTATATCGACGTGTAGGTAAAAACAAGATCTACAACTTTCATTTAGACTTCGTCGGCTAGTTTTGAATTTATTTTTATTATATTATTTTTAGTAGGCCGAGACAGGAAAACTCCGTTAGAAAATCATAACTCCTTCGTCTGACGTCCGTTTTCGTCTGTCTTTTCACCGTTAGACTACTATCGACGAGATCTTCAATTCTCGTTTAGATTGTTTCGGCTAAATATCGCTCGATCTCATATTCGAACATCGGGTTGTACACTTCTAAGCCGAAACTTCGAAAAATCATAACTTCCTCATACGGAGTCAGATTTGGGCGTTCTTTTCATGCACACTCTCGGTTTAACGTATTCTATGACTTCTTTTTAGATCGATAAATCCAAATACTGCTCTATCGTAAATTAACTATTTACGCTGCGTTGTGTCGTGCCGGTTCTGTCGCGAAACTTCGACAGGTCATAACTTCTTCGGTATAACTCAGATTTCGGCGTTCTATATATGTACGGAATCCTTGTAACATATACTACAACTTAGTTAAGATTACTCCTTCTAAATAATATTCCATCAAAAAAGTCATTTTTGACGTTTATCATCTCTAAATTGACTAGCCCTGATCTACGGGCGTTACAATTATCTCCCCCTTATGATGACTACTTCCCAGAATCATCAACGAAAATAAGGCTTGTATAATGATTCCATACGTTATATATTTTCATTGTAACTTCTATTTTTCTTCGAATGAGTATCTAATTCTTGGACTTTTTGACCACAGGTGATGCTCAATCTTGCACCTGCTCTTCGTACTATGTTGGACTTTCAATCGTAACATATGAGTTACAAAATGAATCCTTATTGAGGACTCCTTCTTCTTAGGATAAATACTTTCCTTTATCTATTGTAACAGATCGATGGGTCGTGCTCTAATGACCTCTCATCGTATGATGCAACGCTTAGACTCAATTCTTTTAGAGTCAAATTCCAGAATGGAATATACCTTCCTTAATATTATAATGTGATATAATCACCTTTTAGCATGTAGCATTTCTAGCTACTAACTTCTTAATAACGAGCGTGTTACCAATGACCGCATTGATTTTAATCTTCTGACTTTAGTCAAATGCTACATCGAACTTGGTCCTCTGAACCATGTAACAAACTCATCGTAGTCAGACTCAATTTGATATGACCACTAGGGTCGGAATAACAATCATCTCATTAGTCATTACCGAAATGATGATAATGACATACTTGAATAAAAGGAGACCAATTACTAGCTTCTTGGTAACCTTGTGACTTTCCCTGATCCAAGCATGAGTCCTGTGCTTCCAGTAGTATAGATCTCTACTACTATTCACACCTACTCATACTCGTCCCAAGTATTGTCTCGCACTCCCCAAGTCCTAAAATCACAAAAAAATTTAACACATACGAATGTGTCCAATTAATCATAAAATTTTCCTAGACTCTACTAGGACTTCTTCCATGCGTATCTTCAATCATGAATTCTACTTCAACTCGGTTGGTGATGGAAATTCCAGACGATGGGACAACTTCAAGAATTACACCAATCGTTCCATCATCCTGCCAATCGAAGGTGTACTTCAGACATACCGTACCCCTCTAAACGTTCCGTTGTTTTATCAGACATATTCTACAGGCAAGATACCACTCTTACGATATCTTCCGATAGGTGTCATTCACTATCATAAGCCTTTCATTTCCTCCATTTACTCAATTCTCTACGAGTCTTCACCATAAAGTTCTATACACCAAAGCAGACGTTCGGTGTGTCGAGTGAGAATTTAAGATAAGAAAGTTTTATTTACGATAGACGTATAAATCTCCTTATCACTCCGAAAAAATACATGCTAGTTCTAATACCGTATTCGTACGCTTAGAATCCTAAACATATAAGGTTTCCAGATCCGGTCGACAACAAACCATAGGTCCGAACAAACAATTTCATATGTGGAAACCATATAGCATTTAGCACATAAAAGCATTTTAGGCATCATTACTAAATAAACTAGTTCTTGTGTCAATTTAGATGTACTACCCAAAATATAAAAGACACACTCAACTCACAATCATCGCTTAGTATCCTAAGTTTAAGTCTAGAAATTTCCTACAAATTCCTAGTTCGCTTAAACTAATGCTCTGATACCAATAGTGACATCCCCTTTTTTCATGGCCAGAAAAGACCGATTTGTTTATGCTTTGTTTTATAAATCAGAGTAATCTTTTAAAGAAAATAGTTGCGGAATTTGTTCCCAAACAAGATATGATAAAACTTTATCAAAACATTTCTCAAAGAGAATGTACTTTTCATTAAATAATAAAATCTCGGGATGTCATGTTCCGATACAGACCAAAAGCATAAACAGTATAAAATAGACCTTACAACAGTTAATTATAACTACTGATCTATAATCCAAAATCTCTCGATAAGTCCACCAACTTATACTCTTGTGCCATTACCTGTAATGCAAAGAAAACTGAGTGGTCAGGCTTGGGAGCCTGGTGAGCATATAGGATTTTCAACCCACAATAATATAATTATTATATTTAATCATCAAACAATCAACCCAATTACCCATCCCCATTATCTTCTTTATTTCTTAAGGTTTTACCCTAAGAATCAACTATCATTCCTTCATTCATTCCTAAGGATTGACCTAAGGAATTGGCACAAAGTTCATGGCTGCCCGAGGTTCATCTACATAGTACTAAACCCATAGCTACCAAGGTTCATCTACAAAGTACTAAATCCATAGCTACCAAGGTTTATCTACACGGTACTAAATCCATAGCTACCAAGGTTCATCTACACAATACTAAATCCATAGCTACCAAGGTTCATCTACATAGTACTAAATCCCTAGCTACCATTGTATTTATATAAGGCACTAAGGTCCCGTTTGATAGTTTCTGTCTAGGAAAGTGATGTCTGGTAAAGTGCTATCTGGGAAAGTTTTCTGACTGGGAAAGAAACCATGCTGTTTGATTGTACATCTGATTGAATGTGCTGAATGATGAAAAAAAAAGTAATATTTCAATAAAAAATATTAGTTTAAAAAAAGTTATTTAAAAAAATTAATAATCCAATAAAGAAAGAAAGAGGCGGGTTTGGTGTATAATTGTCTTTCCAGCCCATTCAGCCAGAAAGATATGATTTTGGGGCTTTCTGGGAAAGACATATCTTATCGGGAAAGACCCTATCTTTTGTGCAAATCAAACAGTCTTTCCGGTCCATTAAGACAGAAAGATCTGTTTGGACCTGGAAAGATGCGTATAAAATGGGGCCTAAATCTATAGCTGCCATGGTTTTTAGAGTACACCGGTGAACACATCGTTCGCAACACCTACAGGTTATGAACCTGCCAGCATTCCACTAGACTGTCTAGAATTATCCGTGGTTGTCATCCCTACTCTGCTGAATGACAGGGTCATCGTTTGGGTAAAGGTTTCACTCATTTTCACCTGTCACCCTCATCTCATGATCTATATCATCTTATGTCTCATCCTCAAACTCATCTTTCATTACACACCAACTATTTCGTCTACCCATGCTCTACCCAGCATATTTGTAGATATAAATTACATATATAGTTTAAATCATATACAAACATGTATAAAACAGTCATCCAACATCCATCTCAAATAAACAAACAATATATAAACACATAACACGTATTTCATAGCAAATACTTCATATCTATGTGTTAGAAGAAAGTAACTACACACTCACACATAACATAGATGTAATACATTCAACCAACACTTGTATTAAAATCGTGTTTATGAAAGGGACTATACACTCACACATAACATAGATGTAATACATTCAACCGATACTTGTATTAAAATCGTGTTTATGAAAGGGACTATACACTCACTTGTTTAGACTATGCTCGGACACACTACGGCTCTTCAAGTAGCAATTCTCCGGTGAAACCGGGATATCTTCACACACCGGGCTTCTCACGGGTAGAGCTTGTGCTTGGAAACTCTTTTCTTTTCGGGATCTTCAGACTTTGGGACTTACTTCGGGTCTCAGGATGATACCGGGGCTTCGGGGGTATTTTTTGCACGTAAATCAATGTAATACGGGTGAGAGAAAAGAGATTTGGCAACCACAAACGACTGCCCCCTCAAATCTGTTGTTTTCTCGATTTTCACGTCGTGAATAGTGCTCCCACATCGTGGGCATAAACGTCATTGCATGCGTCATCGTCCACTTGCTTTGTCAGGCTGCAGAAGGCGTCAGAAGCCAGTCCACGTCGTGAACACTGTTTTCACGTCGTGGTCTCTGACAGTTTTGGGGTTTTGCACCCCGAACTTCAAAAATTCATAACTTCCACATACTAACTCCGTTTTCGACGTTTCTTATATCGAAGCGTAGGTAAAAACACGATCTATAACTTTCATTTAGACTTCATCGGCTAGTTTTGACTTTATTTTTATTATATTATTTTTAGTAGGCCAAGAAAGGAAAGCTCTGTTAGAAAATCATAACTCCATCGTCTGACGTCCGTTTTCGTCTGTCTTTTCACCGTTGGACTACTATCGACGAGATATTCAATTCTCGTTTAGATTGTTTCGGCTAAATATCGCTCAATCTCATATTCGAACTTCGGGTAGTACACTGCTAAACCGAAACTTCGAAAAATCATAACTTCCTCATACAGAGTCAGATTTGGGCGTTCTTTTCATGCACACTCTCGGTTTAACGTATTGTACGACTTTCGTTTAGATCGATAAATCCAAATGCCGCTCTATCATAAATTCACTATTTACGTCGCGCTATGTCGTGCCGGTTCTGTCGCAAAACTTCGACAGGTCATAACTTCTTCGTTATAACTCAGATTTCGGCGTTCTTTATATGTATATAATCCTTGTAACATATACTACAACTTAGTTAAGATTACTCCTTCTAAATAATCTTTCGTCAAAAAATTCATTTTTGACGCTTATCGTCTCTAAATTAACTAGCCTTGATCTACGGGCATTACACTCTTCAACTCCAAAAGTAACTTCATCATCTCCCACTCTTAAAGTAAGTTTGGATTCGCGAATATCGACGAAGGCTCGAGCAGTATTTAATAAAGGGCGATCAAGAATGATTGGGACATTAACATATTCCTTCATATCCAAAACACCAAAGTTAATTGGAAAAACAAATTTCCCAATTTTCACTAAAATATCCTCCACAATGCCCCTTTGGATGTGTCATTGAACGGTTATGTGAATTGCCATTCTTGTACCCTTCAAATCCGAAAGATTTAGCTTTTGATAAATATTAGATTTATGCTAGCTCTAGAATCAACTAAAACATAAGTCTGTGTATTATTTCCAAATTCACACGGAAGCGTGAGGCGTCCAGAATCTCCCATTTTCTTTGGTAACTCTCCCAATATTACTTTAGAACTTTGCTCACTAAGGATTACCTTGCTATTCTTTTCTAATTGTTGGCGAGTGTCAAGTAGATCTTGCAAGAACTTAGCATATTCATGAACTTTAGACAATGATTCAATGAAAGGGGTGTTGAATGAAATACCCTTCACTTGCTTCATAAATTTCAAGTGTTCCTGTTCCAGTGGATGAATATGAGCTCGAGACGGAAATGGTAACGGAGGACGATAAGCTTGAACATTACTAAAATTTTTCTGATCAGACCCTGCCCACATCGTGAGCTTTGAATGCTCACGTCGTGAGTTTGATATTTCAGCAACATTTTTTTCTTCAACTTTATACTTCTCCGGCTTTGGTCTGTACGGGTGTGGATCGACTTCAAGTGCTTCAAGGAACTCAGAGATGGTATCCTCTTTGGTTTCTATTACTATAACATGTGGTTGAGGTATTTTCTCGAGAATTTTTGGAGATAATCTTTCATGTACCAAAGTAGTTAAATGACGTAGTTGAGCTTCGATATTTTGAATCGATGCTTCGTGATTCCTTAATAAGGATTGCTGATCCTTCCTGAGAATTTGGTGTTCCCTTATCACCGCATCGGTCTCATCGTGTCTTTTCTCTGAAGCCTCCAGTAGCAGTTGTTATTTTTGGTAGAAGCCTTGGGCATTCTGCCTATATTTTTCTTCTTTTTGCTTCTTATATTCTTCATATGGTAACCACTCCTTCTTTGGTTTCCTCCAATCTTCATCATACTTATCTCCACACGAGTAAAACACTTGAGCCTTCTTATTTTCACTATCATCTAAGTGGCACTCTTTTGTCAAGTGTGGACCATTGCATCTTTCACAACCGACTCTAATAGTATGAATTGATTGGTCCATTTTTGTCATCCTTCAGTCCATCGGGTTTAGCATAGCTAAAACAACAGCCATGTCTTCAGAAGTCCCACTACCTATTCCTTTTGCCCCATCATGTCTAGGATTATGGTACTCACGAGAATGCTTGGAAAACTCTTCAATTAACTCCTTGATTTCAGCCAGATTTTTCTTAGTTAAGGTTCCTTGAGAATCAAGGAGTTGTCTCGTCATGGCATTAACCCCATCATAAAATATAAACACTTCTTGTTTCTCATTCAAGTCATTTTGGGGGCAATTCCTTATCAACCCCTTGTAGTGTTCTCATGCTTCATAAAGTGACTCCCCCAGTTTTTGCTCGAAATTTGCTATAGCTTTCTTGAATTTAGCAACCCTTGAAGGTGGGAAAAAGTGTTCCAAAAATTGCTCGTGCATATGTGCCCAAGTAGTAATTACACCAGGTGGAAGTGCGTTTAGCCAATCCTTAGCAGCTCCCTTGAAAGTAACGGGAAGCATTCTCAAAAGCGTCGTCTCTCTTGGAACATTAGGGAAGTTAAAGTAATCCGCTATGTCGTTTACAACATCAAGGTGTTTATATGCATCCTCATGGTCTTTCCCGGAAAATGGTACTTCTTTAAGTGCGGACAGAATGTTTCCCTTCAGCGGAATGGCGGGCTACACAAGACCTGGACCGGTGTCCTCTCGGATTCTCTTCTTATATGCCTCCATGGACATATCAGCAATGTTTGCCATCAAGTTTATCGGCTTGTCTTCGGGTTCAATATGTTCTAACTTGAATTCGGGTTCGGTCTCGTAATCCGAATCTTTTGGATTAGGATTTTGCTCAAAGCTTTCAATCTTGTTTTCTTCTTTCTTTTGATTGCTCGACTCTCCCACGTTCTTCTCTTTCTTCTTCCCAAAAACTGATTTAAGATCCTTGAAAGGCGACTTCTTTGGTGGTTGGTTTTCTCCTACATTCTTATCCGTCATTTTGTGAAGGGATGACTCTGGATCTTCAAGTGGTGGTATCAAAAGTGTGTTAGATCTACGGGTCATGAACTACTGTAACAAAAGCAAAAATAAAAACATAAAAACGAACAAAAACTGCTTAAGACTACCTACAGATTGTCCACCATGACGTGGTATAGAGCACCACGTCATGTTGTCGCAGCTAAACTAAACAGAAACGAAAAACAAAATAAAACGTAACTTACTAAGCTCGCATCATGAGTTCAGTTCTGAAATGAAAACTAATCCAAACACTTAACTTTTTTTAGGTTTTACCCCACAAAAAGGATCGATTAACCTAAAGCAAATAAATTAAAAATCAAATAAGCCGTTCCCCGGCAACGGCACCAAAAACTCGATGTTTTCTAATAGCTACACCTAATTTTACCTCCTATCCTACTAGCTATCCGACCCAGGGCAGTGTACCATTTCACAAATAGTATAGCACAAACAGTCGAGTATCGATCTCAGGGAACGAAATGAATTGTTTAAGCTACTTACTATTAAATTAACCTAAAATTCTAAGCAAAAGTAAAATGGTTTTTTTTATCTAATTTTGCAAGTTTAGACAAACTTAAATTCTTAACAACTATTCGATCAATATTCAAAACACTTATGTTAGTTCAAATCCACTTTCCCTCAATGGTTAGCTATTTATTATGGATAATTTCCGTTGGTTACCAATTAATATATTATTAGCAATTTGAGTCCAATTTTACCAATGTTAAATTAATTCATGTAGAGCTATGCATGGTCATACTTAATTTAACACATAATCAGTTATTAAACAGGATTGGAGCTATGTAAGATTGAGTTAAAAAACACAATTACGTTCACAATATGTGTTCTCTAGCACATCCAAATTCAAATACTTTAATTACTTATCTAAGATTGGTTCGATCTTAGCTCTAATAATCTAATGGTCACTAAATTACTAGGTAATCAAATTCATGCAGATTAATGGTCACTAAACTACACAGAATATGAATTAAAACTAGATAGGTATAACCTGTGATCGACACCCTACTTACCTAAGCTATTATGATTTTTCTGTTGTTGAGCCGTATCGACCACCTCTTCCGTTCCTATTTTGTGCCAAGGAAAATTTGATAAATCAAGGAAACACAATGTTCATGGAGCATAAAGAACTTAAAGAGCAATTGGAAAGAAGAAAAGCCTTCGAAACCTCTAATGTCAACACCAATGATTTTTGAGGTGTTTGCTTTTACAAGACCACCAAATCCAGTAACAGAGTTGATTGAAGAAAAAGAAGAAGAGAGTGATGAGTCCAATTTTGATAATAAAAACCTAGAAAGAGACAAGACAAAAGCTAAAGACACATGAATGAGGAAAGTACCCAAGCGAAAGCACAAAGAAGATGTCAACTCAACAATGCAAGAAAGCTCAAGAAAGGCATTCAATGGATGGGTTGCCTACAAGAGAATAAGGCTCAAGATGATGGAGAACATGGAGGTTACAGTTCCACCTGGCGCAACGTAGATTGGGAAGGAGTCTGACTTACGACTCGTTTAAAAAGAAGCATTTCTTAGGAGGCAACCAAATGTTTTTAGAGTTTGCATTTTCTTTTCTTTTTATTTAGTTTTAGTTTTAGTTTTATTTTTCCTTTTAGTTTTATTTTACTTTAACCGAATGAAGATGTGTTTCTCTAGTTCTTGATCTTATTTTGTAGTCTTGAACGAAAGTGAAGCAGTGAATGAGCTTAATTTGAAGAAGTTGTGCGATTTTTGAAGTTCATAATTGAAGAACAAGTATTTGAATTAAAGCAATCTAGTATCAAATTCAGCATGCTAGGTTTAAACAATCAAACATAAGCCATTAACCAAATAGAAAAATCCGTACTAACATAACTAAACCATGAGTTCCAGCTTCATCTAGCTAACATAAGCAGCTAGATTTAGCTACTCATAGTAACAATCAAACAAGCAATCTTCATAATTAAAAGCATAATAATGTACCAAACTAAGAATTAAGTATGATCTTCTTCTTCTTCCTTGGTTGAAATTACTAGATTCCCATCTTCTTTTTCTATGAAAAACGACTTCTGGAAACTATTTTCTCTCCAACCAACCTCTAAAATCTGTAAGCATCAAGACTATTTATAAATTTCGATTTTAACCTCCTCATGTCGTGAGAAAAGGATTCTCACATCGTGAGCTTAGTATTTATCCGTATTGAACAAGGATTCTTGCCTCTGGATGTTTATCTTCTAAAACATTAATACTCACTACGTGAGGCTTGATTACGTCGTGAGGTCGTCTTTTTGCTGAATTCTTCATCTTTTAAGCTTTAAACCTCCAAAGTTCCAATCCTTGTCGCCTTTAGTCCTTATTCTTCAAGGTGACTTCTTTTAGCTGCAAATACAATTACATCTTATAAGTACCACTTATCTATGAAAATAACCAAAATATTAATCAAAATGTATTCAAATATTGCCTAAAAATATGTATAAATATGGCAATATTAGCACCCCATGCTTCTACTAGATAGAATGAATCCCATGCTTGTATGGTATAGACTTTACTTTTGATTATTTAAATAGCCATGTCTGGACTAACCTAGTTAGTTTCATCCATATCTTCCTAAAAGAATAGATAACTTTTATATTTTATAAACAAAGTTTATAAAATATAGACTTTAATTTTTTGTAAAAGACAAAACAATTTATCTAGTCCAAAATGTTGTACATGACTTAATAATTCATACCATATGAATTATGTAATATTATTTGCTAATAAAAATTATTATTTCCTAGAAATATATAATTGCCAATTAATTATAAGAGTTTATTGAATATTTATTAAAATCAATTTCTAATAAATAATAAATTATATCAAGTTGTTGTTAGTGTGGCCCATTAGTATCCTATGTTAATTAGCAATATCACTTTAATATGATTCTTGAGCATACTAGATCTTTCAATGAGCTCTTCAATGTCACCAATGGATGCTAAAAACGATTTGGGCAGGAAGGGGGTGATGGAGGATGAGGGTGTGCAAACCCTAGCCTCCTACTTCCCTTAAATATGGAGCAAAACACAATATTAGGGTTAGCCTGATCTCATGACGTGAACATATATGTGTCACGTCGTGTGCCTAAAAAATGGTCATGCGTTTCAGTCGAATGTCACGTCATTAGACCTTATGTCTCACGTCGTGACCCTCCTTAATTTGGGGTTTATCATTTTTATTTAATTCAAAATGTTGTTGGATCGAGTACTTGCATTTGGATGTTACATTGTTGTAACCAACAAACCCAATTTACAGAACATTTACTATTTCTATCACGAAACCATAAGAAAAAAATTCATTTATCGCATCAAAAATTTGATCTTTTATAATCTTCTTACTTACAAAAAGTTGATCGTTTCAAAATAGCCACAAATACCAGAGGGTAGTACATATCCCCGCACCAATGATTCCTTTTTTTACAAAGAACTAGAATTGTCATCAATAGAGGGTAGTACATGTCACCGCATCAATGATTCATTTTTTTACATATAACTAGAATAGTCACAAAAGCATCAAACATAGCTCTTTGAAGCAACATTTTTTGGATAAAACTCAAGCAAAAAAACATTGCATTCCACGTTCTAGCTGCCACCTCACAGATAAAAAAATGGTCTAGTTGCTCAATTTCTATTGAACAAACATGACAAAGAGTATAAGGAATATTGATACCTCTTTTGTCTAAATTATCACTAGAAGGAAGCCGATCTAACAGGACACGCCAAACAAAAATATTCACCTTTCTAGGTATAAAAATGTTTCATCTCGTATGTAAGTCAATAGATCGTAGAACATGATTATCAGTCCATCTTCTAGTATCAGCAACAAAAAAGTTCCACAATCCCTTATATCCCGCCACCATTTATCTTCACAATCCGAAAGAACAATAACTTGTAGCACCACCAACAAGTCGTTTAATTGAATGTACTCGACTCCTCCTCTAATATCCCGATGTCATTGCCATTTCCATCCAGCATCAGACCACATATAAAAAATCGAGCATTCTAGGTTTGTGTCGATATGGTATAGCTGAGGGAAAGAAGTCGATAAAGTTTGATCCCTACCCAAGAATTTGTCAAAATTATAGTCAAACAACCATTACCAATCTACCTCTTCAAACCAAGTGATCTATAATTTTTTTTTCCACCAACCGAGAACTAGATAAAATAATATGAGCCCACAGCCCATAACTGCTAGCCCTATGTTGACCCATCTCGAAACCTCTTTGATCACCATACAAAGCTTTAATAACTTCAACCCAAATCATAGAAATATTATTCAGAAAATGCCATCTTCATTTTTGTAGTAACTTAACATTTATAGCTGATAAGCTTCACGTAACCCTCCTTTGCATCTTTCTGCTAGCACTAAGACCCATTTGACCTGGTGCATTTTACTAACAACATCATCACTACCCCCAAAAAATTGATCTACTCGATTCAAGGTCTTTAGCAACCACCAACGAAAGGAGAAATATAGAAATATAATATATATACCAATAGCACCCATAATCGATTTCAAAAGCATAGCTCGGCCACCAATCGATAAAGTTGTAACATTCCATTTTGACAATTTTTATGAAGCTTTGATTTCACTAGATCCCAACTTCCTATTTGGACATGTTTTGACTAACCGGTAAACCAAGATAAGTAAAAAAAGCAGTTTATATGGTTTACATCCCATGGCCTTTGCAAAACAACTAACCTCATCCCATAACACCCCAATTCAAAAAAAAAAATCAAATTTTGCTAACTATCCCAATCGCCAAGAATAATCACATCGTTTGCATAAAGAAAATAAAAAATCTTTAAATCACGTCTGTCAATCTGCACTCCGGAATAAATATCCGCATCATTTGCATCTTCAATGGTTATATTTAACCCTTCCATAAGAAGAATGAAAAAGAAAAGGCGATAAAGGATTTCCATGTCTCAGTAACGTCTAACCCCCTCTGTAGAACTTACTCGTAGGACTACCATTCATCATAATAGAATCCCTAGCCGACTAAAGACAAGCTTGTATCCAAGTTCTTCATTTGGATCCAAAGTTCAAAAACAGCATAACACAATCTAAATACTCCCAACTCGTCGAATCATAAGCCTTTACAAAGTCAATTTTAGAGTCATCGATCTTTTTTTCCTTCTTTTTATACCATTCAACTACTTCATAAGCCAAAATCTTATATCGAACAAATATAAGACTAATATGCCTAAAATCATTAACCACAACCGAACTACTAACCTTCAGGATCAAAGTAATAAAAGAAAATTTGCAACCGGCAGGTATTCTAGAATTTTCGAAAAAATCAGCCATAAATTATAAAATATCCGATTTTAGCAAATCTCATACCGCTTTATGAATTCAAAATTAAAACCATATGGACCCGGGGCTTTTTCGCTACCACAAGCCCACACTGCCATTTTTACTTCTTCCTGAAAAACCGAGGCTTCAAGAAAAAGAAAAAGGGATTGCTTAACCAGAGCTCTTCCTCTCCTTCAGGATGACCGCAAACTTTTTAAACTATTTTTCATAAAATTCGAAAAACAATTCTTTTACAGTAACCTCTGTCATCCAATCCAAACCTACGTCCACACCTTAAATATCAAGTTGCATAAGTTTTCTATTCTATATACCATGATTTTTTTTAGAGTTTTCATCATCTTTTTATACTCCATTTAATCTTGAGCCACATGTTTCATCTGTATATATTTCTAATTCAAATAGTTGAGTCTTGATACAAAACATCTTTCTTCCATAATCTCATTCGAAGGTAACCCATCATCCACTACTTTATCAATATCTTTTAATCTATTTAAAAATTGAACTTAGGAAGAATTTCTTTTAGTTTTTTCCAAACCTCACCATCCCCTTATAGTCTATTTAAGCCTTTTTAGCTTATCCTTGAACCGAATACTAGCCCCTCCATTAGTAGCACTATAATCCAAACCCCAAGAATTTTTTAAAATATGATCAAAATCTAGCTCATATATCCAAGAGGAAAACATTTTAAACGGTCTAGGTCCAAAATCCAACACAACATTTGACTATTAAAACGGGTCTATGATCCGAAATATTTGATTCAAAGCAGAAAAATGAGAGAAATGAGTAAACACCTCTTCTGAAACAAATAACCGGTCTAATTTACTTTGTTTTGTTCCATTTGGACTCACCTTAGTAAAAGAAAAAAGCCCCCATAGCCACTTCAAGAATCTCACTATCATTAATAGAATCATTATAATCTTGTGCTAACTCTTTGAAAGAACACACAACCAAATCTTTCAGACTCATTTCTAATTGTATTAAAATCTCCAAAGACGATATACGCACCCTTATTTCTTCTCATAAACATTGTATACTCATTACTCCCATACCAACTTTTACTACGAATCCTGTGGAGCGTACATATTCACTAAGGGGGTGTTTGGATAAGGGAAAAATAGGCTGCTTATTGTTTATTGCTTAATCCCAACGCAATAAGCAAATTTAAGTGTTTTGGATAGGATGTTGGGAAAATTAGGGTTTGCGGTGGAGATCTGGATACCAGCTTGGATCGTGATATCATTTTCCAAACTAATATTTCTACCCTATGCCTGGGTTACAAGAAATTCAGCCTAGGATAATCCAAGCGGACACTTACGTTTCTAGGCACAGAAAACGTAAGCTATTATGCTAAAGGGTTTTGTGAATGTGTGATGAAAAACGAGAGCTAAAGAACGTGGCCCCCTTCTGAAAAGAAGAGTTGTTTATATACTAAACACGATTAGGGTTTCATTAGGGTTGGGCCGTCATTAGTTGCATTGGAAGTCAATAATATTAATCCGGATTAGGGTTACCAAAACTAACGAGTTTTGTTAGTTTTACCATAATCACTCTCAAGAAATTGAGTTTTCCATTAAGTTCCCCTGGCGGGACCCCACCCAGGGGCTCTGTCCCTTGGACCCCGCTAGGGGCGCTGCCCTTAAACCCCGCCAAAGGGGCCGCTGCCCCTTTGGAAACCCTGGACCCAAGGGTGCTGCCCCCGGACCCTCGACTAGTCGTCGAACCGGCTTCTGACTCGATCTTATACATGCGTGCACTCCGCACAACCCCGTACATGTATCAGAGTACAAATCATGAAGCCCCTTAGCTCACATGTTAGTTCCAGTTACTTAAAATGACATGGTGACACTAAAATCACCAACATAGGAGTCTTTAAAAATCAGCTTATTGCGGTAGGAATAAGTTAAATAAACTGATTTTAATAAGCAATGGAAGGAATGCTTATTGCTTATTGATCATTTTAGTCATATAAGTTGTTTTATTTGTCAAACACTTCAAATGCTTATTGTTTATTGCTTATTCCCACCGCAATAAGCTAATCCAAACACATTTTAAAAAATTGTTTATTCTCACCACAATAAGCAAATAAGCAATAAACTAATAAGTTAAAAACTATTTATCCAAACACCCCCTAAATAACACGGGAATTTATAAAATATACATTCCCCTCTACTATCAATACATTATCGGTACCAATAATTTTATTTTTTTCAAACACCATTGGATCCCAAATAGACAAAATTCCACCTAATAACCCTCTAGCACTATTGTAGCTATATCAAAAGAGAAATTCCACAACTCTTTAAAAGAAACAAATTTATCGTGCTAACCCGAGTCACGTGTATAACAAGGAAAGACACTCCCAATTGTATCTTTTCATCTTATTCAATATACTACAAGCGTTGATAGATAAAATATTCATTTATTAACAAGAGACACACCCATTTCCTTTATTATTGATGACATATGACATATTCTCATTCATCCATTCATCTCGTGTCCCAACTTTGTGCCCACTTTAATGAACCGTGACACTGCATTAAAAACCATTTTTTCACTTCCAATACTCGATCTTCTTGATGATTGTGATTAACCTTTCCACAATTAAAGAAATTAATTATTATTTAATTTAGTTAATTTTTTGTAGATTGTTTTATACAAAATTATTTTAAATATATGATTGCTATTGTGGGCCATAAAAAAACAATGTGAAAAAACTCTTCTATAGTGGGCATTACATTATAATTATATTTGCAACAAGTTTGTTGTATTATCAAGTTGTGAGGATGTTATTTGGTTAAAATCAAAACTTGGTCATTAATTAAGTTTTTTGTTGGCAACTTATTTATGAACATGAAATAGTTTTCTTACATTGCTTTAAACATGTAAGCAGTATGTTTAATCCACCGTACTCAAACATTTTACAAAAATAAGACAAACAAGATAATTAAAAATAGAAGCTATCTCATATTACGCCTTTAAGTATCTTTAGTAATTTTTTCAAAATTACAATGAGAATGATAACATTGATTATACATGTCTAGTTGAGTAATATACGGAGTAACCCATGAAGATGCACACTCATATCTATAATGAGTCCATTGAGGCACAATAGGAGGCATAGGGTACCCTGCTTGTAATGTTAATTTGACATAATGGTTTCCATTAACAAGTCCAATTGCAACAGCAACACGTTCATGCCAAGTTGGTGGAGTAGACCAAAGTGGTAAATATGTCAAGCTATCTCCAACACTTAAACAATGTAATACCACATTATATCTTGAAGCAATCAGGATACCCATATCAGGCAAAGTCATCCAATACTCAAATGTCGCATCAATATCTGTACGAAAGAAATTCAAAGAGTCATGAAGTTGTAATCGACATTCCCTTCCAAAAATCTCATCGTATTCTTCCTTGTGTGTGTTTAACTCATCCATTAAATCAGATCGAATTGTAGGCCATGCATCTTCATTAAAACCAAGACAAACAGCTATTGCTCGAAATCCACAATTTCCATCACTTTTTACATCTTGTACTTCCGTTATGTACCTCTCGAACATATTCGGGAATTGATTAATGTACGAACACAAACATGAACAAGAACCATGTCTCAAAGGTTCAAAATTCCCCAAAACATTTTCCTTTTTCAAACAACTTTGTCTAAAGAGTTTTTCAATCGGTGGATCAACACGATTATTTCTCAAACACTCATCATACGTATGAGCATCGATATCACAAACCATAGTTTGTGATGCATCTTTCTCCTTTAAACTTCTTAGAAATTTTTGGCGTGCGTTGTATACAGTTTGTAAAGAAGACACGTTATTTTTATTTTGTTCCTTCAATGCTAATAGAATATCCATCGGTTTAACATTCTTTTTTGTCAATTCTTCCACCAAACGAGTTTCTTCATCAGACAGTCGTCTTGCATATGCATGACTCTCCACACGTTCTGCAGGTTCATGATTATGTTCATCACATATCACCCTTAACGTCCAAAAATCATTCGCCTTCGAGTATTTTGCCGCCAAATTAAACGGACAATTTATTTTTTTTGAAAATATATTTTTACGAGAGGAATTTTTACTTGTGTATATACCACCACGATCACACATTAGTACAACTAGATTAGGCTTGGATCTTCTTGTAACAATAACATAACCTAGAGAGCGTGCGACATTTTGGGCCCAATTCTTTAGATCTTCACTAGTATTGAACACCTGAAATTTACATTTGTTTTCGTTAACAAAATAAAATAATTAATAATGAACTTGATATGATAATTAATAATGAGCTTTGTATAACATACCATGTTGGTGGAAAATGGTGATGTAGTGTTGATAACAGAATGTCCTTCATCACTGTTTACTTCGTTTTCTTCACTTTTTACTTCATTTATGTGGAAATCCATCATTTGTTTTAACTGTTGATAAATATTACAATTTGTAAGTGATGAATAAGGAAGGATAAAAGCGAATAGTGATTGCAGAAATTGGTCAGTCATATTTGTTTTATATAACAGCTAATTGGGTTAATGCCGTAAATGGGTTACAAATTATTTGTTTTTTCACCATAATATTATTAATTTATAAAAATGTTATTAGAAAGTAAGGTAAGTATCTGGAACTTTGTGTTCATAATCAATTTATGGCGTTTCTATATGAAAATAGTATTTTATAAAAAAAAAAAAAAAACAAATAGTTTGTTAGCTATATTTTGTATACAATCGTAGTGTTGTTATGTCCGATTAATATTTTGTATTATGTATATACTACAAAGAAATATTTGACATAATAAAAAAAATAATAATAACGATGGGCAAATTACCTAAATCCATCATATTTTGATTTTTTTTGTTTCATATCATCTTTTAGTTTCGACAATAAAAATAATCATTTTTAAAATTATTTAATGTCGACTATGACTAGTGAAAATTTTGACATCAAACATTCCACTAAAACAACTAAATTTTCATAACTTTCTGTTCTGGCCACTTTAAATTTTGAAAATTTTTTATGACATATTTAACCTTGTCGACAAAGCAACATTTGTCTGATGTGTGGTTTTATGTATTCATAATAACTAAATAAAAGGGATTCTTTTCGTATAATATAAATTTAGTGGCAATATATAATCTTAATATTAATAAAAGTATAAAAGAGGAGTATTCACGATATATAGAAAGCAGGGGTGGGAATAGATTAACCCACATTTTAAAGTCAATCACTAGATTTAATTACCTTTATCCAAATTTTTATAACAAAGTAGTATCTAAATTTTAAACATATATAATGGGTAATTAGAAACAAATCTACTAACTAAAATAAAAAAATTATGGATAAAGTGAAAGAAAATTTCACTATGAACACCTCCATCGAACAAAATATTATTAGGCATTCGAATAATTCCACAAAATATTAACAAAAATTAGCAGATTAACAGAACCATGAACATCGATTGTTTAACACGACAACAAAAAAATAGTAGATTCGAAGAAATGAAGAATGGAAGATTGTAGATGGGTCGACATTTGAAATAAACCCTAACTTAAGTATTAACAAATGACAGATGGTAGATTTCGATATTAGAAGTAGAAAATTACCTTGTTATGGCATCCTCAGTCAAAACGTTGGCAACCGGCAGAACACAGCAGCGACGAGGAGCGACGGCGGTGGGGCAGAGTAGAGCGGAGGGCGGAAGCGGGGATTTTTTTTGCTATTTGCAATTTGAATTGTGTATTTGAGTGGCTTTTTATTTTTTGTGCGGGGACTCTTTGCTCTTCCGCCCATTATCTTGAAAATTGAAATTATTAAATACGATTTTTACTTTTTGACCAGATTATAATTTGATGGTTGGTAATTTGTCAAAATCCAAAAAAAACATATGGTATATTTTAATCAGTTTATGTATTAATTTTTATTCGTTTTCGTTAATAAACCACTTACGTTTTATATTTTTCCATTGTATGTAATCCATTATAACTTGGGCTAATGTTATAAAAACTGTCAAGTTTTCAGAGTTTTGTCGATTGTGTCTAAAGTTGAATTTTATGTACGTTTTTACTCTAGCATTTTTCAAAAAATATATGGTTTACCCTTTTACCGGTGATAACAGGTTACCATTATATTATTTTCGCAAAAAAACCCTTTAGTTTATAGTTTTTTACGTTTCTACCCTTTTATCGGTGACAACAGCGGGACATGTTACTTTAAAAACAGCCACAGACAAAGTCACCAAACATGAGAGATCGTGCGTGGAAAATCAACACGTGTTCATACCATTTGCATTTGATACGTTTGGTTTTCTCGCACCGGATGCGGTAGAGCTTCTTAAAAGAGTACAACGAATCATGCATAGTAATGTTATATCCCCTAGATCTTCGGATTTATTCTTTAAAAGAATTAGTTTTACCATTTAAAAAGGCTTAGCGGCACAGCTTGTTGCCCGTTTGTCATTTCACTCGTTGTACGATGACAATTAAAATACAACATTTGAACTTTATAAGAATATAGTTTCATGGGTTTCTACCCTTAAATCTATACTTTTTTTACACTTTTACCTGTTGTATTTTTTTCTCATATTATATGTATTCATGCAGAAAAATTATATTTATATACGAAAAAATTTTAATTAGATATCGTATTTACATTTTTTTTAATGTTATTTCTTCATATATATATATATATATATATATATATATATATATATATATATATATATATATATATATATATATATGGCATGGAGAATATGTGGCTGTTATGTACCTAATGTTAGGTATAGAACCACCAAAAATATATAGTTTAACTCAAATGAATCAAATCTTTTTTTCCGTGCATCTTTTATTTGAAATTTTGTTTGTTAATCATTTTAATTTAAGTTTATAAATTTAATTTTTCAAACTGAAAGTATATCATGATATTTCACCAACAGTTGCTACTCCTTGAACCCATTGTGGAAAATGAATAAAGGAATCTTATAGTGATTAAAAACTAATGGATTAAGAGAACCAACGACAATCTCACTCTTGATTATAAACCCGAGGGCATTATTATTAATGAAAAAAAAACCATTATGCAAGACTCACTGAAACACCATATAGATATACATACGTGAAGGCTTATAGAGTACGCATATACAAACGAAATATGGTAGGGTTGCATCAGGAAATAGATAAAATAGGATTGGAACACAATATGAAAAAATTGGAATAATATAACCAGTGATTTTTCTATTGAAACGATATTATTTTATTGGTTCTATACATATCTTTATATATATGACAGCCATATATTCATTTTTGCCATATATATATATATATATATATATATATATATATATATATATATATATATATATATATATATATATATATGTGTGTGTGTGTGTGTGTATGGGTTTTTTCTTGGATAAACCATTTAAGATGTAAAAAAAACACAAATTAATATGTTTTTAGAACTACAAATATATATTTTTATGCATTTAAAAATATACATATCAATAAAAAAAACTTGTTGAATCATAAACATGTTTATATAAATATATACATATACTCTTAGAAGTGTAACTATGTATTTTGATATATGTTTTTTTTTAAATATAAATATATTTATAGAAGTATAGATACATATTTATATATAATAATGTAAAAATGTGTATTTATACTTCTAAAAACTATATCTATAAAACACGTATTTATAATTCTAAAAATATAAATTATCTTTTTAAATGGTATAACCTTGCAAACACACACACACAAACAAACAAATATATATATATATATATATATATATATATATATATATATAACATTAAAAATATAAATACAATTTTTAATTAAACAGTTTTTCGTATATAAATACGATTTTTCTACATGAATGCATATATTTTGAAAAAAATACTTAGGGTAAAAGTGTAAAAAAAAAATTATAAACTTAAAGGTAAAAGCGCAAAAAAGGGTAAACTTAAGGGGTTTTTTTTTGTAAATTTAATTTAATGGTAACCTGGAAAACCTGTTATTACCGGTAAAAGGGTAAAACTGAACATTTTTTCGAAAATATTAGGGTAAAAACGGACATAAAATTCAACTTTGGGTAAAACCGAAAAAACCCTGAAACTTAAAGGTTTTTATGACATTAACCTTTCTAACTTTAAAAAATCACTATATATTGATTATTTCGTGGTTTAAACTTTAGACCACAAAAAAGTCGAAATATAATATAATGGTTTTCTTTATTATGTATTTTAGTTAATAAGTATTCAAAATAAAATGATGAATACTATAACTTTTATATATCTATATTTAAAAATTAATAAATATATAAATTATTATTTATTAACTTTTTATCTAATTTCTTGAAAATAAGTTATGTACATGTTAAAATAATGCATCATTACAATTTTTGATCTTAGTTATTAAAATAAGTGAAGGGCAATATCTCTTTTGTTGAGACTCAAAATGCCTCGTAGTGATTGAAAAAAAAAAAGGACAAATTAGATAACACATTAAGTTTATATAAATATTTGATCTTAATCTCGTATTTTTTATGAATTCATTAACTTTATAATTTTGTTGCAAATTTAACTAATAGAATGATTTGCTTCGGATGTTTAATATTTCTTATTTGCTAACTAGACAAAAAGTTGATGGAGCTTCCACATATGTTCCTAATTGGCAAATATTTATGTTAAATTGAACCCTAATGTAGATATGTATTCTTTTTTCTTTTTATGTCTCACAACATCATGATTTTGTACACTGGTTTTCCAAGCTGGTTCAAGTGGTTCATCATCCCAAAGTAGTGTAAGTAAGGTGTTGTTTGTTTTTTTAAAAAAACCACTTCAAACCACTTATTGCTGCGTCGCGCAGCACACGCGCAGCACTTGGCCATTCGCAGCTGTTTGTTTTTCAGAAGACTTCTGACTTAAAAACTGATGCGCGTGTGCTGCGTGGCGCAGCACTAAACCAACTGCTTCAAACCTCTTCACGCCTTAGTTTAACTTACAGCAGCAGTCTGCAAACGTTAAAAAACAAACATATTTTTTATTACATGCTGCAGCCGTTTGTTCCACCTCTTCTGCTACAGAGGATTGAAAAGGTGGTCCGCAGACTTCAAGCAATTTCTCTTCGAAAAAACAAACAGCACCTAAGACAAGGTGGGTTGTCCATAGTAATGTCTCCTAAAGGAAACTTTAATTGTCTTGCTTACACCACTTTGGGGTGATGAACCACTTGAGCAACATTGGAAAGTCATTGCACAAAATTGTGATGCTATGAGAGAAGAAAAGAAGAAAAAATAAAGGAAAGTGAGTACAAATCTCCTTACGAATTTAATGTAATATATATGTTTGCCAACTAAAATCATATATGGAAACCACGCCAACTTTTTGCCTAATCAGTAAGTGAAAAACATGTAACACCCGAAGCAAACCGGTCGATTGATTAAATTTACAACAAAATTGTAAACTTAGTAACTTAATTGAGAACAAAGAAAACACGATGTCAAAATCATAATTTTATTAATGTTAGTGTCTTTCATGAAATTTGCCAAATTAAAAACATTACTAAAACCTACACACCATTTATAAATACCAACATATTAAGTATGCAGATGTTACTCTGAGAAGGAGCTACCACTTTCTTGTTTGCATCGTTTATGTTCCCTTAAACCTTATTGAAATTAATTCCATATTAAGCATCACTTAGTTGGCTAGTTGAGATCAAGTTCTATATAAGTCCATTGACATATGATAGTTTGTTAAACACAACTGATTGGCATTGAAGTACATTGTGTCTTATGGTTTGTCCTTAATCTCATATCTGAAGGTAACATCATGTCCATCTTCCTAAACATATTATATTATAAGGGAATTTAGCTCAGTTATGTGATAAAAGAAACCACTATCTGAGTACCTTATGTGTTTATCACCATGTCTCATATAACAAAAAGTTAAAAACCTTTGGAAACCTATTTTGAAATGGGTTTAATTGTAACATTTTCACTTTTATAACCTGGCAGAGGAAAAATGTGGTGATATTTTTAGGACAAACAGTCATCATACACTTTTATACCAGTTTCGGCAATCTATTTGTGTTTGACAAACTTAGGGCTCAAACTGTTTAATCTTTTTAGATCCTTTTCTAAATGTATAGTTGAAGGCTAAGTATGTTATTTCACTATAATTATAAAGTATTTGGTTACTTTGTCAGCTTTGACATGCTTATCTACTTGATTTGTTAAGACAACTCAACTTGTTTTGCAATCGTAGTTGGCTAGGCAATGTGATCCATCTTAAAATTAATTTTATCTTAAACAAAACTTGTATCTTTCAAGTATTAGCTTTATTACTTTTGTTCATGATGTCCCTAGTGAATTCAAATTTCTTTTTTGATGGACTCTTAAAAATTGTAACTTCCTTTTCGCATACAAGAATGTCATTTAGAAACCTTTACTTTAATTAATTCATATATTATAGTTACAAGTTCAAGTTTTACTTATAAATTTTATTTTCAAATTATCAAGTTCCTTTTGAATTTGAATTTTACTTTTATGAGACCTTTGAAGATCAACATACATATAATAAAAAAATGGTATATTTATTATTAAAATAATTGAAATTTTAACTTTGAAAGTTGATAAATAGAATATGGATATCAGTTAACTATTGAACAACCTTAACAACTTGGGCTAGAGTATCTTCAAAAGCACTTGATTTGTCACTAGTTTCATCATTCTTAGCCATCAAACACAAGTTGGAAAGTTGTGTTTAAACTTCTTCATCATTAAATGAGACAAATTTAACTTTCGGTTTTCCTCCATAATAATCAACACTTTATATCCACTACTTTTTTATCTTAAAAGAAGCTAATATCCTTTTGTACTTAGCTTCAAAAAAGTCTATTATGCCAAAAACTTTGGTCATGCAATCTTTTTCAAAGTTTGATGTTTTATCCTTACTTGTAGCCCGCATCGTTTGAGGTTGCTTTGGTTTTTCATTCCTTGAAGATTAACCACCTTCAAATATTTTTCGGTTAGATTTGGGCAGCTTCCTTTAGTACAAAATTCGTTTAACTATTTAATTAGAAAGGCAACTTGAGTTGCCAAATCAATAAATTTATCCTTGGATTTTCCTTTATGTCGTTAATGCTCCCTTTTTATGTGCTTGTTCAACCCTGAAAAGAAGACAGTAATGCGTAATAAACCGCAATTACAATGGTAAAGGTTTGAACCTTAGACTGCTCATGTTTCCTTATGTTTCCAAATTAACTTTGAAGATTCATAAACTTGACCTTCTCATTATTATTAAGCACATAGACATGATTGATTTGTGAACCAAAGTATTTCAAGTCTTATCAATCTTGAATTTCTTTAATTCATTAACACGATAGTTGGATAAACTAAATGTAGTTGTAAAAGACTCATTTTTTTATGCAAAGAAAAACTCATATCTTTGATTTATGCTATTCTATTAATAAGAATTTACCTCGTCTGATCCATTATAAGATACTATTAGAATTTCCAACATCTTTGTGGTAGAGTTTCATCCTTCCACTTGAAGTAAAACACCATATAGAAGTGCATTATGTATAACAGATTTTACTCTAACATCTAATTTGATGTTTTTTCTTATCAACTTCAATGATTTTAATTGTTGGTAAGTTGATTCTTCTTACATTAGCAACATGACTACTTTAGTATATAAGTTAGAAATTAAGAAAGGATAAGAGAATTATTGAGGACTTCTAGTATGTTTTATTCCATGGTTTCAAAAACCATCATAGTCTTACTCAACAACATAGTGAAGTTCTTTTCATTGAAAAAAGGGGACACTTGATGCTTGCTTTTGATTGATTTTGTTTAACTATAGACATGCGGACTATGGAGTGGGATTAGCAAAAACATTTAAGAGACATGTCCTTAGAAATAAACTAATCTACAACATGCTAGGATAACAGTTGTTGGTCCATGTAGTAAATTTAACACCCTAAAATATGAAAGATGGTCAAACCAAAATCATATTTGATAAAAAATTTCAAAGAATATAAAGAATAAATTGATACTCACCTAGTTTATCTGCACACCGTTGTAATCTATTAAGGCTATAACAAATTATCCTTATAAATTATAACACACATGGAAGTTTATAAATCTTTAGGCTAAACATCATAATAATATTAATCAGGAGATAAGCATAACAGAATAACTTGAGCATATCAGGATACTTTGGTGCACATATTGACTTTAGACATCTCATCGTTAACTTCAATTTAAACCTTTGAACTTGACTTGATCTATAGTATATTTTATCTTTAAATAATTAAGCCAATCTTATCCTCAAGTTGAAACTATCTTGTTTTGATACATAAGAATGTCGTGGATGTAATATGTGTTGAAAATATAAGGTTTAAAGTACTGAACTTAACATTTCCTGGATAGTTCTTGTATTGTATATTTTTCTATGTTGCAGGGTTACTTTTGTAATATGTTTAGGATGCTAAATGATGGAGTTTTTGTTTGAGGAGATAATTCATACTTGAGGTGATACTAGTGGACTGGGGAGTTAAATATGGTTCATAAACACACAGATCTTTCAGCTACTGGGTCGGATTTTGACCCGGGTATATATATATATATATATATATATATATATATATATATATATATATATATGTATATCGTGTGTGTTTTCTACTTATTATTCACAAAGCATACATACACATACACACACACACACACACTTGTTGAACTTTCTTTCGTTTTCCTTCATCTGTATCAAACTTTGTACAGTTAGGGTTTCATTATTTATTTTTTATAATCTTTGATCGAGTAGTAAATTAAGTTGAGTGTTCATATTTCGAGAGTACTGTAGGTGTTTTTGTAGTGAGGTTTCTTGTGTAAGTACTTGAAAACCTTTTGGTTCTTTGTCCTCAAAATGATATAAGAAGCATTGATGTTGTGTGAATGTTTGGTTTTTATAATTTTTACATGGTATTAGAGCATTAGGGCTCTAATTATTCTTTTCTGACTCTTAGCGGTGGTCCGGCGGTTCGTCTGATTGAAAGGTATCTTTCATTTTTCCTTGTTTCTTTTATAGATCCTTGTAAATCTTTGCAGATTTCGTCGATCTGGAGTTTCTTTTGAAATCTATAGTTTAGGGTCGCAATTTGTGAAAATCTAGGGTTCTACATTTCGATATAGGGTTTCCGCATATTTTTCCTAAATCGAAATTGTTCTTTGTTGTCGATTAAGATTTTGGTACTACAAGGTTCCTGTTTGATCTTTGTAGATTTTTTGACTCACTCTCAATTTGTGGTGTTGACTCGCTATTCGCGAGCATTGGATTTTTCCTGGTCTTCGCTCGGCCAATCCCTTGTCTGAAATAACTCTCTAGGGGTTAGATTTCATCACCAATAAACCCTAGCAGGGAATGGATTAAGGGGTCGATCCATCTTCTTCTCCTTTGTCTGCTCTATGAGGATTTTCTTGTTCCCTTCTATATCTCTTTCTTAGCTGTAGTTACGGGAGATCCTGGTTGTCTTGAGTACACCAGTTATTTGTTTCTTGTATTTTTCATTGTTATTTTTACTCTGTGGCTGCTCGTCTTGGGCCCCAACTGTAACACAAGCTTCAAGGTACTTCCTATTTTTGACCCGTAGTGTGTAAATAGTTTGCAAATTTGGTCCCTATGGGGCATTGTTGCCATTTTCGGAAAGAGGGGAGTATGTTGGGCGTACTTCTCGTACGCATGGCGTACGCACTCAAGGGACAAACCCTAAATTTATGGTTTGGACCCTATTTAAACAACATTATGACCCATTATCCTCTCATTTCTCAGCCTCCATTGCCCTTTGAGCCCCATTTTGAAACCCTAGCCCCTCTTAAGGAGATTTGACCTTCTTTTGTGTGTTTTTAGTGTGTGTTGGTGAGATTTGAGGAGGAAGAGATTGGAAGAAGGAGCTTTGATCAAAAGAGAGCTTGTAGATCTAGATTCCACACATCATTTTATAGCTTCATTGAGTTATAAAGCTTGGAACTTTCTCCTTGTATGCTTAGATCTAGTTTTTATGAAGTTTTGGTACCTTTTTGGTTCTATGGTGATATCTAGTAGGTTTCTTCCACTCCATAAGTTAGAAGTTGCTTCTTTTGATGTTTCTGAGGTTCCTAGTCCATAAAGTTAGCATTTTGATGGTTGTGGATCAACCATGCATGTGTTTAGGTCCATTTGGTGAAAGTAGAATGCTAAAAGTAGGGTTTGGGTTCATTTGAGCCATGAAGAGGCTTAAAGTCTTCGACTTTATGGATTAAGACATCCCCAGAGGCTTGGATCTAAAGTTTAGAAGTCTGGTTATAAGAAAAAATTGTTTAATGGATGCGTACGTTGGGCGTAGGCAAGCGTACGCGTTCGAGTCCCTGACCAGGCAAGCTACCCAGTACCTCGGGCGTACTCCTGGTATGCGTAGCGTACTAGGCCTAGTAATGGAATTTTGCGTTTTGGGCCACGTTTGGGCTATTAGGGTTTTGGGCCTTGTTGGGCCATTTGCTTTTCTGATTTTGGGTCATTGTTTGGTTTTGGTCCTTCTTGGATTTGGGCTCGTATTGGGCTTTGGGTGCCCTTTAGGATTTTAGGCCACTATTGGGCTTTTTAGTGCCATTGAGTTGGGTCTCGGTTTTGGGCCAAGTAAGGGAAGGGTAAAATGGTCTTTTACCCTGGATATTGGGACTAATGAATTAGATTCCTAGATATGCTTTATGGCCCAGTTATTAACTGCGATTTTATTTGATTAGTTAGCGCGAGGATCCTCTGGTCCGACAGCCCAATCATTTATCTGATTCTTCGGCAGTTAGGGTGAGTCTCCTCACTATGTTTGGCGGGTCGAAGGCACCAATGCGGGCCCATAATTTATTATGGCTAGTATGATAGTGGTCTGTGTGACTTTTGCATGTATGGTATGTAATATGTATACATGTCGGGGTTCGATGCCAGGTGGGGCCTGAGGAGTGTAATGCATGTTTTTATCTTAGTGATTCTTGCATGTGTTTTATGTGTATATATGTATATCGGTCGGGGCTTGATGTCAGACGGGGCCTGATGATTATGATTAGGCGGGGCCCAATTCATGTTACAGACAGATCTGTTCCAGGCGGGGCCTGATGATTGTAGGGCAAGGCCCATTGTATGTATGGTATGTGGTTTTTTGGGGAACTCACTAAGATTCGTGCTTAGGGTTTTCGGTTTATGTTTCAGGTACTTCCGGATCGAAGGGGAAGAGCTCAGGATGATCGCATCGTACACACCACGATTTCCATTTTATTTGACTAAGATTCGTGCTTAGGGTTTTCAGTTTTTGTTTGTTCACCTGAGTGTCATAAGAGTTGTCATCTGACATGGAGGCTTCTGGAGTTGGTTCTTTAGGAGGCAAGGTTTTCTTGGGTGATTATGGTGGAGTTGGATTTTTTGTTTTGGAGAAGAATATGGAGACTTGGCGGGATGAGTTGCATTTATGTGAGGAGGAGTCGGAGTTCTTTGCAGAGGGGAAGGTGACTTTGAGCTTTCTTTAGTGGAGCTTTCATCTAACTCTATAGTGACCTATCCCTTTTTTGAGGAAGAAGGCTTAGACTTCTCCTCAAACATTGCTTTTAATTCATCGAGCTTCCTACAGACTTTGAGGAAGCTAATCTGCATCTTTCTACACACATCATTTGTTTTCATCATATTGGGATTCTTGATGTAATCATAAATATCCTTGTAGATACAAAGGATCTCTTTGATTGTTTCCTTTACAGAGACAAATCTTCTCAGTCCTTGTATCATGTGTTGCAACTCTATATATCCTGCTTCATACGCCTTGTGGGTTTCATCGACGAGGAAGTTCATTTTTGTTTATGCGCTTAAGATTCAGATACGAGCTTCTCCTTTAACGCGGTTATTTCCTGCAAAAACTCGTGTTCCTTTTTTATGAACTTTTCATGGTCTGTTTATATTTAAACATCCATTTTCTTGAGTCCCATTTAAACTCGCAACAAGATTTTGTCTACAGTAAACGTTTCTCTTGTTTCCATCTCCGTCATTCTTTGCTCTAAACTTTGTAGTTGATTGAAATTTGGTGCATGCGGTGGTTGAACACTAGTGACTACGGTAAGGATTTTATCAACTTTCCCTTTGAGATCAAGGAACTCTTTCCTTGATACTATAAGCTTCTTTTTCATTTTTGGCTTAGGCTTGGAAGTGGAGTGTTGTGAACCAATCAATTCATCATCGAAGAGGTACATAGGAAATTTTGTGTTGTTGGTTTGCTTTTGAACTTCATCCTCACTCAGGTCATACGCAAAATTTGGTTCATCACTGATCTGAACCTTAGTGCCAACTAAGTTAGAATTTGCATTAAAAATTGGTTCATCAACTATATTTGCTCATTCAACCTGATTTCCTGTTTCCTCATGAACTCTTTGTATCGTCTCCTCCATCATCATAATTTTGAGTAGTCTCCAAGTCATAAATTGTTTTGCAGTTGTTGATCCAGTTGGTCCAATAAATTGCAACTTGACGTAGTTCCTCTTCTTTTCTCTGTTGAAGTTGAATGGATCTAGTTTTTCGAGCTTGTACTGCCTTTTGAAATGCTATAAGTTCTTTCTTCCTTCCTCCGTTGAGGGATGATAATTTTCCCAACTATGACCTAAAAATGTGAATCGAAACTAGTTACCATCGGGGTGTCCCCCTGGTTCACGAATCCTTGCACATTGGTGCTCTCCGTGCCTAATCCTCTTAGTTTTAATGTTGGATTTCTAGGATTTCGTGGGTCTCCTTAGTCTAAAACCAAGTTTGGCATCGGTCCTTTTTGTTGGAATAGTGTCTAAGGCTGCAACTATATTAGGCAAGTATTTTACCCGGTTGTGCATGGTCCTTTTGGGTTGCCTTCACCATAGCAAATTGATAGGATGATTTATTAAGAGAGAATAAATATTATTAATATATTATGAGAATAATATAAAGAATAATAATATTGTTATTTGATTAATATAAGTCATAAATTAATTGGTATTAATTTGGTGACTTAAAGAAATTAATTCAATAAGAGGGTATAAACTGTCAATTGTTTGATAGTTAGACTTTAGACTGTAAATCCATATGGGATAGATAATGGACGGATTCTAGAAGCTATGGATAGCTTCAAATCGTCCAAGGCTATCTAAGGAATGGATTTGGATAGCTTTAAGAGAAGATTATCCAATTAGGGTTTAAACTGTAACCCTTAAGGAGTCTACAAGTATAAATAAACCCTATGGCAAAGGAAAATCGGCACTTGATCTAAAGTAAATAATCCCTGGCCGAATTCCCTCCCCTCTCCTCTCTCCCAAATCATCCTCCTTGCTATTTGGTGTTTGTAAGCCATTAGAGGAGTGACAATTGTGACTCTAGAGCTCCAAGACAACAAGATCAAATAAGAGATTCAAAGGTATGATTCTAGATCTGATTTAGTATTGCTATTACACCTAATTAGTCATTAGAAGTCTTGGATTCAAAGCATGTTTAATTAGAAAGCCTAGATCCAAGCATTAGGGTTTTGCATGCGCACATAGGAAAGTTCTTATGGCTAAAACCCATCAGTGGTATCAGAGCCTAGCTTGGTTTCTATTAAATTGTTGCTTGTTTGTTTGAAACTTAACTGCAAAATTCGATTTTTGTGTTTCTGAGTCATGGACTCGGCGAGTTGGCTTGACTCGGCGAGTCCCTTGGTGCACTCGGCGAGTCCAAGCGTCAGGAATGGCCAGATTCAGGATTTTTTCATGATTATCTTATGGCAACTTACCTTAATCATATTAGATCAACCCTAATCCGATTTTTTGATATATATGACTATAATCTTGATCTAATTAAAGATATTTATCAACTAATAAAATATTTAATTTCCTTATATGATAATTAATTAATTATTTTGATTAATTTGGTAATTATCTTGCATGAAATCTTGAATAAATCAAATATAGATAATTAGGGAATTAATTGTTAATTAAAATTATTTGTTATTTGATCCTCCATGTTTTAAATGTTTAAAACTTGTCCTCAAGTTTTGAAATTTATATTTTGTGATTAAAAGTTTTAATTTAGACAATTTAAATTTCAATCCCTAGATTTTAAAAGGTTTAAAATACAACCCTATACTAATATAATATTACTAGAATAATATATATATATATATATATATATATATATATATATATATATATATATATATATATGTATGACTAAATATGCTAGTCTTACCGTTAGTAGGCCTCATTCACGAAGCCGATCTATAAGGTGGGTATAAGATTGCGGCCTATAAAATGGCACTTAATGGGTGTACACTCACACCCACCGCTTGCTTGATCGGTGGAGGGTCGTTAGCCGAACGGGTAGGATAGGGCAACCTCATCCTCTCATTAAAAGTATAATAAGAAATATAAAGTAACTACACACAATTTTTTTAAAATTTCCCAATCTTAGTTACTTTAGGAAAAGTGAATTGATGCAATCCCATGAAATTACACTTTGCACCCTTGCTAAGAAGTTAGTGGAGCGCGTGTGGTTTACCGGCACACTAATTGGTTCTAAGCAAAGGTTGCAAAGGGTGATTCATTGTTTATCATAGTTCGATGGAGCGTGTGTGGTTTACCGGCACATCGAATAGGTGATCGTTACAATGAAGGCACCATGTGAATTTGCATGGTAATTCACACCCGCTTTGTGATCCTCGGTATCCCAGTCATAAACAAGAGGGGCATATCGAGATTTCAACATGCCATTGAATAGTTTCAATGAATCTCATCCGAACCTAGGAATTCTCAATACATTTAGGTCTAATAGTTAGGTTTTATGGTGGAGAATTAGTGAATCGTCATTCACTTACCTTCATATTATTTGCATGTTGGATTACGACATCCCTTTTCTAATATGTAAATATTGTTGTTGGATCCTAGCCCTGATTTTTCTTATTGGGTGATAATTAGGGATTCATATTCTAATCTATCTTTGTCCTTTCTAATTGTAGATGTCGAACGCAAACAACGTTGTTGCTAGTTCTTTCACATTGATGAGCCTTTGTCAAAAGGTCACCTTTGATGGAACGAACTTTAGCGAATGGATAAGATACATTCGCACTATTGCTCGCTATGAGGATAAGGAGTATGTCCTCGATGAGAAGCTCGAGAAAATCAACCCCGAAATCGCTACTCCGGCTGAAATAACCGCTTTTGAAACTCATGAGCGCGATGCAACGAAGGTACATTGCATCATGATAGCCACCATGAACTCCGAATTCCAAAAGTCCTATGAGGACGTGTACCCGTACGAAATGCATCAAGACTTATTGGAGATATACCACCAGAACGCGAGACAAGAGCGTTATGAGATTTTCACTAACATGATTTCCGCTAAGATGGGTCATGGAGAATCTCTTACCGTGCACCGGACGTAAGACCGTTGGGTGCAAATGGATCTTCAAGAAGAAGACCGACGTGGATGGAAACGTACACACATATAAAGCGCGATTGGTTGCAAAGGGCTTGACTCAAACTCCCGGAGTTGACTATGATGAGACCTTCTCACCGGTTGCGAAGATAAAATCTATTAGAGTGATGCTAGCGATTGCCGCATTTCATGATTATGAGATTTGGCAAATGGATGTCAAGACCGCTTTCCTTAACGGAAAGTTGGCTGAGAATGTTTACATGGCTCAGCCAGAGGGGTTTGTGGATCCGAAGCTTCCAAATAGAGTGTCTAAGCTTGAGAAGTCCATTTATGGACTTAAGCAAGCGTCTCGCAGATGGAATCTTTTCTTCGATGAGAAAGTCAAAGAGTTTGGATTTGTACGAAGCGAAGATGAATCATGTGTATATGTCAAAGCCAGTGGGAGTATAGTTAGCATTCTCGTTCTATATGTCGATGACATATTACTCATAGGAAACGACATCCCGACTCTGCAGGAAGTTAAGTCCTGGCTCGGGAAGTGCTTCGCTATGAAGGACCTCGGAGAGGCTTCTTATATTTTGGGAATAAGGATAGTAAGAGAAAGAAGTAAGAGACTAATAGGACTTAGTCAGAACACTTACTTAGAGAAGGTACTAAAACGTTTTAGTATGGAAAACTCAAAGAAGGGAGAATTACCGATACAAAGTAATTCCAAGTTGAGTAAGACTCAAAGTCCGAGTACCGAAGCTGAAATAGGAGAAATGAGCCGAGTACCATACGCTTCCGCAGTTGGCTCAATCATGTATGCTATGACTTGTACTCGACCTGATGTAGCCTTTGCTTTGAGCATGGTTAGCAGATATCAAGGGAATCCTGGCAGAGCCCATTGGATTGCGGTGAAGAATATCCTTAAGTACCTTCGGAGGACAAAGGAATGGTTCTTAGTCCTCGGAGGGAGTGATGACTTGAAGGTGCGAGGGTATAGTGACGCCAGCTTTCAGACCGACAGGGACAACTACCGTTCGCAGTCGGGCTGGGTTTTTACCCTGAATGGAGGAGCAGTGACATGGAAGAGTTCCAAGCAGGAAACTGTAGCTGATTCAACGTGTGAATCAGAGTACATTGAAGCGAGCGAAGCGTCGAAGGAGGCAATATGGCTGAAGAACTTCATCGGTGATCTTGGAGTTGTACCTGTCATAAAGGAGCCCATGGAGATTTTCTGTGATAATGAAGGAGCGGTTGCCTTGACCAAGGAACCGAGGGATCATGGTAGATCACGACATATCGACAGAAAATATCATTTTATTAGACATCGTGTAGAAGAACGACAACTCATAGTGAAGAGGATATCATCATAAGATAACCTAGCAGATCCGCTTACGAAGGGACTGAGTAGGGTTAAGCACTTGCAGCATGCTAGGAGTATTGGGCTGAAGGATGATATTAGCATAGATTAGATTGTATTTGAAACATGTAATAGATAAATGTAATTAACATTTGATGATTAAATAAAGGAGTTTTATTTATGAGTAATATTACTATCTTATGTTAATTGTTTAACTATTGTTTCACTTTGCATGTTTTGACTTCCAGAATAATTGAGTTTATTAAGAATAATCATATTATTCAAATTGTCCACAATCGTTCATATGTTGGAAGTAGATATGAATGAAGATTGTCATGAATTGGTATGTAGATTGTCTAAATGGTGTTGGACATAGCAAAGGGTTGCTGCAACATTCATGAGTGCTTATGAACTGGTTTTGAGCATTGGAACAAACCCGCGCTTGCTGGAATCACCTTATGGAATATGATATAAAAGGGTGATCGCAAGACGATAATATCATATAGTCTTAAAACCTAGATATATGGTTTGTTATTTATTAATTGATTGTACATTGATAATGCGAAAACGCATCAGTAACTCAGTGTTATAAAACGCATTGTTGTGTAGAGTTGGTTAATGAATAAGTAAATGCATATAAGTCGAAGTTTATCTGTAACTTTTATCCTAGGAAGGTAAAAGCGATATCTCGGCCGCTCGATGATTTGATTTGACTTATGTGTCGGGCCCGGTCAGAACTGAATTGATGTGTTCGATTAAGTTCTATTTCAAATAAATCAGAGATCGAGAAACCTAAGTGCTTGACTAATCATTCCATAGAATTGTCAGCATGATATCTAACAGAGGACTGTACGATCCCTTATCTAAAGGACAAGATTGATTAGATCAGAGTTTGACAGCGTCTTTGAGAGCTACGATTGCAAATCGAATTGTACTTGTGCATATAGTTACTAGACTTATCCAAGTGGGAGATTGTTGGAATAGTGTCTAAGGCTGCAACTATATTAGGCAAGTATTTTACCCGGTTGTGCATGGTCCTTTTGGGTTGCCTTCACCATAGCAACTTGATAGGATGATTTATTAAGAGAGAATAAATATTATTAATATATTATGAGAATAATATAAAAAATAATAATATTGTTATTTGATTAATATAAGTCATAAATTAATTGGTATTAATTTGGTGACTTAAAGAGGTTAATTAAATAAGAGGGTATAAACTGTCAATTGTTTGATAGTTAAACCTTAGACTGTAAATCCATAATTGATAGATAGTGGACGGATTCTAGAAGCTATGGATAGCTTCAAATCGTCCAAGACTATCTAAGGAATGGATTTGGATAGCTTTAAGAGAAGATTATCCAATTAGGGTTTAAGCTGTAACCCTTAAGGAGTCTACAAGTATAAATAGACCCTATGGCAAAGGGAAATCGGCACTTGATCTAAAGTAAAGAATCCCTAGCTGAATTCCCTCCCCTCTCCTCTCTTCAAAATCATCCTCCTTGCTATTTGGTGTTTGTAAGCCATTAGAGGAGTGACAATTGTGACTCTAGAGCTCCAAGACAACAAGATCAAACAAGAGATTCAAAGGTATGATTCTAGATCTGATTTAGTATTGCTATTACACCTAATTAGTCATTAGAAGTCTTGGATTCAAAGCATGCTTAATTAGAAAGCGTAGATCCAAGCATTAGGGTTTTGCATGCGCACATAGGAAAGTTCTTATGGCTAAAACCCATCAGTAGTATCAGAGCCTAGCTTGGTTTCTATTAAATTGTTGCTTGTTTGTTTGAAACTTAACTGCAAAATTCGATTTTTGTGTTTCCGAGTCATGGACTCGGCGAGTTCCATAGTGGACTCGGCGAGTTGGCTTGACTCGGCGAGTCCCTTGGTGCACTCGGCGAGTCCAAGCGTCAGGAATGGCCAGATTCGGGATTTTTTCATGATTATCTTATGGCAACTTACCTTAATCATATTAGATCAACTCTAATCCGATTTTTTGATATATATGACTATAATCTTGATCTAATTAAAGATATTTATCAACTAATAAAATATTTAATTTCCTTATATGATAATTAATTAATTATTTTGATTTATTTGGTAATTATCTTGCATGAAATCTTGAATAAATCAAATATAGATAATTAGGGAATTAATTGTTAATTAAAATTATTTGTTATTTGATCCTCCATGTTTTAAATGTTTAAAACTTATCCTCAAGTTTTGAAATTTATATTTTGTGATTAAAAGTTTTAATTTAGACAATTTAAATTTCAATCCCTAGATTTTAAAAGGTTTAAAATACAACCCTATACTAATATAATATTACAAGGATCATATATATATATATATATATATATATATATATATATATATATATATATATATATATATATATATATGACTAAATATGCTAGTTTTACCGTTAGTAGGCCTCATTCACGAAGCCGATCTATAAGGTGGGTATAAGGTTGCGGCCTATAAAATGGCGCTTAATGGGTGTACACTCACACCCACCGCTTGCTTGATCGGTGGAGGGTCGTTAGCCGAACAGGTAGGATAGGGCAACCTTATCCTCTCATTAAAAGTATAATAAGAAATATAAAGTAACTACATATTTTTAAAATTTCCCAATCTTAGTTACTTTAGGAAAAGTGAATTGATGCAATCCCATGAAATTACACTTTGCACCCTTGCTAAGAAGTTAGTGGAGCGTGTGTGGTTTACCGGCACACTAATTGGTTCTAAGCAAAGGTGGCAAAGGGTGATTCATTGTTTATCATAGTTCGATGGAGCGTGTGTGGTTTACCGGCACATCGAATAGGTGATCGTTACAATGAAGGCACCATGTGAATTTGCATGGTAATTCACAGCCGCTTTGTGATCCTCGGTATCTCAGTCACAAACAAGAGGGGCATATCGAGATTTAAACATGCCATTGAATAGTTTCAATGAATCTCATCCGAACCTAGGAATTCTCAATACATTTAGGTCTTATAGTTAGGTTTTATAGTGGAGAATTAGTGAATCGTCATTCACTTACCTTCATATTAATTGCATGTTGGATTACGGCATCCCTTTTCTAATATGTAAATATTGTTGTTGGATCCTAGCCCTAATTTTTTCTTATTGGGTAATAATTAGGGATTCATATTCTAATCTACCTTTGTCCTTTCTAATTTTAGATGTCGAACGCAAACAACGCTGTTGCTAGTTCTTTCACATTGATGAGCCTTTGCCAAAAGGTCACCTTCGATGGAACGAACTTTAGCGAATGGATAAGATACATTCGCACAATTGCTCGCTATGAGGATAAGGAGTATGTCCTCGATGAGAAGCTCGATAAGATCAACCCTGAAATCGCTACTCCGGCTGAAATAACCGCTTTTGAAACTCATGAGCGCGATGCAACGAAGGTACATTGCATCATGATAGCCACCATGAACTCTGAATTCCAAAATTCCTATGAGGACATGTACCCGTTCGAAATGCATCAAGACTTATTGGAGAGATACCACCAAAACGCGAGACAAGAGCGTTATGAGATTTTCACTAACATGATTTCCGCTAAGATGGGTCATGGAGAATCTCTTACCGTGCACCTGCAAAAGATGCAAAGGTATGTCGACCGCCTTCGCAAGTTAAATGTTGACTTTGGGAAAGACTTGGCGATCGACATGGTGCTTCACTCTTTGCCTCCGATGTACAATCAATTTAGGATGACCTACCACATGAACAAAGAGGAGGTCACCCTAAGCAAACTCCAAGGTCTCTTGAGGGTCGCTGAGAGCAACTTCAAAGACAAGTCTGTTGCACCAACTCCCAATCCACCCGCTGCTCCTGTCTTGGCTATTGGTCAAGGAAAGGGAAAGAAGAGGAAGGCTTCGTCAAAGGACTATCGCAAGGTTAAAGCCCGAGATGGTGCCTCTTCTAGTGGGATCAAAGTTGATCCTGCTAAGCCCTGTCCTAACCCTAAGGAGGCAGAGTGTCACCACTGCCATAAGATAGGACATTGGAAGAGAAGCTGCCCAGAGTACCTGCAAGCCATCAAGGAAGGAAAGATCAAGTCGTCTTTCGCAGGTATATACACAATTAAATCTAACGATTCTAATCATGCTATTTCTTGGGTTCTTGACACCGGTTGTGGTTATCACATTTGTTCTAATGTGCAGGGACTAAGAAGAAGTAGGGATGTGGAGCAAGGAAGGATCAATCTAATCATGGGGAACAGAAGATCGTGGCCTGTGACCAAGATTGGAGTGTATTCTTTAGTGCTTAGGAATAATTTATGTTTAGATTTGAACAATATTTGCTATTCGCCAGAAATGGCTAGAAACATCATTTCATTTCATGGTTTGTTTAGACAAGGTTTTAGATTTTCTTTTAATAATGAGAATGGTTCTATTTTGGCTTATCTAAATGGTGTCTTTTATTTTTGAAGCTATACCATGTAATGGAATTTATGAAATTGTTATGATTGTTGATAACTTAGGAAATGATGTTTTAAACATAGATTCTTCCAATAGTATGGATAGAGCATCCTTGTGGCATTGTCGTCTTGGACATGTCAACAAGAAACGCATAGCCCAACTCCAAAATGATGGAGTGTTGGAGTCATTCGACCTTAGGGAAGATGACACATGCGAGTCTTGTTTGCTTGGAAAGATGACTAAATCACCCTTCACGAGTACGTGTGAAAGGGGTGAGGGTCTATTGGACCTAATACATACCGACGTATGTGGACCGTTTAGATCAACCACAGCCCGTACTGCCTTTTGAAATGCTATAAGTTCTTTCTTCCTTCCTCCGTTGAGGGATGATAATTTTCCCAACTGTGACCTAAAAATGTGAATCGAAACTAGTTACCATCGGGGTGTCCCCCTGGTTCACGAATCCTTGCACATTGGTGCTCTCCGTGCCTAATCCTCTTAGTTTTAATGTTGGATTTCTAGGATTTCGTGGGTCTCCTTAGTCTAAAACCCAGTTTGGCATCGGTCCTTTTTTGGCTAGGGTCTCTAAAAGGGACCCTGCGGTGCATGAGATGTTTTTCAGTATATGTGAAAGTGAAGAAAAATAGAGTGCAACTCCTCAAGAGTAAATACATGCAGCTGTCTAATCCTGGAGACCTTAGGATTTTTATCGACTTCAGAATTCACTTGGAATTATGAATGGGTTTTGTCTCCATGTGTTGGTGAAATCGATACAATTTTGTAACAGAGTGGATGGATGGGGTTCTATCAGGTGATTCAATGTTGAATCCAACTACACTTGGAGTCTTTTGAGAGACTCTGGTGGTTTGTTTGGGTCGCTTTTCGCTAGGTGGATGGAGATTTTTAACTTTCTTTTGCAAAAAAGATTTTGTGAAGCAGATAGTGATTGATCTTCGGTGTCAATAGGATCGACCACATTGATGGGCTCTTTGGTAGATGCCTAGGTTCTTTAGTGTGTATTAATTATCTAGTCGGCCTTGGATCCTCGGTACCAATATGGTTTGCGGTATCTTTCTTTGTATTCTTTTGGGCCTTAGTGCCTTTTTTCACAATCTTCTTCGATGTTGACTTCTTCTTCGCTATAGATTTGGTCTTTGTCTTTTTGGACTTAGGATCTCAGATAGGTATAATAGTTTGCGGTGTGAGGTTAGGTGGGGTAGAGCGATAAGGTTGAATATTGCCCATAGCCTCAATATGATCGATTATGGCATGGTCAAACATTCCTATCTCAGATAAAATATGCTCTAGGAGCTTCCTAATATGTCCAAAATAGGTTGATCTTTTATAAGAGTGTACCTTTTGAGATCCCTGCAAGCGACGAGATTGATATCATTACTGATGCTGACGTGAGCCTCGTTGTGCAAATTGCGGATGCATGGTGACCAGAACCTCGTTGAGGTTACTTTAGTCAGACCTTCTCTTGGCGTCTTCCTCCTAATGTATTGGATGAAATCATCCCAAAGGATGGTTTCAGAGTTGACGGCCTCTCCAGTGAAGATACTCCAAAGTAGATCTAAGAGTTGTTTTCCCATCGCACCTGTTCCACCGGTTCTTCCAGATAAACAACAAATCAGATAATGACAAACAAATTGCCACACCGTCGGAAGTTTTCCTTTCTTAAAATCTGCAACACCTTTCAATCTTTTCCGGTACCTCATCTTGTAGAGTACTTTAAACACATCATCGTTGCTAGGCTTATTGAGCACATTTGATGACATAACCCTTAAATTGATCGCATCCAAGAACTTGGATTTTGTAAGAACGACCATTGAATCATTGGCTAACTTGAAACAAATCTGATCAAGATCTTCTTCAGGTATGTATGTAGAGAAAACACACTTGAAGAAAAAAGGCATTCGAATAACATCAATGATAACATCAAATGGACCAAAATGGGGGTGCTTTGGAAGGTATCTGATCATCAGTTTGATTGCTTCATTATAGTGATCGTGATCATTGAAGATTGCTTTATAGTTACTTGAAGCAATGGAAGGACCAGTGTTCTTGATGGTGGAGGTGGAGGTAGTTGGCTTGGCTTGTTTCTTTGAGACTCCCAATTTCACCATGGTTGCAAAAAAAGAAATTTTGAAGAACTTACGAGAAAATGGGTTTTAGAAAGAGGAGAATGAGATGTAGATCGTCAAAGAGCTCAGAAAGCATAAAGCTTTATTGGGGAGGAAAGGGAGGGTTTTATACCTCCGAATTTCAAACGGAAATATTTTTTACAACTGTGAAAAAACAAGAGTTTTATCCGTTTGAATTATTTTAAATTAAAACGTGATATTTTGAAGTAATGGTCATTAAATGCAGGAATGGGTGCATTAAATGATCATGATGATGTTTTCTTTTAAACGTGGTAAAGTCTAATGGTAACCGTTAGAGATCATGGGGGAATAGGACAAAAACCGGTTGACAATTTGATAGGAGCACAGTCTTATCACAGAGGTTTGGTGAGCAAATCATTTATTAAAATAGAAAATCTCCTTATTTTATTCAAAAGTGGACAAACATGTGTCCATGACAGTTTTGAAAAGATACAAAAGGATAAAATGCATTAAATGAATTAAATGAATCAGACTAAAAACATTTCTTTTGAAAACATATTAATTTGATTCAATTCATTAAATAGCACACATCCTTTGAAATTTTATTTATTACCAATAGGAAAGACAACTTCTTCGTTCTTGAAGGAAGAATTGTGATATGATGTGTCAACTGCAGTTGCGGTATAATCTTGTACCGACAAGCAACTTGATGGCGAGGTTAATGATAAAAATAATAAATTGACCTGAAGAGTACATAGATCATAAATAATCTTCGATGAACAACGTTTGGCGATGAATAATTTATGAAGTTTGTGCTCAATAGTTAGACTTAAATGGATAAACTTTAAAGAATAGACAACTAAATGTGCTTCAAATATTTTGTGATAACAAGATGAGCGAGGCATATCTATTTGTTAGATGTGAAAACTTTGCAGTCTGCTCCATTTATCCCTTCAATAAAAACTGAGGGTTAGGATTCATCATTCATAACATTTCTAAAATTCCATTAAGTTTTGTGGAATCAATTGCTTTGGTGAAAACATCAACTATTTATTCATGTTAAAGGAACAAAAATTAATTCAATATTACCTTTGAGAATGTGATCCTTTATGAAGTGATACCGCAATTCAATGTACTTCATCTTAGAGTGCTGGATGGGATTGTGAGAAATTTCAATGCCACTCTTGAAATCAAATTAAATTGGTATGCAAATCATTATGTTGTCGTAATCCATGATTTGAGTTTCCATCTATAAGATTTGTGAACAACTAGAAGAAACAACAACATATTCTGCCTCTGTAGTGGAAAGTGATACACAATTTTGTTTTTGTGATGACCAACTCACCAATCTTACACCAAGGAATTGGCATCCTCCAGAAGTGATTTTGTGGTCTAACATGCATCCCACATGGTCTGAGTCTGTAACGGCTTGCAGACTGAAGTTCTTTCCTGATGGGTACCAAAGACACAATGCTTTACTCCCTTTGAGGTATCTTCGTATTTGAAGATCTGTTTGATTGCATTCGGTTGAGATACCTTGGGATCATCTTGGTATCTGGCACACAAACTTGTTGCAAAGACAATATCTGGCCTACTTGCGGTCAAGTGAAGTAGTGAACCAATCATTCCTCGTATATCTTTTGATGAATTGACTCTCCGATGGGATCAATTGTGATTTTGTAACCGAGGGCCAATGGGACCTTTCTCAAAGAACAAATATCCATGGAATATTTCTTTAATAGTTTGGTGGTATACTTTTCTTGATGAATGAATATTCCTTGTGGGACTTGCTTGATTTGTAATCCTAGAAAGAAATTTATCTCACCATTCTTACTCATTTGAAACATGCTCATCATGAGCTTTGTAAAGTCATCTACCATAACTTGATCAGTTAATCCAAATATAATATCATCCACATAGATTTGCACAAGCATTAGATGCTTTTCACTTGAACGTCGAAAGTGGGTAGGATCAATGACCCCACTTTTGTATTCAGACTCGACAAGAAACATAGATAGAGTTTCATATCAAATCCTTCGTGCTTGCTTCAAGCCCTAAACAACTTTCTCCAATTTGTAACAATAATGAGGAATATCAAGATTCTTAAAACCCTGAGGTTGTTGTAAGTATACCTCTTCTTTCATTTCACCATTGAGGAAAGCGCTTTTTACATCCATTTTATGTACTCTAACACTTTTATGCATCGCATACACCAGGAAGATGTGTATGGCCTTAAGCCTTACAGCTGGAGCATAAGTTTCGTTGTAGTTACTTCCTTCCAACTGGCTATAACCATTTTATACAAGTCAGGCTTTGTTTTTTATTACTACACTCGTATCATCCAATTTGTTGTGAAAAACCCATCGAGTTCCTACTACGATATGTCCCTTTGGCTTAGGAATGAGTTTCCAAACTTTGTTTCTCTCGAACTCTGCAAGTTCTTCTTGCATTACGACAATCCAGTAATGATACAGAAGGGCTTCTTTAATCGTTATGGGCTCAGTTGATGAAATGAAAATTGCATAGTGCAATGTTTGGTCAATTCTTCAGAGAATCGAGTTCTAATACTAGCAGAAGAGCCTCCTATTATTTGGCCAGATGGATGATCTCTAGTCTAGAAGTGTAGACGTTATTGATGATGTTCAGCACCTGCATTGGATGGAATTTATTCAACTTTAGGAGGATCTTCTCTTTGAACATATTGAACTTGTTCCCCCTCGGTTTGTGAACATCCCACGGATAGATCTTGGACCGCAGGAATCAGTTGCGTAACTGATGATGAAGATTTCCCCTGCAAAGTTGACGGTTCCCCTTGATTTGTGGTTCCCCCTGGATTGATGCAAGGGTGATCCTTGGAACTTCATCTCTAGTTTCTATTTCATCAAGGTCTTCTTCTTTAAAATCTTCTAAGTCTTTATAGGCATGCGATTGATTATTGACTATTGGATTAACTTCTTCTAAGACTGGAACCTTGATGGTTGTGATAATCTTCGGATTAGTAGGCATGCTTTCCCCCTCAAATAGCAAGGTGGAAGTCCCATGCAAGGAGTCTTCAGTAATGGAAGGACCAGAGTCTTCCGTGTATTGTAGTTGAGCAGCAAGTGAGACTAGAATTTTTGTTAGTCTCGCATTCTCTGGAAGATCAAAAGAGTATCATAGTTAGCTTCAACGATGTTGAGGGGTCCATATTGAATTGGAATGTCGTTATCCATGATCAAATTTGTTTCGTTGACTGGACTGTTTTATGGACATAGAAATTATCAAACTTCACGTCAAAGCTTTCTTCAATTATCCTTGTTCTTCATATCAGAACTTTATATGCAACTTTTTTAATAGAATATCCCAAGAAAATTCATTCGTCTGACTTGGGTGCGAACTTTATCAATCTCTCCGTGTTGTTTACCACAAAACACCTACAACCAAAAATATGAAAAAAAAAACGAACATTGATTTTACGATTATTCAAACCTTCGTATGGAGTCTTGTTGATACGTTTGGTAATGATACTTCTGTTTTGGACAAACCATGTTGCTGTAACTTCTTCAGCCTAGAACTAGAGCGGCAAGTTTGCGAAGTTAAACATAAACCTCGCAGCTTCTACTAGATTTCTATTCCGCCTTTCTACCACGCCATTATGGTGCGGTGTGTACAATGCTGAGAAATTGTGATTGATTCATTTGGACACTAGAAAGTCATTTAGAAGTCGATTTGTGAATTCCATTATGTTGTCACTTCATATTTTTCTGATGGGAAGCTTGATCTATAATTTAATTTCCTTGATGAAGTTGATCAAAGTCAGTGGTGTCTCTGACTTCAGTCTAAAAAGAAAACCCAAGTAAAACGGGTGTAGTCATCAACGATGATTAATATTTAATTTTTGTGATGAAGACTGCCTACAGTTGATGGACCACAGAGATCGATGTGAAGTAGTTATAAGGGCTCAAAATATTGAGGAATCTACAATCAACTTATGACTTCCTTTTGTTTTCTTTACACACTCACAAGTAGGGCATAACGTGTCATTGTCAAATTTAAGGAGAGGCACTCCTTGCATCATTTCTCCAGTAACCAATTTATTGATATACCGAAATTTAAGGTGATCAAGTTTCCAGTTCCATAGCCAACTGACCACAGATACTGATTTTGACAAGAAAAAACAGTTGTAGTGTGCTAATGACGAGAGAAATGTTTTTATGCATGGAGTAAAGAGAGGTATTGTATGCACTCTTTACTCCACCAAATAACCATATATCATCCCAAACATCAATCAAAAGCTCAATAGCTCTTCATACTCTATGGTACATGTGACAACTGTCAATTCTGGGTCAAAGAAAGTCAACAAAAGTCAACCAGGTCAACTCAACTTGTATTAGAATTTTAGGTGAATTGTTAGAATTTTAGGTGAATTGTGATATTCCCTAATGCGTCCAATGTACGAGTGACAAGTTATAATACAAAGCACCACTCTTATTGGAAATTATAGAACATAAAACCTAAATAAGGTTAGTATCATAACAATTCGATAATTCAATTTTATATTGTTTTAGTATAAATAATATTCATAACACGGTGTAGTGGAATTCATAATCCTTACACTACATGACAAATTCATAACAAAGGCTACAAATACAATTTTTTTGTGAATTCATCACCAAATACGACAAATTCCATACCCGGCCTAAAACGCCCAACTTTTAACGAAAAGAATTTAAGGATCAACCTAATTTTCATGTAACATATTATTATTTTTGATAATAATGATTTTATTAACAATTTGAGTTTTTATAATTCAAATTAAATATTTATACATCATTTATACCATAATTTCTTTATAAAAATATCACATTTTTTTTATAAATAATATCATCTTTTTATAAAAATTACCCCACTTTTATAAATTACCTGGATTTTTATAAAAATAAGAAGAGTCGACTTAGTGACATGACACATAATTATTTAAAGGCATAATTATCTTATTTTGCAAGTAAAAGGGAGTCATAGTTCACGTAAATATGTTAATGCTCTTGTGAGATTTTCCTTCACCATACCTACCTAGCGAACACCGTAAGTCCTGTTGTTATAACTAGAGTCTCCTAGAGGGAGAGCGAGGTAACTGTGTATAGATCTATACGGGGTTGACACCTCTACACCTGAGTTGTTCGCTACAGCTAGACGAGGCCAGTCTAGGGTGAAAAATATCTTACCGAAACTGACGCCTGAAGAACGTCATGACAAGCATATCAGTCACATCAAGCATGGTTATATCGACTCACATAGGGATTAACAATACGATTTTGGTTTACAGGAAGCTTACACTTCATTGGTTTTATTAAACTATAAAACTGAAAATTATTTTTTTCAAGTATTCAGTCACTTACACTTTCGGTCTTAGGGTTTAAGACTACCGTTTTTCTTACATCAGAAAATATTGGATTTTATGGGAACGTACGCTTTACTTTTACAAACAAAAGATAACAAAGGACATGCATGTATATATTCACAGTTTTGGAACGAGACCTATAAATCATTTTCATGGAAAATATCGGATTTTTTGAAAGTACTATGAGAACTATTCTAAACAAGTACAAAACCATTTTTATACAAAATGCTTATGAACTCACCAACTTTTTAGTTGACACTTTTCAAAACGACTTGTATTCTCAGGGAACCAGTAACAGGTAATCAGCTCTGCTATGAGATCAAGTGGTGCGACTTTATGAAATTTTACTTCTTGTCACTATTGTGTAACCGGTGAACAAGTAAAAAATGTAAACTATGTAAGTGTGTATTTTTAATGTATGTCGCTTGGAATGCTATGATTCATTCATATTCAATTGTTATGATATTGTACAATGACGTCATCCGCCCCCGGACGTTTCTGTCGTCCTGGTTCGGGGGTGTGACAGATTGGTATCAGAGCATTGATTATAGTGAACTAGTATATCAAACCATACAAGATATACAACTATAAATACAATAGGACTAAAACACTATGACTAAAAGTATACTTTAAAAATATAATTATTTTATAAAAGTATATATATACTAGAACAATGTCATAATAAGAACAAAACAAAAGTATTTAGATGTTGGACACTACAGTCAAACCTAGACAGTTATGTAATCATATCTGGGATAAATATAGCCTGATTATCTATATTTATTTGAGATACGACCAACATGTGTTTGGGAGTGGTAGTGGTGTTGCAACAAGTCTAAAACTTACCAACTCCACATGTAAAGGACATTAGAATCAAACATATAATTAAAATACTATAGGAGTATTTTAGGCACCATAATTAACTTATGTGAAAACTAAAAGACCGCCACTGGTAAGTCTGTAATTACTGAGTGTGTACGTTAAGATTATATATAATCCATACACACTACGTGAATATAGGAGGACCTGGTAAGGATCATCATAAACATTTCAATAAAGATACATTTATTAATCTCATAGATTCTTTAGACCTTCCCATTCTCGCACTAACAACATAGGTAGATGTAGCCACTCCACTACAACAGTCAGCAGAAGAGTATTGAGTTGGAGAAACCATCAAGGAACCTTACCCTATTAAGAGCAGACATAAGAGGCTCGCCCGAACATCCGGAGTCGGGCTCTCTATTATGAAGTAATGGAGATCCGTGACAAAACTCGAAGCATGATGGAGCCAAGATTCAACATATCTACGAGAAACAAGAACACCATACGGATGCCCGGAGGCAACGAAACTTTACAACTGAAACTAGGACAATCATAACAAGGACAGAAATGCAGAGGAAACCACTCACGAGGCGTACGAGGTAGCAGAACACCTTATGCGTCACTCTAATAATTAACAAATTAATATATAACATAGTGAGTTAGTGATTACACTACTCACACTATGTGTTAGGCTCATCGCAACTAGTAATAATAAATCAAGCAAGATACGCCGTTCCAAAACCTATAAAATCCGAGCCAACTTAAGGATTTGATTTCTATAATCTATTAGGGTAACTTAACATTTGTACAATACCTATTTCTATTCTCTACCATAAATACATCATAGGGATGTAGTTTGAAACATTGAGAATTGTACAACAAAACGTGAAATTTATATGTAAATATAAATAGATAGAATACAACTAGAAATGACCATAGTTACTCACGAACTTGCTTTTCATCATGCAATAGAATCATGTCTTCCTATGGGAATAACCAGCACACCGGCGAAACACCAGTTCTGCAGATAGACTCCGCTACTTTCCAAGCCGTTGTAACAGCTGTCGTGACAACTGTCATGGCGCAACTCAACGCCAACACCACAAACAAAAAAACAATAAATGAGGAAACCAGGACATTACGAAATGACCGTTGCATAAAATGTTAGAATCTAACATATTCTAGTAGTGGCGAGAGTTTTGTATTCTTACACTAATTATGAGGATTAGGGATTATGAAATGAGTTTCATTGGAAAAGTTTTTCAATTGATCTATTTCACAAAGTATGGACCATAGGAAACCAAAGTGTGCATGCTTGGAGCATGGGGCAATTGTGGCTATAATTCAAGTATAAAGTTGATTATCTGAAACATTAATCAATGAATAATGAGTAATCAATATGGTGATTAAATAAAGGTGTTTTATTTATACTCACAAGTTTGGGGTCATATGGGATTAAGTGTTATCATTGTGTTTCTCTTTGCATGTTTTGACTTCCAGAATAACCGGGTTATTCGAACCTCCACAGTCGGTCATACGTTGGAAGTAGGTATGAAGGAAGACTGTCATGAATCTGTCTGTAGATTGTCTAAAGTGTTTAGGCATAGCGCAAGTTTGCTGCAGAGTTCATGAGTGCTTTGATAAGATTAGAGTATTGGATTAATCCCACACTCACTTAAATCACTTCATGGATTTATCACAGGTGATTAGTGAGACGATAACATTGTATATTCTTGAAACCGAGACGTGTGAATTGTTATTTGCTGGTCAATTGCACATTGATAATGAGTAAACGCACCAGTAACTTGGTGTTATAAAACTTATTGTTGTGTGTGATTCGATCAGTAGGTTCAAGCGAGAATTTGAGTCGAAGTTTATACATTTCTTTTACCCAAAGTGGGATAAAAGTGATATATGTGGGCCCCTCGATGATTTAGTGATGACACCCTAAAGTGCTTGGCCAAGCCAGGACTGATTTGATTTGTTCAATCAGTCATGGTCGTCATAAATCAGAAATCGGGAAACAGAACATAGACTGAGAGAATGACCAAAATCCATGTCTCATGTTTATACGATATCTAGAATGGAGGAATATATATGATCCCTTATCTAAAGGACACGTCACTGATAAGATCAGAGTTCGACAGCGGCTTTTGGTAGCTAAAATTTGCTAGTTAAACTTTGAAGTTATACTTGCAACTATAGTTATTAGACTCATCCAAATGGGAGACTGTTGGATTAGGTGTCTAAGCCCATAACTATAATTGGTATGTACTTGAAGTGATAGTAGCAATGTCCTTTTGGGTTGCCTTCAAACCTAGCAATGGAATAGGATAATTGTTGGAGAGAGAAGAATGATTTATTAATTTATTACTTGGTTAATAAATTAATTTGAAATCAAGATAAATGATTTATTAGTGTATTATGGATATAATATATTGATTAGAAATCATATTATTTAATTAATATTTAATCAGAAATTAATTTGGAATTAATTTTAGGATTAAAGGAATTAATTGAAACTGCAGGGACTAAAGGTGACAATGTTCAAAAGTTGAGCATTGAAGCATTCTAGAACCTCCCTTAAGAGGTGGGGAACGAAATCTAGAGTGTCCTAGGGTTTCCTTGGGCTCTAAGGGCTCTTAGGGAGGAAGTTAAGGGATTAGGGTTATCTAAGATACATCTACCTTATCCTAAACCTTCCTTATCACCTATATAAACCCCTATAGGGTTGGATTTCGTCCAAGGGCACTCCAAGTGAGGCTTAGAGCCAAAATTTTCACTTCCATTCTCTCTCCATAGTAATCCTTGGTTGCTAGGTTTGTTTGTGAGCCATTAGAGGCGCAACACTTGTGGCGCTTGCTACCAAAGTTCAAGATCTTCAAGGATTTGATTGTTATTACAATATAACAATCAAGGTATGTATCCTAACCCTAATTATATGTTAATTTCAAAAATTACATGTGCCTCCTAGGGTTTTCTAGTTTTTGTGTTCAATGCTTGTATGTCTAATAGTGAAAAACATAGATCCTCAAATTAAGGTTGCATGCACACATAGGATTGTTTGCTATGTATAAAACCCATCAATAACTACCTTGTAAAATCGCCCCCCCCCCCCCTTTAGTGTCAACGAGACCTTCTTGTCATATAAAAATCCTAAGGTTACCCTCCACTTTAATCAACTTCTCTTAATGCGATGAGAAACGTCTACCTCCACATCCCCTCCCTTATGGATCATGGAACCCAAATACTTGAAGCTCTCCTTTGGGGTAAGATCATACTCCCCTAAACTTACATCTACTCCTTCGTCATTCGCCCCCACTGAAATTTCACCAAAGGTACTCGGTCTTAACATCACTGATGCATAACTCTTTTTCTTCTAATGTCACCCTCCATGTATCTAACTAAGCATTCAACTCAACCTTAGACTCGACCACCAACACAATGTCATGATTGTCATCAACAAATAACATACACCAAGGCACTTCCCATGGATCTCACAAGACATCTTATGTAGAATCAAGGCAAAAGATACGAGATGAGATTCGAGCCTTTATTAAGCTCGATTTTAACTGTAGTTGATGTGTTCGAACACATGTCATAGATCTGGCATTACATATAACGAATAGCCCTCACATAACTCCTAGGGACCTTCTATCTTCCAATGTCCTCCAAATTGCCTTTTCTGGAATGCTATAATGCACCTTCTCCAAGTTGATGAACACCATATGAAGATCCGTGTTTCTCTCTATATTTCTTCATAAGTTGTCCTCAATCGTCAACCTCCCAGACATGAAACCAAATTGGTTATCTATGACCCGTTCGTGACACTACACAACCTAACCTCTATACTCTTTCCCGTGGTTTCAAGGTGTGATTGAGCAGCGACCTAATGTTTGAGATGACTTTCTAATATTCTTTGTTGGTTTATATGGTAAAAAAGTTTGAATATGACAAAATAGATAATGGTAGTCTTTTTTTTTTCTTTCAAAATTACATTACATCGTACAAATATCTTTTTTTTCTTTTGAAAAGACAAGGATCTTCACCGAAAGTGGCAACGGGTTTTTGTAAACATTGGTTGCAAATGTTACAATTTTCTTCGATGATATCGCAAAGTTTTGGTTGCAAATGTTACAATTTTCTTCAATGATACCGCACAGTTCTGAGTTGAAAAATACGAAATGCGTACTGCTACAAGAGGTATTCTCAAACCCCATTTTATGGTTTGAAGAGTTTTCTTGAACAGTCATTTCTGTTAAATATTTAATTCATACTAGCTGTTAATATCTAGTATTTTTTTTATCACCAAGAATATGTTTAGATTTAGTTTTTACTTACAAAATGTCTTGGGCGAGTACATGTTGTAATAATGTAATTTGTAAGTGGGACATTCATTATCATGCATTCTTGTCAAAATAAAATTATATAATTTCAATTATCTTGCGTGTTGTCTGTAGTTAAACATACAAGTTAAAACACAAATAATAAACGAACTAGTTTTAACCAAGTTTTTAAACACTTTTAATAATATCGAACATTATAATGTTGTGCGTACATATTTAGTCTATTAATATACGGAGTAACCCATGCGGAAGCACACACATGTTTGAAATGAACCCATTGAGGCACAACCGAAGGCATTGGATACCCTCCTTGTAAATCTAATTTGACATAATGGTTATCATTAACATGTCCAACCGCAATAGCAACATGTTGATACCATAGAGGAGGAGTAGACCGAAGTGGTAAATATGTAATACTGTCTCCAACACTCAAACAATGTAATATTACATTATACCTTGAAGCAATCACGATACCCATATCATGCAAAGACATCCAATGCTCCAGTGACGCAGCTATATCCGAACGAAAAAAATTCAAAGAGTTGTGAAGTTTTAACCGACATTCCCGTCCAAAAATCTCATCATATTCATCCCTATGTGTATTTAACTCTTCCATTAAATCAGATTGAATAGTTGGCCATGCATCTTCATTAAGACCAAGACAAACAGCTATCGCTCGAAATCCACAGTTTCCATCACTTTTTACATCATGTATGTGCATTATATACCGATGAAACAAATTAGGTAATTGATTTATGTATGAGCATGAGTGGTTTTTTTGCTCCATATATGAACTATTTCTCATTGGTTCCTCGGCTAAAGATGAAATAGTTAACTCTTTTAACTTCCCGAGGTATTTTTTGCACGCATTATATATGGTTTGAAGCGAAGACACGTTATCTTTACTTCGTTCCTTTAATGTTGATAAAATATCAGATGGTTTCATATTTTTCTTTATCAAATCAACCACTAAATGAGTTTCCTTATCAGACAATCGCATTGTATATGGATGACCCTCCATAGTTGATGCAGGTTCATGATTATGTTTTTCACATACCACCTGTAGAGTCCAAATACCATACAACTTCGAGTGTTTTCCAGCCAATTGGAATGGACAATTAATTTTTTTTGACTTAGTATTTCTAGTAGAGGGCTTGCTGCTTTTGTGGATTCCACCACGATCACACATAAGTGTAGTTTTAGATATCCACCCACTTGGTTTTACCTTGGTTCTTTTAATGATGATAATGTAACCAAGTGAACGTCCTTTGTTTTGTACCCATTCAATTAAATCATGATGAGTCTTGAACACCTGAAAATTTATTTATCTTTTGTTACAAATGGATTGTGTTGCCGGATAATTTAGGAAGATGAAATGAACAGTAGTAAAATAAAATACCATACCATGTCACTGGAAAATGCTGATGTATGAGAACTCGTCATTTGCTTTGAATGGGCGAGATGATAGTGACTGTAATATTTCCAATATTTGAAATTTTATAAAGGGATATGCAAAGGAATTAAGGAACTAATGTTTTATGTTATAAAATCATAAGTTCTAGAAAGGATTGGTTATAATTTGTAAGTTTTTAAAAGGTAATATTTTATGTTATAAAATCATAAGTTCTACAAGGATTGGTTATAACTTGTAAGTTGTTAAAAAATACTGTAATATGCTATTTTCCAAATTTATTAGTTTCTTGAAGAAATAATGAGTTATTTCCTTGCTTACTTTTATTTATTTAGAACTGATAACAATAATAGTAGTATAAATTATTGTAAAAACAAATGTGTTCTGAGTTATTAATTATTACTTATTAGCTTTAAATGATGTAAATTACATTACATAAAAATAATAAGCTAAAAGTTATTTTTGAATTCGAGATTAAAAGTTTTTTTTTTTTTTCAATAAAACTAAAATCTTCTATGTGCCTAAACTTTTTGTTGAAAGCAAAGTCAAAAACTACACCCTTAAATAGAGATACAGGCATATGACATTATTTTCGTATTCAAACGCAACCGGAACAAGAATTTTATAATTTTTAAAAACTAAATTAAAAAAAGATATATTAACTGACGGTGCAACCGGTAATTCAATTTAATAGAGAAATAAAACAAGATTTTATTATCATGGTTATATCCAATTTTACTCTACTTCTTTTAACTATTATTACATAATATTGATGAAATAAAATTAAGTTTGTAGATTTACTTTCATCTTAATTTTAGGGGTTAACTTAGGTACGTAACAAATTATTAAAACAAATCAGTTTACATTATATTATAGTACTAGGTGTGAGAGGCATATATTATATGGGTTTATTTAAAATGATATAAATATGAAATTTTAACAATTTGAAAAATATTTAAATTTATAAGAAAAATAAATTTTTTTTTGAATTATTATAATTAATGAGGTTTTAATATATTGAATAATTTACATATATAAACCTTTTCTGATAAATACCTTATATATATATATATATATATATATATATATATATATATATATATATATATATATATATATTACCTTACATATTAAATGTAGAATTTTAATTTAATAAAATAAAAAATACAATAAAATGACAAATGAAAAATAGAAAATTCTAAAATTCTAAAAAATATCATACGTACAAATGAAGGAGAAAATGACATGTGGCAAAAGGTTTTTTATTTATTAGAAAGGATTATACTAACACTGGCAAAAAGTTTTTTTATTTATTAGAAAGTATTATACTAACACACGTACGTTACTTCATAACATGTGAATTGTAATTATATATAAACTTATATTTGATGGTAAAATAAAACCAATAAATAAGATAAAAGAGTTGAACCAATATCTAACCATAATATATCAAATATTATTCATACAAATTGTCCGTAAACAAAGTTTATTTATTATAAAGGTAACCCTATTCATAACATTAAAATATTGCAATTTTATTTATTTAACAATTGTCTATAATGTTCAGAATTTATTATGTGTATAAAGTTTAATAATAATAATAATAATAATAATAATAATAATAATAATAATAATAATAATAATCTACCCTAATAAATGAAAATGTTATTACCATTTGTCATTCTTTCATTTATTTGACCACATGTCATTTTGTCATAATTTTGAAATATATTTATTTTCTACTTGTCAATTACTTCATTATTCATTTCCACTATATCATTAATTTAGTTTCCATAAATTAAACCTACTATAATAACTATTAATTTCAAATTTCAAATTTGAAATTTCAATTTCAATTTCAAATAAATTTAATTTTAAACAAATGTATTTAACATTTTATTATAATAAATCGTTTAGTACACGGGTCTAACAATTAAACACATAATTTCAATTAATTTATTTTTTGCATGTTTTTTTTTCATGATTTTCACTTATTTCATATTTCAAATTCAAATAAACTCTTCATTTAATCGCTCCTGTTTAACATTATGTTTTAATTAACCCGTATAATATACGGGTTTCACAACTAGTCCTTAATAAATAAATGTTTTTTTTACCACATGTCAATCTCTCATGAATTTTGACACTTGTCATTTTGTGGTATTTTTGAATAAATGTTTTTTCTATTTGTCATTTTCTCATTTTTTTTATCTTTCTTAATTAACACATTACTAGGCGTAACACCCGTGTATTACACGGGTTTTGATCAAGGTTTAAACATTAAACATTTTTAAAGTATAATTTCAAATTACATACAACGTAAATGATGAATACGTAAGTATTTCAATCTATATACTAATAAAGATAACTATTGAAAGAAATGAATGTAAGATACTATAAGGAACAATTCAATAAAGGTACGTGCAAACTCACTTATTTAGAAATATGAATTGTCAAAAGGGTAAATAGTAAAATTTTAATGTCCATATATGACATATATGAAAAAGCAAAAAAGGAAATTACTGCCTTGGTTATGATATTAATTAATTGCTTTGTATTCATTTAAAATTGCCCAAATCATTCCTCCAAATCAATTCCCCAAAATTAATCCCCATAAATTAGGAATCAATATTTTTAACTCTTATAAAATTTCCTTATTTAAAAAATCCAATGTGTAATTTTTCTAGACTATGTAAAAAGAAAACCTAAATTATAAGAAAATGACATGTGGCCAAATGTCTAAGAAGATGACAAGTGGCAAAAAGTTTTTTATTTATTAGGGAGGATATTTACACCTTAATTAATAATTGCCTTAATTGAGAATAACCAATAAATTACAATATTACAACTCATATAGTATTTAATATGTTTCCTTTTAAATTTAAATAAATTTTGTTTAAATCTTAATATTTTTTTTGTTTTATCCAACGTGTATAACATATGGGTCTCACAACTAGTAATAATAATGACAAATCAACTTAATTTCATTTAACATTTTTCAATATTTTTACCGAATAGTTTAAGACTTTACCTACAAGATGCCAGACTTTCAATAAAAATATAAATACAAATAACAAAAATATAAATATAAATAAGTAATATATACTAAATATATAAATAATTCGAATAAAATAATAACAAAAATATAATATGGGGAACAAAGGACGTCGGTAATCACCGCTACCTACACAGCTATACATAGGCTACATTATTATCTAAAACCCCTTCTACAAGGTAAAGTTGCACACATCACATCTGAACTTTTTCTTTTAGTTTTTTTTTTTTTTTTCAATTTTTATAAAAAAAGTTGCATAAATCATTATTATTATGTTATATTACACTGTTAATTTAGTAATTTAGTGTTAATTTGTTAAGGTTATACTAATAATTAAGTATTACGTTCTAAAGATTTTACAAGCTTCATTACTATTACTTTGACTTGATTAAAATAGGTCATTGTGAAAATATAATAACCATAATTTTACGAAATTTAAGAAAATCAGCACGAATTTTTCGAAAATCAAAATTTCCAAAATTGCTTTTTCAATATGAATGCTGCTTGATAAACCCATGAAAAAATTACAGATCCGAATAAATGAAGAATGGAAGATTGGAGATGGGTCAACATTGTAAACAAACCTATCAAACAATTAATAAATAATAATAATAATATATTTCGGAACTAAAGGTTGGAAAAATACCTCTTTATAGCTTTATCAGACAAACAGAGGCAACGGGGAGCATGCAGCACCGATGAGCGGGCGAGTCCTGAAGGCGGCCGGAACTCGAGAAGAGTGAGAAACACGGAGAGGCAGGTAGCTGATGTCTGAGAGAGCCGAGAGGCTGAGGCCTGAGGGGCTTTTGAACTTATTTGTAAATATGTTAACTTGGAAACTGAAAATTAAATACTCGTATAAAGATACATTTTGTTGTGTTAAGTTAACCCTTGGTTTATATTTAGTCAAATAGACAAACACACAAAAAAAAAAATAACTAAGAGGGCGTTGGGCTTAGTTGTTTAGAAGCCAAATGTCCTTTTTAGTAAAAGATAGAAAACAAAAGATGTTTGACAAATGCATTTTAAAACTTATTTTTAGATTTAGATACAAGTAAAAATGAATTTTTTAAAAAAGTCAAAAAAACCTGATTTTTTATGACTTTTCCAAAAAGGACTTTTGCCCCTTGAAAAGCCAAGCCAAACACCCCCTAAATTTTTGACAAATTTTCAAAAATAGTCTTTACAATTTTAAATTTATTTCAAAGTAGTTGTTATGAAACACTTTTTAAGCAAATTTTCTGTTTAGACCAAACATTACACACCATTAGTTTTTATGACTAACACCATTAGTTTTTATGTTAAATATAAATAAAAATACTATATTGTCTTTTAATTTTCTTATTAACCAGTGCGGTCTCTCTCTCCCTCCTGTAACACCACCCTTTCCCCCGCTAAACCCTTCTTACCTAGACCTCCACCCATTTTTGACTTCTTGTTGATGTCATTTCTCTTCCCATCTCTGAGGAACCTTAATAATCATTCCATTGTCGAAAAATTTGACCATCACCTCCCTTAAAACCCCTAGACTCAATTATTGTCATGAAACCTACCTAACAAATCGAAAGTTACGGCTTGGATGTCGACATAGAGGAAGAAAAAAAGGATTCAAGCGTTGGTGTTAGGTATACTGGTAGGACATGGTGGTGTTCGTCAGAGTTGAAGGATAACATCATTGGAGTTAGAATTACTCGGAAAAGATAGATTGGGAAGAGATCGTCGCCTTTAGCCACCTCTCATTACCGTCCGGACCAGATTTGCTTGGCGGTCGATGGTAGTGACGATGATTTGGCGGTGGTAACGAAGTTTGTTAGACAGTAGTGACAGTTGTTAGAAGCAAGAGGTAGTGGTGACGACTAGGTTTCTCATGTGGGTGTAGTGTCAGATTTAGATTTCTTTGGATTTTTCTTGATTTGGTTTCAGGTTTTTGATGGCTACTAGTGGTGGTTGCTCGTTATTTTAGGTGGTGGTGGGAGTAGGTGTTGTTTTGTCTACAATATGCAACGAGTTTTTTGGTCATGCCAGAATCTACAAGTGTTGACAAAATTTTGTAGGTGTAACAGACGGAAGAAAGGGAAATGGTGGTGTCGGTGCGGAAAAAAAAACTTAGTATGTGTTGGAATGGGTGGTGCTCCACGATAATGGTGGTGGTCGATGTTAGTAGTGGTGGTGCAAGTCGAGGGTGGTGGTGGTGTTGATGGTGGTGTTGGTGACGGTGTTCAATGGTAGTGGTGGGTGAAGGGCAGTAATGATGGTGTTTAAGGGCAGTGGCCACCGGTGGTGGTGTTGACTGATGATGGTGTTAGAGACTAAATGGTGATTGGTGACGATGGTGGGTTGAAGCACATAGAGGTGAAGATGGAGATGATGTGGAAAAGAGAAAGAGAGAGAAATAGAAAGAAAGAAAGAAAGAAAGAAGGGTTTTCTTCAAGACTGGTGAGAAGGCAAAAATGTAGTTTCATCGTAGGTTTTACAAGAAAATTTTAACAGAGTTAATCAGAAAGACTACTAGTGAGACATATTTAAAATTAAAAGGACCACTGGTATGCAATGTTTGCTCTAAAGAGACCATTCACACAAAAAAAATTCATAAGAACTATTTTAGGGAAAAATTGAAAAACATTAAAACCATTTGTAAAGTTTTGTTTAAATTTGTTTAAATTATTTTTTTCTAGATGTTAATAAAAATTAAGGCATTTTCAAAAAAAATAAGTTGATTCCCAACTCAGTCAATCCATTTTTTACATAAGCTCCACATCATTTTTTCACTTTTTTTTCTATTTTATCTTTACGAACCCACAACACATGAAAATAATATCTTTTTCAACCCATTTGTGATTTAACTATTTTAGTTTAATTAAATTAGAAAATGTAAAATAAAATATAACATAATATTTTTTTAATTATAAAAAACTAGTATGAATAAAAAAAAATAGACGGTAATTAAAGAAAAGGTAACAAAAAAGGACAAGACAATAAAAGAACTACATGATAAGTAAAAAAAATACACGATAATTCTATATTTTGCTATAATTTCTATTACCATTCAAACATCGTTCGTAGAACCCTTCCTCTCAAGTGATTATGCGGGTTGAGAAAAAACTGCATAACTATCTCGTAGAAACCTTCCTGTCAAGTGATCATTTCGTTCAAACATTTGCTCTGTTTATAGTGTGGATGTCGACAATTTCGTTGACGGGATCAATGATTTCATTTGGTGTTGATGATGTCGAGGCCACTTTCTTTCCTTTTCATTGCCTCCGAGACTGTGAGTTTATTTCATGAAACATATGTTGTTGTAGGTCGAATCCAGGTGGAAACTTTACATCAGAAGATGTTGTATAGGCATTGGATGAAGATGTTTTGGTTCGTTTTGAAGAAATAGGATGAAAAATCCCAAAAGCACAATAAAGTTTTTCATTTTTAAATTAAAGAGAAGTTATTGTTTTCAATCAAACCCAAGTAATAAAAACCCAAGATCAAGTACAATTGTTCCAAAATCAATGTATCATAACATCTCTAAAACATATCATCAAAGGATGTGTACAATCATGCATTTGCTTCTCCCTGATCCTCTAAAGTCTAAAGTACATGAAACATAAAACTTAAACTGTAAGCCAAAGCTTAGTGAGTTCCCCCAATGTACCTCCACACAAACATATAACCACATACATACTAGGTCCACAACCATCAGGTTGGATTACCCATGAGCCCATAACATGAGTATGGCTTGCCTTTTTGGTCCACAACTCATGTTTGGATTGCTCCCGAGCTCACAACATAAGTCTAGCTTGCCCTACTGGCCCTCAGCTTATTTTTGGCTTACTCCCAAGCCCAGAACATTGTAACACCGTGAATTTCAAAATAATTTTTCGCAAATTATAAAAACATTTCTCATTTAATTTTCATAAAAACATTAAGTTTAAATCCCAATTCACATCATACAAAATCCCAAGATCACATATATATCGAAAATCCCATGTGTGTGTACAGATCAAGCCGGCGCCTTCCCACGGTCATCGCTAGTACCTGAAACAACAACACTAACACTGTAAGCACAAAGCTTAGTGAGTTCCCCAAAATACCACATAAACATATATTAGCCACTCGAGGCTATAACTCTATGGGTCCGTGCACCCAAGCTCTGTGAACCCGCAGGTTCTAACTCTGGGAACCTTCCGGTTCCAACTCTATAAACATGCACAGCATAAATCACATAGACATCATGCAGTACAACACATAGCATACACATAACATACACATACTCTGACACATAACTCTGATTACCTACTCAAGGTAAAGTATAGTGAGAAGACTCACCTCGTGTATCTCGATAACTCGTGAATCCTGGAAATCACTCGTGCTCGATCCTCCGAGCTATAATCCTCCTATAACATCAGATGTCTCTAATTAACACTTTTTACCACTAAGGTTGACTACCCCTATCAAGTCAACACTGGTCAACGGTCAACGATCAACTTTGACCAGACTCGGCGAGTGCACTAGGGCGACTCGGCGAGTCTATACGTATTCACCACTCTCTAGGATTCCCTTTTTGACACGTCGAGTACACCCCTGACTCGACGGGTTCCACCTTGCATGAATCGCGGGGCCACCACGACTCAACTCGTCGAGTCTTAAGAACAACTCGGCGAGTCCCAGCTCGACTCAGTCCACCTGTCAACTCTCGCTAACTCTCCCTGACTCACTGAGTCAACTTATAACTCGGCTGGACCACTCACTGAGTGGTCAAGGACAATCTTCATGCTACTCGCCGAGTCTGTTCTTCAGACTCGGCGAGTCCATGCCATGCATCTACTCAAACTAGCTTCTGAGGTCAGATTCGCACCATCCACTCATAGATCTGGCCCTCCTATGCTTATTTACCACGTAAAGTCTATATCTTGGTGCTCATAACACACCTACAAGGCTCTTTTTGGAGAAATAACCTCTAAAATGGCAACCCTAGCCTCTAACCCAAAAGAGAGGGCATAAACCATGACATTAGGGACTCTCTGGACCTGCTAAGGTCTAGATCTAAGCACCATATCCCCATGGGACCTCTCACACTTCCAATACAAAGCAAATAAGGCATGAAGAAACCCTAGATTTGACCAAATCAACAAAAATACGGAAATAAGCTCTGAATGATACCTCAAGAATCCTTCTTTAATGAAATGAAAGAAGATCCAAGCTCCCCAACTCCTCTAGCTTGACTTTCCTCTTCCTTTCTTGCAAAAACACACAAATTTGGTGAATAATAGCCTCTTATCTCACTCACACGAATCCCTCAGCTGCTTTGGTGCTCTCAAGATAAAGGTAGCCGCAATGAAGGGCCATAAGGTCCTTTAAATAGGGTTAGGACCGGGAATTTAGGGTTTCATTAAACAGCGAGGACTCGCCGAGTCCATTCTGTGGACTCGTCGAGTCCGGGCGCGAACCCGCGTCCTGAACCGCGATCCTACTCGGTGAGTTTGAGCTCCAACTCGCCGAGTCACCTCACAAAACTCCAAAAATATAAGCATAAAAGATACCTGGGGATCCGGGCTATTACAATTCTCCCCCACTAGAACTAGACTTCGCCCTCGAAGTCTCGCTCTGCAAATAGCTCCGGATGCTGCTCATGCATCTCACGCTCCGGCTCCCAGGTCATCTCCGATCCCTTCCGATGCTGCCACTGAACCAACACCAGGGGTACTTCCTTGTTCCTCAAAACCTTGATTTTCCGATCTCTAATGGCCACTGGTCTCTCGGCATAATTCAGGCTAGCATCCACCTGAATATCCTCTAATGGAACCACTGTCGACTCATCGGCTATACACTTCCTCAGCTGCGACACATGAAAAGTGTCGTGAATCTGCCCCAACTCTGCTGGCAAGTCCAAACGATAGGCGACCCGGCCTACCCTCGCGATCACACGGAATGGACCAATATACCGGGGCCCCAACTTGCCCCTCTTCCTGAATCGAATCACTCCCTTCCAAGGAGAGACCTTCAGGAGAACAAAGTCGCCGACCTGAAACTCAAGCTCGGACCGGCGCCTGTCTGCATAACTCTTCTGTCGGCTCTGAGCGGTTAACAACCTCTGTTTCACCTGCTGAATCTACTCTGTCGTCTGAAGCACGATCTTTGTATTGCCCATCACCCGCTGACCGACCTCTCCCCAACAAATAGGGGTCCGACACCTCCTCCCATACAACAGCTCAAAGGGCGGCATACCAATGCTCGAATGATGGCTGTTGTTGTGGGAAAACTCTGCCAAGGGTAAATACGCATCCCAGCTACCCCCGAAATCCAACACACATGCCTGGAGCATGTCCTCAAGCGTCTGAATCGTCCGCTCACTCTGACCGTCTATCTGGGGATGATATGCGGTACTAAAATGCAGTCTAGTACCCAACTCCTCATGAAATTTCTTCCAGAATCTGGAAGTGAAGCGCACATCACGGTCTGAAACAATCGAGATCGGCACCCCATGCCGAGATACCACTTCCCTCACATACACCTCAGCCAATTTCTCTGCTGAAGAACTCTCACTGATGGCAAGGAAGTGAGCGCTCTTTGTCAACCTGTCCACAATCACCCAAATTGCGTCAACTCCCCTGGCAGTCCTCGGCAATTTGGTGATGAAATCCATAGTGATCTGTTCCCACTTCCACTCGGGAACCTCCAACGGCTGCAACTTGCCATGCGGCCTCTGATGCTTGGCCTTAACCCTACGACAGGTCAAGCACCTCTCAACAAACCATGCAACATCCCTCTTCATACAAGGCCACCAATACTCCTTTCTCAAATCCAAATACATCTTCGTGGCCCCCGGATGGATCGAAAATTTCGACCGATGAGCCTCCTCCATCAAAATGGTACGCGTTCCTCCCACAAACGGTACCCAGATATGCCCCTGACCATCGGTAACGAACTCTGAAACCAAACCAACAACCCGTTCCCTCTTCTGCATCTCAAGTTGCATAGCCTCGGCCTGTGCCCCGCGAATGACGTCCAATACCGGAGCCATCACGGTCAATCTCAAACATACATCCCGCAGTGGAGTGCTCTCCGCCCTGCGGATCAACGCATCGGCTACCACATTAGCCTTGCCTGGGTGGTATAGGATCTCACAATCATAATCCTTGACCACATCCAACCACCTTCTCTGTCGCATATTTAGGTTGGGCTGATCCATCAAATACTTCAAACTCTTATGGTCCGTGTATATCGTACACCGAACCCCATACAAGTAGTGACGCCAAATCTTGAGGGCGAACACCACTGCCCCCAACTCTAGATCATGGGTGGGATATCTCGACTCATGAGGCTTCAGCTGCCTTGATGCATACGCTATCACATGCCCCCTCTGCATCAGCACCGCTCCCAATCCCAAAATCGATGCATCACAGTATACCACAAAGTCCTCCATCCCTTCCGGGAGAGCTAACACCGGAGCTTCGCACAACCTCTGGCGAAGTGTCTCAAAGGAGGCCTGCTGCTCGGGGCCCCATGAAAAAGCAACACCCTTCCGGGTCAATCTGGTGAGTGGCACTGCGATCTTAGAGAAATCCCTGATAAACCTCCGATAATACCCTGCCAACCCTAGAAAACTCCTGATCTCGGAGGGTGACTTCGGCACCCCCAACTCATCACTGCCTCAACCTTGGCCGGATCGACCAATATCCCTTTCTGATTAACGAGATGTCCTAAGAACTGGACCTCCCGCAACCAGAAATCACACTTGGAGAATTTGGCATAAAGCCTCTCCGATCTCAGAACTCCGAGAACCTCCCGCAAATGCTCCTCATGCTGCTCTCTAGATCTCGAATATACCAGAATATCATCAATAAATACAATCACTGACCGATCTAGCATCGGCCTACATACTCGGTTCATGAGATCCATGAACACTGCCAGGGCATTGGTGAGCCCGAAAGGCATCACCACAAACTCGTAATGCCCATAACGCGTCCTGAACGTTGTCTTCTGGACGTCCTCATCCCGCACCCTCATCTGATGATACCCAGAACTCAAATTGATCTTGGAGAACCAAGATGCTCCCTGCAACTGATCGAACAGATCGTCGATCCTCGGCAACGGGTAACGGTTCTTGACCGTCAGCTTGTTCAACTCCCGGTAATCAATACACATCCGGTGTGAACCATCCTTCTTTTTGACGAACAGGATAGGTGCTCCCCACGGCGAGCTGCTCGGCCGAATAAACCCCTTCCCCAACAGCTCCTGAAGCTGCGATGATAACTCTTGCATCTCTGGAGGTGCAAGGCGATAAGGCACCTTGGTGATAGGCGCGGCCCCCGGAACCAAATCTATGCTGAACTCCACTTGCCTCACAGGAGGCACACCCGACAACTCCTTGGGAAACACATCCGGGAACTCACGCACCACCGGGACCTCCTCAACTGAAATCGGCCTCTCGGAATCCACCCGGGCATCCATCACATACGCCACAAACCCCTTACAGCCCTACTGTAGACATTGCCTCGCTCTGGCGGCCGAACAAAAAGCTGATCCTGAACGTGTATCCTCGCCGTACACCGAAAGAACTCCCCCACTAGGGTCTCGTATGGTCACCAGCTGACGCTCGCAGTCGATAACCGCACCAAATCTGCTCAACCAGTCCATGCCCCACAATGACACAGACATCACCCATCGCAATTGGAACCAGATCAATCGGGAACTCAACACCAAAAATCTCGATTACATAACCTCGGAGAACCTCCGTGGCATATATCACTCTCTCACCAGCTATGGAAACTCTCAGAGGCCGACTCAACGCCTCACGACTAACACTGAGATGCTGACTAAAAGCCAAAGATACAAAAGACCGACTCGCACCCGAGTCAAATAACACCAAGGCAGGTACATAATTCATAAGAAAAGTACCTACGCATAACATAACATAAGCATAATATCTCATCATCAAAATAAATACATGAAAGAATACATACCAGCTACGACGTCGGGCGCTGCGCGGACCTCCTCCGCGGTCAGCTGAAAAGCTCTCCCTCGTGCCCTCGGTGCCTCGGCCTTCACCGGCTGACTCTCTGTAGCTCTGATGGCAGCAGGGGCAGATCCCTGAGGTGCTCCCTGGGATGACCCTCGCAACTGCGGACACTCTGCCTTCCGGTGTCCGGTTTGATTGCAGTGGAAGCACACTGCAAACCCCTTGGGGAAATCCTTGGCCATATGCCCCTCCTTGCCACATTTGTAGCAAGATCCCACTCTACAGACTCCATCGTGACCCTTGCCACACTTCCCACAAGTGCGGCCCTTCTGGCTCCCTGGTTTGGGATCAGCGGGCTTGGCCCGCTTGGCTGCCGGCTGAGACTGTGCCGGTCGTCGATCCCTCCCCTGAGACTCCGCCTCCTCCCTGGCCTGAGTCTTTAGCTTAATCTCCCTCTTCCGGGCATTTGCCTGAAGCTCAGCAAATGTCCGGTACGAGGAGTTCGCCGCGAACTCCCGAATATCCTGCCTCAAAATGCTCAAATAACGGCTCATACGTGCCTGCTCAGTGGACACATGCTCAGGGCAGAACATCGCCCTCTCATGGAACATCCTGGTAATCGCTATAACTGGCTCAGTACCCTGCTTGAGGGTCATAAACTCCTGTGCCAAACGCTCCCTCTCCACCTGGGGAATGTACTCATCTCGGAACATGACCGTGAACCTCTCCCAGGTCACTGTCGCAAGCTCAGTAGGTGTATAATGCGCCGTCACAAACTTCCACCAGTCCTTCGCTCCCAAGCGAAGCTGGTTCAGCGCGAACCGAACCTTCAAATGCTCAGGAGATGAGCAAGTGAAGAAGCACCCCTCTATATCAGATATCCATCTCATAGCTGCCACCGGACCCTGGGTCCCATCAAACTCTGGTGGCTTTGTGTTGCTGAACTCCCAGAACAGCAACGCATCACCACCTTGCGGCCTCGCGGCAGCAATGGCTGCGGTGGCCGCTGCCACAGCAGCCTCAGAAAGAGCGGCATAACGCTCGTCGAAGGTCTCAATCAGCGTGGTATTAATAGACCCGAACATCTCTGGTATCTCTGCCCTGATGGCCGCAGCCACCTCTTCATGGATGATCTGGCGGATCTCCTCATCACTGGTATCACTGCTCTCAGGCATCAAACGTATCCTCACCATGATCTACCTCTGAAATACAACATATGAAAAATTAGAACCCCTTCGAGCATACTCACACTCGACAACTCATTCCTCCTTGATCCTTGGTATTCCAAAGATTCTTACTTGGGCTGTACACCGCTCCGGTGCTTTCAGTAGTACGGGCCCAATACTACTGTCCACACCGTATCAGAATACATCCCAAGTCCTTCTCTTTGGATCCCAAATTCCAAGTACTCTATCATGCGTAGATCACTCTCTAATAGATCTCTCACAAGCCCTTCGCTGCTACCTACTCACTCTCAAGCATCTCATAGCAGCTCACCTCTTCCTAGGCTAAGGCATCATAAATCAGGCCACTCTAGTCCTAATAGGAATACCTAGTCTACTCTAGCATGCGGATACATCATATCAATATCAATAGCCCATAACATGAGGGTATTTTGGGAAATCACCGTTCGGGCGCGGACTGATCGTACACACAACTCTGCTCTGCGTTTCTTTTCAAAATCTTTTACTCTTTTTGAAAATACTTCTCAAATCCTCAGTTTGAGTTCAAATACGCCCGAAGGTGTACTCGAATCCCTCAAACCAAGGCTCTGATACCAACTTGTAACACCGTGAATTTCAAAATAATTTTTTCGCAAATTATAAAAACATTTCTCATTTAATTTTCATAAAAACATTAAGTTTAAATCCCAATTTACATCATACAAAATCCCAAGATCACATATATATCGAAAATCCCATGCGCGTGTACAGATCAAGCCGGCGCCTTCCCACGGTCATCGCTAGTACCTGAAACAACAACACTAACACTGTAAGCACAAAACTTAGTGAGCTCCCCAAAATACCACATAAACATATATTAGCCACTCGAGGCTATAACTCTACGGGTCCGTGCACCCAAGCTCTGTGAACCCGCATGTTCTAACTCTGGGAACCTTCCAGTTCCAACTCTATAAACATGCACAGCATAAATCACATAGACATCATGCAGTACAACACATAGCATACACATAACATACACATACTCTGACACATAACTCTGATTACCTACTCAAGGTAAAGTATAGTGAGAAGACTTACCTCGTGTATCTCGATAACTCGTGAATCCTGGAAATCACTCGTGCTCGATCCTCCGAGCTATAATCCTCCTATAACATCAGATGTCTCTAATTAACACTTTTTACCACTAAGGTTGACTACCCCTATCAAGTCAACACTGGTCAACGGTCAACGGTCAACTTTGACCAGACTCGGCGAGTGCACTAGGGTGACTCGGCGAGTCTATACGTATTCACCACTCTCTAGGATTCCCTTTTTGACACGTCGAGTACACCCCTGACTCGACGGGTTCCACCTTGCATGAATCGCGGGGCCACCACGACTCAACTCGTCGAGTCTTAAGAACAACTCGGAGAGTCCCAGCTCGACTCAGTCCACCTGTCAACTCTCGCTAACTCTCGCTGACTCACTGAGTCAACTTATAACTTGGCTGGACCACTCACTGAGTGGTCTAGGATAATCTTCATGCTACTCGCCGAGTCTGTTCTTCAGACTCGGCGAGTCCATGCCATGCATCTACTCAAACTAGCTTCTAAGGTCAGATTCGCACCATCCACTCATAGATCTGGCCCTCCTATGCTTATTTACCACGTAAAGTCTATATCTTGGTGCTCATAACACACCTACAAGGCTCTTTTTGGAGAAATAACCTCTAAAATGGCAACCCTAGCCTTTAACCCAAAAGAGAGGGCATAAAGCATGACATTAGGGACTCTCTGGACCTGCTAAGGTCCAGATCTAAGCACCATATCCCCATGGGACCTCTCACACTTCCAATACAAAGCAAATAAGGCATGAAGAAACCCTAGATTTGACCAAATCAACAAAAATACGGAAATAAGCTCTAAATGATACCTCAAGAAGCCTTCTCTGATGAAATGAAAGAAGATCCAAGCTCCCCAACTCCTCTAGCTTGACTTTCCTCTTCCTTTCTTGCAAAAACACACAAATTTGGTGAGCAATAGCCTCTTATCTCACTCACACGAATCCCTCAGCTGCTTTGGTGCTCTCAAGATAAAGGTAGCCGCAATGAAGGGCCATAAGGTCCTTTAAATAGAGCTTAGGACCGGGAATTTAGGGTTTCATTAAACAGCGAGGACTCGCCAAGTCCATTCCGTGGACTCGTCGAGTCCGGGCGCGAACCCGCGTCCTGAACCGCGATCCTACTCGGCGAGTTTGAGCTCCAACTCGCCGAGTCCCCTCACAAAACTCCAAAAATATAAGCATAAAAAATACCTGGGGATCCGGGTTGTTACAAACATAAGTATGGCTTGCCTTTCCGACCCACAACTTATGTCTGGATTGCTCCCGGGTTTCTTAGCTTCCGTACAGAGTAGTATTGCCTCAACCCAACTGCACTATGTCGACGTATGCAACAGATAAACATATAACCAACAAACAGATAATCATACAGATCTAACAAATCAACACAACATGGCAACATCCTATATACCAGGATACATAACCGAATGGGCCGACATTGGTGCCTTTGACCCACGAGTACAATAAGGAAACTCGCCTTACAGTTTGAAAAGATAGCAAAAAATAACACTACTCCAAATGCCAACTTGAATTAGACTTCTTCGTGAAGTCCTCAGCTACAAATAACTCAGGATAGTGCTCTCGCATCTCTGCATCGGGTTCCCAAGTCCATTTGGAACCCTTCTAATGCTGCCACTGAACTTTGACCAATAGAACCCCCTTGTTGCACAAGGTCTTCGTCTTCCTATCCAAAATTGCCAATGGTCTGTCAACATAATCCAGACGATCATCAACTTGAATGTCATCTAAATTAATCACTGAAGAATCATTAGCTACACACTTTTGTAGCTGAGAGACGTGAAAGGTGCTGTGAATCTGACTGAGCTCCTCAAGCAGATCTAGTCGATAGGCTACCTTACCAATCCTGACAATCACTCGAAACGACCCAATATATCGGGGCCCTAACTTATTCCTATTCCTAAATCGTATTACATTCTTCCTAGGTGACACCTTCAATAAAACCATATCGTCGACCTGGAACTCCAAAACGTCTTTTGTCGATTCTGAGTTGTTGGCAACCTCTATCTGATCAGCTGAATAATCTCTATCATCTATAGAACAACCTCGGTCTTTCCTATGACCCTGTTCCTAACCTTTCCCCCAACAGACTAGGGTACGACACTTCCTCCCATAAAGAAGCTTAAAAGGCGGTGCACCAATACTGGAGTGATAGCTGTTGTTGTAAGAAAACTCAGCCAAAGGAAGGTAGGAATCCCAACTCCCATCAAAATCTATAACATAGTCTCTAAACATATCCTTGAGTGTCTGGATGGTTCTCTTGCTTTGGCCGTCAGTCTGCGGATGATAAGTAGTGCTAAAATGCAACCTCGTACCTAGTCCCTTATGGAACCTCTGCTAAAAATGAGAAGCAAATCAAACATATCGATCAGCTACAACTGGAACACCATGCCAAGCGATGATCTCGTACACATACACATCAATCAATTCCTCGGTCGAGGAGCTCTCCCGAATAGCTAGAAAGTAGGCACTCTTGGCCAAACAGTCTATTAATAACCCAAATCGCATCAAACCCCTTAGCCGTCCGAGGTAACTTGGTGATGAAATCCATGGTGATTTGTTCCCATTTCCACATGGGAACCTCCAAAGGTCGAAGCTCTCCGTGCGGCCTCTGGTGCTCGGCCTTGACCATCCAATAGTTCAAGTACCCCTCAACATATCATGCTATCTCTCTCTTCATACACAACCACCAATAACTAAATCGCAAATCCCAATACATATTGTTGGCAACATGGTGTATCGAAAATCTGGACTAATGTGCCTCCTTCAGCATTGTCTGCCTGATCCCACCAAAATCTGGTCCCCAAACCCGACCACACCGGGTCAATAATCCATGAATATCGGTAGAAAACCTATCAATCTAGCCCATGATTCTCTCCTGTTTCCAATTTTCCTTCTTGACTCCCTTGGCCCAAGCCTCCCTAATCAAATCTAAAAGCAACAAATCAATCGACATCTTCATACATAAGCTCCCAACAAAAAAAACTAGCCGACTTACGGCTCAAAGCATCAACAACCATATCCACTTTCCTTGGGCGGTACAAAATCTCGTAGTCATAATCCTTAATATTGGCCCAAAAACTCCTTATCTTCGAGGGAGACTTTGGGACCTCCTATTGCATAATAGCCTCAATCTTGGCCAGGTCGACCCAAATCTCGTTCTGGTTAATGAGGTGTCCTAAGAACTAGACCTCCCATAACCAAAACTCACACTTCGAGAACTTGGCATACAACTGTTCCCGTCTCAAAACTCCCAGAAGCTCTCGAAGTTCCTCATTGTGCTCCCTGGTCTTAGAATAGACCAGGATATCATCAATGAAAAAAATGACCGATCGATCGAGCATCAACCTGCACACTCAATTCATCAAAGCCATAAATGTCGCAGGCGCATTGGTGAACCCAAGCGACATCACCACAAACTCGTAATGACCTTAACGAGTCTGAAATGTTGTCTTCTCCATGTCCTCCTCTCTAACCCTCATCTGATGATACCTTGACCTCAAATTGATCTTGGAAAAGCAAGATACACCCTGCAACTGATCAAAGAGGTCATTAATCTGCGGAATTGGGTAACATTTATTCACCGTTAACTTGTTCAACTCCTGATAATCAATGCACATGTGGTGAAATCCATACTTCATCTTCACAAACAAGATCAGTGCTTCCCAAGGCATACTGCTCGGTCTGATAAACTGCTTTCCCAACAACTCCTGAAGCTGGGAAGACAAATCCTACATCTCTGGTGGTGCTAATCGATACGACGCCTTAGCAATCGAGGTCGTGTTGGGGACCAAATCAATCCTGAACTCAACCCGTCTCTTAGATGGCACACCTGGTAATTCCTATGGAAACACATCTAGGAACTCTCTGACTACTGGCACATCTGAAACCGAAATCTCCTTCTCAACCCGAGTGTCAGCCACATACGCAAGGTAACCTATACACCATCATGCACGTATTGTCGAGCTTTGACAACAAAGCAAAAGGTTGATCCAACTCTGGTACCCTCTCCATAAATAATTAGTTCTCCCTCACTTAGGGTTCGAACTACCACCCGATGACCCTCACAGTCAATCATCGCACCAAACATGCTCAACCATTCATCCCTACTATCACACATATACACACACACACATTCCCCATATGGATAGGGATCAGATCAATCGGTTAGGACACCCCAAATATCTCCAAGGTACAATCCTGAAAAATGCTCAATGCAGAAGCACCATGTTTGTTGGCTATAAGAACCCGCAATGGACACTCTAACTCCCCAAGAGTCATATCAAAATTTCTAGTGAATGACCGAGATACAAAAGTCTGACTCGCACCAGATTCCAAAAGCACAAGAGCAGGAAATGAGCTCACTAAGAATGTATCTAACATGAACTCAATCAACCCTATGACCAGTCAACAAAATCAAGTGATGATTCAGAATATTTTTTTGAAAACCATACCAGAAAAATGCAAAAATCCTCCATAGACACCATCGATTTGTTGGATAAGGTGTCTAAGTCCATAACTATTTCTGGTATGTACTTGACCCGACCCAACATGGTCCATTTAGGTTGCATGGCACCATGCAATTGGATAGACTAAATGAGAGAAATAACACTTGTGGTTTATTAATATATTATAAGTTCTAATATAATAATAGTATTATTTAATTAGTTTGATCAAGAATTAATTTAGAATTAATTAAGTGATCAAAAGATAACTAATTAAATATATGGTTGATTATGTAAATCATCCATAACTTGTATAGTGGGCTAAGAGACTCCATGGATTATCAAGTTGGGTTAAACCCATAGGATGCTCCATGGGAGTTACAAACCCATGGGTCATGGAAATGAAGAGCCATGACACATTAGGGTTTACATGGTGTAACCCTAGATGTGTCAACACTATATAAAGAACATGTTCTCCACCAAAATCGGCTACACAAAGAGAAGTGAGGGCTAGGCCGATTTTAGAAGTGTGTGTATTCTCTCTAAAGTCATTCCAAAAGCATTTGGTGTTGTGTGAAGTATTTGAGGCATCACACTTGGGGTGCTAGGCTCACAAGGTTTCAAGGAATCAAAATCAACTACAAGGTATGTATTTCTAGCTATCCTTTTAGGATTAAAGTTCCCATGTATGCTAGATAGGATTATGAACCTTTGGAATCAAATTTTGCATGTATTTAGACAAACATAGATCCAAGGTTTATTAGGGTTTCATGTACACTTAGGAAGTGTTAGAATGCTCAAAACCCATCAGTGGTATCAGAGCCTAGGATTGTTTGTTCAATACTTGATGCAAACTTGTTTTTCAAAAGCCAAAAACTGTCCACACAGGAAAACTCGACGAGTTCTGGCCAAAAACTCGCCGAGTTTGTGTGTTAAAGCATGAACTCGATAAGTTCCCAGGTGAACTCGACGAGTTTGTCATCCAGTGAGCAGTTTTTGGAGTTTGGCTGCTGTAAATGGACTAGAAACATTACCCTAAACTGTTTTGGAGTTATAAAACTTGTTTTAGATGGTGTAATGGTTGTTCTAATCCATTTACAGTGGCTAATATCAATTTTTCATGATTATATGTGTTCATATGTTCTTGAAATATTGATATGAATATTTATGTTCTTATGAGTTCTTGATAGATCATAGGAGTTACTTGTTTATATGATTAATTCATGATCTTTATGTGTTTTAATGGAGTCCATAACTTGTCCTCAAGTTATGGATAACCAAAAGTCTCTTTGTGTTAAAAGCCATTAAAAGAACACATAAGTTATAAAATGAAGAGTCTTCATTTTAATAACTCATATGTTATGAATATGAAAGGTTTTGTAAAGTTACAAAACTTGCCCTCAAGTTTTGGAACATGTAAAGTCACTTAATAAACTTTAGTTCCAACCCTTAGAATTTTAAAAGTTAAAATTCAACCCTTATACTTTATATTATAAGTTAATAATATATATATATATATATATATATATATATATATATATATATATATATATATATATATATATATATATATATAAGATCAAGTCGTCTTACCGCTAGTACGCCTCATTCACGAAGCCGGTCTATAAGGGGGGTATAAGGTTGTTGCTTATAAAATGGCAACTTAATGGGTGTCCACTCTCACCTACCGCTTCCTTGATCGGTGGAGGGTTGTTAGCCGAACGGGTAGGACAAGGACTTATAAATTCTCATTAAAAGTATGATGAATATTATAAAGTAACTAAATGCTTTTATTAAATTCCCAATCTTAGTTACTTTAGGAAAAATGTAATAAGGTGCTAATCCATGAAATTACACTTTACACTTTGTTTAAGTCGTTGGTGGAGCGTGTGTGGTTAACCGGCACACTAACTTGTACTTAACAAGGCAGGTAAAGGGTGACTAAGGTTTATCATAGTATCGGTGGAGCGTGTGTGGTTTACCGGCACATCGATTGAGTGATAAACTTTAAGGGTACCAAGTGATTTGCATGGTTACTTCACACCTCGTTTTGTGATCCTTGGTATCCTAGTCATAAAACTTGGAGGGCACACTCGAGATTGAAACATGCCTTTGAAAAGTTCATTGAATCTCAAAAGAATCTAGGAATTTCTAAGAACCAATTAAAAACCTAATATTTATATTTCGTTTTTTCATGATGGAAATTGGTGAATTGTCATTCACTTACCTTTCAAATATGTTATAGCTTGGGTTACGGCATACCTCTTCTAAGTTATAACATATTGTGATTGGATCCTAGCCTTAATATTACATTTGGGTGTTTTATTAAGGACGCTCTTAATATCTAAACTAATCTTGTCCTCTTCTTTCAAATGTCTTCAAACAACGTTGCTTCTGGCTCTAATCTTAATAGCTCATTTACCATTATGAACTTGTGTGGGAAAGTCACTTTTGATGGATCCAACTTCAATGAATGGATCAGAAACATCAGGATGATTACCTGCAACGAGGACAAAGAATATGTCCTTGACAAGGAGCTTAAGGAGATTGATGAGACCACTGCAACTCCCCAGGAGATCGCTGACTTCCAGGCACATGAAAGGGATGCTACCAAAGTGGCATGCATCATGTTGGCCACCATGACAGCGGAACTCTAAAAGTCCTATGAGGACTTCTACCCTTTTGAAATGCACCAAGATCTGATGGTAAGATACCATCAAAGTGCACGACAAGAGAGGTATGAAATCATTTGCTCCATGATAACAACCATGATGAAGGATGGGGAATCCGTCACGAGCCACATGCAGAAAATGCAAAGGTATGTGGATCGTTTGCTGAAGCTTAATGTGAACTTCCCTGAGGAGCTTGCAATAGATATTATTTTACACTCCTTACCATCGTGCTATGATCAATTCCGCATGACATATCACATGAATAAGGAAGAGGTCACACTTAGCAAACTTCAGGGACTCCTCATGACCGCAGAAACAGCTCTTAAGGGTAATTTGTTTCTTAACACTCCTACTCCAAACTCCGCCCCGGTTTTGGCAATCGGGAAAGGTCAAGGGAAGAAGAGGAAGAGATCTTCGAAGGGTTCCAAGGCTAGGACCCTTGATGGCTCTTCTTCAAGTGGAACCAAGAAAGCTTTCATCACTCCTTCTTCTGACCCAAAAGAGGCTGAATGCTTCTATTGCCATGAAAAGTCACATTGGAAGCGGAACTGCCCAAAATACCAGCAAGATGTGAAGGATGGGAAAGTTAAACCCAACCATGCAGGTATTTACACCATCTTATCTAATAACTTACCCCATTCTAACTCTTGGGTCCTTGATACCGGTTGTGGTATTCATATCTGTTCTGATTTGCAAGGACTAAGAATAAGTGAGAATGTGGAGCATGGAAGAATAAACTTAATCATGGGGAATAGGAAAGCTTTACTTGTCACAAAGATTGGAGTTTATACTTTATCGCTAAGTAGTGGGTTTAGTTTAGATTTGAATAAGTGTTGTTATTCGCCAGAAATGGCAAGAAACATTATTTCCTTTCATGCATTGAATAAACAAGGTTTCACCTTTTCATTCGATAATGAAGTTGGTTCGATTAATGCTTTCTTTAATAATGTTCTTTATTTTAAAGCATTACCTTGTGATGGTGTGTATGAAACTGTATATGTGGTTGATAACTTAGGAAATAATGTATTGTGTATTGATTTTGTTAATGATAATAACTTGGATAAAGCATCATTATGGCATTGTCGTCTTGGACATATAAGCAAGAAACGCATAGGCCAACTCCAAAAAGATGGAGTCTTGGAGTCATTTGACCTAAAGTCAGATGATAGTTGCGAATCATGCTTACTTGGAAAAATGACAAAGTCACCCTTCACAGGTTCTTGTGAGAGGGGTGAAGGTTTGTTGAATCTTGTACACACAGATGTGTGTGGACCCTTCAAACATGCCACAAGGGATGCTAATCGTTATTATTTGACTTTTACTGATGATTACAGTAGATATGGATATGTCTACTTAATCAAGCATAAGTAAGAGACTTTTTAAAGGTTTAAAGAATTTAAACATGAAGTCGAGAATCAATTGGGCAGGAACATTAAGATGCTTCGATCCGATCGAGGTGGTGAGTATCTCAGTTCAGAGTTACTTGACTATCTTAGGGAATGTGGGATTGTCTCACAATTGACACCTCCCAGGACACCTCAGTTGAATGGTGTGGCTGAGAGACGTAATCAAACCTTGTTGGATATGGTTCATTCCATGATGAGTCGAGCTTCGCTACCAATCTCATTTTGGGGGTATGCCTTAGAGACTTCCACCCATATCCTTAATCTAGTCCCTACAAAGAAAGTTGCCAAAACTCCTCATGAGACGTGGACTGGTAAGGTACCCAAACTAGACCACAACAAGATTTGGGGTTGCGAGGCTTTTGTGAGACGCGAGACTCATGATAAGCTCGAACCTCGAAGTGAGAGGTGTATTTTCATTGGCTACCCACATCAATTCTTTGGTTACCTCTTCTACAGACCTAGTGAAAATGTGGTCTTTGTAGCTAGGATGGCTGTCTTTCGAGAGAGAGAGAGTTCATAAGCCAAGGAAACAATGGGAGGCAAGTTGACCTTGAAGAAATTCAAGAGTCAAGTGGTGAAGGAACTTCAAACCCTAGCACTCAACTTGAGGAGGAAACTCCTGTTGAGCCAATTGACAAGTCTGTACCTCTGAGGCGTTCCACAAGGGTTAGGAATGCACCTGAGCATTACTATGGATTCCATATTACTGCGGAAGGTGATACACTTATCAGTGATGAGACACTGATAGATCTGGATGAACCTAACACTTACGCAGAAGCCATGACAGGCCTTGAGGCAGCCAAGTGGAAAGAGGCAATGGACAACGAGATACAGTCCATGTATGACAATCAAGTTTGGAACTTGGTTGAGAATGTACCAGGTCGTAAGACTGTAGGGTGCAAATGGATCTTCAAGAAGAAGACCGACATGGATGGTAATATACACACTTATAAGGCACGACTGGTTGCAAAGGGTTTCTCACAAACTCCGGGAGTTTATTATGATGAGACCTTTTCTCCAGTGGCCAAGATTAAGTCTATTAGGGTTCTGTTAGCCATAGCCGCATTTCATGACTATGAAATATGGCAAATGGATGTCAAAACCGCTTTCCCTAATGGAAAGTTGGCTGAGGATGTTTACATGAGTCAGCCAGAGGGTTTTGTCAATACAGAGTACCCTAATAGAGTGTGTAAGCTTGAGAAATCCATTTATGGATTAAAGCAAGCACCTCACAGATGGAATCTTTGCTTTGATGAGAAAGTCAAAGAATTTGGCTTTTCTAAGAGTGAAGATGAATCTTGTGTATATGTCAAGGCTAGTGGGAGTATAGTTAGCTTTTTGGTATTGTATGTGGATGACATATTACTCATAGGAAATGACATCCCAACTCTACAGGAAGTTAAGTCGTGGCTTGGGAAGTGTTTCTCTATGAAAGACCTAGGAGAAGCTGCCTATATTCTAGGGATAAGGATCTTGAGAGACCGGAGTAAAAGACTAATTGGACTTAGTCAGAGTACCTACTTGGATAAGGTGCTGAAGAGATTCAGCATGCAGGACTCCAAGAAAGGAGAGTTACCCATCCAGAGTAATGCCAAATTGAATAAGACACAAAGCCCTAGTACTGAGGCTAAGATAGTAGAAATGAGTTGAATACCTTATGCTTCAGCTGTAGGATCGATCATGTATGCTATGACGTGTACTCGACCTAATGTAGCCTTTTACTTAAGCATGGTTAGCAGGTATCAGGGGAACCCTGGCAAGGCGCATTGGACTGCGGTAAAGAATGTCCTCAAGTACCTACGGAGGACTAAGGACTGGGTCCTTACCCTCGGTGGGAGTGATGACTTGAGAGTTGTAGGGTATAGTGATGCTAATTTCCGCTCTCAATCAGGTTGGGTCTTTACGTTAAACGGAGGAGCAATTTCTTGGAAGAGTTCCAAGCAAGAGACAGTGGTTGATTCAACTTGTGAATCAGAGTATATAGCAGCTAGCGAGGCAGCAAAGGAGGCGATATGGCTGAAGAACTTCATTGGAGACCTTGGAGTTGTACCAACTATTAAGGAGCCAATGGAAATTTTCTGTGATAGTGAAAGTGTCGTTGCCTTAGCCAAGGAACCAAGGGACCACGGGAGATCCAGACACATCGACAGAAAATACCATTTCGTCAGACATCGAATAGAAGAAGGACTCCTCGTGGCAAAGAGGGTATCATCGGGTGAGATTCCAGCAGATCCCATCACGAAGGGACTGACTCGAGTTAAGCATCTCCAGCATGCTCGGAGCATAGGGCTGAAGGATGATATTAGATTTAGTAGTTAGATAACCTTGAAATTTGTAAAGTGTAATTGACATTAGATGATGAATAAAAGGTGTTTTATTTATGAGTAAAGTGTTGCTATCTCTTGTCGATCGTTTACTATATTTCTTTTGCATGTTTTAACTTCTAGAATAATTATGTTTGGTATATCATATTATTCGAACATCCACAGTCGGTCATATGTCGGAAGTAGGTATGAATCAAGACTGTCATGATTGGTGATAGAGGTCTAAGGTGTTAGACATGGCTACAACAATCATGAGTGCTCATAAGTTCTAAGCATTGGACTCAACCCACGCTCACTGGAATCCTTCATGGAATTTATCTCGAGTGATCATGAGACGGTAATATCATATAAGTCTTCAAACCTAGAGATATGATTTGTTACTTATGAGTTGGTCATGCATTGATTGTACGAAAACGCATTGGTAACTCGATGTTATAAAACGTGCTCTTGTGTATAATTCAATGAGTGGTAGAACAAACATATGAGTCAACGTTTATATGTTCCTTATTGGATTAGAAGCTGATATCTAGGCCCCTCGATGATTTTGTTTCGACCTATGTACCAGGCCCGGTCAGAACTAAGTTGATGTGCTCAATTAAGTTCTTTGTCAAACAAATCGGAAATCGGGAAATAAACTGCTGGACAATAAGTAAGACATTGATCCATGTATTTGTCCTGCCGATATCTAGAACAGAGGATTATATGATCACTTATCTTAAATGGCGTATCATCATCTTCTCAGTTCCGAGAAACCTTGAAAGAGCTACGATTGCCGATCGGTTCCTGAAGTCATACTTGCAGTTATTGTTATTAGACTTATCCAAGTGGGAGACTGTTGGATAAGGTGTCTAAGTCCATAACTGTTTCTGGTATGTACTTGACCCGACTCGGCATGGTCGGGATCACTTATCTTAAATGGCGTATCATCATCTTCTCAGTTCCGAGAAACCTTGAAAGAGCTACGATTGCCGATCGGTTCCTGAAGTCATACTTGCAGTTATAGTTATTAGACTTATCCAAGTGGGAGACTGTTGGATAAGGTGTCTAAGTCCATAACTATTTCTGGTATGTACTTGACCCGACCTGGCATGGTCAATTTGGGTTGCATGGCACCATGCAATTGGATAGACTAAATGAGAGAAATAACACTTGTAGTTTATTAATATATTATAAGTTCTAATATATTAATAGTATTATTTAATTAGTTTGATCAAGAATTAATTTAGAATTAATTAAGTGATCAAAAGATAACTAATTAAATATATGGGTTGATTATGTAAATCATCCATAATTTGTATAGTGGGCTAAGAGGCTCCATGGATTATCAAGTTGGGTTAAACCCATAGGATGCTCCATGGATGCTCCATGGGAGTTACAAACCCATGGGTCATGGAAATGAAGAGCCATGACACATTAGGGTTTACATGGTGTAACCCTAGATGTGTCAACACTATATAAAGAACATGTTCTCCACTAAAATCGGCTACACAATGAGAAGTGAGGGCTAGGCCGATTTTAGAAGTGTGTGTATTCTCTCTAAAGTCATTCCAAAAGCATTTGGTGTTGTGTGAAGCATTTGAGGCATCACAATTGGGGTGCTAGGCTCACAAGGTTTCAACGAATCAAAATCAACTACTAGGTATGTATTTCTAGCTATCCTTTTAGGATTAAAGTTCCCATGTATGCTATATAGGATTATGAACCTAGGAAACCAAATTTTGCATGTATCTGTTGGGTTTTGAGCAATCTAACACTTCCTAGGTGTGCATGCAACCCTAATAAACCTTGGATCTATGTTTTCTTCTAAAATACATGCAAATAATAATTTCCAAGGTTTATTCCTAACTAGCATAGCATAAGGATTATGAATCATAAAACTACTCGTAGAAATACATACCTTTTGATGGTGGTTGATTGCTTGGAGTTTGAGAGCCTAGCACCAATAGTGTGAATGCCTCAAGTGGAATCACAAATCACCACAAACTTTGGAAACTTGAGAGAATAGTATACTTTCTTATGAAATCGGCCACCACTAAGTCTCACACAACTAGTGTCTACCCTTAGGCCCTATTTCTTGCATCATATGCTTCTTTATATAGTGTGCATGGTTAGGGTGAAACCCTAATAACCCATGTCTTTTCCTTTCCAAGGATCCATGGGTTAAAAGCTCCATGGATCATCCATGGACTTCCATATTAGCTTAGCCCATTAACAAATGAGTATTAGCCCACACTATATAAAATATAATAGCCCATAATTTAATCAGTCTTCTTTTTAATCTCTAAATTAATTCATAATTAATTTAAGACTAAAACTAATTAAATAACATGACTTCATATTAATATATTATAACTTATAATATATTAATAAATCGTAAGTATACAATTCTCATAAAATTATCCATAAACCGTTTGGGTGAAGTGCAACCCAAATGGACCATGCCGGGTCGGGTCAAGTATGTACCAAATAAGTTATGGACTTAGACACCTTATCCAACAAACTCCCACTTGGATAAGTCTAATAACTATATTTGCGTATGTTACTTCAGGAACCAACCAGCAATCGTAGCTCTCGAAAACTCTGTTGAACTATGAAGCGTCATTTTAGATAAGTGATCATATAATCCTCTGTTCTCATGATATCAGCCGGACAAATACATGGAACAACGTCGTACTTATTGTCCAGCAGTTTGTTTCCCGATTTTCGATTTGTTTGACAAAGAACTTAATCGAACACATCAATTTAGTTCTGACCGGCCGGTACATAGGTTACAACAAAATCATCGAGGGGCCCAAATATCGCTTCTATTTCTAGAAGGAACAGATAAACTTCGACTCATATGCTTATTCTACTACTTGTTGAATTGTACACAAAGGCACGTTTTATAACATCAAGTTACTGATGCGTTTACGTGCAATCAATGCACAACCAACTCATAGAACAACTCATATCTCTAGGTTTGAAGATTTATATGATATTACCGTCTCACGATCACTCGAGATAAATTCCATGAAGTGATACAAGTGAGTGTGGGTTTATTCCAATACTCATAACTTATGAGCACTCATGAATGTTGTAGCAACCATTGCTATGACTAAACCCATTTAGCCATCTACAAACTCGATTCATGACAGTCTTTGATAAGTTATAAAACAAACGTGAAGATCGATTAGATCTTTGTAACAGGTATTGCGGTGAACACAAAACAATAAATAAGACAAGAGTTGATCAAAATATGTCGAATGATTAGATCAAACAATCCTCAGCAGAGCTCGACTAAGAACTTCCGCTGTAGAGGCTTTAGGATTACAAGAACGATAATACTAAACTTCTGAATAATGCTCTGATCGTTCTATTCTATCGTTAACCTAAGATGCATGCAAGCACCTATATTTATATTAAACCCTACTAAACTCACGGATGGACAGGCCCATACCGGAGATACAAAAATGGACTAGCTAACGAGCCCAATAGACGCAACATATAAAACACGACCCAACAATCTCCCCCTTTGCGTCAAATTGGAGCGAGACTACTTCTTCTTCTTGCTTGGGCCAGCAGCGGGAACTTTCTTCGTAGTATCAAACAGACGACAGATTAGCGCGAGAATAGTCTGTCTGAACCGAATATACCATTGAATCATGTCATCGAAGTACTTGACATCATCCGCTGTGTTCTGCTTACATCTGTGGATGATCCCCAAAACGTGCTCTAAGCAGGCAGTGGTGTAGAGGTGTTTGTCAGCCAAGGCGAAAAGACATTTATGTCCTTCGTTCCTAGTAAACATGACCGAATTCCTCCTTGAGTCAATTCTACCCATCTACATTTGGTTGAGATCACTGGCAGAGCCAACAGGAGATATTGTTGGTTTCTTCTTAAATACACTCGCAATCTCCTGATCCATCAGTGCAACTTCCATGATGTAGCACACGAGCATCCTCTTGAAATGGTCGATGATCGGACCGTATTCAGCTTCGTTGGTGAGTAGGATGTTGTGCAAGATAATCCAATCATGGGGATTAAGGTTTGGAAGATCTGCAAGGGAAATAGCATGTTCGGTTTTGGCAGATCCCCGAAGTACCTTGAACCGAATGTTGATGAAGTTCCCTTCACTATACGGCTTCAAGACCCGAACGTTGACAATTTTCTGAGCGCTCCAAGTCTGATATTGGGGTTGAGCAGCCTTCAGATAGAAATTGATCAAATCCCGATCAACCTGTGGATGAGGATGAGGGATTTCTGCAACGTTGGAGAAGGCATGAAAGATGAACGCCTTTCGGGTCAGTGGCATGTCGAACTGTGAGTCGACAGTGTTGGAACAATCAAGAAAGATTACAGGTTCTAGCCACAAGATACTTGGTGTGTCAATGGCTTCTTTTATCATCCTCTCGAGAGTCCAGGCAGGAAAAAGAGTTTTCCTACTCTCAAGAAGGTCGTGGGCTTCCTTCTGTTTTCGTTCTGCTTCTTCAGCCTCTCTAGCCACACGAGCACTGATATCAACATCATTGTCTTGAATTTTTCGCTTCAACAATTCAGCGATTGTCTCTCTATCTTCATCTTCATCCTCCTCAGCAATGTTTTTGCCTTTATCTTTCACACCGGAACCGGAGGCTTGGCCTACTGGAGGAGGTTCGGTTGTGTGAGTTGCCTTTGAGGTAGGAGGTGGTTGAGACATTGATTCCTTCTCTCCCCCTTGTTTCAGAATGGACACGAAATCAAGTAGCCCTTCGATTTTGCTGAGTAGAGCAAGGGCGGGAGCGAGCTTCTCTGCAAGGTCACGCCTCACAGTGTATTTTAGAATGGGATCATGTGCTTCAAGGATGTTGGAGATGGAAGAGTGGACATCCAAAACACACGACTTGATCACCTCCCTTTCAGACCGAAGAGAGTCAATCTCCTGTTGAGAGTTGGAGAGTTGAACATTCTTGACCTTCAGAGCAGTGGTCTTCTTGGCTAGAACATCCATAAGAGAGTTCTCGGCAGCCAAATCTTCTTGTAGCTTCGAGAGACGCTCGTCAATGGTTGTGCGAAAGGCTGAGTTGTCGTCTGAAAGCGTTTGACGAAATGAAGCGAAGGACTTCAACTCAGTGGAGACTGACGTTGCCAGCTGGTGAACGATAGGTTCCAACGTAGTCTTGGCAGCATTTGCACTCTCCTGTAAAGACTTTAACAGGGCAGAGGCATCAGAAAATAGTTTATCGACTTTTTCGGTCGCAGCCTGACAGGCTTTTGTAGAGGCATCGATGGCGGTGGTTGCAGAAGCAAGAGAATCTTGCTGAGCTTTGGAGAAAGCGGCAACAATCTTCTGAACTGCATCTTCAGAAAGGGATGACTGAGTAGTGGAAGAGGAGGCGATGAGCAATTCAATCTTTTCATGGAGATCCTTGAGATGTCTTTTGGTGACAGGAGCGTCGTCATTATCATCACTCTGAACTTGAAACGGACTATAGTAGACCGAGTCAAACATCATATTCTACCCGCCAAGGAGTGGTTCTTCTCCCTCTGAAGCATGACCAGGAGAAGGTGGTGATGGTGAAGCTGGTGGTACAGTAGTATGGGTAGGTTCGGGTTGGGTTGTTTCGGGTGTTGGTGTAGGTTCGGGTGCTTTTGTGGTTTCAGGTGCTGGAGTGGTTTCGGGTGCATCAGTATGAACCCCCGTATCAGATACGTTGGCTCTAACATCTGAAGTGGATGTTGTGGTTGCATCGGTAAATATTGGTGTTGGTATTGGGATGGAAGTGGGTGGTATTGAAGTAGTGGAAGTTATGGGGGGAATAGAAATAGTAATGGTTTTAGGTGGAGAGGAAATTGGAGAAGTAGATGCATGAACTTCTGGGGTAGGAGATCTGGGTGGAGTGTTGCCACGTGGAGAGTCATTAGAATCTGAACTCTCACCCTCAGACTCGCTTGAGGAGGAAGCGATAATCAGCTTTTGCTTCGGCTGAGTTTTTCTTCTCTTCTGCTGTGGAGACTGAGCAGGCTTGGTGGGTTTCCTCTTCTTTGGAGATGGGCCTTTAGCTCCTTTTGCCACCTGTTTCCCCTTATCAGCCTTTTTGCCTCTTGGAGCAGGCTTGTCGGCGTCATGTATGGACTTCAACATCTCCGGAGTAAGATCCCTCGGACCAGAACGCTTGAATTCCTTATATGTCCTAATAATCCGACTATCAGCAGGAACATCCCCATACATAGTTTCCGGAATGGAACCGTTGAACGGAAACTTTGAAGCATCCGACACAATGATCTTCGTGGTATGGAAGGTACCAATCGAAGACATTGGAGCACCAGCGACAATGGGGACGTGGTGCTTGTCCATCACCCATTTTGTGATAAGAGTCCAAAACCTAGCATAGAAATCTCTGAATGCCTGGAAGTAGAGGAGAGACTCTGGATGAGTTGTTGCCATAGAACAGACCCATAATCCATGTTGATTCCATTGTAGATACCATACATTATTGAGAGAAATAAACGGCTGGCACCATCAGATCCAGCACTTCTTTCGCATAACCCCTTGAAGAGAACAGTGAACATCCCATTCCACTGTGGAGGTAGGCACGACTTCTTGAACTTCGTGACCGTAGTAAGCACCTCCGTATAACCCATGTTATAGAACATGTTGAACAAGTGACCCATTGGAATCGTTTCAGGGTTAACCCTCGAAGAATCAGGTTCAAACCCTAACAGCGAGCAAAACCTTTGCTTTGAAATTGACGCCTTGTGCTCAAAGACATCAAAAAAGATTATGTCAACGACCTTGTCGTAGTGAGCGGTCGCAAAGATCTGTGACAAGAACTCCATCGGAACAGATTCAGCCCTGGTAAGTGCAGGAGCGATCGGAGAAAACTTCAGACACTCGATGATGGGGAACATGAAGGCATCGTAAGCATGAGGGGTTAAATCGATGATTAGGCTTTGTTGTGGGCGAATGGGCAAAATGTGGGATGTGGCGTGAACAGAAGATGAATCTGCCATTGCTTGAAGATAGTGGAGAAGATGATGAAGAGGGAAGGATTAAGGAATTTTTGCTCTCTAGGAATTTTAATTGCAGTAAAGAGGTAAACGAAGGATTATGTTGCCTTTTATACTGGGGGTTAAGGAGATAGAAAGATCTTCCCAAATCTTCGATTGAAAATCGAAGGGTTTTTCGGAGTTGACTGATGCGTGATAGTTGGGGTTGCCGATGATCACGCATGAGAGAGAATGTCAGGTCCCTAATAACACGCCTTCCCATCAGGCGTCGTTTGGAGATGAGACGGTTCAGATTCACATGCGCCCCTCTTGCGCCGTTTGGAGATGAAACGGTTTCGATTCGCACGCTTTCCCTTTTAGCGCCGTTTGAAATCAAATCGATTAGACTCCCGCGTGAGTCAGCATGTCGTCATCTTATCCCTTTAAATTGAAACGACATCTTTTGAAAAATGCTCCCACGTGGATTAAAATCAACCACAGCCTTTAATCAACCGCCAATTCAAGTAAAATGCCTTGTAATTAATAGAACCTGAATTTAGGAAAATCAAAGATTTTCGTGCTTAGGGTGGAAAAAAAAGAAATAAAGCAATATTTTTGGGAAAATATGTGATGTCAATAAAGACATGAAACAAATGATCCCGGGCACGAATCTCTTCCTTCAAAGTCAAGAGAGACCTTAAAGTGTTTGTGTGGTTTCCCGTTGAATAGCGATCAAACACTTATGAAGAAGTGTTGAAAGGCTTCTTTTAACTAGGCTTATTAGGGTGGCTTTCGCTTCGATTCAAATTTTCTAATCTTGATATAAGATAGAAAGCGAACGAAGTACTTGTGAGACCGGTGTAGTCTATTGAACAAGTAGGTTGGAGATAATTTAATCTGGCTAGGATATATATATATATATATATATATATATATATAAAATCTCAACAAAAATTTAAAACTGGATCCCAAGGGAAGAAATGTTATTGGTTTTAACAATTTCATAGGAATCACACAAAAGAAATTTTTGAGATTTCATGGAGGTACATCTGTCAATTCATTAGTGAAAACTAGAGCAAATTAATTGTTCACCGTCAATTCGTATTGGGTATTGAATTTTGGGTTTCACTTAGCTCGTAGTGGCACGAAACTAAGATCATGAACACAGTAATTGTGTAACCATAAACCTCAGTGGTAATTTCTGAGAGTCTCAAGGGTTACGTTTGTGAAACGAATGTGATGGAGAAATGCAATTTAGATGGTGTAAGAAATCAAAGTACCTCTGCTGTGAGAAATAGGACCAAGCAAAAACTCTTATCTCATGTGAGAAGAGAGTTAGGTAGCTCATGATTAGAATAAATATGATAGCCTAATTGGGAAGACAAGGTTTGTGTATACCAAGTCAATAAGGCTATTATTCAGAATCAGGTGAGGCTTTGGACACATACAGCAGCATGCTTCTAGGGACACTTAGCTAATTCAACAATTTCCCCAGAAACGAACACACAAATAAAATTAAAGCCAAAAAGAAAATAAAGAACAAAATATTTTTGGAGTTTTTGAATTAATTTTTTTTTTTGGAGTTTTTGATAATAAAAATAATAAAATGAAAATAAAAAAATACAGAGAGAAAAAAAATTGGAACCGAACCCGAGGGTTCGGTTTATTTCGGTTGTGAAAAACTTTGGAACCGAACCCGAGCGTTCGGTCTATTTCGGGTGAGAAAAATTTTGGAACCGAACCCGAACGTTCGGTATATTTCGGTTGCCAAAGAAAATAGGTTTTAAAAAGTGAATAACTTTAACAATAAGATAAATGCATTTGGAACAATTATACATAAGATCTATAACCAAGAAAACTACCTTTGATTGATGAGCGAAAAGCAGATTATTCAACCGAACCCGAGCATTCGGTTCATTTCGGTACATTAGTACAAGCCCTGAACCCGAACGTTCGGTCTATTTCGCTTCTTACTTTTGAGTTTGAGAGGTAATTTTTGGTACTGACTCCGATTCCATCATACCTAGCCCTTATAGAATTTTGTTGAACGACGCTTCAGGAAGAGCTTTGGTGAAGATGTCAGCCAGTTGATCAGTGGTTCGAACAAAATGAATTTCGACGTTCCCATCTTCCACATGATCCTTAATGAAGTGATACCTCAGTGCTATGTGCTTAGTCTTGGAGTGTTGCACTGGGTTATGACAGATCCTAATTGCACTTTCAGGGTCACAATATAGTGGGATCTTTTTCATATTGAGTCCATAGTCCCGGAGTTGACTTTGGATCCAAATCACTTGAGAAGTACAGGAGGCAGCTGCAATATATTCTGCTTCAGCTGTAGACAAAGACACACAAGTCCGTTTCTTTGATTGCCAGCTAACTAACTTCCCGTCAAGGAATTGGCAGCCTCCCGTGGTGCTTTTCCTGTCTAGTCCACAACCTCCAAGGTCTGCATCTGAGTAGGCTTGAACGAAGAAGCCTGAGTTGGATGGATACCATAGGCCTAAAGAGGTAGTTCGCTTGAGATAACGGAGTATGTTCTTCACTGCAAGCATATGAGGTTCACGTGGATTCGCCTGAAATCTAGCACAGTAACAAACAGAGAACATTATATCAGGCCTGCTAGCAGTAAGATACATCAGAGAACCGATCATCTGGCGATATAGCGTAATATCAACTGCTGGCTTATCCAAGGATGGAGTGAGCTTGTGCCGAACGCCATTGGAACTTTAACCTTTGAATCTCCCATCATGCCAAATTTTGCAAGGAGAGTCTTCGTGTAAGCTTCCTGATTAATAAAGATGCCTTCGGGTCCCTGTCTAATGTTTAAACCAAGGAAAAAGTTAATTGGACCCATTGAGCTCATTTCAAATTTATTCTCCATCAGCTTTCTGAATTCAGCCGTTAAGCTAGGATTCGTTGAGCCAAAGATGATATCATCGACATAAATTTGAACAATCATAAGGAGGTTACCTTCCTTCTTACGAAAGAAGGTTGGGTCAACCGAACCTTGTTTGAATTTGGACATCTTTAAAAACTTGGTTAGCATTTCATAACAGGCCCTCGAAGCTTGTTTCAGTCCATATACGGCTTTGTCCAAAATGTAACAGTGATTGGGGTACCTTTCATTGACGAGGTTGCTCCACGTATACCGTTTCTTCAAGTTCTCCATTTAGAAATGTGCATTTGACATCCATTTGGTAGACCTCAAAGTTTTTGTGTGCAGCATAGGCAAGAAATATTCTAACGGATTCCAGCCTAGCTACAGGAGCAAAAGTTTCTTCATAGTCGATTCCTTCCTCCTGACAGTATCCCTTCACCACCAGACGGGCTTTGTTTCATATCACATTGTCTTCCTTGTCCATCTTATTTCTGAAGACCCATTTGAGACCAACAACTGAGGCATCTTGAGGAGTTGGAATGAGGCGCCAAACTTTATTCCTTTCAAATTCATTCAGTTCGTCTTGCATAGCTTGAACCCAATCGGAGTGATCAAGAGCAGTGTTAACTGTCTTTGGTTCAACCTTTGAGACGAAGGAGTTAAACATACAAAATTCTACTTTTGAAAATAAGGAAGTTTGTTTTGCCTTTAGTTGTGATCGGGTCAGGACCTTTTCAGAGACATTACCGACAACCTGGGAAACAGGATGATCTCTGGTCCATTTGACAAGAGGAGCGTAATTTGGATCATAAGATGGATCCAATTCGGCGTTTACTGCTGTGCGTTCGGGAGCAGCTTGAGAACTATTCTCCCCCTCAACATGTGAGCTCGGTTGTGATGAAGAAGATGGGTCCTCCCCCTCAACTGAAGCATCATGTTGTGGCGGTTCGTTGGAACTTGATCCTCCTTCATTCATTTGCTTGGCAGCATCTTCGATGAGTTGCTTCAGATGATCTACGTTGTTGTCTGCTGCACTGGCTTCCGAGAGAGTAGCCTTCTCTGATTCATCGAATAACTCGACAAACTTCTCAAATAGGTTTGCGATCGAGGCTGTGACTTGGCCTGTTTGAGAAAAGATTTCTCTAACTGTGTCTTCGTTGGCTTTTAGCTTTTTGACATAGCTATCATCAAAAGTCACATAATAAGTTTCTTCTATTTTCCTCGAGCGCTTGTTTAGTACCCTGTAGGCTTTCGAAGTGAGAGAATAGCCCAGAAATATCCCTTCACCGACTTTGACATCGAACTTATTACGATGTTCTTTAGAATTGAAGATGAAGCACCGTGAGCCGAATACATGGAAAAATTTGACATTTGGCTTCCTGTTGTTGATGATCTCATAAGGAGTGAGAGTGAATCGCTTATTGAGATATGATCTGTTCTGTGTAAAACATGCTGCAGCAATAGTATCAGCCCAAAAATATAAAGGTAAGGAAGCAAAACTTAGCATGGTTCGGGCCACCTCACACAAAGATCGGTTTCATCTTTCGACAATCCCGTTTTGTTGAGGGGTGTAGGGAGCTGAGAAGTTGTGACTGGTTCCTTTTTCGGCCAAGAATTCTTCAAATTCTTTATTTTTGAACTCCAGCCCATTGTCGCTTCTGATGTTGCGAACGACTTTCTTCAGCTGTACTTCAACCTGCTTTGTAAACATCTTTGGCTTGAGAGTCACTTCAGATTTGTGCTTCAGAAAGAACACCCATGTAAAACGCGAAAAGTCATCAACAATGACAAGAATATACTTGCTACCGCCGATGCTTTCGATAGATGATGGACCACACAAATCAACGTGAATTAACTCTAGTGGTTCAACAACTTTAGTGTTTACAATTGATGGGTGACTTTGACGACTTTGCTTCCCCATTTCACATGCAGCACATAAATGTTCTCGATTGAACTTGAGCAATGGAAGACCTCGAACATGACCTCCAGTGACAAGTTTGTTGATATCCTTAAAGTTGAGATGAGAGAGCCTTCGGTGCCACAGCCAGCTTTCGTCAAATTGTGCTTTGGGTAACAGGCAGATAGCTGGATTCCCTTTGATGGGTTTGAGGTTCAGGGGAAACATTTCGCCTTTGCGCTCCGATTTGAGAATTACTCTTTTCGTTTTCTTTTCAATTATTTCTGAACCCTCATCATCGAATGAGACCTTGAGACCGGTACCTCCAACAAGCTGAGATACACTGATGAGGTTGTGCTGTAGTCCTTCAACGTATGCGACCTTCCTAATCGTAAAATCACCATTTGTTATCATTCCATAGCATTTTATTGTGCCGAATGAGTTGTTCCCGAACTTGACATTTCCACCATTTGAAAGAGACCGAAATTCCCTCAGCTCTTCCTTCCTTCCTGTCATGTGACGCGAGCAGCCACTATCAATATACCATTCTTCGTCAAACTGCTCGTCACTGATAACCTGCAAAAATTAAGCAGATTTAGGAACCCAAAGTTTCTTGGGTCCACGTGAGCCTTTCACAGGAACAGGAATAGTAAGAGAGATGTCAACAAGATATGTTCTTTTTATTAACGTTGTTTCATCTTTCTTTTTAATGGTAAAAACCTTAATTTTATTGGGATTTGTTGCTTTCGGTTTGGATTCTGGTTTAGGAATTTGGACTTTGGGATGATTTTGATTTGTTTCGACTGATGAAACCTTCGATTTTCCTTTCAGATCTGTTGAAGATTTAGGTTTTTGAGTGCGAACAGAATTGAATTTAGAATGTGGTTGAGAGGAATTAGAAGAATTAGAAGAAGTAGAACGAGAGAATTTAGACTGAGATGTTTTCTTGACTTGAGGTTCTAAGTGACCCTTTTGTCTTTGATCATTAGTGGGACCGAACCTAGAACTTTTGTTGCTTTTGCTCTTAGAACCGAACTTATGCTTTTGGTAGCTTGAGTTTTCTGAACTGAACCTTTGCCTTCGGTTGTCATAATTTTCAGAACCGAACGTATCCTTTCGGTTGTTATGACTCTCAGAACCGAACCTCTCCCTTCGGTTGTTATTACTTTCTTGCGATCTAACAGTACTTTTCTCTGACTTTGAATTTCTGTCATGATAAGAGAAATGGGCATTTTAAGATTGCCAAAACTGTTTTCGTTCAGAGAGATTCTTCTTGTATCTCTGATTCCTTTGCTGTTTTTGATTTTTCACCTGCTTCGGCTGACGATGGATATTCGCTTTTTGTTTTTGCTTTCTGTCAGCTGGTTCACTTTGAACTGATGATGATTCGCTTGAATGAGTGACTTCTTTTGCAGAAACTCCTTTTTCTTCAGGAACATCTTTTGTACCACTAGTACTTGGCACGTCGAAGCTATCAGGCTTGTTCAAAGGCTCTGGCACATATCTGCCTTTGGTTTTCCATGACGTCCTTTTTGATAGACCAACGGTTTCATCAGCATTGTCGATAGGAGCGGACTAGAAGAACTCATCACAACCATCAGCATTATCTTCATTTACAATGGTTGTGAGTTCGGCTGTCTGATGTTCGGTTACACCTGTGACCTTATACACCTGATTTGGAGTCGTCCTTACCTTTTGGTGTACTACAACCTTTTCTTCAAGGATCGGGGACTTTTGTTGGGACAGACGAGCAAACTCCACAGAATTTTCTGAAATAAGATTCTTGTGGTTTTTGGGCTCGCTCTTGACAAACTCAGAACAGTCAATTACATCCTCTACAGAAATTTCACTCATATCATCATCCTCATTAAGCTCAGACGCATTTTCAACATCAATTTTATTTTCTGAGATCAAGTTGGCACTCAATGAGTCAAACTTTTGTATGGTTTCGGTCCTTAGTTTTAGTTTATCATTTTCATCCAAAAGATTTTTCAGCATGTCCTTATGGTCCTTGGACTTTATGAAAGATTTGATTTTGTCTAGACCATACATATATGTCGGATTTACATCCTCAGACGAAACTACACTTTCACAATTATATGCTTCAGCGTCGATTTCATCCTCCTTAAACTCAAGGAAGGGCAAAATCATGCGATGAATTTTCTGCCCTATTTCACAGTTCAAATGAAGTTGAGTGATATTAGTGTAAAGACGCTTAGCAATTAAACAAAAGACATTTCTCTGTTTTAAAAGTTTCAAATTGTCTCTTTGTAAATAAATGTTTTCGTCCTTGGATTTGATTAACTCCGACTCCTTCAGCTCGATCCACATCCTCCGTTCCTCACTCTTTGAAGACACCCTGCTTATTTGGTCAGTTAGGTTAGAATTGGTGACCCGTGTTTGAGTTAAACTGCTGTCTAGATGCGAGATTCTTGAATTTACATTTTTTAATTCTTTTTCATATGAACTTTGTGGGACTTTTAATGAAACAAAAATGGATTGTACCTTCTCGATTAATTCATCAAGCTCGTTAAACTGCACGCTGAGAGGTTTTGCTGTGAAGCACAAGTCCTCTCGCTCCTTTGTGTCTTCATTCCCACCGTCTGTGTTGTATCTCCTCATATGAGATACATCCGACACCATCAAGCACTTTCCACCGCTTCCTTCCTCTTTTGCAACATAAGCCTTTCCATGAGATGGCTTCCTTACTTCATCATCCTCAGAGTCGGTTGACCAGACCTCCACGCCACCGAACTCATCATCTGCTACCGAGCCCTGCACAATTAAAGCATTCATTGAAGGGTTAGTGACAACTTTCTTTTTCTTGATCTCTTCCAGCTTTTTCATTAACATAGCTTCTTCATCTTTCTCCTCATCCTTTTCTGCCATTTTCTTGAGGACACAATCTTTGGCATAGTGGTTCTTTCCTCCACAATAGTAGCAGTTCACACCCGAATCTCCTTCAGCTTTCGGTTCCTTCTTTGGTTCTTCTGCCTTCGGTTCTTCCCTGACCTTTTCAGAACTATAACTTCCCTGCCAATTTCGGTTCTTATTGGTAGGAAACCTTTTCTTGATGAACCTCTTTGGGTTTGACACCATCATTGCATAGTCTTCAGAGGTAAGGTCATAGTCCTCTAAGTTAAGGTCTTCATCTTCCATCACACCTTTGCTTTTGGACAAAAGGGCCAATGATCCCAAGCTTGAAACCACATTTTCTCCTGCAAGATAATCTTTTCTTGGGATTTCAAAATCCCTACCAGCTTTGCCAATGAGTAAGATTTAAATTGCTCATGTGCTTTAATTGTGGACACAACCGCTCTCCACTCAGATCTAAGACCGTTTAAAAACGCAACCTTTTGTTCAATCAGCTTCCTTTCAATATCATGTTTAATCATCTTACTAAGAAGATGATTGAAGCGATCGAACATCTGAGTTACAGTTTCTTCAGGACTCTGCTTGAATTCACCAAACTCGGACAGAAGTAAGGTTTGAATGGAATGCTCGAGATCTTCGTCTGTGGAGTATAACTCTCGCAGCCTATCCCATATTTCTTTAGCAGTGCTGCACGAACTCACTAGCCTGAAAGTATCAGATTGAAGAACGAGTCTGATTAGTCTCAATGCCTTAATATTGCACTGAAATTTATCTTTTTCGTCTTGGGCAATATCTTTTACGTCTTTCAACAAATCATTATACTCTTTCTGAGTTTTAATGATCCTTGATGTAGCTGAGTGAGCGAATGGTCCAGACACGATTGCTTCCCAAATAAGATATCCGTTGTTCTCAGATCCAATGACATAATCTTCAAAGTGATGTGCCCAGACTTCGTAATCCTGGGTGTAAAGGATGGGAATCTTCGTCGTCGATCCAATGCTGTTTGAGATGTTAATGGGATTTGATTGTGACTCGTCCATGCTCGATCGAATAACCTGTTTAAAAGATCAGACTTGTAATATATTAAATTAGGGCAAAACGAATAAATGCTGAGTTACGTCAATTATGGGATGACGGCTCAATAAAAATATTAGTTAATGCGGAATAACCCTAATCGCAACCTTTTTCACAGAAAAGATGTGTATGAATTACACAGCCTCCTGCTCTGATACCAATTGATAAGTTATAAAACAAACGTGAAGATCGATTAGATCTTTGTAACAGGTATTGCGGTGAACACAAAACAATAAATAAGACAAGAGTTGATCAAAATATGTCGAATGATTAGATCAAACAATCCTCCGCAGAGCTCGACTAAGAACTTCCGATGTAGAGGATTTAGGGTTACAAGAACGATAATAGTAAACTTCTGAATAATGATCTGATCGTTCTATTCTATCGTTAACCTAAGATGCATGCAAGCACCTATATTTATATTAAACCCTACTAAACTCACGGATGGACAGGCCCATACCGGAGATACAAAAATGGACTAGTTAACGAGCCCAATAGACGCAACATATAAAACACGACCCAACAGTCTTGATTCATACCTACTTCCAACATATGAACGACTGTGGAGTGTTTAAATAACTTAGTCATTCGGAAAGAATAACCTAGCTATTTTGGAAGTCAAAACATGCAAAGTGAAACACAATAATAATCGAATCCAATATGGTCTCAAAACCCTTTTGAATATAAATAGAACCACCTTTTATTTATCACCATATTGATTACACATTATTCATTGTATAATGTTTCAAACAATCAACTTAAGACTTGAATAAAAACAGCAGTCGTCCCATGCTCCTAGCATGTACACTTTGTTTTTCTAAACAATAGTTATGCCATACTCCAAGTATGCACACTATGTTTGTCTATGATCCTTACATTGTGATGTAGATCAATTGAACATGATTCCAATGATACTCATTTCACAATCCCAAATCCTTATTGTAAATGTGAGAATCCCCGATTCCTATCATTTACCAAAAATCTGTTAGATTTTAAACTTTTATGCAATGTTCCTCTTGTAATGATTATGCACAAAGTCACCAAAACCTTGTCACCAGTCATTACAGAGTATTCCAAAGAAGGTCAACTTCTATGGAACGGAAGTCTCATATTCAAAGTACATTGCTTTGAACATCCTTCTTGCATTAAGGTTTTCTAATCTTACTTAGATTGAATAACTTCCACCTATGGAGACATTTCCATAGTCCCATTTTGACTATCACTTCCGAACAAGAGTTACTTCTTTTCAGAATATGTCAATATGGTCCTTTCCGACAACTTACATTATACTTCCAACTTTCCCTGAGCAACCAATCTTTGGCGAACCTCAGATTGTCCTCGACAATTGCTTAATCACTTTAGTCAAATACAGTTCTACACTTTTCCCTTCTCAATGCCTTAAGCATTTGGAAAATTTAGAAAAGATGAATATTATAGCCCATGCAATCGATCCAATATCCGAAACATATGGGACACGATTCATGATGTTTGACATAAAGACATGATACTAGACCAGTCTTTTGCTACAATATTTTTTATTTGCCATGTTTTCAAAATTTAACTATGAAGAGGGATGTCGTCATCATAATCGAATTTTGAAAACGCAATATATATAGAATTTCTTCAAGTTGAACCATTCCAACATAAAATTCATATATATATATATATATATATATATATATATATATATATATATATATATATATATATATATATATATATATCTTCTTGACTAAAGATGATTAAAATCTCAATCTAAGCTTTAGAATTGAAATGAAGTATAATTTCCTCTCCCTTAATTATAGCAAAACAACTTTTCAACCCCTACAACTTCACGAATTGAAACTTTGTTTTCTATAATTAACATTTCTAACTTGCAACACTAAACGTAATAATCATGCTCCCACTAACATGATGATTATCAGCATAACACTTATGCTCCCACTAGCTCTGACATATTTCCAGAAATCTGCTGGACTTCTGAAATTTAGATTCATACACCCTTTCTTAGATAGCTTACATGTGTGTCTAAACAATTTTCAGAACTATGAAAAGGGATACCGTAATCATAGTCTTAATTGTTTAGACGGTTGCCATTTCTCACAAGTCCATGTTAGTGTGCCGGTTAACCACACACGCTCCACTAACGACTTTTGAAAATGCAAATAACACAATTGATATCTACGTAAAATCTACTTTGTGTAATCGTTTCCTCACCATCATTTTCATGAATCGGAGAGAAACCTTATGACACTTAGATTTTATAGTGTATGAGTTCCTATCCATGTGAATTTGTCAAAACCATAATCACAAGATAAGGTTAGTGAAAAATTCAGCCTTACATGGATTAAACTTGTTCAATCTTAGTTTCTTGTCACCTTGGTAGCACAAGGCCCACCAATGCTTCCAAGTTGAACTCTGATAACTCACATGCAAATTCAACTTATTTGAAGTAGGTACAAAAATAAGAATTATGTCAACACGATAGGTTGCAAACCTTAAGTCGTGTGCTAGTGATAAATTACAGGTTTTCTCTTGATTAAATCTTGAAACTCTTTCAGGATCTTTAAGGCTCCCACTGTCCCCTTGACATATAAGTATCCCCAGTCAAGAACCATTCCTTGACAAAACAAATATTCAAGGGACAGTGCGGATTCTTATCATGACTAACACTTCACATAATTGGTCTTAGTTGGTCTTTGTCTCATCCAAGACATCACAACTTACCAATCTCAAATGTACAAGAGTAGAAAACATTTTACTCTTACATTTGACTAGTGTTAATAAATCTTCCTTTATGTCACTCAAAGTTACAATCTTGGAGTATGACTATAAGAATTGTTTTGGAACGAAGTATGACTCATCTTCTTGATTTTAACCAATCCAACAATTCATGACCTCTCTTCTTAGCCATAACAATGCACTAAGACGTCCTTAGAGTATGAATTTGTGATATGGTTTCATAATCATTAAGATGATCATGAAATACGATACTAAAGTACTCTCCCATCCTTTCAGATTTGAGAAACTTTTATCTTTCTGCCTAATTTGATTCTTCTCATTTGTTTTGTCATACATTGTTACCTTTCCAATGTTACAGAATTATACTTAACCTCATAAGTATAATCATATTTACTAATCTTTAGTAAATCATGACAAATCAATCTTTGTGGTGGACCTTGACCAGCACACACCCAGTGTACCTAATTCCTTAGTCCTTCAATTGACTCACATATACATGTGATCAAAGAATTAGTCTTAATTTTTCAAAGATGAAAATTCTCATTCATCATACAATACAACTTGTATGATTCCAAGTTTCTGTCCAATTGAAACTTGGGTGATGAAAAACTTTCTTCATTTGGTAAATTCAGACACTACCACAAATGAAAGAATCAAATCCACTTTCCAATATTGCTATTACTGGAAACATATAAGCAACAATTTTCCACAGATGCCATTGTAAGGATATTTTTAAAATAAATAAAATTAAAACCTTTTTTTCTTTTATTTTAAAACTTTGCGGAAAAACTTATCCTTACAATCCACATGAAAACCTTGTTGTTATCTATTCATAAGCAATATATTATAACTCTTAAGCAACAGCTCAAAATTCTGATTACCGAACCATGCGATCGAAACCCACCTTCACAATCAGAATCAACATATACTTACTTTAAGCTTCCTATCTTTTCTTTGATTCTTAAAACATCAACATGTGACCCATTCACATTATGTAATAAGAATCTCCAAATAGGAAATTAATAGAGTTAGACAGTGGACTTTACCCGAAGTAGAGTCAAACCTCTTGACTTGATCAACCTTATGACCTTTCAGGTGAATAGGGCAGCTTCGCAACCAATGCCCCTTCCTTTGGCAACAAAACACATGGACCCTTTGGTAATGGCACATGAGACTATCTCAGAATTTGCCTTTCTCTTTACTATTTGGTCAACCGAGTTGACTATAGCCGAGCCCTTTCCATTGGGAAGAGAAATCATTTTCTAGATATCCAATGCTACCATTGTCAATGTCCATGTAGACTTGGGAAGTTGTTCTTTTAATCAAATTTGCTTTACTGGTGTTCCGAATCATTGCTGATTCCACAACACCAAGCAAATAGATAACATCATTAAGGGTCATGTCATAGTCTGTCTCATAGTAGTCCCAAAGAGACTCACTATGTTATTAAGAAAGTGATTGAACATCCAACTTTCACGAGACTTTGACACCCAACTCTCCCGGCTTGTCAATATGCGACTTTATCTCCAAGACGTGAGCACACATAGACTATGCTTGCCAATAGGGATTGAGTGACTTTAAACTTGTCAAGAACTTGTGGGTGAGGGAGAATAATTGGAGGAGGTGGAGGAAGAGAAGCATGATGTTGAGGGACACCATCTTCAAGAGATTTGGGAAGATCATAGTTGTCTGAACCAGACATCTATAATGGGAGAAAATCAAGTTAGTTGATTCAAAGTCCTTAATATAACACCCAATATGAAATATTAAGGCTAGGACCCAACACAATATTTTATAATTTGGAAGAGGGATGCCGTAATCCAAGCTATAAAATATTTGAAGGTAGGCGAATGACGATTCACCAATTTCCACCATGAAAAACGAAATAATTTATTAGGTTTTAATTGGATTTGAAATTCCTAGATCTTTTGAGATTCATTGAACTTTTCAATGGCATGTTTCAATCTCGAGTGTTCCCTCTCAAATTTTGTGACTGGGATGCCGAGGATCACAAAACAAGGTGTGAATAACCATACCAATTCACTCGGTACCCTTAATATTATCACCCAATCAATGTGCCGGTTAACCACACACGCTCCATTGATCTATGACAAACATTAAGTCACCCTTCGTGATCCTTACTACTCCAAGTTAGTGTGCCGGTTAACCACACACGCTCCACCAACGACTTCGTAAGGTACAAAGTGTGAATTCCATGGGCTAGCACCAAATTCACATTTTTCCTAAAGTAACTAAGATTGGGAATTAATTAAAACATTTAGTTACTTTATAATAATCATTATACTTTTAACGAGAATTTAAAGTCATTGTCCTACCCGTTCGGCTAACGACCCTCCACCAGTCAAGCAAGCGGTGGGTGAGAGTGGACGCCCATTAAGTTGCCATTTTATAGGCAACAACCTTATACCCACCTTATAGACCGACTTTGTGAATGAGGCCTACTAACGATAAAACGACTTGTTCTTATACATATATATAATAATTAACCATTAATGTTGAATTTTAACTTTTAAAACTCTAGGATCTGGAATTAAAGTTTGTGTGAGACTTTACAAGTTCCAAAACTTGAGGGCAAGTTTTGAACAATTTATAAACTTTTGGATATTCATAACTTATGAGTTTTAATTAAGTGTTTAAAACTTTTAATGAAGAGTCTCTTGGAAATCCATAACTTGAGCACAAGTTATGAAGTCCATAAAAGCATTTATTAGAAAAACTCTTCAAAAGTGTAACTTATGACTCCTTAAAAAACATTTAAAAGAGAAAACTTTTGGAATTCCATAACTTGAGGACAAATTATGAATTCCATTAAAACACATTAAGATCAAGAATTAACTAACAAACAATTTGCAAATAATTCCTATGATCTAACAAAACTCATATGAACATGAACATCCACATCAACAATTTCAAGAATCATATGAACACATATAAACTTGAAATTTTGATTATAACTTTGAAATTGGTCCACCATCATCATTACCACATCAAAACAGGTTTTATGAGTCCAAAACAGTTTAAGGTAATGATTCTAGACCAATTCTAGCACCAAAACTCGAAGATATGCTGTCTGGGGTTCCAACTCGTCGAGTGCATGAACCAACTCGCCGAGTTTGATGAATTTTGTCTTGAACTCGTCGAGTCCCTTCATGGACTCGGCGAGTCTGCTGTGCAGACAGCACATAAACTTCGATTTTCAGCAATTTGCATCAAGTATTCAAGAAAACAAGCCTAGGCTCTGATACCACTATTGGGTTTTGAGCAATCTAACACTTCCTAAGTGTGCATGCAACCCTAATAAACCTTGGATCTATGCTTTCTTCTAAAATACATGCAAATAATAATTTCCAAGGTTTCTTCCTAACTAGCATAGCATAAGGATTATGAATCATAAAACTACTAGTAGAAATACATACCTTTTGATGGTGGTTGATTGCTTGGAGTTTGAGAGCCTAGCACCAATAGTGTGAATGCCTCAAGTGGAATCACAAATCACCACAAACTTTGGAAACTTGAGAGAATAGTATACTTTCTTATGAAATCGGCCACCACTAAGTCTCACACAACTAGTGTCTACCCTTAGGCCCTATTTCTTGCATCATATGCTTCTTTATATAGTGTGCATGGTTAGGGTGAAACCCTAATAAACCATGTCTTTTCCTTTCCAAGGATCCATGGGTTAAAAGCTCCATGGATCATCCATGGACTTCCATATTAGCTTAGCCCATTAACAAATGAGTATTAGCCCACACTATATAAAATATAATAGCCCATAATGTAATCAGTCTTCTTTTTAATCTCTAAATTAATTCATAATTAATTTAAGACTAAAACTAATTAAATAACATGACTTCATATTAATATATTATAACTTATAATATATTAATAAATCGTAAGTATACAATTCTCATAAAATTATCCATAAACCGTTTGGGTGAAGTGCAACCCAAATGGACCATGTCGGGTCGGGTCAAGTATGTACCAAATAAGTTATGGACTTAGACACCTTATCCAACATTTAGACAAACATAGATCCAAGGTTTATTAGGGTTGCATGTACACTTAGGAAGTGTTAGAATGCTCAAAACCCATCACGATTACCAAAAAATGATCCAAGTTCCTAATTTTGGAACCTCGTGTATCACACTGCGTAAAATGAGTACCTCCTAACAACACATCAAGGATATCAAGATCAACTATAAACTAATTAAACGTGTCCGTACACCTGGATGAAAGTGAAAACCTAATCTCTCCTACTCATCATGAAACTTGTTAAATTCACCCATCAACGTCTCCCTCAACCAATGCTATTAACTAAGAATAGAAGTCCACAACTGAGATTTTCCCTCCATACTCTGAGGAGCATACACTGTAATAAACATGGCATCAAGGGATTTTAGAATCTACATTGCCTCAACCGCTTGTCCCATTTCCCTGGCCCTTGAATATTAATAGATAAAAAATTCTTCTATTAATATTTCTAACCCCTTTACGTCAATCAAATAAAAAATATACCGCTCACCACCTTCCATCTGTTGGGTTTTGAGCATAACATCATTCCTATGGTGTACATGCAACCCTAATTTCTTTGGATGTAGGTTTTTCTAATTTGAACATACAACTATGAATACCAAAGCAATAAACCTATAACTAGCATACATAGTTCGAAAATCACATATGATTAGGGTTATAATCTTTACCTCTCCTGTTATGTAGCAATAACAAGCTTAATCCTTCTTGATCTTGACTTCTGAAAGCCTAGTACCCCAAGTGTTGCACCTCTAATGGAGTCACAAACACTCAATGCTAGAAGATGACTTAGGAGAGAAGGATTTCAGCTAGGGTTTCTTTCTTTAATGCTTAGCCCGAAAATCGCCTTGTATGGGGTCCTATATATAGCTATGGCTGCTAGGGTTTTCAGGTGGAAACCCTAATACCTAACTTAGGCAAAAAGCAGCCCATGAACTCCTTCCTTAGATCCCATGGACGAAATCTTATGGACTTCCCCATAAATTTCGTCCACTCCATTCTATGGAGTCCATCAGCCCAATTATGCAACTATCAATGATTTGCATAACAGTCCCCTAATTATTTAATTAGTCTTTTTTGACCACTAAATTAATTCCAAATTAATTTATGATCAATACTAATTAAATAATATATTAATCTTATAATATATTAATAAAAACATTTTGAGTACAAATTTATTATTCATATAATAAATTCTACTCTCTCTCCTCTTGTCATCCTATCAAGTTGCATGAGTGAAGGCAACCCAAAATGATCATGCTCATAATCAAATCAAGTACATACCAAAAATAGTTATGAGCTTAGACCCTTAATCCAATAGTCTCCCACTTGGATAAGTCTAATAACTATTTTGCAAGTACGACTTCAGAATCTGATTCGCAATCATAGCTTTCAAAAGCCGCCGTCGAACTCTGATCTTATCAGCAATGCGTCCTTTAGATAATGGATCATATATTCCCTCCATTCTCAAGATATCGTATAGATACGAGACATGGATTATAATCATTCTCTCTGTCTATGTGTTGTTTCCCGATTTCTGATTTAAGACGACTGACAATAGACTTCAGTTGAACACATCAACCTAGTCTAGGCTTGGCCAAGGGCTTAGGTGTCATCACTAAATCATCGAGGGGCCCATAGATATCGCTTTTATCCCACTTTTGGTAAAAGGAACGGATAAACGTCGACTCATATGCTTGCACTATTCACTCATCAAATCACACACAATAGTACGTTTTATAACATCTAGTTACTGATGCGTTTACATACTATCAATATGCAACTGACTTGTAAACAACAACTCATATTCCGTTTCAAGAATATAAGATATTATCGTCTCACAATCACCCGTGATAAAATCCATGAAGTGATTCACGTGAGTGTGGGTTTAATCCAATACTCAAATCTTATTTCAAGAGCACTCATGAACACTGCAACAGACTTTTGCTATGTCTAAACGCTTTAGACAATCTACAGTGAGATTCATGACAGTCTTACCACATTTACCTACTTCCAAAGTATGATTGATTGTGGATGTTTGAATAACCTAGTTATTCGGGAATTCAAAACATGCGAAATGAAACACAAGAATAATCAAATCCAATATTGTCTCAAAAATTTTGAGTATAAATAAAACACTTATTATTTAATCACCATATTGATTACACATTATTCATTATATAATGTTTCGGTTTATCAACTTAATACTTGAATTATAACAATAGTTGTCCCATGCTCGAAGCATGTACACTATGTTTGTCTATGGTCCTTACTTTGTGAAATAGATCAATTGTACACATTTCCAATGATGCTCATTTCATAATTCCCAATCCTTATCACAAGTGTAAGAATACTAAATTCTTGCCACTATTTGAATGTGTTAGACTCTAACATTTTACGCAATGATCCTTTTGTAATGTCATAGCACCAAGGTCACAAAGACTTTGTCAATGATATTACAAAGTGCTCTATTAGAGATTGTTACAAGACAAATCTATAGATATGAAGTCTCACATTTATAAGTATATTCCTTTGAACATTCTTCTTGCATAAATATTTATAATCCACATAGATTTTTAATATCCAACTTCCATTATGGAAACATTTGCATATTTGCTATATGACAACCCATTCTTAATAGAATCCTTTATATTCATAATAATGTCAATATGGTCCATCCACTACTATACTTCCAACTGCCCAAAAGTGACCAATCCTTGGAGAATCTTAGATCATCCTTGATAGTTGTTTAATTATTTTAGTCATATCCGGTTCTGATCCTTTTTCCCTCTTAATGCCCTAGGCATTTGGAAAATCAGAACGGTCGAATATTACAACATATGCAATCGATCCTATACCCGAAGCGTATGTGATATGATACATAATGTCCTACATAAAGACATGATACTTTACCAGTCTCCTGCTATAATATTGTTGTATATAGAATTCCCTTATGTTGAATCTTTTCAACATAACATTCATATATGTCCTATGACTAAATTTGATTAAAATTTCTTGATTTAAGCTTTTAGATTTGAAATAAAGTATAATATTCTCTCCCTTAATTATAGTAAAACAACTTTTCAACCTCAGCAACTTTGCAAATTGAAACTTTTTTTTTCTATAATTAATATTGCTAACTCGCAATACTTAACATAATAATCATGCTCCCACTAACATGGTAATTATTTCCTTACCAGCATAACACTTATGCTCCCACTAGCTTTGACATGTATTCAGAAATCAGCTGGACTTTTAGAAATCAATACTTATTTACTTCCTTAACCAAAATTCATATTTCTCATACGATATGCTTCAATAAGGCTTTATCTAAGCTTCTCAAACTCATACACCTTTCCTTAGATAGCTCATATGTGTGTCTAAACAGTTCTAGTACTTATAGCAATAAGTCCCAAATGTTCAAACCCTTTTGCCATTTCTCATAGTTCGAATTATGAAGAGGGATGTCATAATCATAATCGAATTCAAGAATGCAAATACTACAATTGTTATCCCCTTAAAATCTTTTTAGTGAAAGCGTTTCCTCACAATCATTTTCATGAAATGGAGAGAAACCTTAACACTAAGATTTTACAGTGTATGTGTTCCTATCCATATGATTTTATCATAACCATAATCATAAGACAAAGTTTGTGACAAATCCAACTCATATGGACCAAACTTTTTTAATCTTAATTTCTTGCCATCTAGTAGCACAAGGGCCTACCATTGCTTCCAAGTTGTTCAGCAGCTCATCCATACAGAACAATGTGCTTTCATTGATCAAGATGCTTTGCCTTTATGCAGTCAAGTGAGGACTCACAAAACTCACATGCATAGTCAGCCTTAACACTAGAATGGCATAGAAACAAAAATATGTCAACACGATAGGCTATTAAACCTCAAGTCGGGTGCTAGTGATAGACAATAGGTTTACTCTTGATTAGTTCTTGAAACATTTTCAAGATCTTTAAGACTCCCACTGACCTCTTGACATATAAGATTCCCATGTCAAGAAACATTCCTTGACAAAAAAATATTCATGAGTTAGTGCGGATTCTTATCAAGACAAACACTTCGCATAATTGGTGTTAGTTGGTCTTTGTACTATCCAAGACATCACAACTTACCAATTTCAAATGTGCAAGAGTAAGAAAAACATTTTTCTATTCCACATTTGATGAGTGTTATAGGCCTTTTTAAGTTATGTCACTCAAGTCACAATATTGGAGTACGACTCTAAGACTCGATTTTTGGAACGAATTATGATTCACCTTTTGAATTAACCATTTCAACAATTCTCGATTCCTCTTCTTAGCCATACTAGTGCACTAAGGTGTCCTTAGAGGATCAATTGTCAAACGGTTTCATAATCACTAAGTTAATCATAAAACACGACACTTAAGTACTCTCCCTTCTTTTTAGACTAGAGAAACTTTTATCTTTCTGCCTAATTGATTCTTCCTATTCGTTCTGCTTTATATTGAAACATTTTCAACGATCCAGACTTACAATTAATCCTGTAAGCATAACCATACTTACTAAACTTTTAGCAAATCATGACGAATATTCTTATCATTCTTTGTGGTGGACTTGACCAGTGCACACCAATGCGTACTAGATCCTTCAGTCCTTCACTTGACTTACATACTTATGTGAACAAGGAATTACTCTTAATTTCCCAAATACGAAGGTTCTCATTCATCATACAATACTAGTTGCATGATTCCAAGTTTCTGTCCAATTGAAACTTGGGCGATGAGAATCATTCCATATTTAGTAAATTTTCGACACTACTACAAAATCATAACTAAGAATCACTTTCAATATTGCTAATAAAAAAATATACAAACATCAATTTTCACAAAATGTCATTGCAAGGATATATAAATAAGACAAAAAAATCAAAATTTTCTTTATTTATAAAAGTGCGAAAAACTTGTCCTTACAACGTGTCACAACTAGCATTTTTGGCTAGGAAATTATGTCTTCATGTAAAAAGCAACTCTTGTATAACTTGAAACCTAAGTTGATGTCATGTACTATACCCATTTAAAATCAACCATTGGAATCAAAACTCCTGAGTGAAGTTCAAAACCAAATTCAATACATCTCATATACTCAAGTGTGGGTTTGAAACCCTAATATCCCGGTTCAAATATTTTAATGGACCAAGAATCATTTATTGGGCCTAATGGACCAATAAAACCTAAACATGATTCTTTTAAGCTAAGAGTCTTCAATTGGGCCCTAATTGGACCCATATTCATTGAACGGTGAGTATCCATGCTTAATATCCGTCAAATATCCATGTTAAACTCATTTATCCATGCATATCCCATCTCACTTCTCTCCTCTCTCCCTCTTCTCCTTATTCACGGCCAAAGCCCCCTTTACTCACCACTCTCCATTCCAAACTTCCAACATTACAATTCTCCTCTCAAAGCCATCTAAGGTTCTCTCATTTTTATCCCTCAAAAATTCGTGAACTAGGGTGTGTTAACCAACGTTTTCTTCAAAGATCATCACTTATTTGGTAAGCTACTCTTTAAGCTTGATGATTAACTCCATTTTATGATAATCTTCACTCCTTAACATATCATTTCGTGATCCATGCCCTTAGATCCATCCTAAGTTCGAAAAACTCCACTCAAGAAGCTTCTAGGACCGAGATCTCATCCATCCTTCATCAAAAACCGAAATCTCCAAAACAAACTGAGTTCATACCCCCTATTTTCGATTTTTACTATGTTTTTGGGGGAGAATACAAGTTGTTTTGTGTAGATCTATGTGTGTATGCATGATTTTGTGTGTTTTTCATGATATATGTGTGATTGTGTGTTATAGACTCCATGAACTTGAAGTTATGCTAAAATATGATGATATTTGTAGAACATAACATTTATTGCAACTTATTATGCAAAGAAAAGGTTTTAAAATACTTCAAAGGTACTTACAACTAAGAAAATTGCATAAGAGGGCCAAAAATGACAAAATAACCAAAACTGAGGTATTTTTATGTAACTCACGGTTTTAAGGGACCAAAAAGGATTTATTTTGATAAATATGAATCTATAACATATTTGTGATTTTAAAAGGGATAGAAGTGTAAATTTTCATAAATGGGCCTCATTTGGGCTTTTACGGGTTTTGGGCCAAGATTGTGAAATTTTGGACTTTTTTGGGCTTAAGTGTCATTTTCAACAAAGTTGTGCCAAAAATGTAAATTTTTGATAAGAAGAAATGAAAATGTAAAATAATTAAAACTTGGGCCAAAAAGATAAATTATTTATAAATGGGTCGAGAATGCACATTTCATAAAATTAAGCCAAAATGATATTTTTTGACAAAAGTGAGTTAAAAATGTTATTTTTACTTAAAATTATCCCTAAATACAAACTTTGGCCTTAAATGACCTAAAATGTCATTTTTACCAAAAAGGCAAAAACAAATATGCCATAATTGTAAATTTTCAATTTTTAGGACCAAAAATGACCTTTTACAAAAGATGGGCTTTTTATGTCAATTTGGCAAACAACGAAGCTTAAACAACCAAGGTAACAAACCATTGATCAATTACATCATTTATACTTTATTGGGCCTAAAATATAATTTATATGCTTAGTGGGCCTTAGTTGTCCATTTACATGTTTATTGAGCCTGGAATATACCTTATATGCTCACTGGGCCTGGAATATAATTTACATGCTTAGTGGGCCTTAGTTGTCCATTTACATGTTTATTGGGTCTGGAATATAATTTACATGCTTAGCGGGCCTTAGTTGTCCACTTACATGTTTATTGGGCCTGGAATATACCTTTCAAGTTTATTCGCGTAAATTCGATTAAGGATCTAGTGAGACGTTTTGTTTGGCACCAAATGAGTGTACAAACGTAGCCTGTAGTTATAAACAGAGTCTCCCGGAGAGAGAGCGAGAGTTTGTGTATAGATCTATACGTGGGTGACACCCCACACCTGAGCTATTCGCTACAGTTAGACTAGGCCAGTCTAGGGTGACAAACCTTACCTTAAACAAGTTGGTGTCTAATAGACGTCATGACAGGTGAAATTGTCATTATCAAGTATGGTTATAACGACTCACTTAGAGGAATTAGCATCATTATAAAATTTACGGGAAACATTTTTTTGTGGAAACACGATAACCTACACGCCCTGGTACTCAACCTCAGGTGTTGAGATTCCAACATTTTCATAAACGGACAACATCAGGTTGTCTGGGGACATTCTCTTTATATTCTCATAAACATTAACACACATGCATTAATACAAGATCGGACACAAACATTTCAAACCATTTTTTTTCTAGAAAATATCGGATTTTCTGGTGTTTACAAAGTAATACAAAACATTTTTCTTAAACATGCTTAAGAACTCACCAACATTATATATGTTGACCTTTTCAAATTAACTTGTATTATCAGGAAATCATTGAGCAGGTTGGTCAGCAAGAATACGTGGATATTTTGTTATGTTTTGTTTTCATCATACTTTGGATATTTTGGCATGTAATATTGAAATACAATCTCTGATGTAAACCAATGACAGTTGTAATATTACATGTGTGATGATGATGATGTTATGTTTCAATTATATACACTGTGATGATACTACAAGATTGAAGTCACTCAAGCCCCCAAACGTTTCCGCCGTCTGGTTCGGGGGAGTGACACAACGCAATTACAAATGAAAACTATGTTAATAATCATTCCTAAGCAATCTATCATAACTCCTAAATAGCAGATCAAAAATCCGATAATCGGACCATGTAATCGAAATCCATCTCTTCGCGACCAAATTCAACTCATCCTTTAAGCTTCCTTTATTTTCTTCGATCCTACAAAACATCAAAATGTAATCTTATCACATCATATATTAAGAATCTACTAATAGGAGCTTAATAGAGTCAGATAGTGGACTTACCTGAAGCAGAGTCATACACCTTGACTCTCCCATCCTTTTGATCCTTCAGGTAGATACGACAGCTTCGTAACCAATGCCCCTTCTCTTGGCAGTATAAACAAACATACTCTTTTGGAATAGCACATAGGACAATCTCAGATCCGGCCTTTCTCTTTACCATCAGGTCAAACAGTTTGACCTTGTCCAATCCCTTTCCATTGGGAAGAGTAAGTTTTTCTGGACTTCCAATGTTGTTATCGTCAATGTCCATGGAAGTTTGGGAGATTTATCTACCAGACGAATTTGCTTGACCAGTGCGCCAAATCATTGCTGATTCAGCTACAATTAGAAAATAGGTAAGATCGATAAGGGTCACGTGGTGGTCTTTCATATAGTAATATTTAATGAACTCACTATATGATTTAGGAAGTGATTGAAGAACCAAGTCAACAACTAGCTTCCTTGAGACATCGACACCCAACATTCCCAGCTTGTCAATATGCAACTTCATCCCTAAGACGTGAGCACATACAGATTTTCCATCTTCGTGTTTGCTTACCAATAGGGCTTGAGTGACCTTGAACTTTTTAAGTCGACGAACACGTGGGTCAGGGAGAATTATTGGAGGAGGTGGAGGAAGTGAAGAATGATTTCCATTTCCACGATCCAATCGTGGAACAACATCATCATGTGGAAAGCTTTTTCCAAAGGATTTGAGAAGACCATAGTTATAAGAATTTGACATCTAAAAATGGGAGAAATTCAAGTTAGTCGATTTAATTCCTTAATATAACACCCAAATGAAATATTAAAGCTAGGACCCAACACAATACTCTACAATTCGGAAGAGGGATGCCGTAATCCAATTGTAAAATATTTGAAGGTAGGTAAAATCACGATTTACCAATTTCCACCATGAAAAACAAAATTGAACATGTGGTTTTAAATGAATTGAAATTCCTAGATCTTTTAAGATTCATTGTACTTTTCAATGGCATGTTTAATCTCAATTATGCCCTTCAATTTTGTGACTGTGATATCGATGATCAAAAACAAGGTGTGAATAACCATGCAAATTAGCTTGGTACGCTCGAAGATGTTTTATCACCTAATCATGTGCCGGTTAACCACACACGATCCATTGATCTATGCTAATCTACGAGCTACCCATTGTCATCCTTCATTGGTCCCATATTAGTGTGTCGGTTAACCATACACGCTCCACTAACGACCAATAAGGTGCAATGTGCAATTTCATGGATTAGCACCAAATCACATTTTTCCTAAAGTAATTAAGATTTGGGAATTTATAAAAGCATTTAGTTACTTTGTATTTCATTATACTTATAATGGAAGGTTGTGTCATATCCTACCCGTTCGGCTAACGAGCCTCCACTAGTCAAGGGTACGGTGGGTAAGAGCAGATACCCAATGATAGTCATTTTACAGGTTGTTTCCTTAAACACCCCTTATAGACCAACTTTGTGAATGAGGCCTACTAACGGTAAGATTGACCTTTTACTTACACATATAATATATTAAACTTTTAATTTTATATAGTATAAGGGTGTATTTTATAATTTTTAAAATACTTGGTGGTTTAACCTATAAATTAAACCTTTAATTTAATTAAATTTAAACCATATTATTTTGGATTTATTAATTCTCTCTTTTAATTAAACACTTAATCAATTTAATAAAATCCATAAGTGTGTAATTTGAACTTTTCAAAATATTAGGGTTTTAGAATTTAATATTTCAAAATTAATAATTTTAATTAAATTTTAAATTCCAAAATTTGAGGACAAATTTTGAAACTTTTGAAAATATTATGATTTAATTATTAAATTTTCAAAAACTAAACTTTTTAATTTCAAATTTAAACTATAAAACCAAAAGGGTGTAATTTAAAACTTTTTCAAAATTACTAGGTTACATATTTGAATCAAAATAATCTTATATTATCCATATTTAACCAAATCCACCAATTTTGATTAGGATATCTCATACCAATCATAAAAATCAATTTTAGGCAAGAAAAACGAGGTAATTATCCAAATAAAAAACTGGCCAAAAATCGAAAAATCCGGCAACAGATCACTTAACTCGTCGAGTTCATACATGAACTCGGCGAGTTCATCTGTCAGATAGCAGAAATTTTGATTTTCTGATCTTTTAGCAGTTCACTTTTGCATCTATTCAATAGAAAGACGACCTAGGCTCTGATACCACTGTTGGGTTTTGAGCATAACATCATTCCTATGGTGTACATGTAACCCTAATTGTTTTGGATCTAGGTTTTTCTAATTTGAACATAAAACTATGAATACCAAAGCAATAACCCTATAACTAGCATATATATTTCGAAAATCACATATGATTAGGTTAAGAATCTTTATCTCTTTTGTTATGTAGCAATAGCAAGTTTAATCCTTCTTGATCTTGACTTCTGAAAGCCTAGTGCCCCAAATGTTGCACCTCTAATGGAGTCACAAACACTCAATGCAAGAAGATGACTTAGGAGAGAAGGATTTCCGCTAGGGTTTCTTTCATGAATACTTAGCCCGAAAATCCCCCTGTATAGGGTCCTATATATAGTCGTGGCTGCTAGGATTTTCATGTGGAAATCCTAATACCTAACTTAGGCAACAAGCAACCATGAACTGCTTCCTTAGAGCCCATGGACGAAATCTTATGGACTTCCCCATAAATTTTCGTCCACTCCACTCTATGGAGTCTATTAGCCCAATTACGCAACTATCTATGATTTGCATAACAGTCCCCCAATTATTTAAATAGTCTTTTTTGACCACTAAATTAATTCCAAATTAAATTCTGATCAATACTAATTAAATAATATGATTTCCAAATAATATATTAATCTTGTAATATATTAATAAAACCATTTTGAGTACCAATTTATTATTCATATAATAAATTCTACTCTCTCTCTCTCTCTCTCTCTCTCTCTCTCTCTCTCTCTCCTCTTGTCATCCTATCAAGTTGCATTAGTGAAGGCAACCGAAAAGGATCATGCTCATAATAAAATCAAGTACATACCAAATATAGTTATGGGCTTAGACACTTAATCCAACACCATTGAGTATCCCAAAATATTTCTCATGTCCATAGCTTTCTTACACTCCTACATCACCGATCCTATATGAAAAGACTCAGTGGAAATAAAACCTGAATCGAATTACAAAAAAACTCGAAGGGCGAGTAAGCATATACTCAGGCCCTCCTACAACAAACCCATCTTCACGAGGCACCTAATCATCCACTAGAGCATTCATATAAGTTGTTGAGACAACATATTCATACGTTGTTGTGTTGGAGTTCGACGGGATGGCATAGAGGGATCTCATTGGAAAGAAGACAACAGTCGATGGAGGAGACTAGTGTTGTTGTAGCACTACACCTGTAGTTGTGGTTATTGCTGCCGTTGGAAGGGAGCTAACATTAGCTACAAGGCTAGGAAGAACCCAAGAAAAATCTAATGGGTTTTGATCATATCTACATTCCTATGGGATCATTCAACCCTAATTGCTTTGGATCTAAGTTTTTCACTAATTGAACATGAAAATAGAATACCAAATCAATAACCCTAGATCTAGTATACTATTTTCGAAATTCATAATGAAAATAGGGTTAGAAGAATACCTCACTTGTTATATAGCAATAACAAGAACAATCTTAGAAGATCCTTGACTCTTGAAAGCTTAGTGCCCCAAGTGTTGCACCTCTAATGGAGTCACAAACAACCAATGCAAAGGATAAGAAGAGAGAGGTGGAAAAGTCGGCTAGGGTTTCTCTTAGAATGCATTGGCCAAAAGTTCCATATGGTGGGGTTCCTTTTATAGCTGTAGGCTGCAAGGGTTTCTGGAGGAAACCCTAATTCCTGCTTAAGGCTTAAGAAACCCATGAACTCCTCCTTATGAGGCCTTGGATGAAATCCATAAGGCTTCCCTATAGGATTTCATCCACTCCTAATTAAGGAGTTCAATAGCACAGTTCTGCAACTATCAATGCTTTACAAAATAGCCCATCCATTATTAATCAGTTATTTTAATCCCGAAATTAATACCAAATTAATTTTTGATTAATTACTAATTAATAATATGATTTCCAAATAATATATTAATCTTATAATATATTAATAAATCATTTGAGTACCAATTTATTATTTCACATAATAAATTCTACTCTCTCTCCACTAGTCATCCTTTCAAGTTGCATGAGTGAAGGCAACCCAAAATAACCATGCTACATATCAAATCAAGTACATACCAATTATAGTTTATGGACTTAGACACCTAATCCAAAAGTCTCCCACTTGGATAAGTCTAATAAGTATTATTGCAAGTATGAATTCAAAATTTGACTAGTAATCGTAGCTCTCAAAAGCCGCTGTCGAACTCTGATCTTATTAGTGACATGTCCTTAGATAAGGGATCAAATATTCCCCCGTTCTACAAGATACCATATAGAAACGGGGCATGAATTATAATCACTCTCTTTGTCCAAGTTTTGGTTCCTAATTTCCGATTCATGACGATTGACTAATCGAACAAATCAAATCAGTCCAGGCTTGGCCAAGCGCTTAGGGTGTCATCACTAAATCATCGAGAGGCCCATAGATATCGCTTTTATCCCATTAAGGGTAAAAGGAACAGATAAACTTCGCCTCATATGCGTGTACAATTTACTAATCAAATCACACACAACAATACGTTTTATAACATCAAGTTACTAATGCATTTATGTATTATCAATGCACAACCGAATTGTAAACAACAATGCATATATCTCATTTTCAAGAATATAAGATATTGTCATCTCAAAATTACTTGTGATAAAATCCAACAAGTAATACTTGAGCATGAGTTAATCCAACACTCAAATTCCTATTTCAGGAGTATTCATGAACACTGCAACAAACATTTGCTATGTTTAAGCACATAGACAATCTACAGTCGGATTCATGACAGTCTTAATTCACTACTTACTTCCAAAAGTATGATCAACTATGGATGTTTGAATAATCTCATTATTCGGGAAGTAAAACATATGAAGTAAAACACAAGAATAACCTAATTGTTTGGTCAAAAATATGGTTTATACTTTGCTTTTCTATGAAAATATATTTTTATGTAATGTTGTATGTGTTTCCAGTTTGTGTGTACGGTCGTACACGTGTGTACGGCCGCACACCCTATGTACGGCTGTACACATGTGTATGGCTGGAGGTCCATATAAATAGAGGAGTGCATGTGGGAGTGTACGGTTAATAAGGGGGAAAGAAGGGAGAAGAATGCTAGAAGAGAGAGAAAGTTAGAGAGAAGAAGTGTGTGTGAGAGAGAATCTATTGTAAGGAGCGTCACTCAATTTCATTAATACATCATAGATTCATCTTCTTCTTCTTATCATTCTCTTCTATTGCGATCTGACATCATCCAATTGATTGAGATTCCGCACCATCAATTGGATCTGATTGATACACAAGCAATTTGGGGACTTACAATTGGTATCAGAGCTTGGTTGTATCAATCAATTTTGTCAGATCTGGAGCTTATTTGATTTGATTATAAAAAGAGAATAGCGTTTTTGGATAGATATCGCAAAAATAAGGGGGGTTACTTCTTTGCATTTTTCATAAAAACGAGTTTTTGATCTAGTTTTGGAGCAAAAAAGGGTGAAAAGCGTCGTTTTTTCCGCGAATCTGTTGAAGGTGTGCGACCCGGTTGAAGGAGTGCGACTGGTTGAAGGTGTGTGGCTCAGCAGCCTCGGTGTGTGCGGCTCGGACGTGTGCGGTCCTGGTGTGCCGCCTCGGAGTGTGCGGCTCGGTCTCGGTGTGAGGTCCTCGCCCTCGTCATCGCATTACAAACTCGCTTCGCAGCCTTTCGCACAGCAGCTTCGCATTTAAAAAAAAACGGAAGGTGAATTGGGCTGCCGGGAATCGAACCCGGGTCTCTTCTCTATTGTAAAGCGCGCCTTACCAACTCATCTGGAATGCTCTTTGTGTCACTCCTCCGAAATTTAAAACATAACCTCTCATTCTCGGTTATTACTTTCGAAAATTGGCAATTTTAACCCCAAAAATCAATTCCTTTTATTTTTAGAATCCTTTTTCAACCCAAAATTTTAGTTTTTAAATTTTAACTTTTATTTTTGACTTTTTACTTAAAATTTTGACTTTGACTTTTAAAAGTTGACCTTTGACTTTAAATTTTGACTTTCTCGTTTGACTTTTAATTTTTCAAATTTAGCTTTTCGGTTTGACTTTTAAGTTTGACTTTTGAGTTTGATTTTTTAAATTTGATTTTTAAGGTTGACTTTCTCGGTTTTTAAGTCAAATGGCAATTAAAAATATATATAAAAAAAATTAAAAAAAAAAAGAAAAAAGAAAATGAGTTCCACATCAATTCCGGTAAATGAAGTTTCATGTACTCCATCTTGTAAAGCTACGATTAAATTTCTTCGCGAACAAATTGATTTATTAAAAAGAGAAAATGAGGACCTCAAATACGAAGGCTATACTCTAAGGAAAGGTCAGAAACCTTTAAAAGCTCAATTAGAGGCCAAGACTAAGGACTTTAGGAAATTACAAGAAGAGTACAGCAACAAGTGTGAAAATTATGATCACATTAAACGCAAACTTGCTGCTGTAACTGAAGAACTTGATGCTTTGAAAATAAAGTATGGAAAAACAGATGTTAGTTTCAAAAATTATACTGCATCAAGTAAGACAGTCGAGTCCTTAGTAGAAAATCAATTGAGTTTTAAAGATAATCAAACCAAGGGTCTAGGGTATCATAGTGTGCCACCTCCTTTTAATCACAATTATAACCCACCCTTTGAGACCAATGAGGAAGAAATGCCTGCTCAGTATGGCCAAACCCCTGCTCCAGATTCAGTTAAGACCGAACAATCAGGGCCAACTGAGGGTGCTGAGCTGAACGACACTAATGCTTCTACTTCATGTGCAGGTAAAGTAGCAGAGGATAAGAACAAAGAGAACACCATTGAACAAACCAACATCTCCTTGAACTTTGAATCTGTTGCTTCGAACTCAGTTGCTTCTGATCAACCTGCTGTTGAGAAGTACAGGTCACCAAGTCAAGTGAAACAGCTGACCTGTTGCAGCTGTGCGTGTGGGAAAAGCAAGAGACAAGGCAAAGACACGCCACCAGGGGCAGGAAGAAACAACTTCACAGTGAAGAAAAAGACATGTTTTCACTGTGGAACACCTGGATACATTGCCCGAAACTGTCCAAATCGCACATACATTCCCTACTACGCACAAGGGTGGCAGAACGCGCCAAGAGGGAGATATTTCAAAAGAAACCCCTCAAGGTCACGTTCAGACCATGATGACTGGAATGCGCAGAAGGCCAAAAATCAATCCCACAAGGTCAAGAAGGGAATGTCGACCAAGAAGCCAAATCCAAGAGATGCTCCCGTAAAGCCAAAATCAAAGTCATCTCAACGGCCGACATCAAGATCAAAAGAAAGTACTGAGCCACCCATTAGCTTGAAAAAGAAATGGGTTAAACCCAATTACAAATGGGTTCTAAAGGCTCACTCTCCTAAATCTTCTAACGCTTCTAATATTTTTACATCTTCTATTTTTGATAAGTAGGACATGTCATAGGAGAGGGTATCTGGCGTTGATGACAAAGGTCAACCCAGTTTCAAAATGGACTGGGTTCCAAAGACCAACTGATCCTGCTCGGTGTCGGAACAGCTATGGAGGCCTATCATCAGACTTCAGTTTGTTGATAGTGGCTGCTCCAGACACTTGATAGGAGGCATCTCTCAACTGTACAACATTCAGACATTTGTTTGAGAGTATGTGTCCTTTGTGGGAAGGGAAGAAAGGAAGTGATCACTCACGGGGTTTGTGCTTAATGACATGAAGAATTTTCGGATCTATTCTGAGTTTATGCGTGCTATTCTCAAACCTTCTGGATGCAAATTCAATCGGTGACTTACGGTTTAATTTTTTTTCTCTATACTCCTGAGTTTTTCTTAAGCTGATTCGCTTTAAAGACAAATTTTTGTTTTAAATTTGCGCATTTACTTTCGTTTCTCTCCTATGCAAAAATTTAGGGGGAGAAATAAAAACAAAACAAAAATTAAAAATTAAAAAAAAATTAGAAAATCAAAATAATAATATGTTGGTTATGGAATGTGCTTGAGGGAGATGTTTTGGGAAGTGAGTGATAACGGGCAATCTGAGTCAGCGTAGCGTACCCAAAGTTGAAGGGTCTATGCTCTGGTTTAATGCATCGGTAGACACGAAGAATTTAACAGACTTGACTAGGTGCAGATGAACTTAAGGAATCTATAGACTTGACAAATCTTGATCTAGTTAGATCCGTTTAGCCTGACAATACGACGCTTGGATAGGTTGAGCAGGGAGATATATATGGGAATCTACTCGTCACATTAAATGAACCCGTATCTGGAACCGTGGTTTAACTTTTCCTCCATGTGCGGATTCTGTCCTTAATTCCGGTATTGATGGGGCAATTGGTAAATTCCGATAAATTAGGTTTATAGAAAATCATTTTCTTTCTTTCTGTCTGTTAGTCATATGTTACCTCCTCTGCGTGATTGGAAGAGATCCGACCTGGACTGTAACATATGTAACTCTATTTCTCTGCATATTATACATATACATATATGAAATTCCTCTTATCTGTTAGCTATATGATGTCTCCTTTGCGTGACTAACAATCCGACCTGGTACACAACATATGCACTATAAGTGATAATACTCTGAATCTATCTTCTCCCCTAATGATGGTCTGCTCATCCGATGTAAGGAGTACTCTGGAAGTCCTTGATTACCGGGGCATATCTGGAAGCGGGAAACATGTTCCAGTACAATTAAAATTGAACACTCAAAGATTGTCTATAGATCTCGCTGCTCAATTAAGGTGGACAACAATATCTCTGGTCGTCATCAGCTGAATGGTCCTTAAGATATAGTATCTAGAAACTTAGGATCAGATATAATATCTAGGAACTCAGGATCACATTGTCTTGTCACTTATAGTATGTCCTAATTTTGTCATAATTTTTCGTGTTTAAGTGGACAACAATACCGGCGATCGACCAGACAAAGATGTGAAGATGGAAGGTACCGACAAGCGGATAAAGGCTGTCTAAAAACTTTGATCCCAAATCATTCTCAAAGTTAGATATCATTTTATTAAATTTGTTCATAGTTTTCCTCTGTGCACAAATTTTAGGGGGAGAATTAAAAATAAATAAAAAAAACAAACAAAAATCAGAAAAATTCAAAAATAAAAAAAAATAAAAAAATAAAAAAATAAAAAAATAAAAAAATAGAAAATTAAAAAAAGGTGTTATTATTGTTTTATTTTTCCAGAAAATATCAAAAATCCAAAAAAAAAAAAATTGTGTGCTAATTTTTCTTTTAGTTTTGTTTTGTCTTGAAAAGTGATTTCAGGCGTAGATGAGACTCGTGGAGACTGTATTGAAGATCTTCTGAGCCAAGGCTTCATCCGTGAGCATCGAAGAATTCGCATTCGAAGGAGCAAGAAATGAAGATTATTCTTTCGACATTCAATCTGTCAACCCCAGAAGCATGGTGAAGCTGTCCTTGAAGATTATGTGACAGATTGCATTGAAGCCTCCTCAATCAATTTGCTGCTATCTATGAACCTGCTGAAGTGATCCAGAAGATTATTTCTCTTTGATGTTCTCCCTGAAGATTCTCAAGCTGAAAGAGCTATCTTTCAAAAATCTTTTCAAGAAGCCTCCTCACTCAACGTGCATTCAATGTCAAATTTAGAAGAAAAACCCAACCGCTCAAGATGAATTCATTTATTGAAGATTCATATGTTCATCTTGATGCTGTGAAGAAATTTGAAGATTAATGCTGAAGTCAAGCTCCCAATGAAGATTAACAAGAAAATCCAGCTACTTTTTAGGGGGAGTTTGTTGGGCCAATTAGAAAAGAAAGCTATAAACCAAGGGGGAGATTGTTGGGTCGAAAATATGGTTTATACTTTGCTTTTCTATGAAAATATATTTTTATGTAATGTTGTATGTGTTTGCGGTTTGTGTGTACGGTTATACACGTGTGTACGGCCGTACACAGGGTGTGCGGCTGTACACATGTGTATGGCTGGAGGTCCATATAAATAGAGGAGTGCATGTGGGAGTGTACGGTTAAGAAGGGGGAAAGAAGGGAGAAGAAGGCTAGAAGAGAGAGAAAGTTAGAGAGAAGAAGTGTGTGTGAGAGAGAGAATCTATTGTAAGGAGCGTCACTCAATTTCATTAATACATCATAGATTCATCTTCTTCTTCTTCTCATTCTCTTCTATTGCGATCTGACATCATCCAATTGATTGGGATTCCGCACAATCAATTGGATCTGATTGATACACAAGCAATTTGGGGACTTACACTAATCTAATATGGTCTCAAAACTTTTGAATATAAATAAAACACTTATTATTTAATCACCATATTGATTAGACCTTATTCATTGTATAATGTTTCAAACAATCAACTTAACACTTGAATTAAAAGAATAGTCATCCCATGCTCCAAGCATGCACACTATGTTTATCTATGGTCCTTTCCTTGTGAAATAGATTAATTGAACAGATTTCTAATGGTGCTCATTTCACAATTCCAAATCCTTATCACAAGTGTAAGAATACCAAATTATTGCCACTACTAGAATCTGTTAAATTATAAACTTACATGCAATGATCCTTTTGTAATGTCTAGATACCAAAGTCACAGAGACTCGGCCAATGATATTACAAAACATTCCATTGGAGATTTGTTACAAAACAATTCCATGTAAATGATGTCTCATATTCAAAGAGCATTCCTTGAACATCCTTCTTGCATTAATGTTACTAACTTACACATAGATCTTAACGTCCAACTCCCATAATGGAAACATCTCCATATTTCCATATGACTATCAATTCTGGACAAGAGTTACCTCTATTCAGAACATGTCAATATGGTCCATCCAAATTAATACTATACTTTCAACTGTCCATAAGCAACCAATCTTTGGTAAACCTCAGATTGTCCTTGACAATTGTTTAATAACTTTAGTCATATTAGGTTCTATTCCCTTTTCCCTCTTAATGCTCTAGGCATTTGGAAAAATCAGAACAAGTGAATATTATATCATATGCAATCGATCCTATACCCGAAGCATATGGGATCCGATACATAATGTCTTACATAAAAACATGACAGTCCTTTGCTATAATATTTCCATATATTGAATCTTCCTATGTTGAATCACTTCAACATGATATTCATATATGTTCATGACTAAGTTCCATTAAAATTTCAATCTGAATTTTTAGATTCGAAATGAAGTATAAATGCCCTCTCCCTTAAGCCATAGTATAGCAAAACAATTTCCAAATTCTGCAACTTTGCAAATTGAGAACTTTGTTTCCTATAAATAGCATTACTAACTTGCAAACACCTTACTTAATAATTATGATCCCACTAGCATAACAATTATGTTCTTACTAGCATAACAATTATGCTCCCACTACCTTTGACATTTACTCTGAAATCAACTGGACTTCTATAAATCACTACTTATTGACTTTCATACCAAAGTTTAGATTTCTGATACGCGGTGCTTTGATAAGTCTTTATCTGGACTTCTCAAGCTTATACACCTTTCATTAGACAACTTATGTGTGTCTAAACCCTTTCAGAACTTATAGCAATAAGTCCCGAATGTTCAAACTATTTTCCATTCTCACAATTCGAACTATAAAAAGGGATGCCATAATCATACTCGAACTTGAGAATGCAATTACCACAACTTCTTACTCCGATCCTTTAAAATCTACTATCAAAAGCATTTCCTCACAATCATTTTCATGAAGCAGAGAGAAAACTCTTACCACTTAGATTTTATGGTGTATGTGTTCCTATCCATGTTAATTTGTCATTTCCAACCACTATCATAAGACAAGGTTTATGACAAATTCAAACTCATATGGACTGAACTTGCTTAATCTTAATTTCTTGCCATTCGGTAGCACAAGGGCCTACTAGTGCTTCCAATTTATTGAGCAGCTCACCCTTACAAATCAATGTACTTTCACTTATCAAGGTGCTTTACCTTATGTAATCAAATGATAACTCATAGAACTCACATGCATAGTCAACTTAACTGGAATGGGCAAAAAAACAAGATTATGTCAACACAATAGGTTATCAACCTCACGTCGTGTGCTAGTGATTACTAAAAGGATTATTCTTGAAACTTTTCAAGATCAACAAGACTCCCACTGATTCTTGACATATAAGATTCTATGTCAAAGAATATTTCTCAACAAGCGAATTTTCAAGAGTTAGTATGAATTCTTATCAAGAAACACATCATCTAATTGATCTTAGTTGGTCTTTGTTTTAATCAAAACATCACAACTACCAATTTCAAATGTGCAAGAGTAAGAAAACATTTCTACTCCATATTTCATGAGGTGTTATAAACCTACTTAGAACATATTACTCAAGGTACAACTTGGAGTAACTAGAGTATAACTCTAAAATTTAACTTTGGAACGAAGTATGACTCATCTTCTTGATTTAACCATTTCAATAATACCCGATTCCTCGTGTTAGTCATATAAATGCACTAAGGTGTCCTTAGAGGATCAATTGTGACATGGTTCCATAATCATTAGGATGATCTTAAAACACGATACTAAAGTACTCCCCTTTCCTTTCAAATTGGAGAAACTTTCATATTTTTGCCCAATGGATTCTTCTTATTCGTTCTGCTATACTTTGAAACTTTTTCAAGGTATCAGAATTACACTTAATCTTGTAAGCATAACCATATTTACTGAACCAACAGCAAATCATGATGAATAGATTTTATCATCCTTTGTGGTGGATCTGACCAGTTCACATCAATCTGTACTAGATCCTTTATTCCTCCACTTGACTCACATATACATGTGAACAAGGAATTAGTCTTAATTTCCTAAAGACCAAGATTCTCATACATCACACAATACAAATCACATGATTCCAAGTTTCTGTCCAATTGAAAATTGGGTGATGAGAATCCTTCCCCACTTGGGGAATTATGACACTACCACAAGCGACATAACTAAGAATCAAATCCATTTTCAACATTTTTAACAATACAAACACCAATTTTCATAAATGTCATTGGAAGGAAACGTAAAATAAGATAAAATCAAAATTTATTTTATTGATGAAATGCGGAAAACTTGTCCTTACAATGAAAATAAATATGAAAACTATGTTTCCAAATATTCCTAAGCAATCTATCATAACTCCTAAGCAGCAGCTCAAAATTCTGATCATCGAACCATGCGACCAAAATCCATTTCATCAGATCAGAATCAGCCTTGACTTCCTCTTAAGTTTCCTTCATTTTCTTCGTTCCTACAAAACATCAAAATGTGATTACCACATCATGTAATAAGAATCTATAAATAGGAACTTAACAGAGTTAGATAGTGGATGTACCTGAAGTAGAGTCAAACAATTTGAATTTACCATCTCTTAGATCTCTCAGGTAGTCTGGGCAGCTTCGCTTCCAATGTCCCATCACTTCGCAATAAAAACACATGGAATCTTTAGGAACAACACATGGGACTATCTCAAAACTAGACTTTCTCTTTACCATATAGTAAAACAGTTTGACTTTGGCCGATCCCTTTCCATTGGAAAGATAAACCTTTTCTGGACTACCAATGTTGCCATTGTTAAGGTCTATGGAAATTTGGGAGGTAGATTGTAACATCCCAAAATTTAGGGCTAAAAATTTCATTTTTAAATAAGGTATTACATAAACCATCAGTACAAAAACATTCATTATAATATCTCATGACAAACCAAGATGTCAGTAATCAAAACATATTATCATAAAACCATATCAGAGTGTAATCCCAAAGATCTCATGTGCGGAAAACATAGTGTGATGCGCTGCGATCGAGCCGACTCCTTCCCTTGAAAGCAAAATACCTGAAACCAAAACTGAAAACCGTAAGCACGAAGCTTAGTGAGTTCCCCAGATACCACATACCATACAAACCAAATGATCCATACATTCCATACGTAGCCAAGAACCATACATAACCAACATATCCATAATCAAGTAAGGTGCTATGTGCCAAACATAGTCTTGCTAAGGTGCTATGTGCCAAACATAGTCTTGCCATTATGCCACAGGCTGCACGTGGTCTTCCTGGTCAAGCCTGGGGCCACTCCTTGGGTCTTACAGACAAGTGCCAAGGGCCACCCCTGGTCTTTCAAGCAAGTATCACGAAGACAACTATACATAATACTCTATTAGGCTAATCAACATATAGTGTGCCAGGAGCCACCTCCTGGTCTTTCATGTTTAATAACATACAGTGCGCCAGGAGCCACCTCCTGGTCTTTCATACATATTGCCTAGGGCTAACCCCCGGGTCTTCCTACCACACATAATAACATACTGTGTGCCAGGAGCCGCCTCCTGGTCTTTCATGCATAATGCCTAGGGCTAACCCCCGGGTCTTCTTATCATACATAAACTAAATGGGCCGGCATTGGTGCCTTAGACCCATACAAACAGTGAGGAGACTCACCTCGCACTGCTGAACTTTGTTGATGATCCTCTGGCTGCGGACCGACAACTCTCTGAGTCGTTGCTCCACTAGCTCCTCGAGCTATCAATATCAATAACATATAACACTTAGTCCCAAACTAAACTCTTAGAAGTCGTCTAAGTCTACTCTTGCCAAAGTCAAATTCTTGGTCAAAGTCAACCTTCTTGACTGACTCTACTCGCCGAGTCGCCCCAAGACTCGTCGAGTCCATGCATTCAAAAACTCCCATAAAACTACTCAACTCGCCGAGTCACCCCAAGACTCGTCGAGTTCCATGATCTCTGAATCCCATCCTGCCCAACTCACCGAGTCACCATTCAACTCACCGATCTAAGTCTTAACCATAATGGGTTGATGCTTCGCGACCTAACTCGCCGAGTCCAAGACAATCTTCAATAGAATCGCCGAGTTGTTCTTCCAACTCGTCGAGTCCATGCTCATCTTCATCCAACTCGCCGAGTTCCCCCATGTGACTTGCTGAGTCTCTTCAGTTCTTAATCCATACAATGGCTTTTCGAGCCATGCAAGGGCTCCAACTCATAGATCCACTCTTCCCAAGTCTATTCCTCACATAAAGTTGCAAACTTTACGTGAAACCAAAGAGATAAGGGCTTAAAACACTCTAGGGCTAGGTTTTGTGACAAAAGGGCTTCACCAACAACTTATTGGCATAAACTTTATGGCTTTCTGGATCCTTAATAGCCTAGATATGAGGTAGCAGCCTCATATCTACTCCAAACTCGAAATAAACCTTTTCCATACTCAAAATGCCCAAATCTCAACCATAAGATAGATCCAAATGCAATAAGATCAACTCATTACCTCAAAGGATCTGAAAAGTCACACCAACTATGCTTCTTCTTGCACCACTATGAACCTCCTTCCCTTCCAAGCTTCAAATCACTTCATTAAGGCTAGATCTTGCTCAAAATGGATATGGTGGCTAGGGTTCGGTATTCTGGGTGAGAGAGACTGCATATGATCCCTAGGGAAGAGAATGAGACGTTTAAATAGGGCACCAAGTCCCGAACTTAGGGTTTCCCAATCCAGACCGAACTCGCCGAGTCCACTAGCCGACTCGCTGAGTTGGTCACTTACTCTTCGACCCGGATCTCGCTCGGACTCGTCAAGTTCCACCCTGGACTCAACGAGTTGACCCCTTTGACTGAGGGTTTTCCTTTCCTTTCTTGGTCTTTCTGATTATGGGTGTTACATAGATCTTCCAAAAAAAAAATTCTTGAACAGTACGCCAAAGCATTGCTGCTTCAACTGCAATTAGCAAATATGTCAGATCAATTAGGGTCACTTCATTTTTAGTCATATAGTAGTCCTTAACAAACTGACTATACGGCTTAGGAAGCGAGTGAATAACCAAGTCAACAACTAGCTCCTTTGGAAAAATGACACCCAACATTCCCAGTCTGTCAATGTGCGACTTCATCTTCAAGACATGTGCACACCCAACATTCCCAGTCTGTCAATGTGCTTGAGTGATCTTGAACTTTTCAAGTCGAGGAAAACGTGGGTCAGGGAGAATCACATGAGGAGGTGGAGGAAGAGAAGTATGATTTCCAGTCCCACGAATGTATGAAGAAGGGAATGATCTTTCACCTTGATTGACACGTGGACGGTCATCTTTAGATGGAAAACCTTTTCCATAGGATTGAGGAAGACCATAGTTGTCAGAACTAAACATCTATAAAGGGAGAAATTCAAGTTAGTTGATTTAATCCTTAATATAACACCCAAATAAAATATTAAGGCAAGGTCCTAACACAATAATTCACAATTCGGAAGAGGGATGCCGTAATCCAATTGTAAATTATTTGAAGGTAGGTAAATGACGATTTACCAATTCCACCATGAAAACGAAATTTTAAACGAATTAGGTTTTAACTGAAATTCTTAGATCTTTTGAGATTCATTGAACTTTTCAATGGCATGTTTAATCTCGATTATGCCCTTCATGTTTGTGACTGGAATACCGAGGATCACAAACAAGGTGTGAATAACCATGCAAATTAGTTTGGTACTCTCGATGTCATTTATCACCTAATCAATGTGCCGGTTAACAACACACGCTCAATTGACCAATGATAATTTATGAGCTACCCATTGCCATCTTTCATTAGTCCCATATTAGTGTGCCGATTAACCACACACGCTCCACTAACGACCAATAAGGTGCAATGTGCAATTTCATGGGTTAGCATAAAATTCACATTTTTCTAAAGTAACTGATTGGGAATTTATAAAAGCGTTTTGATAATATAATTCATTATAATTTTAATGAGGATTTAGTGTCCTTTCCTACCCTTTTAGCTAACGACTCTCCACTAGTCAAGAGTGCAGTGGGTAATAGTGGATACCCAATGATGGTCATTTGATAGGCCACTTCCTTAAACACCCCTTATAAACCAGCTTCGTGAATGAGACATACTAACGACAAGACTGACTTTTCTTATACATATATATAATATATTAGACTTTTAATTTTATATAGTATAAGGGTGTATTTTAAACTTTTAAAATACTAAGTAGTTTAATCCTTTAATAAATTAAACTTTTAATTTAGTTAAACTTAAACCATATATGGATTTATCAATTCTCTTTTAATTAAACACTTAATTAATTTAATAAACTCCATAAGGGGGTATTTTTTAAACGGTTCAAAAATACTAGGGTTTAACCATTTAAATTTCCAAAAATTAAAACTTTTAATTTCAAATTTAAACTATAAAACCATAAGGGTGTATTTTAAAACTTTTCAAAAAATACTAGGTTAATTTTCAAATTAAAATAATCTTATTATTATCCATATTTAACCAAATCTTTTTAGTTTTGATAAGGATATCAAGTTACCATTCAAAAAATTCAGTTTTAGTCAACAAAAACGAATTATGGTAATTATCATATTCAAAAACTGATCAAAAAATCGAAAATTCTAGAAGTTGATGAGTCAACTCGTCGAGTTTGCAAGTGAACTCGTCGAGTTCACCCAACTCGTCGAGTTCATGCTCCAGACAACAAATTTCGACTTTCTTGTTCTTTGGACAGTTCACTCTTGCAAAAATTCAATTGAAAAACATCCTAGGCTCTGATACCACTAATGAGTTTTGAGCATATCCACATTCCTATGTGATCATGCAACCCTAATTGCTTTGGATCTAAGTTTTTCACTAATTGAATAGGCAAATAGAACATCAAATCAATAACCCTAGATCTAGCATACTATTTTCGAAATTCATAATTAAAATAGGGTTTTATGAATACCTCACTTGTTATATAGCAATAACAAGAACAATTCTTGAAGATCCTTGACTCTTGAAAGCTTAGTGTCCCAAGTGTTGCACCTCTAATGGATTCACAAACACCCAATGCAAAGGATGAGAGGAGAGAGGTGGAAAAGTTAACTAGGGTTTCTCTTAGAATGTATTGGCCGAAAATTCCATATGGTGGGGTTCCTTTTATAGTTGTGGGTTGCTAGGGTTTCTGGAGGAAACCCTAATTCCTTCTTAAGAATTAAGTAGCCCATGGACTCCTCCTTATGAGGCCTTGGACGAAGTCCATAGGGCTTCTCTATAGGATTTCGTCCACTCCTAATTAAAGAGTCCAATAGCCCAGTTCTGCAACTATCAATGATTTGCAAAACATCCCCTCCATTATTAACCAGTTCTTTTAATCCCAAAATTAATCCCAAATTAACTTATGATTAATTACTGAATAAAAATATGATTTCCAAATAATATATTAATCTTATAATATATTAATAAAATCATTTAAGTACCAATTTATTATTTCATATAATAAATTCTACTATCTCTCCACTAGTCATCAAGTCAAGTTTCATGAGTGGAGGCAACCCAAAAGGATCATGCTACGTATCAAATCAAGTACATACCAATTATAGCTATGGGCTTAGACACATAATCTAACAAAAACAACAACAATTATTGGCAAAAAAGAACCAACAACAGAAATAGGACCAACATGCCCCAAGAAAAATCAACAACAACCCCTACTATAATGGTACTATCTTGCTTATGCCCGGGATTAGGTTGGAACTCTTTTCGTAAATCGTATCGTTTCAAGAATATACTTCATTACCATTTTTGTCTATTCATTCCAATGTATGATAAATACCAAAAGGAGCGGGTGATCCTTTGTATTTTACTTGAAATGAGTTAACACTAACATTTTCATTAAAGTGGTCATTTTTATATCAATCACTTTATTTTGAAAACTGAATCACATCTTTCCTACTTGATGAAAAAGTAGGAGTCCAACCCAATGTCTCTATAACCCTAAACCATTGTAATATTCCATCTACACTCACATTCACCATTTACGAGACAATACCATCATAAGAAGTAAATGTCACAAATACGGTTTTTGTAAAAATCCTCACGTAGATCATCATCTATGTGGATAAACACACCTTATTTTGCAACAATCTTCCAGAAGTTCTGTTTGCTGCATGCTCTCAAGGGAACACCCTCAATGTTTACTCAAACATGTCTTTCCAAAACAACAAGAACTCTATTCAATGATTTGTTGTTTGTTAACCAATGAAACATGGATTCATTCAAAAGGAAGTTTTGACATGCATTCTACATCTAGAATTCCAATAAAACCAATTAATCCCCCAACATAATGGATGTCAATATTATCGAACCCCTCATCCATGCATAACATTCTAAGATTTGGTAGCATAAAAAAATCCTTACTTTTTCGAAACAAGCTAGATTGTTGTCATCTTCATTAATGACATAATCACCCAATTTTAGTTCAATTTCCATCACCACACTATTTTTACCCTTAGCTTATTTTATTGTTGAGTCCCCTTTCACCATACTAACATAAGATACAGTCAACAAAACTTTTTTCCCACTATAGAATCCACAAAGTTGGGCTTCTGATACTTGTTTTCGATTTTCTTTTCCTCGTTTCATCCTCTTGAATCTTGAAATAATAGCATAAAACTTATAGATACCAAACCATATATCATAAAGTTGTTTGACATGTGCGTTGACATCACAAACACTAGAAAACCTTATAAATCCAAACCTTTTCCCTACACGTGATAATTCTTAGAT